>NC_080747.1:22305000-22930000 GCF_020826845.1 Diceros bicornis minor | reverse complement strand
TTTAGTATTTCTCAACTGTAAATTACAGTTTATAACCTTTGCTCATTTGTCTGTTGGAATTGCTGTATAATTCTTGTTGATTTGTAGGACTTTCTTGGTTTTTTTAGGGAGAGGGTATTCAACCATTGCCAATTTTGGACACGCAAATATTGTCTCCCATCCTGGCATCCTTCTAATAATTTTGTCTATAAAGTTCTTCACTAGCAGTGTTGTTAATTGGTGAGAAGTTTTGCATAAGAATTCCTTCTCCTTAAGGCAGAAATATTTCTATATTTTCTTCTACTAACTCTATAGTTTTACCTTTCACTTTTAAGTAATTAATCCAGTAGGAATTACCTGGTGTCATATAAAGATACAGTTTTAGTTTTCTTCATATTGTGAGCCAATTTTTATAGATTGAACAACCTGCCTTTGTCCTTTTGATTTGCAGTAACACATCTATGGTATTTTATGTCCTCATGCATTTGCTTCTGTCCCAAAGTCCTTGAGTCAATTCCATCTATTTATCTATTCTTCAACAAAGCAGCACTGTTTTTCTTACTAGGGCTCTGTGGTACGTCTTAGTTATCTCTGGTGTAGAAAATTACGTCTTATTATCTCCGGTGTAGAAAAATGCTATTTATTTTTGTAGTTTGGTCTTAGATATCTTATGCTTCCTTTATATTTTCCAACTTTACCCTTAAGTCATCTGAGAGTTCTTCAATCTGATATTCCAATCCACTGACTTCCTCTTTACTGTGTCCTTACTTATGAGCTCCATCTATTTTGATTTTATTTCAATCATTTTTTACAAATAATGTTTCAAATTGTTTATTTTAATTGCTAATGCCTTTATTTTCTTTTTAAAAATGTTTGTCTGTCTGTCACCATAATTCTGCTTCAAACCTTTGTGTTGGTCAATTTCTTTTATGTGGATTGTCCTCCTCAGACATCGAGTTTTGGGCCTGTGGGCTCAAGCTGCCGTCAGGTTATCAGATATGGTCTGCTAATATGGGTTGAGTATGGCTTCAAGGTCAGACCCTTTTGTGTGTGACAATCTTAGCCAGTTTAATCATTCCCATTTTCTGTCAGTCCATCAGGAAAATCTTATGGTCAGGGTTGAATACTCAAGGAGTACTCAATTCACACTTGTTTTCATCAACTCCAAGCTTTTTCAAAAACCTCAAGGACATTAGCACAGATGGCCTAAGCTATTATTGCGGGGGTTTTTTTGAAGGAATAAGGCTACCAGGAACCAAAGCAAGAATAAAACCTAAAACATTTTTTCCAAGCTATCTTCTCTCTGCATGTTCCGGGTGTCTTCCAGATTGCAGCCACACATTGCCTAGATATCTTAGTCCAAGACAACATTTTGCCTTCCTATGATTGTCTTAATTGTATTGTTGCTTGGTTACTCGTATTTTATGGTTAATATTTGTTTGATTGATTAGTTCTTGGAGTCCATGTTTCCCTTTGCCTTTAATTTTCTCAAAGTTGGGTTTTGGGGAGGGAGTCATAAACTGCTTTGTGCCATCTTTGCATAAAACTTGAACTTTCTCTTTAACCATCTTTCTTAGGATGTTTGTACCAACTATCCAAGGCAGAAAAAATATCTTATTTCACCATATACTTATAAGCCTTTAATAAATCTGAATTCACTCATTTAATTCTATTTGTTTTTAATCCCACATCATGCTTTTTCTTTTTATTTTTAAGACATATTTTATCCTCAGGCTTTCTCATAGTACTGGGCATGCTATGTAGAAATTAAGGTACATCTTCAATAACAATAACAACATAACAATTTTAATCAGTATTTTGTTGTCAAGAATTATCTAATTGAGTCCTCCTATCAACCTATTAGTTTAGGTATTATTTTCACCATTTTTATAGTGAAGAAATTATTAGACAAATAACTTTTCTTGGATTCCAGAGCTTGATTTGGAACAAGCTCTAAATTGCCCCAGAATCTGACCTTGCAGCCGTTATAATCTGATTTTGTGGTACTAAGTAAGTGCTGGCAGGTATTTACTGGTAAAAAGTTAGAGCATTAAAAAAAAAAAAGAAGAAACTAAAAAAGAAAAAAGGAAAAAGGAAAGGAAGTTCATTTTTTCGACCTCAGTTTGCCACAGATCACAGTTCAAAACTTTTCTAAGCTCTCTCTCCCAACAAAATTAATCCACTTTGCTTTATTGAATTTATTCTATCTCATGCTACCTGCTGGGCCCAAACCAGAGGTACATAAAAACACAGGCCTGTCCTACTAGTCTTGATGAAGATGAGGTCTTCATACTAAGATCCAGGACCAATTAACTATATTACTCATGCCCTTGTGTCCCTCTACATGTTTATAGAGTATTGCATGCTGATGGAAACTGCTGTTCTACCATTGAATGTCACATTCATTATTCATAATTCGTGGCAGTAAAACTGAATAATTAATACCTCGATATCACTGATAATCCACCCTCCCTTCCACATGCCAATACACAATTTTGAAATTCTTTTTGATGCGTGCCCAAAGCACATATCACACTGTGCAAGAGTTCTGCATTCTGAAAGATATATGCATGCACTATAAATCTGAAACGTAGCTATTATGAGTCTTATAACTCAGCAATTATTTCTTCCAAGACCCCATAAACAAAAATGAGAAATTTTACCTATATAATTTTTTGAAAATTTGAGAGTTGGTACAACTCTAGTAAACTACTCATTTTAAAAGAATGGTTATTGAACTTAATGCAACAGCTTAATATACGTGCAGAAGTTTACCCTCTTGACAATGCAGTTTAAAATTGACTTGTTTCAGAATTAGACTGGTAAAAATTATAGGAAGAGGTTTTTAAGTAAGGAATAGAACTCCCAGTCCTTACATGACTCTCTGTACCTAAGAATTAATATTCTTTATAAAAGGGGCAGGCGATTTTTTCTTTCCTTATGCAGATAACAGTAGCATATTGTTTATTATTATATAGAAATCTAAAATTTATGTTAAAAGATATTATCTGCTTCATTTTTTAGCAGTATCATCTTTTATCTATTTCCATCCCCATTAATTAATATTTACTGAATACCTAAAGCATCTATGCCACTCTAGAAATGCATCTGATCCCTCCAGAATACTGACTTTTGATCTAGAGTCAGATAAGCTACTATTATAATCATGAGATCACAATTAATTACAGGAATGATATGAGCTAAGTATTTGCAAGAAACAGCGTTTCCTGAATTCCAATTGTGTATAGGGCACAATCTAGCACGCCTATTATTCTCATATTTAATTGGGATTACAATTGAAATTAAAAAGGCAGAAAACACAAAGGCATAGAGAAGGACTATAACTGGAAACCCAAAATAGCCCCCTTCTCAAAGTGACTTTAAATTAGGGTGACAGGCAAGAAATATAAAAATAGACATATGGAAATAGCCAAGCTGATTAAAAAATGGGTTTCTGAATTAGTGCCATTTGGAGGTTAATGTCAAATTCTGATTCTATTCTGACATATTACGAAATGTGTCATATTTGCCCCCCAGGTCATTTAGATGTAATGGTACCCACATTCCTCAGGGAGGACATTTTATTCCTCTTGAGAGCCCAAAAGCCCACAGCACAAACACCAAAATCACCCCTTAATAGAAATTCATCCTCAATATAACCAAGACATGATCATTTCAACTTGTATGTATAGGAGAGCTCCTTGCTGTTCTTGAGTCATTGTTGCTTACTCTCCCTGAAGTTGTAGAGGTTTATTTTAAAGTTAACAAGAGAACATTTCAATTCAGTTGGTCTTCCTTTAGTCACTGAGGTGGCATTACCACCAACTTTAGCACTTTGAAATGGTTACAGTCAAGTTTTAGATCACAATCCTCATATCATTACTGAGGGTAATGGTTTTCAAACAATACAACTCTAAGAGAGAGCCGGGGAATTGCCCGGGAAACGAAAGATGGGAAAGTAGCTCTATTGAAAGGTGAGAATCTCCTGTGACTGAAAAGCCTCCTTTTATGCACTGATTGAGCCCCAAATGGGACTTTCCTATTGACAAGCTAAAGGTGTATGTCTGAGAATGGGGCAGTCAAGTAAGAAAAACTCATTTCCTACAAAGTAAGTGAATTGCTAAAGCGACTGCTTGAAAGAATGACCTCTTCAGAAGACAGGGCAGAAGAATTTAGCTATGTTCCTCCTCCAACTGTGTACAGTTAGCAGAACTGTTAGCGTTCCTGGAATCACTAGAAACAGCTCCTTTGAGGAAGAAAGGGAGAGGAGGTCCAAAAGGGTAGTATAATCCTTTGGAGAAGGGTCATTAAATGCCTGTTCCTTCTCTCTTGGTCATTCAGCTTCATCATTCTCCAAATAATTTAGAACTGTCTAAGGAATATATTGATACTTGAATGAATTTCATTTAACATTTTGCCTTTTGCATAAGTGCAAAAATATAAAATGTCAGTGCCCCAAGTGATTCCCCATGGGGCTCTAATGTGTTTACCAGATCCTTGTACTGTGCCATAGTCTGATGGACAGTGTCTCTAGGTTGACATTTCTTCCTGCTATTTTGCACAGGTTGGCTGAAAAAGGTTAAAAAAAGTGACAGTTAAGCATTTCAGCATTCCTTGAGCCACCTCAAAGCAATGCTTAGAATTTTATTCACATTTCTTCTGTTGTATGAATATGGATTCTCAGTATTAACTATGGTTTTCCATTATTATCCAAGGGACACTATTTCTGTTATTTTTAAAAAGAAAAAAAGTAATTACATAAAACCACATAATAAAAATAGCCAGTTTCTCATACATAAGTCCACCAGAATAACACTACTATGCATATCTAATCTTTGCGCATTTGCCTCGTTTTGCATTTTCATAGTTTTGTAATCAACGGGTATGTCTTGGTGAGTTTGATTATATTTTCCATGTTTTATAATTGACATCAGAAAAGATATGTAAGTTCTCTCAGACTATTGGGAAATGAAATAAATGTATGTCATCAAAATATTTAAGAAAGATTAAAAAAATCACTGGAAAATGATAACTCAGTCAACAAATGCTGATGTGTATGAAGCATTTTGGTATGGGCTGGCTGTATACAATAGCCTACACAGAACCTGGACTATGATCTTTCCTAAGTGCAAAGCACTCGGAATAGAATTTTAAGATTATTCATAATTACCACTCTGGATTTTAAAATTGTGTTCTTCCTCTTGTTTACTACATTAATTAGATAGCTTAGATATCATTCCCAAATTCTATTTAAGTAACTTTCCCATTCAGGGTATTCACTGAATCTATGTTAGTAACAAAATGGTTGCACATTGGTCGTGGAATGATACTGCAATTTTTTCTATTCTTTTTGCTAAGATCTTTTCCAGGTTTAAATTTCTAAGACGGACAAGAATAATTATCAGCAAAAGTAAATTGAAGGTAATATTAGGCACGTTTATTTGTTCTAATCACTATGCTCCCACAGAGAAGGTCCCCTGATATTTAAAGTGGAAATGAAGGTTTAACTGTGGGGTGAGGGCACATAGGCGTCAGTGGGGAGATCCAGGACTCCTGAGGAAAGTTTTCATCAGAGTGGAAAGTAATAAGGAAAGTGAGTCTTACCCAAGCCTTTTTCTTCCAGAGGTGAAGTGAGGCTTATGATGGTGTGTACCATATGAGTTTGATCTTGAGCTCTCTTGACATAATTTTTGAGACAAATTATCAGTGAAGTGGTATGGTCAGGAGAAAGGCATCGAGGAGAACAGGGAAGGCTAATTTAATTGCCTTTGTTCCTCAGTGACATAGCTTAAATTGAGCTTGCATTTCTGAGAGCACAGGGATATTTGCATGCTTGGATTTTCATAAATGGGAAATGAACTCAAAGCCCTTGGCCTACAGAAAATCTATCACTTTATGTTTGAAGGACAAAAAATACAAGAAGGAGTCAAGGGAAACTGAAAATTCCTCTTCTTTCTCTCATTTTCTCCTGATGTTTGAGGAGGATGGTGATAAGATTCAGTTAAGTGTAAAATAAAATGTAATAAATATAAGATAAGGGTAAAAAAAGTGGAAAGCCAAAATACATACCCTAAATATATGTTCTTGAGAAAGAGCGATGATGACTCGTGGCTATAAGTAAAGGAAATCAGTTCACTTCCTGATGATTTATTTATTAAGGTATTAAACAGAGACATATTAAAGATGCTTTGAAACTGGTTTGTATCCAGGTAAATTCCAGTACTAAAATGTTATGTAGAGGACACTTTGTATGACTAAATTTATGAAAAATCAAGGAAATTCCAGGGTAATGATTCTAAGCTGTTCTAGGAAAATAAGGAAATTTTGGAACATCTCCAATAATATTCAAAGATTTAAAACCTTGGAACTCTTTTCACTAAAAATGTGGTAATGCTGTGATTTCCTGGAGGTGGACACAATTAAAACATTTTAAAAAGACAATTTACACTCTTTGCTTCCAAATCCTCTGGTAAATTTAGATGTTATTTGAATTGATTTCCTCTTCATTTCTTAGAGCTTGTTGTCACTTAAGTCTCCTATCACTGATCATTCTTTGAGATTTTACTAACGTTCAATTGCATCTAAGTAATGAAAAGTTAATAAAGTTATTATAAATATAATGAAAACTATAACTTTGCTATAGAGGTAAATAATTGAGTTTTTGTGAGATTTTTATGAGCAATATAAATTTATAAAATTCAAATGAATGAAATATCAATAAATGTGAGCTATTGGTGCAACTTGAAGAGGGAACAATAAATAGCATCTCTTTTTTTTTCTGCTCTGCTCGGAATCAATTAAGAGACACAGGGATCAGACATATGGAGATCAAAAGTGTAACAAGAATATTGATAAAGGCTAAATTGGAGAAATTGTCTTTCAGTCTGTTAGCCTTGTGGGCTTGCCCAGACTACACCCTAAAACTGAACATGCCCACCGAGTTTCAAGCATTGCTGGGAACTTAGAAGACTTCTGCATGGGTTCCTGCCCCTGTAAAGCTTTAAGGAATGTGATGCACAGGGTATGTGTTTTCTTCTAGCAGATACATCAGAGAGAGAAGACGGGTCTGGGTCATGCTTGTTAATTCTGTTCTCTCAGTGTCACCCATGAGAAAAGTTACTCTCCCTCTCATAGGAAAAAGTGAACTTAAGAACAGAGAGAAGTCCATAGTTTACTCTATTGGAAGCTTAATTATTATTATTTGCTGGAATTAAAAAAGTAATAGTAGTAACAATAACCTCTTGAGATTTCTAAACATATTCATATTTGTAATGAGGTAGATGAACTACCTAAATATTTTCAGTTTTATCAAGGGGTCTAGTTTGAGTGTTTAAAGTGAATAGTGATAGATCGGATAACGGCTGCTTCCTATTACCTTCTCACATAAATATTCTTTTAACTTTATTATGAAAGCATACAACAATTAATAAATGTTTTAGCCATTGTTACTAAATGGTTGGCTAGTCATATAACTCTAGATTCCCTTGTCTGCTATGCTAGGTATATGCCAAGAGGAAGGACTGGGATATACGGCATAGATGGTACATTTAAAAGTTGTCCCTATAGTCTGTCCTCAGGGGCTTTGTTTGTCTTACATGTTTGATGAGTTGAGGACAGGAGAGACAAAGGAGTTCAGAAGGCAGTGAGGAAAGTCTATGCTGCTTCACTAGGAACAGTTGCAATAAAACTCCATTATTCCTCAGGCGAAATTTTGAAGAGACAACAAGATCATATTCTGTTAAACACAATGCTGAAATAGAAGACTTGTCTCCCAATATTTTTTTTAAATGGCAGAGGGGATGAATTTCAAATGTGCAACATTACGAAAAGTATGAAACAGAACGCAACGGTAAGTATTTCAGGTTTATTAAACATGCAGTTGCTATTGCATTAAATGGCAAGAGCATGACATATAGAAATCATCTTTTATGTTGTGTGTAAAGCTCATTAAAGCTAAACAGTGGCATACCCATATTGCTTAGGTAGACTACCAGGGCAAAGGAAATGCTGCATGGACAATAGAGGTATAATATATCTGTTAAGCTAAGTGAGGAATGGACACCACGTTGAAGACACGTGACGTTGCTGTACCATAGACTTTGAGATGGCAAGATATTTGAGGCAAATTCTAGCTCTTCTTGGATTACATTATTAAGATATTGTTTCACTTCCCGGTAAAAAGTCACTTATTTTTATGTTCTTGATTATGTATGAAATATTCCAGGATTAATATTAATGAGGATAGAGATTTAGAAAGGTTCAAGTCTGTGAGATAGAGTCATAAGAGTGGTAATGAAACCGAAGAACTCCACAGTGATGGGTGAGACATCTATTCTATGTTGGGGGTTACTTAGCAGAACCACTTAGCTCCAACACCAAATGACATTTTCCAGCTAGGTCTTAATCAGTAGGTGAGATGATATTTTGTCTGCCATCTCTTTCTCCTTTGTTTTAGACATCAATGTAAAACATCTGGGCAAAGAAGAGAAGTGTTATTTATTGAGATGCCTCAGAGACTCCAGTTCTTTATGTATATACATTTTTATCTTTCAATATATTTCTTTCAATACCTACCAGTATCCATCAACTCGCACATACAAATATGTACTAACAAACACGTATTTTTCACAGATTAAAAAAACAACTTCAAAGCTTGAAAGTTTGTATATTTTGGATCATTTCTTATTTGGAAAGGATTGAATGTTACCTTTTTTCCTTATTCAATGAAATAGAATCAAAATATAATGTAATCCCAGAGCCAAAATTAATGACACAAGAGTGGAATGCAATTATTTTATTGTTTTGATAAATACAATTTAATCCTTTGTAATACTGTGGCATGTTAAAACTAATGATATTTTTTTGAATACATTTTTTTACTCTTAATATTTTCTGAATTTGGGCCTATTATTAAAAAGCTTATCTATTTGGCTTCCTAAATCATGAAATTCAGAAGATTTGGGATGATCACTGATACTAAAATTATAAATTATCATCTTTATTTTTAAGAAAATTATTAATGTCTTCCTGTTGCAATTTCAACTAGTAGTTAATCTAATTATTTAAAAAGAAATAGATCTATGGAGCTATGTGTGTTTAGCTTTCAGTCTGCTTGTTCACATATTTCTTTGTTGTCTCCCATTATTAGCTCCCAGATATCATTATAAGCAGAATGCAAAAATAAATAAAATACAACTTCCAGCTTGAGGCCCTCTCCTCATGCTCCACTTCTAGAAGAGAAATACCGTTCTTTTGATTTCTTAAGGCTACCCTACTCTTGGCTTTTGCTCCAGAGTCCTTTACTTAGCTTATTAACATCAGTTCAGTCTTATTGAGTATTGATTTTTGAGGCCGCTCAACATCGTCCAGCATCAGTGTCCAACAGTACCATTCCAAATGTAAAAACAGTTTGAGATAAGTCTAAAATGTCAGTGGAATCTCTAGGGCAATATCCAGAGGTGACAGGCCACCACTCCTCTATATCGTTGCTTGAAATGGCACAAAAATGATAGTATCTCCACTAAACAGTGAGTAAACTGCTCAGGGAATTATCTACAGTTGAGTATCTTATATAATATAAACTGTTGCAGCAAAGAGTTTAATAGAAAGTGATCCAGAACTGGAGACACTTGTTCAAATCCCAAGGCTATCCCAGCTCTTAATATGATGCTTGGCTGTTATTTATTCTTTCAGGTTAAGTTGCTTCATTTAAAAAGAGAGGAGAGGTGGGCTATTTATAATTGCTATCATTTATTGAGTACTGACTATATCTAGACTTCTCTATGTTATTTACATCCATTATATGACTTAATCCTAATAACAATGGTATGAGAGCTGTATTAATATTATTTCATTCTACATTTGAAGAAACTGAGTCCCAGAGAAGCTAAAATATTCTCATGGGCACATGTCCAGTAAATGGTGGAGGCAGAACACAAATTCAGGTCTGTCTGTCTTCAGAGTCTGTGCTATAAGGATGAAGCTCTAGCTCATGTTAACATTCTGTCATTATTGTTTATTTGGTTGGTGTGTGTTGTCAATGGGAAGCAATAAAGGATCTTGGTGCATAAGGTGACCTAGAATCTCTTGCAGCACTTACATACTTTAGTTGAGAGAAATAATATATTTTTTAATAGGATATAACCTAGATGTATCTTCATCTATATCCTTTCTTTTAGATTGGAAGCTTATTGCAGTCATATTTCTGGAATAAATAAGGTACTGGACTTAGTATTACGGTGCCTGAATATAATTTGGGGATAATTGAAAAAGGCAAGGAAATCATCCCTGATTAAATTTGTAAACGGCTGTCTGGAGAACCATTATAATTTATGAGGATTTGTTGCTCAGAGAGTAAATAATACCAGTGACAGCATTTCCTCAGAGAACAGAAGATCAAATCTGTTGCAAAGTGAGCGCCAATACTTCCACTCAAAAACACAGTGGAAGAGACAGAGGTAATAAATGATGTTCCATTTATCTCAATGCTTATGACCCCCCTGGCTGCTTAAGAGCAGAGGGACAGCATTTAACTCTTTCAGTGCAGTTGAACAACCACATATTCCTGCTGCATCCAACAGCCTCAAATTCTCAGAGCATAACTGGATGAAGTTAGTTGTCTAGATAAGTGAACCCCATAGAGTCACATCTGCCATTTCCGGCATAGAGAGAAATGTTTACTAATTTCATGTAATTATCTTTTTATTTATTTGTAATAATAACGATGATAAAAATCTTCATGTTCTACATCGCAGCAATACTGTGTTCATGTGATTTAGAATGACAAGTACTTTTCAATTAGCATTTGTGAGTGTCTAGTAAGGCAGGCTGCACGTTGAAATTATAATTTGTGGTCCTATATTTTAGAGCTAACCCCTAAATCCAAGGTGCGGATTTTAGCAGATTTAATTCCACCTTTAGCTCTCCTACAGCATATAAATTGAAAGCTTGGCAACTTGTCATTCAAATGAGTTATTAAAAATTGAGACCTTGGATCTCACCACTTTAGAATCTGATGGTGTCAGCATATATTAAGAACAATTTATGAAACGTGGAGTGCTATTGGTCAAATGTTAGCCATATATACTGATGTTGCCATTTTAATTAATACATGGTCATTTTTTAATAGGCATTTGTTATATGAAATAAATTATTGTTCTATTCAGCTAGCAATATCTGACCTTTATTGGTATCTTATTACATAGCTTTAATAATCATTTGACATTTAGCATTTCCTAGATAACAATGGAATGCAATAATTCATATCCCTTAAATGGATTATAAAAGCCTAGAGGAAAGTCATTATGTTCTACATTCATTTTATTAATTGATTAATTAATCTGACACAAAGTTAGAATGTAGTAGGATTAGTAAGTATCAGAAGATTGATAAACCAACATTCACACTCAATAGGTCCAGCAGTATATATTTGTTAGTTGTTGTATTTTTTTGGTAATATTTCATTATTTGTCATAAAATGAAATAATACATATAACACATGCAATACAGTGCACGTAATAAAATAGATGATAGATATGGTTTCTTTTTCTTCCTGTCCTTAATTTTACGTTCTCATAAAAGTGTATGCATGGAAAACATGCATACATGATTGTCTCTCTAGGCAAGATGGTTGTTTTCATGTAGGCACAACAGACACACCAGAATGGTCTCATTACAGGTACTGTAGTACGTAGAATAAACCTCGTGTATGCTCAATTCTATCTGTAATAGACAACTCTGAAACCTATATAGAAGGTAAGAAAGAATGATCTCCACACATTTCATTGGGAAAAGAGCATCACAATGCATTGCTTTCTTGGGGGATAATGTAACGCAGGTCCAGCTTCGGAAAGAACAAGAAAAGCATGCTGGCTTCTCATTTTGCATTTCACAACAATTTGTCCAAATTTTGTTTGGTTGATTGCACTGAATTGTTTTGTTTTTGAAAAACAGCAACAGATTAAAAGAAAGCTCTCTGCAGGAGATAAAAATATGCTTCAGGGAAGAAGAAGAGCAGAAAAGGAAAGAAGGCATTATTAAGATGGCTAGTTGCGTGATTATTCTCTTTACAATTTGTTTCTTTAGTGCCCAGTGGCAGTTTTTTGAACTCACTTTGTTGGCCACAACACTTAACAGACTACGGAGTAATCAAAGCAGTCTTTATCACACAAAATTAGAGTATATTTGTTACAAGAAAACAAGCTAATAAACAAACATACATACAGAGGTCAGCAACACTTTTGAGAATTAATTCCACTTCCTCATATGCCATGTGTGCTATGATTCAGAGTAAATGATAACATATTACACTCCAAGTCCATAACCTTAGGAAATAAAAGCCTAGTTCGTGCTTGACTTACACGAGCAAAACAAGCTTACAGTGCACGGGTCTGTGTTGTTTGGCAAGTAGTCAATAAAACTGTACCTTATGACTTTCTCTCCTAAAGGTTCTAATCAAAACAATTTATTTCAGGCATGTAAACCCTGCTTTTCAGACTGTAGCTATTGTCAGCATGTGCAGCAGCATCAGCAATAGCTGATGCAATTTTCAGATTGAGAGTCTCAGAGCTCCCCCATCTGTCTCAGTCATGGTTGGAGTTAGCACTAGATCAATACAGCATGTCAACTATAGTGCAAGGATTTTCCCCCTAACCTTTATAACAGCAATTTCCCTGCATCCAATCTTGCCCAGCATAAAAGCAATATCTGAGGGTATTATGCAAAGGATCTGGAGCTGATAGAGCTCGGAGAACATCAGCTACCAGCACACTAATTGCTGGAGGCCAAGCATTCCGACATTATAGCCCATTTGAAATCTTAAACTTGAGCCACGAAAAGAGAACATCTTTTCATGATAGATGTTAACTTGCTTGCCTCTATGGCATAGGATAGTGGGTAAAGGTGAGAAGCAGATCTGTAAACAAAGCCACGGTTTATTTTTGTGTGAGAGTAATCTGGCTGCTCAAGTTGGTTCTCTGAATGTATTTCTCTCTCGTCAGCAGTGGGAGAGGAGAATGGAATGTGATGTATTTGTCTCAGTAAAAGGTATAACTAGATCCTGGTGGGGAGACAAAGTGGTTTGCTTTGTTTCTGCTCCAGTTCTCTACTGAGAAATAAAACCAAGAGGATTCAATTCTTTTCCTTGCAATGGACTTGGAGCTGCCATGACTCACGGCTCAGAGCCACAGTGAGCTGATCGTTGTGTATCACTGCCCCTTAGTGGTTGGCCAGTAGCAAATCTTTTTAACATCTAATGAACATCACAGGTTTACAGGTAAATAAGAGCATGCAGGCCCTCCTCTTCATTTCCTAGAGCAGGCAACAGAGACTCAATGTGCACACTTACCCTTCTCTAAGATGATGTTTTGTTTCTCTATGTCAGTGTAATGCATAGGAAAGGACAAGTACTCTGGGATCAGAAAGATTTGGAATTATATCTCACTGCTGTGAGATTTTAGGTAAGTTGCTTAACCTCTCTCTGCTTCTTTATTTTTTCCGTCCCAAATAGAATTAGCAACTACCTACCTAAACTAATGCTGTAGGATAATTGAGATAATGCAGGAAAACAAATAGTAAAGCATCTGACATGGCTTGGCCTCCATGATGATGATAATTGCCATAAAAATTTGTGAAGCATGTGATCCTCCCCTTAGTTTGTAAGACCAAGAAAATGTGAGCATGTCATGTAAACATCGCTATAGTCATTATGGAATTATAAATAGAGCCTGCCTTGATGAATAATCCTAGGAACAATATAACACACTGGTCTCTGCTTTCAGTCCAAATTACACATCAATTTAGTTGGTGTGGTTTGTGGGTGAAATTATGGTTATGTGAAATGGATTTTAATTCAATTACTCACATATTTAATGGTAGCCTACTGTTCTGTACAGTCAGTGTGCAAAGAAAAAAATAAATAATACCATGGTTTCAAGAAGCAGCTTCTAAGTTAGTGGAAGAGACAGATATAGGTAGAAATTAGACTCTTCTAAATTAAGGATGTATAGTAAGTGCTATGGAATTATAGAAGGGAAATTCATTGGCAACCTCAGAGCAGTTTTCAAAAAGAAGATGGTATTTTTAGTGGTACTTAAAATAGTAACTTTAGAATTGGATAAACAAGAGGAAAACATCAAAGTAGAGACAGTAGCAAAGGTAAGTGCTTTTAAAAAAAATGTACGAAGTATTCAAACATAGTTAAAAAATTAAGTGTGGCAAAAACGTGAACCATATGTTAGGAATAATAACAGATAAAAGTGAACAGGATAGATTTTGAAGAGCCTTGAACACTATGCTGCAGTTTTACATACTATGTACTATAAGCAATAAGAAGAAACGAGGGAACATATTTTACATTTTAGGAAATTTTCTTTATTTCAGTTTAAGAAGGAAATAGTTAAAATGTGTTTCTCCCATAGCATCTTTTATATCAAAGCCAAATACTTTACACTCATTTTCAAGGTCATGCGTCATTACATATAGCATCTGCTACCTCCTCTTTAAAATGTTGACATTTTCATCGCTAACTCTTATCATTCCTTCTCAACAACCAAATCTTCCATTGGTCTATCATTTGATTCTCCCATTGCTAATGTTAGCCGTATGTGAATGTTGTTCTCCATTCCTAAGAAATTGTATTTGGCCCAACCAATAAGTGGTCATTGGAGACACCTTGAAATTTACTGGGATCATTCTGCATGTGAAGTAAGACCTTTGGCTATCTTATGAAGATGTAAAAATCATAAAGTAATACTGAGAGGTGAATGACATTCCCCAAAGAGCCATAGAAAGATATGTCAGTTAAATCTACAAATATACCAAATATCCATTTCTATTAATATCATTAATACTACCCAGGTCCAAGACACCATCATCTTTCACTTGGACTACTACACTGGATGTACTCATTTTAAAACATATGCCAGGAACTGACATTTCTGGTTTAAATCTCTCTTTTGATTCCTAATTTCATTAAAAATAAAACCCAAACTATTATTCGTGTCCCACAAAGTCTCTGTACCTTCTCTAAACTCACCACAAACCCATGCTTCGATGTAGTCACACTGCTTCGGCCATACAGGTTTTCTTGTTCTTCTAACAACTAAACTCTTTTCAACCACAGGGCCTTTGCTCTCTCTTATCTTTCCTGGAACAGTGACCTTCTGTATGTTTGCACAGCTCACCTATTCACTTCATCAAGGTTTTTATTCAAGACTTCTGTATGGAGACTGGTCCTGACCACACAATATAAAATAACTCTTGTCCCCATTCATCATTCTCTATTCTCTATCACATCATGCCATTTTATTTCCTCCTTAGCACTTATTACAATTATAAATTATAGTAATTTTTACTTATTTACTTTTTATAGTCTGTCATCTCAGTGAGAGCAGTTTACTTTATTGACCTTTGCATCCTCAGTGCTATAAACAGTGCAGGCATGTGTGTTTGTTGAATACTTGTTGACTAAAGGAATGAATGCATGAACGATTCACTAAAGCCTAAGTTGCATGAGAATAAAAATGAAATAGAGAGCAACTGAGATGCTACAGCTAACAGGGAGAACAAAAAAGAGAGGGAGATAACTAAATGAAGAAAGCATGGGTATCACAGATATGAACAATGTAAGATGGGAAAAATAAAGGAGACATAGCTAGTGTTCTAATGGCCATATTTACAGTCAAGGATCATTTAAACTCAGTGTGCCAGTGGATAAGTAAGAGCATTTAGAATGTATTCTCCTCCCTGTAACTGCGTAGGCTCTGAGGAACCAGCCGAAGGAAGTATAAGTCCACGCAAGCAGCCTTTGCATGTACTCATAGGTGGCTGGAGGAAGAGGCAGTGCGTGCTTGCGTAGCACAGAGGTGGCACCTGGAAGGCCAACACTGCATTGCAGCACCTCCCCACAGGTCTCAAAGCAGAGTTCTGGCAAATGCGGGAGCAGAAATTATCCATAAGAAACCCTGGCATTAGGAAACATGGTCCTAATTTTAACAAGCTGGGTTTTAGTATCAGGATTCTGCTCTCCAACAGAGAAATGAGAGAGAGCAGACAATGAAGTGAGGACCAAAGTCCTGGAAATAAAAAAAGATATTATGCATCTTGCTGTTTTGAGAATTCTGTCAGGTGAGTAATTCTGAAACCAGTAAAATCAGCTGAATGAAAACGCAAGGTCAGAATTAGACCAATAGGTACTTGAGGTGTGCTCAGACCATTGGTTTAAGTATTTCTCTAAACCACCTGCTTAAGGCAGATCTTGGTGCTGGAGCTGTCTCTGTACTTGTGAATCAACTGCTTAAACTGAGAAGGGGAGAACCACAAAACCTAGAATCAGGTGGTTCACGTAAAAAGGTAGTAAATACTTACATTCTAGTCCAATTTTTTCTTTTTTTGATTTCTGTGGCTAGTGATAATATTGTCTGCAAATGACTAAAAAAGCTAACATAACATTTAACAGTGATAGTCATCACACAAACTTTTGTACAGACACTCTCATTTGGCTGAGATACCTATAGGAGGAGCTGGGAGCTGGGAAAATGGATCTGTGTGGCCCAGAATGCTAATAGAAATGCTGATCTACTGAATCTGTGAGAACCACATGGAATGAATAGTAGCACAGGGGATTGCAGGTTTTATGCAGGAAAAAATGCCTGTGATTAGAGATAAGGCCATAGGAAATAAAAGAATGTGGAGGCAGAATTACAGACTTAGTACAGGAAAATAGATTAAGGTTGAGAAAAACTAAGATAAAAAGAGATTTGGCAAGAGGCTGAAATGCTTTTAAATCCATGCAAATAAGCGACAAGGGGAAGTGAATAGGTTGGAAGGATAAAGCAATGTGTTTTAGAGCAAGACGCAAGATCAGATACAGGGATGAAACATTAAAAAACTGCCTACATCCTGATTTATAAGTTATCTAAGAGAATAATTGACTTGAAAATGTTCCTAATAATGTACAATAAAAACAATAACCAAGAAAATAACATTAATTGAGCAAGAAAGGAAAAGTCAGAGTGACTTTGGTTAGCAATATTATGCAAATGAAATGGAGGAATTTCTGCTTTAAAAAAAGAATTCAGGGGCTGGCCTGGTGGCGCAAGAAGTTAAGTGCACGTGCTCCACTGAGGCGGCCTGGGGTTCGCCGGTTGGGATCCCGGGCACACACCAACACACTGCTTGTAGAGACATGCTGTGGCAGCGTCCCATATAAAGTAGAGGAAGATGGGCATGGATGTTAGTTCAGGGCCAATCTTCCTTGGCAAAAAAAAAAGGGGGAGGATTGGTGTCAGATGTTAGCTCAGAGCTGGTCTTCCTCACCAAAACAAAAAAAAAAGAATTCATTATAAATCTGGAGTGGAGAATTTAGGGGGAGATTTTTATTTCACGCAGTTTGAAGTTTGCATAAGACAGGTAGTGATTTTACTGTTAATTTTTGAAAACTGACATCCAAGACCAAGATCAAATCCTTATGGATCACACTAGAGACACAGAGTGACAACCCTCAGTTCTGAGAGGCTTGGTAGCATCTCTAGCACCCCTATTGCTAAAACACCATAGAATCTATATCTTGTCCCCCACGTGGTTAAACATGAACGATATTAATCTGGAGTTTCTGTGGATGTGCTTTGGATGTAAGGAGGTTGAAGATTTATGAATAACTTAAAACCATAAACAAACTGAAGGAGAACAGGGTCTATTGCTGTCATCATTTTTTTCAAAGGAGTCCTCAACTCAAAAGTTTCAAAAACACTGAATGATTACCAAATAATGGTATAAAAGCTTAATCTAATGTTTGTAGATCATAACATTTATAGATTACATACATAGCATAATGTATATAGATCAAATATCATAAGCATGTGTATGAAATGTATATATATAGTTACTATATATTATCTATAGGCATTAGTTTATATTTTTATATAATCATTTGGTCAACATTCACTTTTATAATAATTTGCGAAATTGGGAATAAATGGTGAATCCACAGTGAAGAAGAAATCGTTTTGGTAACTATATACATGATGCAATAAACAGTCATAAATAAAGGTAGCTCAACTGATAGATAACTATCTCCAAAAGCATATTTGGAGATACTTGTGTTTTCTTTCCTTTCCCAAACATTCCAAAACATGGATGACGGCTGTACCTAATACAACCAGTTTAACTATTTTGTTCAAATTACAATTCAGTGAATGTCTTCGTTAATTAAGGATAACAAAGTTTTATTCTTCATTCAATTATTATTTCCATAGTTTGAGATTAAATTATGAAATGTTTTATGTATAATTTATGTTTCTATTTTGCTATATTTTCTTTTTCTTGGAATGGACAGAAATAATTTTCATCTAGAAAAAGCTTGCCTCTGTAAGAGCATAAATCTCATGCAGGAAAATGAAGGTCTTGATTCAGCTGTCTGTAAAACCTTATAGCTAATTAAACTGAACTGCCATTGTGTTGCTATGGCATGATAATTAATCATGGGACAAGGCTAAAAACCTAGAATAGAGAAGTTTTCTGTTCTTAGTGCAGTCAAAATGAGTGAATTGGTCATGGTATTGGTTAAACACTTGAAGCGGTGGCATCCATTAATTTTTTATGAAATACTGGACCTAGAGGGTGGGTAATAGGTTTAAACAACTACAACATAAATACATTTGTTCAGAGAAATACTTTGGAATTATGAAATCTGGAACAAACATTTTAAGATTGGATCCTTACCCTGTTTTAATTACAAAATAAATATCATCATATCCTCTGCATTGCAGAGAAAACTGAGGTAGAATTTTCTGAGGGATCTTCTGTATGTAAGCTGAGAAGATTCTGCTAATTTTGTTACCTAATTATGAATTTGGGCAGACATCTGCAGACTGTCTCATAGGTTAACATTTTCCCTATACCATATCCTTTGCTTTTTAAACTCTAAACTTTCTCTTACGTACATACCTCTCAGTACAGTGGTTTTCTGTTAGTGCTTAAATAGAAGCAATTTATATTTGCTTTCCCAAAATTTATTTCCTCTAAAACAACATTTTAAAAAAATGACATGAGAGAAAATTCTTGAGTTACATTTCAAATATAATTGGTAGAATGTCACACTTACATACGGAAATTTTGAAAAGCCTGTGAGTTCCCAACAATTAGAAAACGTGTTTTGCATGTTGCGGACCTAAGAGAGGCATTCTGGCAAAATACACCATATGAGCCTTTCTCTGCCATATTGTTCTCATATGAACATGCTTTCACGGTGCCTTTATATTTAGCCCTTGTTTTTGTCTATTATGGTACAACAAGTCCCAAAGAAGTTGAGAGAGTATTGAAGAAAATTGTACAAAAGGAAGCAAAGCAGACTAGAAAAGTAATTACCAGAGAGAAGAACATGTTCCTGCATATAAAACAACTGTTTGTTAATAACCACATTAATATTTTGGAGACCAAGTAGCAATGTTTAAAGCAATTTACATTTTTATATGATAGTTTGTTACTTCTTTCTTGGCATTTTACAAAGTTTATTTACATTTTTGGAAATTATGACTTTTAGATATACATGTAACACTTTGTAATGTTTCTCATTTAAAATAATGAGAAATTAGGTCCCTGTTAGGATTTTAGGGCAGAAGTCTGACTTTCAATAAACAATTACTAACTTTACATGGATGATGACTAATTTTAGTCCTTCTAAAGTTCTGAATTATTCAGTAGCCTCATGGATGCTTTTCTTTGGAATATAGCATCATTTTTTTTGGCGAATTTCAATATCTTCAAGGTTGCTCTGGTTGCTCCATGATCAAGTACAATATTACATCTTAGTGAGAGGGAGCTATGAATTTCTCTCATTCTAGAGCTGCACATAGTGTTACCATAAAGGGAGACTGGACAGTGTTGAAAGGAAGATCTCTGAACATGGAAGTTAAAAGCAATAGCCTCCTCCAATATTGACCTAGAGCCCATGACAATGGCTTATTTTACTCAGGAGACTTTGTAAATGTGGATAGGACATTCATTTAGAGAGAAATTGTGTTGTCTGGAAGGGAAGAGGAGGTGTACTTGACCATGCTCAGGTAAAATCTAAGAAAATATGCACATAAACTATACATGAAAGGTGAACAGTTTAACCTCAAATTATTTTTTAAAAATATGATTGAATAAATGGCAAAATTAATTTACGGTAAAATTAAAGCGTTTACTTTTAACAAAAATTCATACATTAGATTTGAAAAGAAGTCTTTATTTTAAATGTCAAATGAATACAGAAATGTATTTCATGTTATTGGCATTCTATTGTGAGGAACTTTCCATAGGTGTCTGATCTTTTCAAAGTATATATCTTTATCATGCACAGCGGCTTCTGGAGGGAGGACAGAATATTTTATTTCTTGATTATGCAAATAATGACATTATCTTCTTAAATTCTTTTCAATAATGGGTCAAAATCAAGCTAATGAAGGAAAAATGCTTAAAATCCTAAAAAAAAAATTGCCTGTATTAAGACACCGTTGTGTAATATGGATAATAACGACTCATATTCCAACATTCCCCCCGTAAGTTACTCTTCAAACATGGCTTGCTTGCTTTCCTTTCCTTCCTTCATCCTTCCCTTTCTTCCTTCCTTCCTTTCTTCCTTCCTTCTCTCCTTACCTTCTCCTTCATTTTTCCCTTCCTCCCTTCTTTCCTTCTTTGTCTCTCTCTCCTTCTCTATCTTTTTCAATTGTAATTCTGTGGCTTGGAAACAAGCTCCCTATCTCCATCATTGAAAATAAATTTCTAGCTCTTCTTCTGCAGCAGTACAACTATCAAAACAAAGTTCTGTTTCTTTTTAATGTAAATGTTGAAATAAAATTAGCTTCAGTATTTGAATTGCCATTACTTCTGGTAAATGAACTTTTATGAATGTTTTAAGGTTGATCACGAGGAACATTTTTATCCAAATAAGGAGAGACTAAGCTTTAATATCCATTCTGTTTGACTGGCAATCTCTAAAACAATTTTCTTCTGGAACATCGTTAAGGGCACTCAATGAACGATTTAGTATAGTTACACTAGCTGGGTTAGCACATCTTGTACTACTCAAAGAGTTTTATTAGCCAGGAATATTAACTTCATCTTTTCCACATTTATAATTTTCCCTCTGTTTTCTTTAATTTCTTACTTAGATCAGTCTCAAAATTATTCAGTTGGTTTAGCAGCTGCAAGTCACAGTGCTATTTGTGGAACAACGTTAAAATACTGAGATACTGAATAAAATGCACCTCTAATTTATAAATACACAAATTTGTGGTATATCAGATATCATCTTACACAAATATAGCATCAATAAGATACAACAAGAGTTAACGTTCTAAGGCAGATGTATTTGGAAGAAAAACATAAAATTAAAAAAATTATCTCCATTGGTATTTTTTCTACAAATTCGTAAAGGAGTCATTATTCAATTACAGCAGCAGAACACCTTGATCCTTCTAATGGAAGATGTTCTGTAGGATAATTATTTAAAAACCATCTTCCTATATTAACAGACTTTGAAAAAAGACCAGGAAAGTAAAGAACATCTACATGGCTATAATCAACATGGAAATTAGCTGGATATTTAAATGTATAAAATTCACAGCATACTGCAAGATTTATGACCTAAACAGGATATTTTAAGCAAATATGAGATTATTTCCCTTAAAACTGCTCTTTAATATTAATATTAAGTCTGCATATTTAGACATTCCTTGAGCAATACCTTACAGAAAAAAAGATGATAAGCAGTGATCAAATAATTATATCTTTTTGAAAAAAGATAAAACAAAATCTAACAAATATACATGGACTTATTAAATAACTGAAATACATTTTTAACAGAAATGTCTTTCTTACATTAGTGCAAAGAATGCAGAGGAGATATATTTATAAAGTGCTATTTTGTGAATCGATTAGTGGTACAAGACCTTCTCAAGTCATCACAGAGTCATACAAGAATGTTCTGGCAAAAATCCACAGTCCATTCACCTCTAGAAAATGTTGATAAATTTAGGAGAATTTATTTAAAGTTGAGTTTTTCTTTTATCAGTAACCTGTATCAGGCTGAACTTCTCAAGATGGTGATCAAATAATTAAGAAATGCAGTTCTTGATCACATAGGTAGTAGAGAGATTAAGTATACAAAAAAAAAAAGAAGAAGAAGGCTAAGTTTTATATATGTATATATTTATTCTCTACTACTAAGAACTGGTTGATTGAAAAATATAAACTGTAACTGAAATATTAAAAGGGCAGAATTATAGCTGTTTGGCATAAAAAAATTACTTAAATAATTTAATTTTGCAAATGATGAAGCTGAAACTTGAAAGGATATGTAACATATCCAAAATGTCAGTGCAGAAGGGTATCTAGGCTCCACATCTCTGCCTCTTAGTGCTTCCTCTAATTTCTCAGATTGTAAATACCACAATACAAAAAGTTGTATATTAGACTTTTATAATGAACAAAGTCTTTTTCTTCTGCTCTTGGCATGTAGAGATTGGCAGTGGAAGATTTTTCTACGACTTTATTGTTCAGAAAATTAGGACTACAATTTTAAGCAGTCATTTATTCACTTGTAGAGAGTTATACACATACAAGGTCTTATAATACATTAACAGAATTCCTCCAAAGAAGATAGACAAATGGCCAATAAGCACATGTAAAGACGTTCAACATATTTAATCATTAGGGAAATGCAAACCAAAACTGCAATGAGATACGACCTCACACCCATTAGCATGGCTTCTATCAAAAAAAAAAAAAAGAAAGAAAAGAACAAGTTTTGGTGAGGATGTGGAGAAATTGGAACACTTATACACTGTTGGTGAAAATGTAAAATGGTACAGCTGCTGTGGAAAACTATATGGTAATTCCTCAAAAAATTAAAAATAGAATTACCATACAATCCACTTTTTTTTTTGGAATTACCATACAGCAATTCCACTTCTGGACAAATTCCCAAAAGAATTGAAAACAGGGTTTCAAAGAGATATTTGAATACTCATATTCAAAGCAGCATTCATTATTCACAGTAGCTAAAAAGTGAAAGCAACCCAACTGTTCATCAACAAATCAATGGGTAAGTAAAATGTGGTATATACATACAATGGAATATTATTAAGCCTTAAAAAGGAAGAAAATTCTGACATATACTATAGCATCGATGAACTTTAACAGTATGCTAAGTGAAATAAGCCAGTCACAAAAAGACAAATATTGTATGATTCCCCTTATAGGAGTTATTTAGAATAGTCAAAATCAAAGAGACAAAAACAGAGTGGTGGTCACCAGGGGCAGTGGGGAGGGAGGAATGGAGAATTATTGTTTAATGGGTACAGAGTTTCAGTTTTACAAGATGAAGAGAGTTATGGGAGTGGACGGTGGTGATGGTTGTACAACATTATGAATGTATTTAATACCACTGAACTGTACATTTAAAAATGATTAAGATGGTAAATTTTACCTTATTTGTATTTTACCACAATAAAAAAATTGGAAAAGGGAGATCCTATGATGTATACTAAGAGGCAAGAAATCAAATAAAACATGGTCTCTGCCCATAAAGAGTTTATAGCTTATTAGTGGGAAAAGCACAAGTACAGAAATAACTAGAATACACCAGTCCAAGATATGGGACTTCAGTCTGGTGACTTTTTGTTCTATAACACTGTCTCCTAACCATTAGGAAAGGATGGTGATTGAGACCTCTGACAACTGGCTGGTATGTCTAGCTACAATGGGCATTGACAGATGCATCTGTCTTTTAGGTTCATGGTCTACCCAGATCCTTCATTCAGAACAGATGTGGATTCATATAGCAAGATAATTTACCAGAAGAAAATACAAAGTCTTATCACACTTAGTTAAGAACAAATTTTGTTTAATAAGCAAACACTTTCCAAACACCCTGTCCTAAAGGTCCTCTTTATGGCATTTGAAAGAGTGAAAGTTGTAATGTGGGAATAAATATACAGTCATATTATTACATTTTCTTTATTCTTCATAAATATTGACTAATGTCATATGAGAGATATTTTTATTACATGTTTTCCAAACTTGAGAGCTGATACACAATTAGGGATTAGAGAATTTTAAATGCAGCTTAACTCATAATATCTTAATTACAGGCAAGTACATTTCTATGTTAAAATTGAGATAAAATTCCATTTGAATTTTGACCTCATCAAAAAGAGTTGCAGTACAACTAAGTACAGATTGCACAAATTCACTAGCAGAGTGAAAGGGAGGGATAAAAGAATATTTTTTCAATATTTCCAAATTTGGAAGTATAAACTATTCCATTGAAGAAAGCACTCAGAATAGCTTATACTTTGCAAGTTCAGAGTGAAATTTCATTATATTCCCCATATTCATTTAAGTCCCACTTTCACACTTTTTAAGAGTGAGAATTACGGGCCATTGTTCCAGTAGGTCTTGCTATCTGGATGTCTGATTGCAGAGCTCTAATATGACACTGGCTGGTATTCCGAGATACAAAAGTATTGAAATTAAATTTGGGTTATATAAGTAGAAGGGGGATTTATTGATACAACCTTGAGGGACATGACTTCAGAATGGCAGTGTGAGGAGCTCTGCAAAACTGTTCCCCAGTGAAATAACCAGAAATGGTGAAAATCATGAAAAAAAAATTAAAGTCTCTAGAGATGATTCTAAGGGGATATAGTAAATGAAGAAACTAAATCTCAGTAAGAATGGCAAGAGTCTGTCATGGTTGATCATAGCCCGCTACTTCCCACCCCCGCATCCATCAGTATAATGGAAACACCAATCTGGGCGTATGTTGTTAAGAAAATGGAGGCTTTCTCTCCCTCCAGCTCCCAGTCAAGGACTGTGATGTCAGCTTGAGAATGGCAGTACACTGGCATTTCTTGTGCCCCTTCATCCCTGTGCAGTAGAAGCTGAATTCCAGGTGAGTGCCTCTGAGAGGTCAGGGGCTCGTAAGGTAGAGGATCTACCCCAGGCACAGCAGGCCTAAAATCCTAGAACTGGAGAATACCCGCCTCATTCCTAGGGTGGAGGTTCCAGGCTGCAAGAGCCAATTGGAGAGAATCAGAAGCTGCCACCCACGTTGAGCATCGTCCTGGTAAAGCACGGTGTGACTCTGAGAGAAATAGGCCACTGTTCCGGCTCCTAGCTCAAGGACTTTGCAGAGGCAGAGAGATAGGTCATGAGAACAAAGATTTCTCAAGCTCTCTCCAAAGGAACTGACTTTATTTTGAATATACTATGGGGAATTCAAATCTAAGGGCAGTACCAAACACTATAGAGATTTGGTGGTAAGCAATTAAAAGGAGTTTGGTAGTTCTACAGCGCAGCAAGCTGAGCTGCAGGCCAGATAGTTCGCCAGAGAAAACTGGGGAAAGAGGCAGCTGAGAAGAGCCCTCCCGGGATCAGAACAAATCTCAAAGACTGGTCTCAAAAACTAATCCCTCAAAGTGGGAACAACCGAAATGGCTATTAACTGATAATTAGAAAATAAAATACATATTCTTAAAATGGGATATTATTTTACAAAAGATTCTTTTAGAAATACAGAAATGTAAAAATCTATATTTCTAAAGTAATATACATGCTACAACGTGGATGAACTTTGAAAACACTATGCTAAATGAAAGAAGCAAGTCACAAAATATCACATATTGTATCTTTCCATTTACATAAAATATCCAGAGTAGACGAATCTATAGACACCAAAGCTATATTAGAGGTTGCCTAGGGCTGGAGGAACTAGGGTTGGTGGGGGGAGTGAGGAGTGACTGCTATTACATACAGGATTTCTTTTTGGGGTGATGAAAATATTCTAAAATTGATGTGGTGATTATTGCACAACTGTGAATTTACTAAAAAACATTGAATTGTTTTTTACATGAATGAATTTCATGGTATGTGAATTGTATCTCAATAAAGCTGTTATTTAAGTAGACATTTGGCAGTTCCCATTATCACTGGATGACTGGAGAAACAGACTCTGAAAAAGATTGGAAAGAAGAGGTGGCCAGGCTACTAGAAGCACAGCTAGAATGAATTCATAACATCTGAGGCTATCAATGCCTGACCACTGCAATCTGCCCTGCCACTACCAGTGTTTTTTGGATGTTATATGGAAGGACTTCTGTCACTGGTACCACCATCCAAAAACATTTTTTACTCTCCTTGTTGTTTACATCGTCAGCTCCCATGTCAAAGCACTGGAACGACTCACCTAATTGGTTAAACTTACATTATATGCCTGCCCTAGCAACACGTGTAAATACAAAGCCTTTTGCTCTCTTGTATTAGAGATGAGCCTTCGGTCCTTATCAGACAAGAGTTCTTCAAGCATAGGAATGGGACTCAGATGCTGGGCAGATAAAGATGACAAATAAATACTGATAAATAAATATAAAATATGTTATATAAATATATACTATATTTATATAAATATATACTAAAATGATAAAAACTAACATATATTTCTTACCATGTACAAGACAAGACACTGTTCCAAAAGCTTTATGTATTTTAACTTACTAATTCTTTGCATTAGCTATGTGAAGTAGGTACTTTTATTATCCTCCATTGTTTTCCAGATGAGGAAGTTGAGACACAGAGGGATAATGTAAAATTTCCTAGATTTAGCCAGTAAATGGCAGAGACAGGATTTGGAACCAAAGCGCCTCTGGAGACCATGCTGTAACCACTGCTGTGTTAAACTCCCTCCCTATGAATAACAAAGGTCTTTTTTTTTTTTAATGTTTTGTTTATTGCAGTAACATTGGTTTATAACATTGTATAAAGGTCTTTTGATGCAACTCAACTCTCCTAGATGAATAGTGATCCATATTCAGAAATATGCTTTTGCTGCTAGGCATACCACTGAGAAATCACCAGATAAATTAGCACTCCATTATTTTACTCCTTCGGGGGCTGTGTTTGATGCTGGGGGAGGGAGTAGGAAGTGAAAGTGAGTCCAATATAACCTCTGCTCTTAACAAGCTTACAGTATAAATGGATTCATGCTAAATGAGTACATAAAACTTAAATTAAATGAAGTCTTTATTTTTCAAGAGACAGAAACACTGTACATATACAGAAACACTGTACAAAATAAATGTCATGCATAAATATACAAAATATAAAAGTATAAAGACTTTGATTCAAGCTTGGGTTTTAAAATTTGAACCTATACCCACTTACTCCTCTCTGTGACCCTCCAAGACAATTCCTGCAGCATCTCTGAGGAAACCCTCAGCTTCCTGAATTTCAGTTCGAAAACTCTAGATTATGATAAATTCAGAGAGAAATGGAAACATAAAGATTTATGGGGCTTTCTAGGAAGAGAGATAGTATTGAGTTAAGGGGAGTTTTGAAAGTGACCTTTAAAGAGGCTGGCATTTGAGCTAAGCCTGGACAGAGGCAGGTAGTCAGTGGTGATGGAATCAGGAAGAGGACTATTACGGCCATAGATTCACAAAAGCGTTCAGGTAACAGTGGACAATCTAGTTTTGTTTGAACATGGATTATATGTACAAGTGAACTGGGAAGTTTGGTAAGACAAATTGATTCAATGTTATGGATCATGAGTTGCCAATGTAAGGCTTTTATATTTAGCTGGAAAGTAACAGGAAATCATTGTTTGTTAATTAGAGAGTGATATGATCAGAACTATATTTTATGTTTTAGGATATTAATTGCTTTTTATTTTTTTTACTTGAGGATTGTTTCAAATGATGACAGAAAGAAAAAATGGAAACTGGTAGAAGACTGTCTCAGAATACTGCTAATGAGATTTAGTTAAATGGGAAAGAAAGGAGAAATATTTGCTGGATGGACAAATGGATGAAAAATTAATAAAAGAATTAATAAATGCATGATGTAGCATAGAGGCAGAATCCATATAATTTGATCAGTTTTCACATGACAGAAAAATCAGATGTTGATATAAAGAAGTTATTTGAAATGTTAACGATATCTAGGGTAATGTATGTATAATTAACAGAAATTAAGAAGATGGCAAAGGGAGTAACAGTTTTGAGGTGGAAATAATATATTTGTTTGATCTATTTAGATAAAGGTTATGCATCTTTGAGGTGATGTCAAACAGTTAAAATTACAAATCTAAACTTTAAGAGAGACTTTAGATTATAAAATCTAATAATATATACACAGAAAATAAATTAAACTGTAGGAATATATTCAGAATATAATCAGAAGAAATTAAAGAAGAGAGAGAAGTTCTGAAGAATGAGTACTCCTAGGCCATGGATAAAAGTATGAAAAAGACCAGAATAATTAGATAGAAGACAAGAATCAAGTTTGCCATGAGCCTAGAAGCCAGGGAATGAGAATTTAACAAATTGATTTGCAAAGTAGGTTGGAAAAGAGCATCAAATATTGCAGAAATTAAGAATTTTATGCAACAAGTGATCAGCTCTACTTAATAAATAACATCATTAGGACTGTTTAAAATCTTTGTCAAAGCATCGTTAGCAATGCCATATTGAAAACAGAAGAATCCCTCTAGCTAGCTATAAGACTTTTAGACTTTGGAAGCATTATTTTATAGGTATGATTAACATAATCGCATAATTTCTTCACTGAGTTTATGTTAGGTCATACAGAATAGGCCTAAGGGTTTGGAATTATTTTGCAGCTTTGAACAAGATTAACATTAACATTTTTAGAAAGATATGCTTATACAAATGTTCAGCTGTCTGAAGATACTCAAGAGCAGTGTTGAGGTGTTATTTCACTCATATGAGATCTTCTAGTTACTCAAACACAACAGATGTCCAGTAATTGTTCTCAATGATAATATTCAAAATATGATCAGTGGCTTTTATGTTGAGATCCTGAGTCATTCTATTTCTTTTTTCTTGAAATAGCAATAATGTAATAAGTATTTTCTATTTAGATGTTATGCTTCCATACTATTTGCACCATTTAAGGACAAGGAATAAAACCAAAAGAAAACGAAAAATATGCCCCCATGTGAATTTTTTAGGGCAAAAAGAAGAAAAGATAAATCACACACACACACAAAAGCAGTGCTAGGATTTCAAAATTTTGTTTTCTAGACTATTTTTAGCAGTGCACAGGTAAAGCTAGTCTTCCAAGTCTACTGTGAGGATTGAGATAATATACATAAACATGATTTGCAAATTATAAAATATTCTAAAACCATTGTTTTAAACACATAGAGACAGTGATTGGATTGGTGGTTACCAGAGGGGAAGGGAGGAGGGAGGAAGGCAAAAGGGATGATTAGGCGCATATGTGTAGTGATGGAATGTAATTAGTCTTTGGGTGGTGAACATGATGTAATCTATGCAGAAATAGAAGTATAATGATGTACATCTGAAATTTATACAATGTTATAAACCAATGTTACCGCAATAAAAAAAAGAAATAAAGTCTTTGATATTTACAAAAAAAAACATTGTTTTTTTAATTTTCTTAAAATTTACATAAGGCAAGAGGAGAGAGTACTTATTAATCCAACATAGTAGATCATGAGATAGAAAATGGTACTAACAATGAATTCAGTTTTTATTGTACTTTGTAGTTCCACTCATTTTGTCTTAGTTGGTGATCATGTTGACCCAGTGAAAAAAAGAAAAATTAGATATTATTATTTTTCTAATTTTTTTTTTTTTTTTGTGAGGAAGATCAGCCCTGAGCTAACATCTGCCAATCCTCCTCTTTTTGCTGAGGAAGACTGGCCCTGAGCTAACATCCGTGCCCATCTTCCTTCACTTTATATGGGACACCGCCACAGCATGGCTTGCTAAGCAGCGCGTCGGTGGGCGCCTGGGATCTGAACCAGCGAACCCTGGGCCGCTGCAGCGGAGCGCGTGCACTTAACCGCTTGCGCCACCAGGCCAGCCCCATTTTTCTAATTTTTTAAATGGTAAAACTAATCTTTATAGGTAGTCATTTTCAAACATTACATAGTTATCAAGATGGAAAATAACAAAAATATGCTGGATCTAGTGTCAGTGTTTTGTGCCCCCAAAGTAACTTTGCCAAGGTCACAAATCAAGTGATAGGGATTAGACTTTGATCTTTTGCTTTTCACCATATATGATATTTCTTGAATTCACATCTACGACAGGATTTCTTCTATCAAAATCGATAATTTTTTTCAAAACAAAATTATTAAAACTGACTTTCAGATTTTATTTAATTCTGTAAAGATTTACTGATAGCTTAGGATGTTCAAGTTCGATGTTTAAGTCACTGTGATAAATTAAAAATCAATGGTATCCCCACTGCTATCTTTCCTCTTCATTCAATATCACAGGGACTCATAAGTTAGTAGATGAGGTAAGTATTTATAAATTGCTAATAATATAAATCAGATTCACATAAATAATGTAATAAATATTCAGACAAAATGCTATGGGAGTGAAGGGGATATAAATAAGAAATTTATTCTGATGAAAGTGATGTGAGAAAGTGTTTTGGATCGGGTAGATTTTGATAATGGCATTGAAGGGAAGTAAATGTAGATAGGAAGATACTGGAAAAAAGATGTGTATGGCATTCTTCAATGGTTTTACTCAAGTGAAAACTTCAGAAATTTGGGATTACACTCAGAAAATTCACCACAACAACATCTATCCATAGAATTGCATAGAATGTGTTGAGCAAAGAGCACATTGGAAGCCGTGGAGAAATGTTTTGATCGATAGTTAGAAACCTGTATGTGGGGGCAGTCACATCAAGTAAATGGGAGTCTGTATTTGAAAAAAAATCACATTATATAGAGATGGTATAAATTAATAACACTTAACTGTGCAACAGAATATTATGCTAACCAAAATAAAGTTATATGATTGCCTTGAAACATAAACTGAATAAACTCTTCACCTCACATCTGCCTCTTTTCTGCTAAAAACGAAAAAAGACTTTTATCTGACATCATTGAACCCCCATTTTAATAAGCATCATTGTAAAATACATAGTCATTTATCTTTTCTTAACCATGAAGCAAAAATGCATCTTTTTGAAAAATTGAGCATAAATCAGAAAATATTGAGTAGCTACATACTTTACAATCTAGAGAACTTAGAAATACTTCAGGATCTTAGATATTATGTCCCAGTTCTTCTGATTTATCTTAGAAGACTTATTAATCAGACATAGTCTATTTTATGTAGATTTTATATAGTTTGTAAAATTGCAGTCCATCTTACAGAATTGAATTGTAGTTTTCTAAAGGCATGATGTGGAAATTAGAATTTAATACTAAAGGACAAGAAATATTTTCTGCCTTTTAAGTGTTATAGTATGCTCTCTTCATAAATAATAAATGGCTTCCACAGTATTTGGATGGTCTATGCTGATATTTCCTGACTCTTTTCTGATCTTACTTGGAAACCAATGGTGCTTTGCTTAAAGTTCCCTTGCATCAGGTGGCTTCTCTGCCCAGTAAGTGTTTTGGCTTTCTATTGTCCAATTACATTGAACCCTCTTTCTGACAATCAAAACCCTATATGATGTGGTCATATGTCTCCTAATTAATTTTTCCCTCTTTCAGGTCTTTGCCACTTGCACGATTTCTAATCGGATTATTTTCCACACTATTTTCAGTACAGGTCAAACCTACGTATGCGTTTGGCCATCATGGATACCTATTCCACTGGTCTCTACTGTCTGAACTCTTCTAATTATTGAAGACCTAGCTCGTTTCATTAGGCCTTTTTAAAGAGATTTATTAACTTACCACTATATTAAAGGCACAACACTCAAATATTATCCTTGCTTTCAAGGATCTTATAGTTTAATGAGAGCAAATCAGAAAAGTCAGTCAGTAAGTTTGCTAATACTGAGAATTCTCTGATGAAGGAATTCTGTGGTATGGAAGTGATGGTGCGACAAAGTCACACGTATAGGAGTGGCTATATTCCAAGAGGCAGGAGCCTATTTTTCAGGCAGGATGTTAGGCACATGAGCACTGAGTGCCCTCCCCAACACTACCCCTAATACTACAAACCTAGTGCCAGCATCAGGTCCTTGCCACCCAACTTACCACAGTATAACCTCTATACAATTGAGACTCAAGCAAGGACCATTACCAGGATGCCCAGGCTCAAGTTACACCTCATTGTGTAATAATCCGGGGCATCTATGAGACTGATATTTCCAGAAGCTGAAAGATACATGCTCCTACCAGATGGCCAGATGCATCTATATGTTCACTTTAGATTTATTCATTGATAATTTCTACACATGATTACTGAGGCCTGTTATATACTAGGCCCATATATCTAGTTATGTCATATCCTGTGCTTTAAATTTTCCCACAGTCTTGACTCATGTGCTGAGACATGGCATTTCAGGTCCTGGCAGCCCTATAATATTCTATATACTAAGTTTGTACATAAGATTAATCCTTTTCAAAGTTGCCCTATTTGCTTTTCTCCTTTCAGCCCACAGATATTTTGTCTCCATCATTGCCCAGACAAAAAATTTCCAAAGTTCAGAAGCAGATTCAGGTCTAAAGTCCTAGGGCTGGCAGCAGATTCAGTTCTAAAGTAGCCTGTTCTGCACTGGGTTTATAGTAGAAAGACTAGGACTCAGAGCTACTTGACTCCAAGACTTTCTACCTGGGTGATTTTGGGCAAGATAATCAATCTTACTAAATCTCGGTTTATTCCTCTGAAAAGGAAAATGGTAACTGCTTGTCAGCTCACACGATTGTATGAGAATACAATAAGAAAAAGCATGTGAAAGCAGCTTGTTAACCATATTAAACAATACAGAAGTTATTACAAATAAAACTAGTAATAATAAAGTGAAAAACAATGTTTTATTCCTCAGTTATTGTTTGAGTCCACTATAGCTTGGATTTTACACAGTGACTAGTAGAGTATATAAGCGTGTAGCTAATGCACAATAAGAATGGGTTGATTCCCTGGGAGATCAAATGAAGTGTAAAATACTGTATTGGCTTTTACACAGAAAGGACAAACAAAGACCTGCCCAGACCTATTTTCTAGGCTCACAGTAGAAATAGAGGTGTCGCATTCTCTGACATGCAAACACTTATGTGCGTGGGTGTGTGTGTATCTGTGTACATATGCACACATACACATACTACTCAAAAACTTATAGCAAAGAATATACAAAGTTCCACATTTTACCAGTCAGGGCCCTTGGTGACAAACAAACAACCTATCTGACCTCTAATTTGGTCACCAGGGAAACATTCTGAGATGGATATTTGCAGCAAGAGGTATATTGAGAAGTCCCTTGGAATCAATTCTTTGGGGAAGTAAAGGAAGTTGGAATGAGTAGAAGGAGGTGTTGACTGTAATGCCATTGCGAAGAAGTTTGCTGATTCTCCAGGGTCTCTGAGCTGGAATGACCCTTCCTAGTTGTCCCACAGAGGAAAGGGGACCAGGCTTTATGCCATATGATCAACCACTCATCGGATGCCTCTAGGCAGAAGCACTGAACTTGGACCAGGTCTCTTCAGGGCAGTTTTCCAAGAGGGACTTAGCTTAGAACCATCTGGATCCAACACTCCCAGAAGCCCAAGGAATTTTGTTTTTCAGTCATGAAATGAGAAAAGTGTGTTTTATCACAGCAACAAGTATGGCCCCAGCAACCAGGAAAGCATGGATCCATTTGTTTCACAGAACAAGTGATGAGAACAGCTCCTCTAGGATTCTAATGTGGTCTGGAGGTTTCAACCAATACTATTCATTGATCTCATTTTTATATAATAAATAGTCAGAGAGGGGCTATTCTGCTCTGATATTACTCATTATGATCACATACATTTAGTGAAAGCATGCACATCGCCAACTCCCGTAAATCCTCTTATAAAGGAATTCATGATAATTCACAGAACTATTACTCATTTCCAATGAAAATTATCTAGATATTTTAAAGACACTTCTTTGTCCTGAAGAATTTTGCTGATTTTATTAATTTTCTCTAATTTTGCTAATTCCAGTTGGCCTTCTTCCTTGTCACCAATTGTTTTCCGATCCAAAACTATACCTTAGGTTGTATTGAGTCTAGGTGAAGCATATACATGTGACTGAGACGTGTTAAGTGCAGCATTGATAGACAAATAAAACAACAAGGTCTGTACCATTGCATACAAGGGCCGATATCTATAAGTATTGACTGTTCCACAAACAGGGGTGCAAGATAAAATACAAGACACACAGTTAAATTTTAATTTCAGATAAACAACTAATGCTGTTTTACTATAAGTATGTTCCAAATAGTGCATGTGACACATTTATACTAAAAAAAAAAAAAATTTTATTTGAAATACAAGTTTAACTGACATTCCGTATTTTTATTTTCTAAATCTTGCAACCTAAATGAAAAAAAGAAAAAAACACAAGAAACAAATGAATGATATTATATCAGAAGTGAAAATTTTGACTTTCCCTTCACACCCTCTCTAGATCAGAATATCTCCACCTTAATGCTATCGACATTTTTGGCCAGATAATTCTGTGTTGTGGGGGACCATCCTATGCATTGTAGAATATGTAGCAGTATTCCTGGTCTCTACCCACTAGATGCCACTAGCATTCACCCAGCTGTGACAATCAAAAAATGTCTACAGATGTTGCCTAGTTTCCCCTGGGGGCAAAACGGCCACAGTTAAAAATCATTTATCTAGATATAAAGATCAATGATATGACTGATTTAATCATCAAGATTATTCTGGCCAAATCTTTCTCTTTTAGTTAGATAATTGCAGCAAATAAATGAAAACAATGACTCATGTGGAGATGTTTAAATTAGTTGCACTTTATTCAGTGTGTAACATAAGTTTCTAGCTAATCTATTTGCTGATATATTTGATTGCTTAAGAGCAGACCATGAAAAAGCCTTCTGTTGTATGATCCTACTTGGAAAGCTATTGACTCAATACTTACTACTAGAGCAATTCTGGTTCAAAATATTTAGTCTGACAGAAGATAATCACAGATACATGAGATGCATGCCCCCCTCACTTCTACATGTACATGTGGCCTACTGAGATGCAAATAGACTCTCTTGTGGCTCATTTATTTTGGTTTCAGCCACGTTAAAACTTCTGTGGTAAGCTAAAGTGCAATTTAAGATGACTGAAATAACAAGAATGCCTGCTGAGGTCTGTTTTAATTCAGTGAATAAAACAGCTGTGAAATAAGGCTAAACGATAGAAGCAAGGGATAAGATGGGGTTTGTTCTTATTCACGTTCCTATTCACGGACAGCATGTAAACTGCAGAGCAGAGACTCCGTTTCCCTCTTAGCTCTCTCTCCCAAATCCAGAACAGTAGCCAGCCCATAGTAGATGCTCAATAATATGTTTACAATGAATGAATGAATGAACAAAAGGTAACAACAGATGGGGCTGACATACTCATGTATGATATCATTGATTAGGCACATTGTCGAAACAGAGATAGAACATTGTTTAACAGACAGCATTATCTTGCTTACAAGGTTATATTGATAAAAAGAGAAATAAAACTCGTAACACTAATATGCTTAATAAGCAAATAAGTTCTTATTATGATTAATATTATCATTCATCAAGACATAATGCAGGGCTTTAATTTCAACCAACCAAGCTAAGTTTGCTAAGTATTATTTTGTAACTCTTAGAATTTAAATGTATGAATAGATAAGGCATAAAATATCACATGCATTTACTCACTAATGACTAAGTAACATACGAAGATATAAGAGAGAGAGAGAGGGTACTAGAGAACCAGAGAGAGAAATTGAAGACTTGAGAATGAAGTTACTTAGCTGAGGGAAAAAATCTTGTACTTCATATTAAATATTGCAATAAAACAGGACCAAATTTTGCCTTAAAAATGCCTGGATAGCATACTGCTCACTACATTCCTAAGTCTGATAAGATTTTTGTAGTGCCTAGCAATTTTGCATAATATAGCAATTAACTGTGCTCTATCCTTAGATATATTAAAGACAAGTAATTTCTCAAATACTAATGCTAATAAAGTTGATGAAGCCCATTTTATCATTTTGAAAACATCTGTTGGCACATGACTAACTGGAATAAGAATAGTGATCAAAGTTTCTGAAACATCTCCTTCATATTTTATTATGAAGAAGCAATTACCTTATAGAAATGTCAAATACAGACAAAGCACAATTATCAATTTTTTGTTATTCAGAATTCAATACAAAATATTCAAAGACAAAAAATTAAATGTACACAAATGGTTTAGAAATTCCAGCGGCTGTTTCATTTTCCCTTTCACATCTAAATTAGAACAGGTTTTGAATATTTTCAATAGCAGAAGAGAAAGTGTCTTCATACCCAGACAATAAATTTGTGTTTTTATTTTCAGCCCAGCACTGCAGCATAGTACCAACCTAGGAGAAAGGCAGTATGGTGTGAAATCAGGCAAATCTCCTAGTGGTGCCGTCTCTTGATAATCTCTCAAACTCTGTGAACCTCAATTTCCTTACGTGTAAAATAGGAATAACAGTGACTTTTAAGATGAAATGAAATGATGTTTATAAACTGTTTAGGACCATATTTGGCACATAGTAATTGACAGGAAGCCACTGTTACATGGTTTTCCAAACAATTTCAATCCAGACATGAAAATATTTTTTGGTTTTAAGTAAACACTTTCTGCTATGGTGTAAATCCTCATGGTTTGATATATCAAAGGGTTTCTTGGATTTTTTAATTGTATGGTAATGCAAATATAAGCTTAGAAATATACAAGGGATCGATGTTGCTGTTTGTTGCACCCTAAATCAGTTCAGGTCAATACATTTAGTTCAAGACAATCAGGATTTGTGGGGCGTGCAGCCAGTGCCAAAAATCATGCTCAGGGCTTTATAGAAAAGATGTGCAAAATTCCATTGAACACACTGTCTTGGTGGTGAGACAAAAGCAATCATTTTACCTTAATATGTAGAGCAATTTAGCTTTGCTTTTATCAACTTCTTCTCTCTAAGCTAGAAAACTTAAACCCCGGGTTTTACCTTTGCGTACCCAAAAGGCACATTTGGATGTGTGTGCGTGCGTGTGTGTGTGTGGTTTTTTCTTGTTTTGTTTCCCTAACGATGGAAGCTGTCTTTCCAAAGATGAATATTATCTCTATTCCTAGAGCAACTAATGAACACAGAGGCAATTTTAGAAACATCAATTATTTCCCATCCAACTACATATCAACATCTGCATTCATTTAATCAACAAGTATTTACTGAGCATCTACTTAGACATTTTGACAAAAGTTGGGAGATAACAGAGCCAGCCTCAAAGGCCTAATGGTTAAAGTTCAGCACTCACCACTTTAGTGGCCCAGAGTTCGCTTCCCGGTCGTGGAAATGCACCACTCGTCTGTCAGTTGCTATGCTATGTGGTGGCTCACATAGCAGAACTAGAACAACTTACAACTAGGATATACAACCATGTACTGGGGCGTTGGGGAAGAAAAGAAAAGAGGAAGACTGATAATAGATGTTAGCTCAAGGCAAATATTTCCCTGCAAATAAAAATATATACATTCAGGGACTATCAAAGAACACTTAGTAGAGCTTTTATTTAAAAAAAAAAAAAAGTAAAAAAAAAGTTGGGAGCTACAAAGATAAGCAAAAGAGGCAGGACTCCACCCTTTCAGAGTTTGTACTCTATTGGGTCTACAAATATATATCATATAAACATGCACATATATTCAGATACTCATATATGTGACATATATATATATATATATATATATCTCACATAGGCTCTTCCTCCATGTTCATTCAAATTAATGCAAAGATTACTTTCCATCTCACAACTTAAAATTTTAGCAAAAAGAAATAAAAAATAAAATGTGTGCACACACTCAGGATATCTTTGTAAACTCCTCATGAGAGAGCATCTATTCATTTGTACAATAAGTATTTATTGTACAGCCTATGTTTGCCAGGCACTTAGCTGAGTACTGATTATAAAGAGACAAAAAAGATCTCATCCTTGGCTCAAGTTGATCTCACTCCAGGGGCACACATCTACTGGTAAAGGAAATAAAACCTCTAGTTTGATGCCTCTCTCCTCTCTCTATCACCTCCCACTAACGTAAATGTTCTTATATAACCCTCAACTAGTGAGAGTCGCTGGTTTTGAAGAGGGAGCTAGGCAATGACAATAAATAAATGCAATAAAATGCTAGAGGTCTTATGATAGAAACCTTTACAAAGTTCAGCAGGGTCACAATTGTTGGTTTGAATAATTTTATCTTGCAGAAAGATGTTCAACATACCTGAAATAAATAAATGGACCTTTGAAATAAACTTTGAAAGGTACGTAAAGTCTTTTAGCCTATGTGTAGGCTATGGGTAGTGAAGAAGGGACAGGCATTTAGAAAGTGGGGGTTGTGCTGTACAAGACAAAAAAAAAACATATGAAACAACATGGCACTTTCAGGGAACTACAAGTGGTCTGGTGTGAGTAGAAAGTAGTTTTTAAAGAGAGTGGAGAAATAGACATGAGCCTAATTTTACACACAAACATCCCTACACACACACACACACATTTATATGATGGACTGAAGAGTGTGTGATTGTTCCCATGGGTGATATTAAATTGTTTGAAATTGGCATAAAACAATTAGACTTGAGTTTTTGAAAGACTTCCATGGCAGCAATGTTGAAACTGCATTAGAGAGATGTAAAATTGCAAACCAAAATAGCAGATGATGAGTGAAACAGTCTTGATGAATGACTTCATAACAATATCAGAGGGAAAACCCAAACTTTCAGAAATCCAATTAGCTGTGCTCACACACAAATGTAATAATAAAAATACTTTGTTCTCTTAGATGGAAAAGTACACTTGATAGTCTTCTACAGCAGATCTGTCATTCATTTGCGGAGAGCTTGACATATAGAATTTGTAGAAACCATTTCTCTGATTTCTGCCTTTGCCAATGTAGACAGAATGTAAAAGCCTTTGCCAAACATTCGATTGAACCAAACTTTGCCTGTTAAACATCTCAGCTGAGAAATGTCTTCTGCTATCTTCTTATTCACAGCTTTCTAAACAAAAGATCAAATATTTTATTTTTAAGTTGTAATGTAACCGCTGCAAAGAATTTTAAGTAACTGGAAACTTGTGCATAAAAAGTTGAGACTTAAAGGTATCTTCTCATACAAAGGCTAATAAATATGTAAATTTGTCAGAATGTGAATTTTGCTTACTTATCAAGATTCTTAGACTGTTAGTTTAATCCACAGAATTAGAATTCTCTAGGCTATTTTTCTTGCTATATTAAGACTGTTCTGAGACAAATACTAATTCAGCATAAAGATAATGATACCAAGAAGTAAGTCCAAGAGAAAAAGAAGTTTGGATGGAAGAGAAAAAATTGTTAAATTTCTAGTGATTTTGGAAAACATTTAAAAAGTATAGTAATGCTTGAATATAACCTAGGCTATTACTTACAGAGTCAGTCTTTACAAACAACCCATCATTTTAAAATTAATCTCTTCTGCTTCTATGATTACTAGAAAAACTAAAAAACCATTCCTCATTCAGTATCACTGTCTTGTAATCTGCCTATATAACATGAGACTTGAGCTCTTTCGCAAAGAATAATTTTATTTTTTTATTTTAATTATTTTGCTTTTATTTAATTGTGGTAAAATTGCTTTATAACATTGTATAAATTTCAGGTGTACATCATTATACTTCTATTGCTGCATAGATTACATCATGTTCACCACCCAAATACTAATTACAACCCATCACCACACACATGTGCCTAATCATCCCTTTCACCCTCCTCCCTTTCCCCTTCCCCTGTCTCTATGTGATTGTTTGTTATTGTTTTTATCTTCTACTTATGAGTGAGATCATAGGGTACTTGACCTTCTCCCTCTGACTTATTTTGTTTAGCATAATACCCTCAGTGTCCATCCATGTTGTCACAAATGGCAGGATTTCATCATTTCTTATGGCTGAGTAGTTCTCCATTGTGTATATATACCACATCTTCTTTATCCATTAGTCCCTTGATGGGCACCTATGTTGCTTCCAAGCCTTGGCTATTGTGAATAACGCTGCAATGAACACAGGGGTGGATGTATCTTTACGTATTGGTGTTTTCAATTTCTTTGGATAAATACCCAGCAGTGGAATAGCTGGATCATATGGTAGTTCTATCCTTAATTTTTTGAGGAATCTCCATACTGTTTTCCATAGTGGCTGCACCAGTTTGCACTCCCACCAGCAGTGTATGAGAGTTCCCTTCTCTCCACATCCTCCCCAACACTTGCTGTTTCCTGTCTTGTTGATTATAGCCATTCAGAGGGGCGTGAGGTGATATCTCATTGTAGTTTTGGTTTGCATTTCCCTGATTGTTAATGATGTTGAACATCTTTTGATGTGCCTGTTGGCCAGCTGTATATCTTCTTTGGAGAAATGTCTGTTCAGATCTTTTGCCCATTTTTTAATTGGATTGTTAGTTTTTTGTTGTTGAGATGTCTGAATTTTTCATATATTTTGGAGATTAACCCCTTATCAGATATAGGGTTTGCAAATATCTTCTCCCAATTGTTAGGTTATCTTTTCGTTTTGTTGATGGTTTCCTTTGCTGTTTTTTAGTTTGATGTAGTCCCACTTGTTTATTTTTTCTATTGTTTCTCTTGCCCGGTCAGACATGGTGCTTGAAAATATGTTGTTAAGACCATCAAAGAATAACTTTAAATAGATACATGGAATCCTCACTCTTAAAAAAAAGAATGGAAACATAAAAAAATGTAGGTTTAGGGGCTGGCCTGGTGGTGTAGTGGTTAAGTTCACGTGTTCCACTTTGGCGGCCCAGGGTTCGCAGGTTCAGATCCTGGTCATGGAGCTACACACCGCTTATCAAGCCATGCTGTGGCAGGCACCCCACATATAAAGTAGAGGAAGATGGGCATGGATGTTAGCCCAGGGCCAATCTTTCTCAACAAAAAGAGGAGGATTGGCAACAGATGTTAGCTCAGGGCTAATTTTCCTCACCAAAAAAAAAAAGAAAAGAAAAGTGTAGGTTTATGTGGCAAAAATGTAAGCAAAATAAAAGTAATAGTGATCATTTTTTTCCTAGCCATTACTCTGTTCAGTTGTTAGTTAGTAAACTCATGGAAACCAAAATAATCCTGCCTCTATTACCAAATATCTTATAGTTTCTTTTCATATTTCAGTGTCACTTCTTAATCCTTTTCAACACCATCTTTTTCACCAACATTTTTGAACTCACTGCTTTTCCTTGGTCTTCTTTACCATTTTTTTTTCTCTTCTCACATTTTAAGAGTACACAATTATAGTGACTACCATTTCTTTTATAAATATATTCCCTTGTCAACATTGCCAATTCAGTCCACAGAATCAGAGAATTTCATCCAATTTTGGAATAGAATTCTACAATATGTTTAATATAATTATGTAGTTGATGCCAGAATCCCATCCACACCAAAAACTCACTCAAGGAATTCTTTGTTTTTTTCTTCACTTCTAATGACAATGAACTTAGTATTTCTGTCAAATTAGTCATTTCCACCTTAGAATACTGTTAGAAAGTTTTGCTTATGTAGAAATGAAATTGTTCTTCCTTTATCTTATATACCGTATTAGTCTTCTTGGGCTGCCATAACAAAATACCACAGCCTGAGTGGCTTAAATGACAGAAATTTAGTTCTCACAGTTCTAGAGTCTAGAAGTCCAAGATCAAGGTGCTGGCAAGGTAGGTTTCATTCTGAGGCCTCTTCTCTTAGCTTGTAGGTGGCTACCATCTTACTGTGAGCTCATATGACCTCTTCTTTATGTGTACATGAAGAGAGACAGAAAGAAACAGAGAGGGAGAGGGGGAGGATGAGAAGGGGAGCTCTCTGGTATCTCTTCTTATAAAGGTACTAATACTATCTGATCAGGGCCCCACTCTTGTGACCTCGTTTGACCTTAATTATTTCCTTACTCCAAATATAGCAACACTGGGAATTAGGGTTTCAGCAAATGAATTTTGGGGGGAATAAACATTGAGTCCATAACGTAAATCATTTTGACTCCTTGAGGCCATATAGAAAAGTCCATTTCAGACATCCTATAACTACAGCATTCATTCGAAACAACTTATCAGACATTCTTTGGTTTTCACACACCTCCTAGTAGCTACAATTGTTCTTCCTAGGACAGCTCATTGGTACATTTCCTTTAGGACTAGTTATTGATTCACGTGATTCTTTTCCGTTGGAGCAGGCATGAAAGGTTCTGAACACAGCTTCCCTGGCTCCCTCTCCGAGTATCCAAGAATATGTTATTATAACAGAAAACATGTTAGTGATTTTCCCCAGACAATGTTTCAGAAAAAAACATATTTCACAGAAAGTAATCTAAAAGAAGTTTCCCCCTGCACTGTATAAAAGATTAAGGTGCCGTGTCTTTGGAATATTGATGAGAAAAAGATGAGAAGCTGTTTTCTTCCATCCCAAAGTTGGTAGCTGGCAGTCTGGCATCTTCGTTTACATCCTGGACATTAAATCTGGGCTGTAAATACAACTAACGGGGTTTCCAATAGTTTTGTTTATCTCCCTGAGGACAGAAGAAACCTGCTGCTTAGAAACGTCAGATCTTAAACCTTGTTTCTGTGAGTCGTTTTTATTTATGTTCCATCTTGTGTTTCTCTGACGCACACACAAAAGTCAACTTCAAAGAGCTATTTGTCATATTTGAAATTCTTAAGAAGTTAAGCTTTAGTTTGAAGAACCACATGGAAAAGTGCAGACAGGCAGTACATCCGGCATATTAAACCCAGATTATGAATATCTAACATTTTTCACATAGCAATTTTGTATTCCAGAAAACCAAAATCAATCCTGGCATTATCCAACATCATAAATTTAGTGTTATATTATATAACATTAGAACGTGTTACTTTACTCATGTTCTACTGTGAAGTAATTTTGTTTGGGCTTACCATTGTATTATTTTTGATAACTGAAGAAATTCTATGACATAGTTAAGAACTTAACTTTTCATATGCAGAGATTCTGGGTAATGAATACAATTGTACTGAATCTCAAACAATAACAAATGTGTTTTGTTCATACATTATCAAAGCCAGGTTTATTTTGGTTTAATCTGATGGCCTCATTTGTATTCTTAGATTGTAACAATCATTAGTATCCCAGATTTATCCTCTTTGTGAGTTGCCCAGCTCAGACATAGAGTCAAAGAATATAATAGTTGTAAGCACGTCGGAGTAAATCTTCAAATATCTAATTTTGCAGAAGTGTCTCGGAAAATGAGGTCATGATGCTAGTGAGTAGCAAAGCCAACGAATGAACCCAGCATTTCTGTCTGTTAATATAGTAACCTGCCCTGTGCCCTGGACCAAATTTCTAATCCCCATTATACTAGTCTATTTTAGTTTCTTTTTTTCCATAATCACTTATTGCTTTCTAACATATTATAGAATTATTTATTTATTGCTAGTCGTTATAGTCCCTTTCCCCTTATACAATGTAAGTGCAGTAAGGCAGGGCTTTTTATATGTCTTATTTACCGATATACTCCAAGTGTCTATTAAGTGTTCAATAAATGTTTATTTAAAGAATGAATGACTGAATAGTGCCTAAAAATATCCAAAATTGTCGGGACCATTCATTTTTTTATTTCACATCTATTTATTTGGGGCCGACTTGTCCCAAACACTAGCCTACACACTGCATTTAAGACAACAAAGAAATCCATTATAGCCACATCAGTCATGGTTCTGACAACGTATTGAGAAAGCTGAATGTTACACAAGTACACATAACAATTAATAAGAAATTGAAATTAATAATTAGTGAAATGAAGACAAATAACAAAACAGTTGGGACAAACTTCAGAGTGGATGATCCAAAAGGAATTGAAAAATGAAGAGGTGACACCAGGGCAAAAGGAGGAGGCATGTCAGGCTTCATGGAGTTCCAGTTTTCAAGGTTAATTCTATACTTCTGTATTTAGCTCTCCACTTGTGCAAAGTATTGTATTTAAAACATGTTAAGTATGCTATTAAGCAAGTAACATAAAAAATAAAATGAAATAGTAACAATGGCGAGTAGATGATCATGTAGGATGGTTTTCTCTTTATTTCCTGTCATCTCAAAGAGATTTCTCTCTTATACATGACCCACCTAGAAATTGACTAATAGGTTTACATATCACCCCAACTCCAATCAGTTATTTAATGTTTTGATTCTCATGATGATATGATTTTTTTTAATTCCCTGTTGTCTCATTTACTTTGTTCTCATTTAAAAGCACTTATCTTTAGGTTAACATAAGTAGCTTACTGCATTCAACTAATACCCAAGGCAAAGTGAGGCAAATGTTTCAGAAAATGTTTCTTTTAATATACTCCTGGGATAACTTTGAATATGTTGTCTATTAGGTTAAGGAGTGAGAGGTAGTTATTAATTTCATCTCCTAAAAAACGTCTCGTAATTGAAAGATTGGCGTCTGAATATCTTTATATTAACAATCTTACAGTTTTAATGTCTTTTTATTTTCTCTAAACATTCGAGGAAGATATGATAGAACCTCTAATGTTTTTGTATACATGAGAAAACACAGATTCAGAGATTAATTTGCTTTTCCAAAGTCACACAGCTGGAATTAAACTCAGGTTTCTTAACGTTAGAACAGGATTCTTTTAATTGAACTTTATGTCAGGAGGCAATTTTATGGTGGATAGGAGGGAAGAAAATGCAGTAATTATGAATATCCCTGTTTGGGTAGAATTATGAAAGATATATTATGTTGTCTATGAAGCAAAATTCAAGAATGGAAACAAAATAGAAAGAGAGTAAGATTTCTTTGTGATTATATCTGTATGCATCAGTAAGTTAGAATGAATGCTCTATATTACAGTAAAGAAAAACAACAAGAAAAAAACAAAAAACAAAAAGATAAGGGTAGAAAAAATAATAGCTTAATCTTTTGCACTATCTCTTTTTCTATGTTTGATTTCACTCTGATGGAACTTTCTAAAGTTGAGGTATTTGTTTAGCAATTATATAGATTTATCAAATCTCTGAGATATTTCTTTTAAATAAAAACTTAACAAGTGAAATATAACACTGTTTAGAAGAAATGTATGAATACATAAATGAAGATAAGAATTTCATCAGACTTTATTAAAAGATAATCATGTCAGAATAGATCAAAAATCTAAATTAAAATCTAACAATGGTTAATCCACTTTCAAGTAAAATATAAGTAATATATTAGAAATTATTTCTCTTATACATTTACGCCATACTAACATGCAATGCATCCAGATAATTTTGGCCAAATCAAATTTAAGATCTCTGTGGTTCAGTTTATACAAATGTAAATATTGATCCAAATTATCCCATATCTCTTCAAACTGTAAAATTATAAGGCTGTATAAAATAACTTGTAAATTTAAGAAAAGAAATTCTTCATGTACTACACAGTCTCCATAAAATACCAGTTACTTCAAACTCACACTTAATCATTTGCGTTATTATTTTTCAATAAGAAGTCTTCCTGTATAAATTATCTGGTTATTTAGAACTATACAGATGGAAACCAGATTACAATGATATGGGCCAAGAAAGTTTGGTCACGTACCTTTCTGTCATCAGTAATTAAATAAACTTCAGCTCTTTATCAATTTGGATTGAGTAAAAGAGATCAACCAACTTAGAGTGAGATATAAGAGGAGTGAATCTCACAAATAAAATATTTGGATAGGAAATGGATGAATATACATTTATTCATAAAGGATTCTGGTTACTACTTTGAAATATGAAAAAGGAGCATTAAAAAAGCAAACTAAAGTTAGTCTCCACCATCCTGCTTGCTTTAAAGCGAGAGAGAGAAAGAAATGCCCCACTCAGACTAGGATTTTAGAGATTGACGTAGGAAAAAAACAACAAGGAAAGCAGCAAAAATAACAATATCTACAAAACAGATATTATTATATGATTTTTTGTTCTTTTGGGAATGAATATAAGTAAATAGAGGGGCTAAGGAAAACTATAGTAAATGTCTTGGAAGAAAAAATATCTGTCTAATAATCTATTGTTCTTTTAAAGAATTCAAATTCGTGGGAACACTGTGGCTCTGAAAAAACAATCACTTGTGTGTTTTAGTTACTAACATTTTTAGGTCACCATTTTACAGTAGTATTCATTACTGTGTTAGTTTTCAAAGACTGCCATAACAGAGTTCCATAAATTAAGTGGCTTAAAACAACAGAAATTTATTGTCACACAGTTTTGAAGTCTACAAGTCCAAAGTCAAAATGTCATCAGAGCCATGCTCTCTCCAACACCTGTAGGTGAATTCTTCCTTGGCCCTTTCTAGCTTATGGTGGCTTCCTGAAAATCTTTAGTGTTCTTCGGCTTGTAGATATATCACTCCAATCCTACGTCTTTACATGGTGTTCTCTTGAGAGTATTCAAATTGTCTTGCCATTGTGTATGTTTGCCTCTATGTCCAAATTACCCCCTTTTATAAGGAAAGAAGAAAGATCAAAAATCATTAATCAAAGTTTCCACCTTAGGAAACTAAAAAAAGAAGAACAAATTGAATCTAAAGTAAGCAGAAGAAAAATAATAGTAAGAACTAGAGCAGAAAGTAATAGAATTTAAAACAAGATATCAATAGAAAAAAATCAATGAAATCAAAAGCTGGTTCTTTGAAAAGATCAGTAAAATTGATAAGCCTCTAGCCAGGCTAAATAAGAGAAAAAGAGAAAGTACAAAATTTACTACTATTAGAAATAAAAGAGCAGACATCACTACAGATCCTATGGACATTGAAAAGATAATAAAGGAGTAATATGAATAACTATGGCTACAAATTTGATAATCTAGATGTGATGGACCTATTCATTCAAAGACGCAATTTGCCAAAACTCACAGAAGAAAAAGTTGACAATCTGTTTTAGCCTTTATCTATTAAAAAAAGTGAATCAATAATTAACATCCTTCCAAAACAGAGGGCACCAAGTCCAAATGGGTTCACTGGTGAATTCATCAAACATTTTAGGAAGAAATTATACCAATTCTCTACAATCTTTTTCAGAGGCTAGAAGTAGAGAGATTACTTCCCAATTCATTCTATGAGGCCACTTTACCCTAACACTAAAATGAGACAAAGATTTTATGAGAAAAGTAAACAACAGACCAATATCTCTCATGAACCTACATGAAAAATACCTCAACAAAATGTTAGAAAATTGAACCCAACAATGTATAAAAAGAATTATACACTATAACCAAGTGGATTTATTACATTTATGTAAGGCTGGTTCAACATTCAAAAACCAATTAATGTAATCCATCACATCAGTAGCCTGCAAAAGAAAAATCACATAATAATATCAATTTATGCAGGAAAAACATTTGATAATACTTAACATGTATTTATGATAAAATTCTCAGTAAACCAGAAAGAGGGAAGAAATTCTTCATCTTGATAAAGATCTATGAATAACCATTATACTTAATGGTGAAGAACTCATGGCTTTACCACTGAGATCAGGAAAAAGAAAAGGATATCTCCTCTCACTACTCCTTTTCAAAATCATGCTGGAAGGACTTGCTAATGCAATAAGACAAGAAAAGGAAATAAAAGGTATACAGATAAGGAAGTAAGAAATCATTTCTTTATTCACAGATGAAAAGATTGTCTACATAGAAAATCCTAAAGAATTGACAAAATACCTCCTGCAATTAATAAACAATTATAGCAAGTTTACAAGATACAAGATTAATATACAAAAGTTATATGCTCTCCTATATACCTACCAGCAATGAACAAGTGAAATTTGAAATGAAAAACAAAATACCCTTTACATTAACACCCCAAAAACAAAATACTTAGGTATTAATCTAACAAAATATGTACAAGACTTATGTGAGGAAAACTATAAAACTCTGATGAATTCTATCAAAGAAGAACCAAATAAATAGAGAGAAATTCAATGTTCATAGATAGGAAGACAATATTTTGAAAATGTCAGTTCTTCTCAAATTGATCTGTAGATTCAATACAATCCTATTCAAAATTACAGCAAGTAACTTTGTAGATATTGAAAGAATGATCTTAAAGTGTATATCAAGAGGCCAAAGACACAGAATAGCCAATACAATATTAAAGGACAAGAGAAAAGTTGGCAGACTGACCCTACCTGACTTCAAGACTTACTATAAAGCTACAGTAATCAAGACAGTGTGGTATTGGTGAAAGAATAGGTAAATAGTTCAAGGAAACAGAATAGAAAACCCAGAAATAGAGCTCCAAAAATATAAATAGACTCTTAACCGAACTTTGATCAAGGAGCAAAGGAAATACAATGGAGCAAAGATATCTCTTCAACAAATAGTACTGGAACAATTGGACATCTACATGCAGGAAAAAAAAAGGAATCTAGACACAAACCTTACACTTTTCACAAAAAATAATTGAAAATTGATCATAGGTCTAAATAGAAAAATACAAAACTGTAAAACTTCTGGAAGATGATCTTGGGTATGGAGATGACTATTTAGATACAAGAAAAAAGGTATAATCCATGAAAGAAATAATTGGTACACTAGGCTTCATTGAATTAAAAATGTCTGCTCTGGGAAAGACTACATCAAGAAAACAAGAAGAGGGGCTGGCCCCGTGGCTCAGCGGTTAAGTGTGCATGCTCCACTACTGGCCGCCTGGGTTCGGATCCCAGGCACACACCGACGCACCACTTATCCGGCCATGCTGAGGCTGCATTCCACATGCAGGAACTAGAAGGAGTGCAACTGTGACATACAACTATCTACTGGGGCTTTGGGGGCAAAAAAGGAGAAGGATTGGCAATAGATGTTAGCTCAGAGCTGGTCTTCCTCAGCAAAAAGAGGAGGATTAGCATGGATGTTAGCTCAGGGCTGATCTTCCTCACCAAGAAAAAAATAATAATAGTAAAAAAAAAATAAGAAGTTAAGCTTCAGACTGGGAGAAAATATTTTCAAAAGACACACTTGTTAAAGGATTGTTATGCAATATATACGAAGAACATGTAAAACTCAACTGTAAGAAAACAATCCAATTCACCCAAGAAGACTCTTAGAGAAGCCCTCCAGGATATATTTAATTTGACTTTCCCTTTGCTTTTAGAAAAGCATTAAATTATATCAGAATGGACAGAGCCCCTCAAAATCTTAGTGATTGGGGGAAGGAGTATAACTTCTCTTCAAAGAAAAGCATGGTTTAATGGTTAAAAACCATATCCTTTTAATTTACCTCCTCTAAAGCCAGAAAGAGCTGACCAATGTTGCAACATTGAAAAAACACATTTTGAAGGATATGTTCCTTATTGTGCTTTGAGTTTTAAATCCTCATTTTATTCTTCTTTGCCTAGTCAAATAGATATGTTCTCAAAAAAAAAAAAAAAGAAAGAAAGAAAGAAAAAGAAAACTAACAGCCCAATTAAAAATGAGCAAAAGACTTTAACAGACACTTCACCAAAGAAGATGTACAGATGGCAAATAAGCATATGAAAAGTTGCTCATATCATATGTCATCAGTGAAACGCAAATTAAAACAGCAATGAGATATCACTACACACCTATTAGAATGGCCAGAATCTGGAACACTGACAGCATAAAATGCTGATGAGGATGTGGAGCAACAGGAACTCTCCTTCATTGCTGATGAGAATGCAAAACAGTATAGCCAATTCTGACGACAGTTTGTTTTCTTACAAAACTAACTATACTCTTACCATATAATCCAGCAATCATGCTCCTTGGTATTTATTCAAAGAAGTTGAAAGCTTATGTCTGCATGAAAACCTGCACATGTATGTTTATAGAGCTTTATTCATAATTGCCAAAACTTGGAAGCAACCAAGGTGTCATTCAGTAAGTGAATGGATAAATAAACTGCGGTAGATTCAGACAATGGAATATTACTCAGCACTAAAAAGAAACAAGCTATCAAGCCATAAAAAGTCATGGAGGAAAGTTAAATGTATATTACTAAGTGAAAGTACCCAATTGAGAAGGCTACATAGTGTATGATTCCAACTATATGACATTCTGGAAAAGGCAAAACTATGGAGACAGTAAAAGGATCAGTGGTTGCCAGGGGTTGGGAGTTGGGAAGAGGGATAAATAGGTGGAGTACAGAGGACTTTTAGGGCAATAAAACTATTCTGTATGATAATGTGATGATGAATACAAGTTAATACACAATTGCCAAAACACATAGAATATACAACACCAAGAGTGACCGGTATTGTAAACTATTTTGGATGATTATAATATGTCAATAAAGGTTCATTAAATGTAACAAATGTGCCACTCTTGTGGGGGATATTGATAATTGGGGAGGTTATGCATCCGGGGGGGCAGTGTGTATATGGGGAATTGCTATACCTTCTGCTCAATTTTTCTGTGAACTTAAAACTGCTCTAAAAGGTAAAGTCAAGACATTTTTACAAATGCTACTATGAACAATTTTAAGGCTTTATTTATATAATCTTTGATCATTCTCCTACAATTAGGATCTTTTTATATTCCTAACACATGTTAATAAAATTATCCGATTGACTGGACTCCACAAGATTTATGTATTATTTTAATAATTCATCAGTTGGACAGATAAATGTTGCCATTTAAAAATTTTATATATTTGGAGAGGTTGATATTTTTATACATTAATCTATTCTTTCCAGTTTTTCATATTAGTGAAATTAGTGAATTTTTTTTTTTGGCGGGGGTGAGGAAGATTGGCCCTGAACCAACATCTGTTGCCAATTTTCCTCTTTTTTGCTTGAGGAAGATGGTCCCTGAGCTAACATCCATGCCAATCTTCCTCTATTTTATATATGGGATGCCACCACAGCCTGGCTTGATGCTGCACCTGGGATCTGAACCCACCAACCCTGGGCAACCGAAGTGGAGTGTGCGAACCCAACCACAATGCCACGAGGCTAGCCCCAGTCTTTGTGTATTCTTAAAGCTGAAATGAGTCTCTTGTAGTCAGCATATAGTTGTGTGTTGTTTTTTTATCCATTCAGCCACTCTATGTCTTTTGATTGGAGAATTTATTCTATTTACATTTAAAGTTATTATTGATAGGTATGGACTTACAATTGTCATTTTATTGTTCCCTGGCTGCTTTGTAATTACTTTGTTTTTTTCTTCCTTTCTTGCTCTCTTCCTTTTGTGATTTGATGATTTTCTATTGTTGTATGCTTAGATTCTGTTATGTTTATCTTTTGTGCATCTACTATAGGTTTTTGCTTTGTGGTTACAATGAGGCTTATATAAAACATCTTATATTTATAGTAGTCTATTTTTAGCTTATAATTCAATTTCAAGCACATACTAAACCTCTACATTCTTACTCTCCTTCTAAAAAATTTTATGTCTTTGATCTCACAATTTATATCTTTTTACCTTGTGTTTTCATTAACAAATTATTATAGTTATTTTTCATACTTTTGTCTTTGAACCCTCATATTAGGTTTATAAGCAATTTACCCATCACCATTACATTATAGTATTCCAAATTTAGCTATATATTTACATTTACCAGTGAGATATATACTTTTATATGTTTTCATATTACTTAGTGTCTTTTTTTATTTCATCTTGAAGAAGTCCCTTTAACATTTCTTATAAGGCCAGTCTATTGGTGATGAACTCCTTTAAGTTTTGCTTGAGAACTCTTTATTTCTCCTTTAATTCTGAAGGACAACTTTGTCAGGTAGAGTATTCTTGGTTGGCAGTTTTTTATTTTCAGCACTTTGAATATATCATGCCACTCCCCTTTTGTCTGCAGAGTGTCTTCTGAAAAATCTGTTGATAGTCTTATGGGAGTTTCCTTGTACATACATGTTGTTTTTCTTTTGCTGCTTTAAAGAGTCTATGCTTATCTTTAAATTTTGACAATTTAATTACAATGTGTTTCAGTGTGTGTCTCTTTGGAATCATTTTATTTGGAAATCTCTGGGCTGCCTGGATCTGAATGTCTGTTTGTTTTCCCAGGTTAGGGATGTTTTCAGCCATTATTTCTTTGAACAAGCTTTATGCCCTTCCTCTCTCTCCTCTCCTTCTAGGAACCCTATAATGTGAATATTGGTCCACTTGATTGTGTCTCATAAGTACCTTAAGCTATCTTCACTCTTTTTCATTCTTTCTTTCTTATTTGTTCCTCTGATTAGATGAATTCTACTTCCCTATCTTCAAGATTGCTGATCATTTCTTCTGTTTGATTAATCTGATATTGAACTTATCTATTGAATTTTCCAATTCAGTTATTGTATTCTTCAGCTCTGTCATTTCTGTTTCATACACTCTTATATTTCCTATCTCTTTGTTGAAATTCTCACTTTGTTCATTCATTTTTTTTCTTACCTCAGTTAAAACCTTTATGACCATTATTTTGAACTCTTTATCAGGTAAATAACTTATCTCTATTTTATTAAGGTCTTATTTCTCAGGTTTTATCTTGTCCTTTCATTTGAAACATATTTATCTGTTTCTTCACTTTTTATTGACTCTCTTTGTTGGTTTCTGTGCATTAGATAGTACAGCCGCCTTGTCCAATCTTGATGGAGTGGTCTCACTCCATTAAGTCCATGTAGGAGATGGACTTTATTTTTTTGTGAAAAAGACCGGCCCTGAGCTAACAACCACCAATCCTCCTCTTTTTCTGTTGAGGAAGACTGGCCCTGGGCTAACATCCATGCCCATCTTCCTCTACTTTATATGGGACGCCACCACAGCATGGCTTGACAAGTGGTGCGTCGGTGTGCGCCCGGGATCCGAACCGGCGAACCCTGGGCTGCCACAGCAGAGTGCGCGCACTTAACCGCTTGCACCACGGGGCCAGCTCCAGGAGACGGACTTTATCATTCAGATTGGCTGGATCTCTTAATTGTCTCTCAAATCTTTGTCATTGTCCAAGTCACTTTCTTTGTTCTTAGTGGTTCCCAGTAGTTGAGGTTGTCCCAAGACCCATTCCAATGTGGGTATTTTCTCAATTGACCAATGTATAGGAGTTACTCAGCTGGTTTTTAGATTTCTTTCAGAGGGAATCACTCCAGGTGTAGCTGTAGATTCTATAAGTCCACAGGAAGAGATGAGTTCAGGACCCTTCTATGTTCTCATCTAGAACCTAAACTTTTATAAAACTTGAGAATTTTCTAAAAATTGCTGAATACTCATTTCTGGGATGAAGACGGATCTAAAATTATTTTAAGCATCTCAGACAGACCTAAAACTATTGTGCCTCTGTATCAGCTCTCTTTTACTAATTTATACTGTGGTGACAAACAGTTCCCAAATCTCTCTGATTTATAATAATAAATATTTATGTCTTGCTTGCACCATACATTGGCTAAAGTCTTGCTCCGTGCGTCTCCTTCATAGCGGGACCTGAGCTGCAAAAGTAGCCATTCTTTGGGCCATGCTTTTATTGTGGCCAATGGAAAAAGGAAATGGGTCAATGCATAACGACTGTTAAAAGCCTCCATGAGAAAGAGCCACAAGCTGCTTTTTCTTATAATCTATTGACTAAACAAACTATATGAGCAAATTTGATATCAGTGGGGTAGGGAAGTATAATCTGATAATAGAAAGAAGAGGCAAATATTTGAACATATTAGTAACCACCATTACTGCCACTTTCCTATAAAATGAGTAGAGACACCACAGAGAAAATATTTTTTCTTGCCACTTCAATGTGGTGAAATGTCAAGGAAAATCAAAATGTCTGCCCCAAAATTTAAAATACAAGTAATAGTAAAACAAAAATAGAGCTTAACCTAGACAAATTGTTTTGTGAACCAAAAAATTATCTGAGCAAAATACAAACTGGTGTTTTCGTAAGAAATATAGTGCTATTGATAGGGTACTTACTTGGGTACCCTTTCAATAATTGAAATCTAGAAATAGATTACACAGAAACAAAAATGTCCATGATGATTTACTGGTATTGAACTGTTATATTTGGTACTTAAATTGCATTTTTTATTTTATTTTTTGTGTGTCCATCCCCCTTTTATTCTCTTGACATAAATAAAAAAAATCCCTTTATAGCAATTTTGGCAATTGCATTTTTCAGGTATTCTTAAATTTTCAGTGCTAAACTTGCCCATAATCAAATAGTTATGCCTACACTATTGACTTCTTGAGCAACACAAATCAATTTGGAACAAAACCTGGAATAAGGTCATGCAACAAGTACTGAAATTGAAAAAGTAAAAACTATGTATCAAATGCTCTCAAGCCATCAAGAGTTATGAAGTCTTACCCGAACATTTTTAAGTCAAACTTAGTTTTTAGTTATGTCAGTTCATATACTGTTCATACTGTGATATTGTTTTGTTTATTAGATAATCCCTCTTATTACAGAAAGTAATATGGACTATTAAGATAGTAGAAATAGCAGTACATTTGAAGCTGTTGTGCAATTATTTTTGTTTGTCTAGGCATGGCCTTGATGTCAAACTCCACTATGATTGCATATTTATATCAATCCTATTTCCATTTATATACCATAACTCTAGTACCCTGAATGTACTCTCATCTCTTAAATGTCAATCAGAGGGTAAGGAAGAATTGATTCAGTTATACAAAAGGCAATATTATATCTGAGAACTTCATCATATATATCTGATCCCAAGATCACTAACCCTGTCCAACTTCTCTTTCAACACATCGAGTATTAAAACAAAACATTAAATTAGAGGAAATTCTAAAAGTCACTAAATCTATTTCTGAAGCAAACCGTTCGAGTTGTGACAGGCTTGCTTTTCAAATGTTCGTTTAATATCTACTTAAACTATTTCATAAAATTTCTCCCTCCCTCCATCTCTCATCTTTAATTTTCGCTAATCAATTACTCTGGAAATGAAGTTGCTGATATCTCCATTACAAACATAATAAACCATTAATGCTCATGTTTTCAAATAAGGCATTGACTTGAATTCTCATAACATTGGAAAGAATCAAATTAATATTATTTGTTATTGACTAAAAAACTATTAAAAATTTTCCATCATTTGATTATGAGCAAGGTATATTTAAAGTTGTATATAATATAGTTATAATTGGTAGAGCTTTTGTTCAATATTTTTTTGCAGCAGAAAATACGAGATTATTCCCAACTCCATATTATGAGAAGTGGATGTCTTAGATAGACTTTTTAATAGATGAGGATATCTATATATCTCTAAGAAGAAATAAAGATAAATCATTTGCCCATAATCTAACATTAATTGATGAAGACATATAGTGAATCCATGCTCTCTAATTCTAAATATTCATGACAATACCATTATATGTTAATATCTTTGCAAAATAGAATAGCTATAAATTTCTGTTGTTCACGGATATAGAGATCCTGGGGAAAATGTTATTCATTTAGGAATCTGTAAGGAACTGAGAATTGATATGCAGTTTTTACACAAAGGTTAAAACTGCTAAAATCATTTGTGAAAATAATTTGTAGAGAGCAGATATAAGGCCTTTTTAATTTACAAAAGTAATTAAAAAGTCATGCATTTCCTCAGAAAACATTCAATGTGAATAGCTAGTAAAGGTAGCATTCTCTCTCTCTATATATATACACACATACGTATACATAAAATCATAAAGAATAGCTGAAAAATAAATGTACATTCTTGAACACAATTTAGAATATTGTAATCAATAGAATTTGACATAAATTATTTTAAGTCAAACCGCTAAATATATATCTGGTAGGTACATATTTAGATATCTAGATGGATAACATTATAAATGGTACTGGTATAATATAACAAATCTGTACATATAGGATATACTATTGCTTGAAAGCTTACAGACTGAAAATCTAAGTAATTATAAAATTTATATCAATACATTTTCAGATATATAAAGCTTAAAGATATTGATGAAATTATTAATATTTTGGTGTATTTGTGTTCCTACTTGTTATTTCTTGGAGTCTAACTATTGTTTTCACCTAGAATTCATCATGATGGTTTGGGGAAACATGATACGACACAGCTGGCAGTTAACGTCTTAGTTGATATTCTTAGCCTCATGCAACCCCACTATCCAAAACATTTTGATTCTCAGTTAAGTACTACAAAGTATCAAAACTAACGATCAAAATCTCTTGCTATCATTTAATCTAAATTTTAAACATTAAATTTGAAAAGTAAAGGCTTATGTTGCAATTTTCATGTCAAATGAGTTTTCGCTCTAAAAGATGAAAAGAAACACTTAAACTTCACATTATAATATTCATAGACTAATTCTATGATGTAATGTTTCATTCCCACCACTTACCAAATATAACATGACACATAATGTAAAATACAATTTGAGTAATTTACATTATCACAATAGCTTAATGCCAAGAATATTTTTTCTACTTCTTTAATTTAAAAACATTTCTTTCACAATGTGTGAAATATTGCATTATTGCGATAGCACAGAGACTCTGATAGATGGTATTGATGGGAAGCAAATATTCACCTGCCTTCCAACTCTCACGGAAAGTATATACTTTCCCACCCTATGGATGCTGTACTTGGCTTTGTGACTAGCTCTGAGGAAGTGAAATGTGAGTGGGCATGACATATATCAAATCCACGCTCTTGTTCGGTATTGCTTTGCCTCTTGGCCACTCTCATCTGCAGTAAGACAAGCACGTTCCACACAGCAGCTGCCTTTTCTGCCTCGGTGGGTAAATGAGGATTGTGAACAGACCTGAACCAAACTTGCAGCCTGAAGCTTCACAGGTTTGGGAATGAGAAACGAATGTATGTTGTTGTAAGTCAGTGAGATTTGGGCAGTATTATTTAAGCAATTATTTATCAACAGTTGGTAAAAGAGTATCCCACAATAAAAACAACAAAACAAAACAGAAATACCAGAACATCCTTTCATTGTCATAGAAGACTGATTAAACTATAAAATGGTATTGAAAATTGTTATGGCCTAAAAGTTTATAATGGGGTTACATGAAAACTGTGTTATTTGAGTTAAAATATATAATTTAGCTTGTTTTTTATCAGATTATTTGCCCAATCAGCCTGTACTTTCTTTATTCAAAGCATAGCTGCAAAGAAAAGTGTATCCACATTTATTCAACATTCATTCAATAAATATTTATCAAGTGACTATTATAGTTTAGATTCTGGTGGATTCAAAGGGAGAAAAAGGGAAAGAGAAACCTATAATGTGTAAACTTAAGGATTGCTGTTTTCCATTCTAGGTAACGAATTTTTATCCTTGTTCTCATTATTATTGGAGTCGTTTCAACATTGATAGTTATGGTAGACATTTAAATGAGACCGTGAAAAAATTTTGTTATAGTCAATACTGATTTATTTTATAAATATCTAATATTTCAGGATAGTTGCATTAATAATAATGAAGCTACTAATAAGCACAGTGCATTTATTTGAATTATCTCATATAGTATTTACAACAATGCATTGTAGACAGGCACTATTACTACGTACATTTTCCAATGTAAAAAATGGAAGTTCAAGTGACTTAACTAATTTTCCCTGATATATTCTGTAGGTTTGTGATGACATTGCAGTTTGAACCAATTTCCTTTGATTCTCTAATTGCTCTGATCACTCACTGAACAATTATTTTCACCTGACATGGTGGCAGGACGTGAGCCATCCTGGGCAGTTACCTAAGTGTCTGATGAATAACCAACCATAATATTCAGTAACCTTCACAAGATCAATACGTCTTAATCTCTACTGGGTAATTCAGGGCCCTCAAAATTCAAATTTGCCTCTTACAGTTCCAAAACCATTGCAACAAGTTGAGGGTTTTTTTCCACACAAAAATTCTGTGATTTTTGCCCTTATGCAATTTTTTTCATGTTCCTCTTCTATGAATTGAGCCAATGCTAATATTGTTACCTTAATTGTCAAAAGCATTTTATAGACTTCTGCAGCTTTATGAGGCTTAGAAAGAATCAAATTTTACATCCTTATTTTATGAAAATAAAATGTAAGTCTTCTGACTTCAGATAAGGCTGCTTTTTTAACACAGTTATCATAGAATTTTTTTTTTAACTTTTGTGTTGACTTCAGGGAAAGCAAAGTGCTGTTTATATACTCCCCAGTTGTACATCTAGTAGATTTAGCTACTTTGTTTCCTGTCCCACTATGAAGCATCCCTCAGAAAATAGCACAATCTTGGAGTTAAACAGGATAGTAATGGAAAACTGGTTCAACCGCAACCCACAGCAGTATAATTGCATCTAACAAGTTGCCATTAAACCTCAGCTTCTGGTGACTCGTATTTTCAATAAGTTCCAGTATTTAATTCTTCCTAATTTGGAACCAAAATCTGGCTCCCTGGAATATCTGCCTAGCAATCATGGCTTTTCCACTTTGAATCAATGCAAAGTTAATTCTGCTGTACAATAGAACTTCAGTGATTTGAAATCACTTAGTATGTTTCTAAGCTAAAGAAGTCCCTTGAAACCCTTCACTGCATCTCATTATAAGCCATTACGTCTAAGGTCCTTTCCTTGCTGGTTAACCTGTTAGAGGTTCTTAAATTTGTCAAAGTCCTCCATAAAACAGGGTGCTCTTTGCCAAGACTATTCAGAGTATAGTTAAACTGTTATTTTAATATATCAAGAAAATATATCTTAATAATGTAGTGTGAGGTTGCAATACTTTGCAATTGTATTGGCACACTCTTGAATTATATAAACATTAATTCAAAATCACCATGTAGCTCTTTTAACCACACAAGAAAAGTCATCAAGTAATCTCTTTGGCCTCAGAACTGAAAATATTAATGTAGTAAATGAAAAGATAAAAAGTGCAATTATTGTCAATAAATATAATTTTTACATTCACTTATTGCTCTCTCTTCATTAGCGTCTGGGTAGCAATTTTTAAAACTGTATATTTAAAGAGAGAAAGACCACCAAGACATGCAAGATCAAGCTTGTGACATCTATTTCAGAACTCCAGTTTTAGTAAAGAATAACTCTATTCCAACATGACAAGTGATCTTCAAATTTTCAATCACAAAATATAAGGGATTCGTTTTACTTGGGGCTAGTAAAATGACTGAGTCAAGTCTACGCAGCTAGCTAGCCAGAAGGCCAGGTGAGCTATCCATATCCAGCCATATTTTGGCTATAGTTTGACACCTCAGGGTGGCAATCACCTGCTCCTTTTTAAGACAAAGTATCCTGTGGTTGATATTGACAACTGTGGCAGTGATTCCAGGTATATCCTAATACACTGAGCTTTTATTGGCCAGATCTGAGGAGAGTAAGCAAGGAGAATATTGAAGGGTACGTGGATTAACCGTGTACCTCCATGATTCCTCAAGTTTGGGTGGACTGTAACATCCTTCTGAGCCTCAATCACCTCAACCATCTTGCCCTCCAAAACACAAATACACAGAGGTTTTGCCTGTCCCCTTTTAAGACAGAATGCTAGGAAGTAAATAGTTTTACATAGATTTAATAACTACTTGTGACCTATTATAGATAATTTTCTCATTATTGCAAGAACACGTTATTTTGGTTTTCTTATGAGTCCTTAATCTTCTCTTGTTATCAGCTATTGGGGTACATAATTCACCTTGAGTTTTCCCCATTGTCTGATGTTGCCAACCTTTTTAGACACTGGATCCTTATTTCTAAATCTAGTTACAACCTGAATTACCTGTGACTAAGGGAAGGGGTTGGATAGGCAGAATAAGAAATTATTTCAGTATTCCTTTATGAGTTTTTATTTTATTTTTTAATATTTAATGCTTCCCTCATGCTTCTCCTCAGCTTGTTCTTTTCTAGATATATGTTGGTTTTCATCTTTCTTCAGGGACTCTCTTTTTCCTAAGGTTTAATCATTTTTATGGCTTTTATTATTGACTAAAAATCAGAACACATAAACAGAATATTTCTTGTACTTAACATTTGACAAAAATGCAGTGTTTGATGATCTACCGTAGTGCTACCAACTGAAATGTTATTTCTCCAGGAAAACCAATATTTCAAGGGCAATGTAAGGGATCAGTAATACTATGAAACATTAGCTAATGTGCCAGTATTCAGTCATAGAATCTCCTGACTGAAGGAGATATTACTGATAGTGGCTATAAGGGCATGTGGTCTATAAGCCCAATTGTTCTTGATATTCATCTTGCTATACTTAGTGGTCCTTCAGCTCATTTGAAAGTCTAAAGTCTCACGATTCTTAAAGAAGTCTGTTTCCTCTGGATAGCTCGGTATGTTAGTTGTTTTCAGTGTGATTTCTTATTTCTTTGCAATTTATTTTTATTATTCCTAACATACCCCTCGGTGTCACACAGGGGAAAAAATCTAATTCTTGTTTCACATGATTACATATAATTTCACCACTGAGGCTTCCTATGACCTAACCTAAAAGTTTTCTTTTATTTGTACTTCATTCTTTTTTTCTTTTTTTTAAGGTTTTATTTTATTATATCTTATTTTGTGGGGAAGATCAGCCCTGTGCTGACATCTGCTAATCCTCCTCATTTTGCTAAGGAAGACCGGCCCTGGGCTAACGTCCGTGCTCATCTTCCTCCAGTTTATGTGGGACATCGCCACAGCATGGCTTGCCAAGCGGTGCGTCGGTGCTCGCCCGGGATCCGAACCAGCGAACCCCGGGCCGCCACAGCAGAGCACTTGCACTTAACCGCTTGCGCCACAGGGCCGGCCCCTATACTTCATTCTTTAATGCAATATTTGTAATACTATTGTATAACAAATGAAACAACATAGCTTAGGTTTAAGGGACATAATCTGAATCTAATTCTCTAGGAGCTTTAGTGCTTAAAAGCCACATGGATTTGAGCAAATTATGTAACCTCTCTATCTTAATTTTCTCTCCTGTAAAATGGGAATAATAAGATAATTATAATAAAACCCTCCTCATTGGATTGGCCGGAGGATTAAATGACTGTATCCATTAACTGCCAAAATATTTTATTTTAAAATGCACATAGGACCTTTAAAAAATTGACTCATGTTGAGTCATAAAGCATGTCTGAAGCATTTTCAAAAAACTGAAATTATTAGGCTATGATCTCTGACACCAGAAGATTTAACCAAAAAATCAATCATAAATATATAATTTGAAAATTCTTTGATAAATATTTGGAAATTAAGTAATACATTTCTAAATAACTCATGTGTCAAATGAGTTACAATTATATTGGAGGCTTAGTCATAATTGAAATTAGTAAGTATTTTGAGCTGAAAGATTAAAAAAATATGTCGTAACTGTGGAAAGGCATTAAGGTCATGAACAGAAAAAATATTTACTTCCGGATAAAGAGAAGAAAGACTGAAAATCAGTTATCTAAGCATCATTGCAAGAAGTTAGCATACTAATAGCAAATTAGTTTGAAAGAAAGAGAATGAAAATAATAAGTAGCACAAACTCATAAACAGAAAAAAAAAGAATCCCCAAATCAAGGTTTGATTGCTTGAAAAGATTGTTAAAGTAATCCCTGTCCAAACTGAGGAAGATAGTTGCTGTGTAGGCAAAAGTAAATTATGATGATTGGGCATGGGCTCTAAGCTAAGTAAGTAAAGTAAGAATATTGGGAGGAGTGAAGAATATATTTTTCCCTGACCAACCCACTTCTCTTGCAGATCACTCCAGTATACACTGCTTTATATCCTACTCTAAACCAAAGAGCTAGGAGGGTGGTGTCTACTCTTCCTTACTCCCACTGACAATTCCAAATAATTATTTAATAGCAATTATAAGCATCTACTAAAATATTGGTTTCTTTCTCTTTATCTTCAATTACTTCAGCAATGGTTTACAATATTTTTACCAACTCTGACTTTAAGCACTTCAATAAATGTATTGATGTTTCTTATAAAATCATCCTGGACTCACAATTCTTTCTTCCCTCTCCTTCTCCCTCCCTCATTCCCTTTCTTCTTTCCTCTTCACTTCCTCCCTTCTTTTCCCTTCCCTCTTTCCTTCCCTATTTCTTTCTCTTCTTTACTTCCTTCCACAAATATTTATGGAGCATGTAATAATTGACAGGGGTCTCGGGGACTTAAAACTGAAAGGGAGTCGCTGCCCTCAAGAACCTTACAGCCCAGTCAGGCCAGTGTGAGTAGAAACAGGAGGAAGGATGGAGTAAACCTTGAGTACTTCTGGCAGCATCATCTCTCTAAATACATCATCATATTTAATCGTCACAATAACCCTACGAGATTGGTATTAAAATCACTTCCAGTTTACAAATTAAAATAACTAAAGTGAAGGAAGATAAAGAACCTACCTATGATTATACTGAAAATGAGTACTGAAACAGGATTAAGCCCAGACAATCTATAGATATTGTTATACTACGAATACTTCCAAATTTTCACAACTAGCAAGAGAATTCAGATCAATGGATAATCAGTAGAGTAATGTACGATCTTTTCATTTCTACTGAATTCCATCTCATTTCTGTCATGGCTCTCCCAAACCCCACAGTGTAGAGAGACCTGACAATGTATCATCGAAAATGTACCAGTATCAAAATCGCAAGGTCTGAAAGCCTGCTGGTATATCATGTTCAGAGGGCCAAGGTGTAAGTCACAGTTTTACCACTCACTAATTTTGAAGATTTGTCATTTCTCTTTTCTTTTTGGACCTCAGTTTCCTCATCCTAAGAAAGAAAACATTTTTCTAGTGAACTGTGAATTGATTTTTTTGCTACCTTTTCATCTTTGAAATTCTTTAATATGCAAATGCACAAAATATTTATATAGTTATGAAAATTTGAACCAATATGCTATAACTTTATGAATACATATTGTATAATGTTTTACTATTTAGTATCTCTTTCTCTGGGATATGAAGATCAAAATGTGGTGGGAAAAGCTGCAGAAATTAAATATGAGAAGCAAACAGTACAATTAAGAGGATGTCTAAAGTGATGTTGAAGTAAGTAATAACCATAGAAATCCAAGAAAAAGGTATATGACAGGCATGCAGCACTGATTTTGAAAGAGCTTTGGAAATATAAAACCAAGAAAATAGCATCTGGATAACAGTATGATTAGGTGGTTTCAAAATATTAGCGGATTTATATTTAAAGGTTTTTGGTTAATGTCTGTGTCAGTTAACTTCTGTGTGTGTAACAAAGCAAACCAAACCAAAACTAAATGAGTTAAAACTACAAACACTCATGTAACTTATCCTTCTATGGATTGATAATTTAGGCTGGGCTTAGCTGGAATGTTCTGCTGTTCTGAGTCAGGCTCAGCTGATTCTAGCTGCACTCGCTCAGGCATCAGTTTAGTCTACAGCCAGTTCGGATGGGGGATGGCTCATTTATGTTCAACATATTCCTCCATCCTTTACTGGGCTACGTTGGACTTATTTACCTGCCATCACTGGCAGGGGTTGAGGAGTACAGCTCCTGGCCAAAAATGTATGTATGATTTTTCAGGCCTGAGCATGGGCAATTACAAAGGTTTTCCCGACAGGCTTCGGGGGTAGAACCTTCCCTCCGCACAGCATACTTGGTGTGCAGCCAGTGAGTTGCAGTCTCTGAACGGAGCTGCAGTCAAGGATGCAGGGCCCACCATGATTTTATGCTTCGCTGCATTTCTAGCCCAAGTACCTCCCTTCCGAGGCTTCTTTATCCGAGGCTGTCGGCAGAGGTCTCTACTGGGACCTTTTCACAGGGAGGGGGACGGGAAAGGGCCATTTTGAAAACACTTTGATTCTGTATTCAGCACTTTTCTAGTCCTAGCTCTTCCCTCTTTTCCCTGCCCCCAGCCCTTAGGTTCATAAAACTGCAGGAAGCTTTTGTTTGGGGCTCCAGCAGTGAGATGACCTCTAACATCTGTGTTGATCCACCTGATCCTTCACTAGCGCCTTTCCTTCAGGGGAACGGGAAGGGTCCGGGCTTTCTCCGATTTAGCCTATTTCTTATATCATTGCAGGAAGTGATTACAGGCTTGGCTCTCACTATCATCTTGGCTTATTGTCTTATTCGGCTAGTCCCACACCTGGCAACTCAGCTCAGTTCTCTTCAGATCAGCTGCGCTCTAGACAGCGATTCCAAAAGCAAGAACGGGAACACAGAAAGCCTAGTTAGGAACTCGCACAGTGCTGCCTTTGCTGTGTGGGCAAGTCACAAGGCCATCCTAGATTTAAGGAAAGGAGAAACAGACTTCTCAATAGAGGAACTGCAATAAATTGTGGACATGTTTACACATTCTACGATGTTACACTGGGGATTGTAGTTTTATGGCACAACTCGGGGGTCTGTCTTACCCTGTCTACCTACCCTCTGCGGTATTTCTTGCTGGTCTGCTGTGCCATGCTTGAAGTGTTAGTCCCCTGTTCAAGTATATCAGTAACCAAAGATGTGACCACAGTGTAGAATTAAAATACTGGGGCCAGAAGAGTCAAGTCACAGAATCTCCACACAGTAACAAGTAAGTGAGGGCTTAAATTAATGGCTGAAGAACTGGGAGTGTTGAGTTCAAGAGGAAAATCTTAGCTTCAAGATGGTAGTTATAGAAGATTGAATAACTTTATTTTATATTATCTCAAAAAGAAGAATTATAACAAAGACTGGAAGTGAAGGAATCAAGATTTAAATACATCATACAAAAGACATTTCTAACAATTACAATCTTCTGAATATAAAGTAGACTGATGTAAAACTTGAAGAAGATGTAGGATTAAAGCATTAGGGGTGTTAATAGGAGACAACTTTTTAAGATCTTTTATAATTACAAAATTATTTGGTTTTATGTTCTGTTCCTTCATTTTTATATCTACATTCTTTTACTGCATCAGACCTTTTTTCCCTCGTATCTGATACAAGTAAGTGAATTGGTGTTTTTAGTAGGAATAAATAGAAAACTAAACTATATGTTTCAAATATATCTTTCTGACTTGGAGATGGTGTGTACAAGTATGAGACATTGGAAGGAGCTGGAATATGGAATACTCATCTTCATAACGTGCTGTCCGCATTCCATTTTAAAAAACTTATGATTGTGCTGTTCATATGAAGCAATACCAACGTAGATTTATTTAGTTTATCACTTGATTTCAGGATAAGGTGTAGTATTTTGGTGCAGTTTTAAAAATACTTTCAATTTCCCAGGAGCATATATTTACTAAATAAAAGTTACACTAGCATTAACTCACAACAAATTAAACTTTTGGCTTTTGGCACTTGCTAGATGTGTAAATGTGAGCACACTATACTTTAGTTTCTTCATTAATAAAATGAGGTTAATGAGTAACACTATTTCAAGATTTTTGTGTGTTTTAAATTTGATAAAGTATGCAAAAAACAGCACTTTGTGTGGTGCCTCAGAAAAAATATATGCTCAATACATGTTATCTACTTATCACTATTGTCATTATAATCATCATCATTACTGTAATTAGATGATTATCTGATACAAAAATGAAAAATACAGACTTGGAATCTAGCACTAAGTCCTAGTGCAGTCACTAAATAGGTAGTGACTATTGATAATTTAATAAGTCATCAGTATCTCAGTTTTCTCATCTATAACATGGGAATTATGATATTACCAAACTATTATAGTTGTTTGAGTATTAAATTAAGGTGATAGATTCAAAATGCTTGGAACAATGCCAGAAATATAGCAAATACTCCAAAAATGTAAGTTATTATCATTATATTTATAATAGAATTTGGTTTTTATCACCATTCCATCCGAGGAGGTGACTTCTTGAAGCAACTATAATAGATTGCATTCATCGATTTCTTGTCATTTTTTTGATGAGAAAGCATCTGAATATTCCTAAAATTTATAGATTTATTTGCTGATTTACAAATTGTGTGCAAAATAATACAACATATGGATGACTTGCAAATAAATGAGCCAAAAATTGTAATTACACTTAATTATATACTTTTGTTGGTTAGAGCTGTTTAATCAGTAATTTTTCTAAATATTAGATACTTGAGCTTCATTCTTTTATTCAATATTTATTTGTCAAAAATGTATGTAAGACACTGAGGCTATGGCAGGAACTCTAATTTCTCCATCTGTTTTCTCATTGAGCTGACATTCTAGTGAAGCAGTCAAACATTAAAACCATTTAAAAATATATATTTTGGAGTTTAGTCGTAATTTTCCCAAGGATGTTGACTGAGTAAGTAAAGAAAAACCCAAGAATCCAATTTAGGCTCAAACTAAAAAAGACATCTAGAATATCTTGAGACTTTCTCATCTTAATTTTCCCCTTGAGCCAACCACTTAGGAAGCTATCCCATAATACAGCTTCCGACTCTGTCTCCACAACATTCACCTTTTATTGAATGTCCTTCTCTATCCTTCAAAAAAGAATCTTATTGTAATTGTGTACATGTCTCTCTCTCTCTCTAGATCATATTTTCAATGGAGGCAGTGGCCCATGGAATTAACTTTATGGAATTATCAATTGCGGCATGGACTTCAAGAAAGTAAATGGTTTCACTAAACAGAATTATAGAGATACTATGATTCATCCATGACTTAGGGCTCAAAATATAATGATAATTTCTCCTATGGAAAGAATAAGAAATTTCTATGTGAGAAATAAAACTTGCGTTGTGTTCACAAAATGAAGTCACATTCTCTGCTGCTAAAAAGTGTCACTGGTTATTCAGGGAGCCAATTGGCTCACAATTTGCATGTAATCTGATTACATGAAATGTACTCTTCACTTCTTTTCATAAATAAATTGTGTTACTGTGTTGGAGTGTTTAATTTTCCTAGATCAAGGAACAGACATCTCATATGAAGAGAGTGTTCATTGATCTTTGAAGAGCCAGCATATGTTTTTCAAATGCTTTTGGAATAGAAAAAGGAAAAGGAAAAATAAAGAAAATACTCCCTTAGGTAACATTTTTTTTTTTTTTTCAAATCCTAGTGTGGAAATAGCTTGACCCACATTATTAAAAGGGTTTATTGATTTTTCTTAGAGAAGCAACCTGAATAAAACTTTCATTCACAAGATTTTAAAGCATAGGAATTTATTTCACTTGCATCCTGAGGCCTACAAGAGTTTTAAAGACTCTTCCCAAAGGGAGTGACATAAAACATGAAATCAAAACAACCATCTTGAGATTTTCTAAACGTTATCCATCACTCCCACTGTTCATTTATACTCTAGTATGACTGTTTCTTTTGACTTCATTTTTCAACCATCTTAAGAATGATTTAAGGATAATCTTATATTAATAATAGTAATAATAAAATAAAATAAAAGTACCCTCGACTCTTTTCATCAAGTAGGGTGTATTTAGTTTTCTGGTTGTATCAGTTTTGACATTTCTAATGGTATTTTTTTCTCCTTTTCTTGCAGAATGCACAGCAAAAACTTACAGGTCATGTCAATAGTTTATCACTTGTCATCTACTTAATGACTAGATTGCTTGAGTCAGAAAGGAAATGAAATAACTTTTTAAATTAATAGGCTGCCCTAGGGATTACACATTTCACTCAACACATATAAACTGGGCATAATTATTTTATCAACGAGATGACAAAATACATGCCATATGAAGTGCTCTGAATGGAATGAGTTGAATGACTCCTAAATCTGTAAATGTTTTTATTTCTTTTTCCTTTACAATTTATTTTTTTTACTTAATGCTAATCCTAGTATCTTCAAATTGGAATGATCATAAAACAACCCATGTAATCTTTATCTGGTTCTTGAATCCCCTCTGCAGTATTATGCCCACTGACTGATAAACTACCTCCCAAATGCAGTGATTTTTTATTTATCTGAATTAAAATGTATTTTATAGAGTCAAAATCTGAGTCTCTATAATTTTATCCAGTAGCCAAGTTCATTTGTCCATGTTTTTATTTATTTATTTATTCAAAATATAATTATTGATTACCAAGACCTGGGATCATATTGGTGAGCAAGATAGACTGGGTTTCTGTTCTCCTGAAGATTTAAGTCTAGTGAGAGAGTATTGATCAAATAATTCATAAAAGAATGAGAAATTACAACTGTGACAAATGCTATGAAGAAATGGTTTAGATGCTGGGAGCTTTAGGAGTTGAAGAGAAGTTAATAGAGTGAATGGGAAAAGGAGAAGTCAGTGTGAAGAAACAGCATTTATGAAGTTCCTTTTGGGATAGAGACAGCAGTGCATAGATTTGAGAGATGTTTATGAGACAAAAATATGCACATGGAAAAGTCAAAGATATCTTCAAGTTTCTGTCTAGTGGTGCAGAATGGAGGTAGTGGTAGCATATAATAAATAGACTAAATACAAAAACCTCTAAAAAAATAATAAAGATAAAATCAGAGATCACTGGCATATGAAATTTAAAAAGCAGAAAAAGAGTTAAACAAGGCAAAAGTTACCTTTTTTTGGCGTGACAAAAGCAGTGGACAACTTTGAAAACACCAACCAAGAAAAAGAGAAAAAAATTCACAAGTCAGTAGCATTATAAATAAAAAGGAAATCATAACTACAGTTTGGCAGACATTATAAGAATAATAAAAGAATACTATCAAAAACTTACAGCAGTAAATTTTATAAATTTGATAGAATAGAATTAGTTATAAGAAAATCTAACTTGCTAACATCTAATCTGACTCAAGATGAAATGGAAGTCTTGAATGATATTGATAGATGCATTAAATATATTGAAATCATATTTTAACATCTTTCTACAAAGAAAACAACAAGCCCAGGTTTTAAAGGATATTTCTATCAAATTTTCAAGTCAAATATCAGTTTAATCCTTTTCAGAAAAAGAGTGAATGCACTGCATCTCATTCTATGGGGCTAATAATACCTCAATTACCCATATTAGACAAAGACAGTGTGAGAAATGATAATGATAGGCTTACTTGATCCGTGAATATAGATGCATAGATTCTAAGTAAATTCAGTAAAATTTCCAGCAACACAAATTAGAAAATAAGGCAATTGGTTAGTTAATGCCATCTCCAGTAAGCTCCCTTTCTTTGTGAATAAAAGACAGTTAAAATTGTATTTTAGCGAGGAGGACAAGAAAAATGCAGAGAAAGGAATGGCCCACTGGAGAAATGGCACAAAGTAATATTTTGAGGATCAGGGTGTAGAGATTAGGTCCTTGTGTTTTTACAGTTTTCCCAGCTCAGTAACTCTTGATTGGGCCAATAATATTCGCTTTAATGAACCAGGATATTTTTGAAATATTCGATGTTGTTCTAGAAGTTCAGGAGTGTGTCATTTTTAAATAATAGAAATTACACACACACACACACACACACAGGCATTTAAGCCTAAATATAAAACAACTATCATGTAGTACTGACGGATTTGGTGCTGTATGAAATGATGAAGGAAAATCCTTCTCTGACTCTCTGCCAGATACGCTTGTGTCATTTTCTTGATCTTATTGTATTAGCAAGTTGAATTTTGCAATGTATTTTTAAAAATCCAACACCATACTGAGATTATTTTAATTACACAAGTATGTTTAAATTTATATTTATATTCTTAAATGTCATTAATTCTGTTTAGAGAATAAAGGAGAAAAATATGATCATCTCAATACATACAGAAAAAAAGTTTTTATAAAATTTAATATGTATTCATAATTGAGAAAAACAAATGAAACAAACAAACAGAAACTATTAGTGACCTAGGAACTCTGGAATGTAAGTTTCATGAAGATAGGGATTTTGGCCTATTCTGTTTATTGAACTAGCTCAGGCACCTCGAACAGTTCCTTGCACATAGAAGACAATTAAATTAACTTTTTTTTTTTTTGAGGAAGATTGGCCCTGAGCTAACATCTGTTGCCAACCTTCCTCCTTTTTCCCTTTTTTCTCCTCAAAGCCCCAGTAGACAGTTGTATGTCATAGTTGTACATCCTTCCAGTTGCTCTCTGGGGGACGCCACCTCAGCATGGCTTGATGAGCTGTGCGTAGGTCCGCACCCAGGATCCGAACTGGTGAACCCCGGGCCGCCAAAGCGAGAGGGGGAACTTAACCACTACACCACCAGGCCAGCCCCTGAAATTAACTTTTCATTGAACAAACAAAAGAAAATTTTTTAATTTGAGGAACAGTACCTATATCACTTAAAATATTAATAACCAACAACTTAAATGGGAAAATGTAAGAAGTATTTCCTTTAAAATGGAGAATAATACCCTCTATCTTCTCTTCTATTCAATTTTGCACTGGAGGCTTTACACAGCCCTATATGAAAATAAAATTAAATAAATACATATGAAATAGAAGAGGAAGATAAAACTGTCCTTATTTGTCATTAATGATTTTCTACATGGAAACACAAACAGATATGTAGGTAATTTTGATAAATAATAGAGTATTAGCTCACTGGATATGATTTTAAAAGCCTATTTTATTTCTGAACCTCAGCAACAAAAATTTGAACAACAGATTATATGATACAATTTACAATAGCAATAAAACCAAATTTTATTTGGGAATGAATTTAGCAAATTATGTGCAAGAGTTTTTTACAGTGAATAATGGAACTGTAATAAAGGGCAATAGAGAAAAACTAAGAAAATGGAGAGATATTTAATGTTCAGAAAGCTTAATATTATACAACATCATTGTCCCCAACTGACCATAGAATACCCTGAATGATCAATAAAACATCCCCAATATGTATCCCAACAGAAATTTTTGTGGAATTTAACAAAGTGCTATACATTTTATAAGAAAAAGTATACAACTAAGATAGCTTGGAAAAAGACCAAGAAAAACAGAGATGAACTACCAAGTTATCAGGTTGCCTCTTAAAGTTAGAGTAAGTAGCATAGTGCGGTACTGGTATAAGGATAGGAAAACTGATCAATAGAAAAGAAAAGAGAGCCCAGAAGTAATCCTACACACGCAGAGAAACCTAAGAGATGACAGGTGGTGCCCATATGATCAGGAAATGTACCACTACTCAATAAAGAGAGTTTCAAACAATGGTTATTCAGAGGGGAGAAATGGAATAGGAAGCCTGCTACACAGCACAAACAAAATTTTTATATGTTGTTGAATAGTTCCTGGGTTCCCTATTATGTTCCATTGGTCTATATTTTGGCTGATCTTACACTCTTGTTTGGAATATTTTTATGTTTTAATATCATGTCTTATCCTTTATTCCAATTGCTTGGCTTCCTTTCATCACTTTTTTACTCAGATCAATCAGTCTACAAGAGTGAAAAAAACAACTTTCAAGACAGTATGTTCCATTAGAATAGCATTAAATTTTTGTTTGAATTCTTCTGCAGCATGCAATAAATAGCATAATGGAAGATTAATAAACCAGGATTGATGAATTCAGAGGATCATAAATGGAAGTCTATGAACCCTGTGAAATTGGGTGAAAATTCTGTTTTGTAGAACTATGTGTATTTTTTCAGGGAGATACAATGTGTTTTTAGTGTATATTTGACCTGTTTACTTGGACATTATTTTGTATATTCTGCATTAGAATATTTTAAGGCATTACGTTCTAATCATGGAAATAGATAATTTTTCCTATTTGTGGTCTTCTCTTTTCCCCTTAAATCAGTCCCTTTAACATTTCTTGTAGCACTGGTTTCTTGGTGACTAACTCCTTTAATTTTTGCTTATCTGGGAAAATTTTGATCTCTCCTTCCATTTTGAATGATAACCTTGCTGGGTAGAGTATTCTTGGCTGTAAGTTTTTTCCTTTTAGCACTTTAAATATATCGTGCCATTCTCTTCTAGCCTGTAAGGTTTCTGCTGAGAAGTCAGCTGATAGCCTTATGGGGTTTCCTTTGTATGTAACTTGACATTCTCTTGCAGCTTTTAGGATTCTCTCTTTATCTTTAATTCTGGACATTTTGATTATGATGTGTCTTGGTGTGGGCCTCTTTGGGTTTATCTTGTTTGGGGCTCTCTGTGCTTCCTGTACCTGGATGTCTGTTTCCTTCCTTAGGTTAGGGAAGTTTTCATCTATTATTTCTTGAAATAGATTCTCTGCCCCCTTGTCTCGCTCTTCTCCTTCCGGGACACCTATAACACAGATGTTAGTGCGCTTGATGTTGTCCCAGAGGTTCCTTAGACTGTCCTCAGTCTTTTTAATTCTTTTCTCTTTTACCTGTTCACCTTGGGTAATTTCTTCTAGTCTTTCGTCCAGCTCACAGATCCGTTCTTCTGCATCCTCTACTCTGCTTTTGAGTCCCTCTAATGAATTTTTCATTTCCAGTATTGTATTCTTCATTTCTGATTGGTTCTTTTTTATATCTTCCATTTCTTTGTTGACATTCTCACTGAGTTCATCTATTCTTCTCCCCAGATCAGTGAGCATCCTTAACACTCTTATTTTGAACTCTCTGTCAGGTAGGTTGCTCATTTCTGTTTCACTTAGTTCCTTTTCTGGGGTTTTGTCCTGTTCCCTTACTTGGAATGTATTATTTTGCCTCCTCATTTTGCCTCTTTCCCTGTGCTTGTGTCTACGTATTAGGTAGGTCAGCTACGTCTCCTGCTCTTGGATAGGTGACCTTATGTAAGTGATGCCTTAGGAAGCTTCCAGTGTGCTTCCCTCAGTTCTCAATGTTCCAGGGGTGACCCCTATGTGGGCTACGTGTGTCCTTCTATTGTGGCCTGTTAGCTCTCCCTATAGGCGCCCAGGGAGGCTGAGTTATGCTCCTGGCCAGCTGTTGTAATGCTCAGCTGCTTGTAGTTGTTGTGGGCCCTTCAGTCTCTTTATCAGGTGTGGGGCACCCCAGCACAGTTGGCTGTAAGTTCTAATACCACATTTGTGTTGCAGTATTTCTTTTAAGTGAGTAGGCCCCCAGCGTGGCAGGTTGTTAGGCTCAGGGCCTTATAATTGGTGCAAGCCTCTAGCCTATTATGTCTCTTGTCAGCTCTCTGAGGATTGCAGCTGGGTGGGGCTGGCCTCAGGCACAGGAACACCCAATTGTTTCAGGCTTTGGAAGGTGGGGCAAACCTCCTATGTGGGTCTTTGAGAAGCACAAGTCTTCTGCAGCTGACAAGCCCTGTTGCCCACAGGTCCACACACACAGTCAACACAGTCCTGCCCCGTGTGAGTGCCCCGACCTCCCCAAGCGGACCCAGTCTCCCCACCGCGGGAGCCCCACACACTCCGCCACCGCCCCACACTCTCCACTCGCTCCTTGTGCACACCCTGCCCCACTGAAGTGGGCTCAGTTGCCAGGCTGCAGAGAATCCAGTCATCAATCTATGTAGGCCCACACGTTGCCTGAGGGCTTGTTGTTGGGTGGGGCCAGTCTCTAGGGTGGGCTGCCTGCCCTGGCTGAGCTGGATTAAATCGGTGCTCTAGTGGGTGGGACAGACCCTGGGCTAGCAGGCCTCAGGGAGAACTCCAATGGTGTCTGTGTCAGCACGCCCACACCAGGCCACAACAATGGCCGCCGCCAATGTCCCAGTCCCTGGAGAGGTCTCACCCCTCACCGAGATGCACTCAGGGCCTATTAGGTGAGTCTCTTGTCACCAAAGCACAGTGCACCTTTCTTTCTGGTGATTTTAGGATGCTTTCTGGAACGGGTGAGTTTGTGCGCGGGCCCTTTAAGAGCCAGTTTTAGTTTCTTTGTGAACTGGGTTTTCTGGGGGTGCTCCCCAATGTTTTAGCAACAGGCAAAGTCAGATATTATGCCGCTGGTCTCGATTGTGCTGGGTCCACAAAATGCCCACAGCGGGGGCGCTCCTGGCTCAGGACCTCGCGCCTCCAGGGAGGCTGCAGACCTGTGCGCTGCTCCCGGCGGCCGTGACGCTGGCGGCTTGTGAAGGCGGCGTTTTTCTCTCCGGAAGGGAATCTCTGCCTCTTCCACCCCAGTTAGGATTGTCCGTTGTTGCAGGAGATCCTCTCATCCAGTTTTCAGTTCTGTCTCAGGGGTAATTTTTCCACGAGTAGTTGTAAATTGGCTGTGTCCACGGGAGAAGGTGAGTTCAGAGTCTGCCTACGCCGCCATCTTGACTCCGTCCCCCTCCGTCCCGTCTCTTCCTGAGTCTGCCAACTGCTGCTACTTGTCTTTTCTAATGAAAACTTAACATTTCCTTTGACCTTCATGTAAAATAGCTTCTCAGAAGGTTTATTGACCCTCTTTTCCAAGATAAAGTACTACGGTGGCCTTAATTTCTTTGTTTTTAAAATGAGAGGGTGAACAAATCTTTATCTGGGTTTACTTTCAGCTCTAACATTTGACTTCTTTGCTGTATATTCAGTCTTTATTCCTCATGAGATTATTTGCATCTGCCTTAATAAGTGATTCATGTTAAAATCAGTGATATACATCATTAAAAAAAGGTGAAATGCATATCTCAGAGGCTCTTCTTTTACCTAATGATTTTTAAGAGGAAATAAGACCAATAGAGCTGATAATGAATGACTTGATTGCAATTTATAAAGCTAGAGCTCCAACACCATGTTTCACACAGAAAAATAGATTTCAACGTAATCAACATAAAAATATCTACTTTTTTTGTGGCACACTCATGGCAGCATGGAATTTTATAAAGTTCCATAGACCCTTCAAATCCTGTGGAATGAGAGTAAATACTTGATTCAAAGAAGCTTATATTGATTAATAAAAGTTTGGGAACTTTGAAAATTGTGGAAGATAGTGGTACCCAGACATTAAAATAATTTCACAAACTGAAATTTAATTAACTTCTGAAATCAATGTGCCTTTCCACAGCTAATCTATTTCCATAATGTGCCTAGGACTTAAGTAGAATTTTTTTTTATCTTTGCTAGTTATTAAAAAATAATGATAAACTTTTGAGTGCTGTTTCCATAAAATATTAGATGTTTGTGTCCAGATTGTTTTAGATGTCTGCTTCAGAGTTGATGGAATTATCTGAGAGTTGGCAAGTAATTTCAAATGCTGTGACATTCCCATTATATTTGAGAATGGAACAGCACAATCAACTGGCAGTTCTGAAGATGATAATCTCTAGAAAGACCAATTAGTGGGCTACCTGCCAAATCATACATCTTGATGAAGAAGGAAAGCCTTGATGATATTTTGCAGATCTCCTATCTCAAAAGAGGCCCCACCCTGTGCCATTGTTTCAGCATGGTGATTTAACACAAAGTAATTTTGTACGTGGGAAAATATTCAAACTCGATCCAAAAGGTTGTAACATACCAGATGCTTAGGCAAATTTGGACATTTGCCACATGGGTTGCTTTACTAATGTAGAAGGAAGATCATTCTTCCCTTTGGAATTGTGTAGTATTAAATAAGCCATTATACCTCATATTTTACATTTGTACTCAGTAAAATACATCTTAATTTTTTTTCCTAGGTTTTGAAGATGCACAGATACGACAAAAGAATCTAAAGCTCTAGGCTATAGTGCAACTTTAATTAAAGACCACCAGGGCCACTCTTTACAGAAGTGAGATGTGGAAAATTCTATCTGCAAAGTAAAGGGAAGTTTACCACTGACTCTGTCATATACTCATAAATTAAGAGGCTACTTAAACAGAAATTATCTCAGAATTATTCTTTCAACTTCTTTATTTTAAAGATGAAGAAAATATAAATTCATGGAATTTCACCCTTCTCCGTATCATTCTCTGCTCTATAGAAGATTACATGCAAGCCACGTCCAATAGAGACCTCCAAGACCACACACTCTGCTTCATCCATTCACATATTTATCAAAATTTAACCCTCTTTGGGTAATTATCTCAAGTCTCTGTTCTCAGCAAACAACTACTAAACAATCTAATGAATTAAGCCTCTGGTAGGAGTTAGGCTCTGAATATGTTATGGTTTTACTTGTCTTATCACAGAGACACTAATTAGAATGTGTTTCTAGCATCCTGGCACGTGGAAATTCGAGTTGAAAATCAGCGTCAAACCACATAAACATACATACATTTTCACGGTTAAGAATCAGATGCCTGAGAATTAGAAAGCAGAATGATGAACAGACAGCAAGCTTCATACCCAGTGAATCAAGAAGAAACCTGAAACTTTAAATTAAAAGAGGGTTGGAATTTAGTGGTAATATTAGAGTATTAGAAAAACTATGAAAGTGGGGCAAAATATAGTTTGGATAAGTTCTGCTTAACATTTATCTCATCAGCAATGGACAGATTACCATGGGCCTACTATAAGTAGGTAAATATGTGGGTGCCTTTTGAAGAACAATAAATTACTATGTGGAAATTAATCGCAAATGCTAGGTAATTCATAGACATGGAACAATGAAGATGATGGATTGAAAGTTTGGAAGTTTTCACAGGTTAGCTTTCAAATATGTTTTTAATTTAACACAAAGTTAGGCCAGTTCATTGTGATTTTGTCTCTCATTTTAATCTCTCAGTTGTCTTGTTAATCAACAGCACTTTGTGTTATTACAGAGAATTGAGCTCATTGCTAGGCACTGGTCACACTTAAAGAATTTTCTATAGAACTCTATGTAAAGAAAAGGTCAAAAGGAAACTGTTGGTTGATATATTGTTGCTGAAGAGGAAGAAATACAATACGATTTCATTTAGACGTTGGAACATTACGGGAAATAGCACCAATGGAGTAAAATCACAGCATCATATACTGAAGTTATTGAAAGTCTTATCTTCTGTATGGAAGATTTTTACCAGACTCACTTTCTGTCAGAGTTAATTTTATCTGCAAAGAAAAATTAGTAACTTTCTAAAAGAATGATATTTTAAAAATGGTTATAGTACTCAGTCTAACTTCCAACGAATAGTTTGCTGGATAAAAATGAAGACTGAAACTTAAGAAATATTTATGAATTAACAATGGCCGTTCTATCTTTGACTTTATAATGCTATATCTTAGATATTTTGCTCCTTCTCTGTTTACTTTCTAACTGACACAACCACAATCATAAATGTGACAAAATACCACACTCTGGAAAGGATTCACATCAAAACCCTTAATGTCTCCATAAATTCCATCAATAAAATGTCTACCTTTGAAAGAAGAGTCATATTAGAATTCATAAATAGTAGGTTACAGAAAAAAATTAAAACAAAATAAATGTTAGTTTGGTGAAATAAAAATAGTTAAAATGGAAATTAACAAGAAAAAACATACATAGATATATAATCTCATGATATGGAAATAATTATTAACCATAGAAAGGTAAAACAAGAAAAAGAAAAAATGGGAAAATTTGAGTACATATACATTACAAATTATGTATATCTTGGAGGTATAGTAATATTAACAATAAAATGACAAATTGGAAAACAATTTGCCATAATGTCACTCAGAAAATTAAATTCTTAAATTCAATAAGAAAAATAGGCAATGAGCAAAATACCAGTTGATGAAACTTCACCCGTGCAAACAATCTCAAAAACTACAAATGGTTAATGAACACATTAAAATATTCAACATGACTTATAATTAAAGAAATGCAAATGGGTAGTCTAATATGCTGCTTGCAGGAATACAGATGTATGGAAGCTTTCTGGAGGGCAACTTAGCAACATTTATCCATATCATTAAAATACCCGTACTCTTTGACCCAATTATTCCATCTTGGGAATATATCCTAAGGAAATAATCAGAGATGTGCACAATGAATTATACATAAGAATGTTTACTGCAGCATGATTTATGGTAGCAAAACACTGGGACCAGGCACAATGTCCAATATTAGAGGAATCATTGAGTAAATTACTACAAAATAACCCAATAACATAATGCAATATTACACATTCTTCACAGCAAATTTTCACATACTAAAAATGTTATAAAATTCATAAAAATGAAAATAAATAATAGAAACTACCAAATATTTATCCTAATTTTCTTTATTTATGTATCTATACACAGAGACACATTTGTGCACATATTCCTAGAAGGAAATACACTAAAATTTAATATTTTACATTAACATGTGCTGTGATTATGAGCAATGCCTGATGCTTTACTTTCTCTTTGCTCATTTCTGCATTTTATAAAGATGGTGCATTAAACTTATAATAATTCTATTAGAAAAAAAGTACACATTAAAGAAATGTCTGTATTCTTTCACGTTCTGAATATTTTAAACAAAAAGAATTATTATCCTGAGATAAATGAAATATGAATATGATATTAGTATAGTCAAAGTGGAATGAACTATTTTTTGTTGTTATTGTATTGAAGAAAGTACAAATCACGAACTGATTACTCATGTATGGGTAATTACATGAAGCAATGTACATGAAGCAAATTAGTAGAAATTTAGATGAAATTTCCAATTACAATTGTAATAAGATCAGCTAACTTACAATTATGAAATTTGTCTAATCATGTAACATTAAGATGGCCAAGGTTTCAAAAGTATATCTAAAGTGATATTTATATTCTATATCGAGTTATATATTTAAAAAATACAGCTGTCCAAGTCTCCATAAAACATTTTCAGTATCTATTAAATGTGTATTAATATTAATATATTAAAACAATTTAAAAAGGATGTATTTAAATTTGAATTCTCTAATAGTGATGCACTAAAACTGCATATTATTTTTAAATGCAATTAAAACTTATCACTTGAGAATTTAAAAGTATGTTTCAAAATAATTATTGTTACAAAAATAAAATCCAATGTGTTTTAGTAAAATAATTAAAATAACTACAAGATTTAAAAGTTCAATATGAGAAAGAGAACAGTCTTTCTCCTATCAGTGGCACTCAGCAAATGGCACATCTTTGAAAAAATTTTACTGATCAATTAATTGTATTTTTTAAAAATTGAATATGAGTGTTTTGGGCCGGCCTGGTGGTGTAGTGGTTAAGTTCGTGAACTCTGCTTTGGCAGCCCGGAGTTTGCAGGCTTGAATCCCGGGAGTGGACAGATGCACCGCTCATCAAGCCATGCTGTGGTGGTGTTCCACGTACAAAATAAAGGAAGATGGACACAGATGTTAGCTCAGGGCCAGTCTTCCCCACCAAAAAAAAAAAAAAAAATTAACATGAGTGTTTTTATTCAGAGTGAGGCATTATCTACATACACATATGCAATGTTCAATATGTACTAGACTCTGTTCCAGGCAATAAGACTAAAATACGATGAACGAAGAGATAGAGACTTGAAAGGTGTAAGGACATCTGGGACACAACTGCTTGGCAGAGACAATAGCAAGTGCAAGGGCTCCAAGTTGGGAATAGATTGATGTGTTTCAGAAAAAGCAAAGAGGCATGTGTGGGTAAAGCCGCATGAGCAAGGAAAACAGTGGAAAGATATACGTTCAGAAAACTAGCAGTAGCCAGATAATTTAGGATTTTATAGCTAGTTGAGGACTTTTGCTTTTCTCTGAGTAACATGGAAAGTCATGGAAGTTGTTTAGTTGTTAGACATGATAATTAAATTTCAGAAGGATAATTCTGTTGGGTGGCTTATAGACTACATAATGATCCATGTTTAGGCTATTACAATTTAGGCAAAATATGATGTCGCTTGAACTAAGGTGATAGTAGTAGAAGAGCTGACAATGATCAGAGTGGGTCTATTTCAAAGTTGACTCAATTGATTTAATTGGTAGCTTCAAAGTAGAGTGTATGTGAAAGAAATGATAAAGTATATCTAGAGTTATATGGAGTCACTATATATTAAAACGGGAAAGACTGCGGGTCAAATAGATTCAATATGGTACAAAGACTGTGTTATCCTTCCCCTTGGGAGGTGGATTGTAAATTTCCTTCTCTTGAGCTGAGGCAAGTCTTTGTGACTTGGTTGAATATTAAAGTATGATGGAAGCGGTGTCTGGGAATTTCAAGGCTGGGTAGTAAGAAATCTTGCAGCTTCCACCTGAGCCTCTTGGTACATTTATTCTGGGAGTTGCCAGTCGTCATGTAAGAAGTCCTACTACACAGAGACCTCTTTAATGTGAGGAAGCCATATAGAGAGGACACATGGAAAGAGAGAAACCAAAGAGCCCATAGATGTCCCAACTACACCAACTCAGATGCCAGACATGTGAATGAAGAAGCTTTCAAATGTCTCCTCCCCAGACACCATCTGCCTGCAACCACATGAGAATTTCTGAGTGAAAATACCCAGCTGAGCTTAATCAATTAACAAAGCCATGGAATAATAATAATAATAAAATATTATTATTAATAATAATAATATTAAAATATTATTATTAATAATAATAATATTAAAATATTATTAATAATAATAATATTAATTTATTAATAATAAAGTGTTATTTTAAGCCTTTAAGTGTTGCCATGGCTTGTTACATAGCAATAGAGAACCAGAGCAGCGGGAGAAACAGGGTTAGAGGGAAATCAAAAGTTTTATTTTTCACATGTTAAATGCCAGATGGCCATTAATCATCCAAGCGAGAATGTTAAGTAGGCTAGCTAACAACCCTTGGAATTGACAGATATTTAGATTGGATCACTGGTCCATGAGGCATTTAGGTTTAAGGCCCTTGGAGCAAATGTTGAATTGTTATTATGATAGTGGATCTCCCTTTGTTGTTTCTTATTAATGTGAGATCTTTTACTTTTTCACCATTAAGAATGATGTTTGTTGGGCCGGCCCAGTGGCTTAGTGGTTAACTGCACGTGCTCTGCTACTGGCAGCCCAGGTTCAGATCCTGGGCGCGCACCCACGTACCTCTTCTCCCGCCATGCTGTGGCCGCGTCCCACATACAGCAACTAGAAGGATGTGCAACTATGACATACAACTATCTACTGGGGCTTTGGTGGGGTAGGGAAAGGAGGAGGATTGGCAATAGATGTTAGCTCAGAGCTGGTCTTCCTCAGCAAAAAGAAGAGGATCAGCATGGATGTTAGCTCAGGGCTGATCTTCCTCAAAAAAAAAAAAAAAAAGAATGATGTTCACTACGGATTTCTGATAAATAAGACTCTATATATGAGGTTTCTTTCTCTCCTTATTGGCTGAGGATTTTTATTTTACATTATAAATGAATGTTGATATTTGTCAAATGCTTTTTCTGTATCTAGTGATGGAATCCTATAGTTTTATTTACATGCTGAATTATCTGTTGTCAATGAAGCATCACCATCATCCCATTCTAAGATCTCTTCTGCCCCACAAAGGAGAAAGTTGAAACAATTATTTCCAAGAATCCTCTTCATCTATCTTGTTCTAGGTTAAAAACGACAATGAAAGAACCTCATAGAAGATCTGGAAGGCATAGAGGAGAGACCATTATTCTGAGTAGGTATTGCAGACAGACACATGCTCATATGGTGCTTGAAACAACTTCCAGATAAGATTCTTGAAAATTACTTACTTTGTTAATGCATCTTGAGTTAAGCAGTAGAGCTTACCAACAGTTCTTTAGATTTGTCACAGTAGGTCATCACTAAATTCTTGAAAACTGCCTGATCCAATAGCATTGGCTTTGACTTTTAGTGAGGTTTTCTCTGACCTTTCCATCAGCCTTCCAATAACTGTGCAAGCATCCAATTTCCAGTATTAAAACGTTTTACAGGGGCCGGCCCAGTGGCATAGTGGTTAAGTTCGGCACATTCTGCTTTGGCAGCTTGGGGTTGGCGGGTTCAGATCCCGGGCACGGACCTATACCACTCATCAAGCCTTGCTGTGGCAGTGACTCACATACAAAATAGAGGAAGATTGGCACAGATGTTAGCTCAGGGCCAGTCTTCCTTGAACAAAAAGAGGAGCATTGGCAAGCAAAAAAAGGAGGATTGGCAACAGATGTTAGCTCAGGGCCAATCTTCCTCACTAAAAAAAAAAAACAAAAAATTTACATTTGGAGTGCAGAGAAGCTTCTGTGTTTTATACTGTGTTATATTTCTGTGTTTATTTTATCCTGACTGATACCCTGATAGAGTTTTATATAGCTAAACCATCTTTACATTCCTGCGATAGACCCTACTTTGTAATTGTAGTAGACTGTTGACGAATTATTTCATTGTATTCTCCACCTTTTGGACACCTGGATTGATTGCACTTCTGGGTCCTCTGATTAAGTGGAGCCATGGAACTCATTCTAGCCAATACATTGTGAGCAGATGGGAAGTGTCACTTCCAGGCCAGACATTAAATTGCTGGTGCAAGACCTTAGATTGTTTTGTCCTTCTGCTACCACCATTAGCAATGGTGGTGGCTGATCTCTCCATCTGAGATGTAGAATAAGGATACAGAGGAGCACAACCTATAGCAGATACTCCATGGATATATAACATAATCAATAAATAAACATCTGTTGTTTTTTTAGCCACTATCATTGGTGATATTACTTTAGCATAACCAAGGCCATCCTGATTAGTATGGAAATTGGTATCCGAATCAGGGTGCTACTCTGAGGCAAATAGTAAAATATTTTGTATTAGTTTAGGGAACAGGAGGAGGACAGGAAGGAAATTTTATCAGAGCCTGGAAGGATGTTGATGAAAGTTCTATACTGGTGAAACAATTGGTAAAACTGTTACCTTAATGAAATTACCTTGAGGGAAGAGGTCGCAGCACAGAATGTTGGAAGTATTTGACGTTTACCATAGGCTATATGCTGCAAATATTGTTCGAAACTGAGCTGAGAAAAGAATCAGTTGTTTTGAAGTAAGCAAGACAGGAAGTATAGTTCATGAATTTAGAGACCTTTTAGGTTGGAAAGGCAACTGTTTCCTTACCCCAAACAGTAAAAGATAAAATGAAATAGGTCTTTGACACCAAAAGCAAATTCCAATTGGTCTTCAAGCAAAGATTAAATACAGAGTATGGCTTTTACAACCATTGACTAAACCCGTTAATGAATTATTGGCATCCAGTCGATCCTCCCAATTAGCCAAGCAGCTCAGGAAAAGCAGAGTAAGAATGTGGCTGCTCTCCTACCTAAGTGGCCCAAGTTACCCGTGATTCAGTTTGGAGAGAACAGAAGCCTGAGGGCAAGGAAACAGAGAAATGTACCAAATCTAAGAAGAACATCTGGAAAAGAACTGAAGATATAAATGTTTGCACATGGAGCTGACAAGAATCAATTACCTACAAGCCAACTAAGTTTATAAGAGGTTTGTACTGCTAAAGAAACCGTAACAACTCTAAGCATAAACAGTTTGTGAGAGTTGATTTAAAATAGTCCACTGGATAAGAATGAAAACAATCCTTGGATTCCCAAATGTTGCCTTAATCAGATATTCTCTGGCTAGAATAATGGATATTAACAAAACCTCCCAGAAGATGGAACAACAGACTAAGGGGATCAATGAAATGGATGCTTCTCTCAGGGAGAAGAATCAGGGCCTAATCAAACATTCCCCCTCTCTGTGTAATGGGGCTTCTGCAACATCTGCTCGTGGTATTTGAGTTTCTGTGGGCCAGTTCAGTGTTTTGTTTTCCAAATGGCAGTGTATTTTGTAGTTATTCTGCTCTGGGGATTATAACAGGAGCCTGGCTGCTGCCTAGTCAAATCTGGTATATGCATAGCTATGAGCTAAAAGTTCTGCCTCTGGGAAGGTATCCTTAATAAATGTTCAGTAATAGTAATTGCAGGATTATTGGCCATAGAGGAGAACTGGAGGCAATCTGCTTGTGTCACCATTGACATAAGCAATGGTGAACTGTAGCTGTAAAAGAAGGGATTGAACTTTAAAATTTGGTGGAATCATATCATGGAGTTCTATGCAACAGTTAGAAAGAAAAGAATTAATATCCGTGAAATAAATGGATAGATCTTAAACACATTTCGATGAGTGAAAAAAAGTAAGCAATATATGAGATCTATAATATAGAACAATTTACTTATATACAACATTAACACAAACCAAATTACACAGTTATAATAACACAAATATATTAAATATATTGGGAGGATTTCTTATAGGGAAAAAGGAGGAAAAGAAATGGAGAAGATTAAAGAGAATACATGAATAAGGAAGAATGGTGTCATAGGAATCAATGATGATAATGTGTCATGTATGATGACCTCAGTCCTGGGCATCTGCATGTCCAAAACAAAACTCTATAAAATTTAAAAGCAAACCAGCTAGTTTACGTAGAGGACACACGAGATTAAAAATCAATTAATTCTCAATCAGTGAAAAGTGAATGGAGTGAAAACTCCTGGGAACTGGAACCCAGGGGCCAGCATTTCAATGGTAGTTTGGGTGATGCTAACGAGATATTGGTGGACAGATTCATACCTGGACAGAAGGCAAGCCTCTCTTTTTATTGGTAAAGAACATGTCACTTAGAACCACCAGGTCTGTTTTCAGGGCCTCTTTCCACCATCTACTGGTCGAGTGATCTCGGGCAAATGCCTTAGCTTTTATGATCACTGGTAAGTAAAATATACTGCTTAGAGTTGTTGTATGGAGTTAAATTAAAATACAAACAAACAAACTTCTGAGCACCTATGATATGCCAGGCAACTTTCTACAGCCTCTGGTACCACGTTGTCAATGATCTAGTAGAGAAGACAAACAATAGGCACATAAATGCTGTGAAGGAGTATGACAGTACTATTGAAGCCCCCACTGAGGAGCTAATCCAGTGTCAGATAGAAAATGGAAGCTTTCTAAAGAGAAGTGTTGTAGGCTGAGATCTGGAGAACAAGCACAAGTTACCAACTGCGGATATGGGATATGTGTGTGTGTGTGTGTGTGTGTGTGTGTGTGTGTGTGTAAGAGAGAACTATGGGGAAAGTTAATTCAAAAGAGGAAACAAGTGGGCCGCCCAGTGGCGCAGCAGTTAAGTGCGTGCACTCCGCTTCCGCGGCCCGGGGTTCACGGGTTCGGATCCCGGGCGTGCACCGGCACACAGCTTGTCAAGCTATGCTGTGGCGGCATCCCATATAAAGTAGAGGAAGATGGGCACGGATGTTAGCCCAGGGTCAATCTTCCTCAGCAAAAAGAGGAGGATTGGCATCAGATGTTAGCTCAGGGCTGGTCTTCTTCACACAAAAAAAAAAAACAAAAAAAAAGGAAACAAAATAGAAATGTTTTACAAGTAGAAACGTGTCATTAAAATTTTAGTGGCTTTATTAGCAAAAATATTATTATCAATGGCAGAAGTAGCAAGAGTTAGAGATTAGTAGCAAGATGAAGGAGGACTTTTGTGCCCTCTATTCCTGGAAGGCTACATTGCTGTTTCCCTTTTGGATACTAATGGATGGGTAGCATCGTAATAACTACAAGTCTCCTTCATGTCTTGCCTTTGTTTAATCTACATCTCAGTTTTCATGTCTTCCAAATTGTCTTGATTTGTCACTCAATAAAAAAAAAATGAGTATTTTGAGTTGTTTAAACTGGAATGAGTTACCCTTTGGAAACAAAACAGATGACTTGCAAAGAGTTTCACCAACTATGAACGCGTGTGGTGTGTACGTATTTGTGTGTGTGCCCATGTGCATATTTTTTTCTTTCTTATCCTAAGAGAGAATCTACAACTTGGAAATTATCGAGTTCAACATATCTTTCTATTCCAATTCTCTGGAAGCTTCTCAGAGGGGAAATTAAAATATACAGACATTCATATCACACTAAACATCAAACTGCCATGTAATTTCTTATTTCTGTCATCACAGACACCACTGTAAAACCAAGGATATCAATGGCAATAGATGCCATACTTCTTAAAAATTTTAGAGTGGCATTCGTTTTGTACTTATGCTGCTCTAAATATCAGAGCATATAAGGAAGTATCTCGTGAAATAGAATGTAATAAAATAAGGAAATGCCTCATGTGGAGTGTTTTATTGTAATTGGTACTATAAACAGATTAATATGTGTCACATTAAAATTTAAAATTCCAGAAATAAAGTATATCAAGTGGAATATTGTTTTAATAAACTATTTATTAAAAATGTTCTTCAAAATGACACATTTTAAGAGCAGAACCACTTTACTAAACATAAATTATGCATCTGCACCCTGTACAGAGTATATCTGAGTTTCTAAAAACTACGTAACCCTGAACTTTAATTTGCTTCATTTTACCTCTGTTTTTATCACTAGGATGTTAAAATTGAAGGCAGAACTATTCTATACCCCTTTCCTTTCACCACTTTTCTACTCTTTCTAAGCAAATCAAACCCCTATTTATTACAACTTCTAAGTAGAGAGTGTGGTAGAGTTACTAAAAAACAAAGGCATTTGACAGGAATTTTAGGCGCTAAAAATATTTTGGATAAGGCATTACTGAACCATCATGATCAGATGGCACCTGTTCTATTTTCAACTTTTGTATGAAATACCTCACACTCGTTATCAGTATCCTGCCCAGCATTTCAGTCACTATGACTAGAACCTTAATGTTTCTAGACTTCTCAGAATATGTTTCCTGTGGTATCTACATCAAAATGACTTGAGATGCTTATTAAAAATTCAAATTACAGGGACCCATCCTAGATCCACTAAGTAAAAATCTCTGGTGATTGGATAAAAGAATCTTCTATTTAATAAGCTCTCTAGATGATTCTTATGCATAGAAAAGTTTGAGGAAATACAGTCTGGAAGTACATAATCATGTTCTATTTTGCTTTATTTCTTCCTTTCCCTCAACCCTCCCTTTGAATGTACTTCTCAGCAAGCAATCTACTGTGTGCGCAAGTCCTATTTAATTCGTGAGCAATTCCTCATTTTGAAGAATCTGTATGCCAGTGAATTTGTAAGGAGGTAAGTAAGATGTGGTGTAGTGCAGTGCTTTGTTTTAAATTTTAGTTATTTCAATTAAAAACTTTGAAATGTTTAAATAGAAAATAGAAATATTTAGATGCCAATAATTCAAGCATTTTAAAGTGGGATTATTAAACAAAAGCTTTTTAAAAGTCTCTGTGCCAATTTTGGAAAGTTAGTCCCAATAAACTAATTTGCCCCAGGGCGCTCAGGTGGTAAACAGCAGAGTTGTGTATCAAATCCAACTACGTGTGGCTTCAAAGAATAATTTATTCAAGAAAATCTACCAAAGCATGGTAAGAACACCATGAGTCTTCGGCAGCTGACCAACGACCCATGTCTACTTTCCCTGCTCCCAGGGAGCAGGCTAACTTGAATCAAGCTCCACTCCAGGAGAGTATTGACAAGGAAACTGGGCTTCATCTTCCCTCAGCTCCCAATCAAGAGTTATCTCATCTCACCAGAAGGGGTGAGCCACCAGCATTTCTCATCCCCTCAAATTTTGAATTGAACAGGCTAAATTCCTCTTGAGTACAGCTAAGAGGTTAGAGGCTCCCTTCCTTCACTCAGCCCCACACATAGGATGGAAGCCTCTACCGTATTCATGGCAGACTGACAATACTTGGTCCCCAATAGCCCTCCTCCAACTCACTCATAGGGCAGATATGCCACGCCAGGAAAGGCAAGCCAATAAGATCAGAGGCTACTGCCTTGCTTAGTGTCCAGAAGAGTGACTCAGAGATTTTTCCTAAGGGAAGAGGCAGCCCATAATAAAAGAGAGATTAGAATCTCTCGGACAAGGCAAGAGGAGGAAGATAGAACATTGTAAAATACATCCAGAGCATTTTCCTTCACCAAAGCCTACTCTGCAGAGGAAAACATTTTTGCAAGAGCCTTATCCCAGCATGGGGAAGAGCTCTCTCCCATTCCAGCCCCTAGCACCCATCCTGTCTTATCTAAGGGAAATGGCCACAGTAATAAGGGGTGTGAACATCAAGGAAATAGATTCAGAATGGTGGAGTCAGGGATGGCAATGGGGGCCAGGAGAAAAAAGGTACAGCATTTGCAAAACATTTGTGAAAGTAACAACCCTGAGACACAGGTCCACTAACATCTGAGTTTAATAAAAAAAATTATAGAAGGCTCCCTGTCTCCCACATCTTACCGCTAAACCAATAGGACTCTAGGATGCTAACTGTGGTTTTTATCTGAAAGAGCTACAAGACACAGCATCCTCCTAAGAAGGCTTAGGGAAGCCCAAAAGCAAAGGGGGAGACAAGGCCAGGAGCACTAGAGGAATTTGAAGCCTCTGGTACCTATAGCTACAATAAATGTTAAACACCCAACTCATATCAAATTAACATAAATCTTCACACTAAAGGTCTATTTACCTCAGCTCCTACTACAACTTGTCTGACTTTTACCAAAAATTATAAGGCATGACAAAAGTCTGAAGAGAGAAAGCAATCATCAAAACCAGATTAAGATATCACAGAAATGTTGTAAGGATCAGACAGGAATTTAAAACAATTATGATTTTTATATTAAGGGATCTGATGGTAAAAATAGACAGCATGCAAAAACAGATGAGCACATGTAAAAAGAAAGGTGGAAATTCTGAGAAAAAGTCAAAAGGAAATGCTAGAAAATGAAAGAGAAATGAAGACTGTCTTTGATAGGCTCATTATTAGACTCAACGTTGAGAGAATAATTAGTGAGCTTGAAGATAGGTCAATAGAAAATTCTAAACCAAAAGGTGAAAAGGAAAAGAAATGACATCCAAGAACTATGGGACAATTTCAAGAGTCTTGGCATACGCCATTGAAATATCAGAGAAAAGATAAAGTGAGAACAGAACAGAGGAAATGTTTAAAGTAATAATGACTGAGAATATTCTAAAACTAGTGACAGATCCCAAGCCACAGATGCAGGGAGCTCAGAGAATGCCAAGCAAAAGAAATACCCTCCCAAAAACAAAAATGAGGACAAATAAACTAAGCATATCATATTCAAACTACAGAAAACCAAAGGCAAACAGAAAATCATGAAAAAAAGCTGGGGTGGCAGGGATCTTATCTGTAGGAGTACAAGGATAATAATTACGTTGGAATTCTATCAGAAAACATGCAAGAGAATGGAGTGAAGTTTTTAGAGTGTTAAAAAAAGAATTCACAAGACTAGAATTCTACATCCAGCAAAATTATTTTTCAAATGTAAAGGATAAATCAAGACTTTCTCAGACAAAGAACAACTGAAGAAATTCAACACTGCAAACCTGGCTTGCAAGGAATGTTAAAAGAAGTTTTTCACGGAGAAGGTCAGAAATTTGGATTTGTATGAAGAACGAGTATCAGAGAAGGAATGGAAGAAAATCACAATATGTCACCTCAAAATATACCTCTTTTACATAAAAATTATTTAGAGCTCAAAGCAATTAAGAAGCAGAAACACAGGAAAAGCTCTCTCTACTCTCCCTTGTCTACCTCAGGCAGGATATAAATTCTTTCACTGCAGACAGACTCTTCTCAGCCCACAGAAGGCACCAGAGGAGTCTACAAACAGACATTACTCCATTAGTTTCCTTCCATATAATTACCTTCCCACAGTTTGCTGCTCTTGAAAGTCTAAAACTGCTTTCCTTTGTCCTGTAATTTTACTACAAATTTATTGTTCTTTGTTGAAGATATTGTATAAACTGAAATTCTAAGCCACAGCTTTGAGTTAGAGTAGTTGTAAATGTATATCACAAACTCCAGAGCAACCACTAGATTTTATTTTTCAAAATATAATTGCTATGAAAGGAGATAAATTGGAATCATATAAAATCTTCAATTAAAACTGGGGAAGGAAGAAAAAGAGAAGAAAAAAGAAACAAAAAATAAGTTCAATGAATAGAAGACAATTACAAATATGTAGATATTAATCCAACTATGTCAATAATCACTTCAAATGTGAATGGTCTAAATACATCAACAGAGAAAAACATACAATGCTAACTAATAAAAAGAAAGCTGGAGTAGTTGTGTTAATTTTAGGCAAAGCAGACCTTAGAATAAGGAAGATTATCAGGGATAACAAGTGGCATTACATAATGTTAGATGGGCCAGTTCTCCAGGTAGACACAACAACCCTTGATGTATGTACACATAAAAACAGAATGCCAAAATATATGAGGCAAAAACTGAGAGAACTACAATACTATTATAGTTGTAGATAAACACCTGTATTTCAATAATTAATGAATTAATCAGGCAGGAAATCAGTAAGGATATAATTGATCTGAACAAAACTATTGATCCACTTGATCTAACTGACAGAGAATGCTGCATCCCACCACAGCTGAATCCATATTCTTCTCAATCTCACATGGAACATTCACGGAGATAGATTACATTCAGGCCATAAAACATATTATTGAATTTAAAAGAATAGAAATCTTACGAAGGGTATTTTCAGACCACAGTGGAATTAAACTAGAAATCAATAACAGAAGGCTGAAAATCTCCACATAATTGGAAATTAAACAACACACTTCTAAATAATCCATTAGCCAAAAAAGAAGTCTCAAGATCAATTAGAAATATTTCTAACTAAATGAGAAATAAACTGCAACTTATCAAAGTTTATTGGATGCAGTGGAAGAGGTGTTTACTGAGAAATTAATAGCATTAAATGCATATGTCAGAAAATAAGAAACATCTAAACTCAATAGCTTAAGCTTTCACCTTAGGAGTATAAAGAAGAGGAGCAACTGAAACTTAAAGTGAGAAGAAGAAAAGAAATAACAAAAAATAAAGCATAAATCAATGACATTGGAAAGCAATAGAGAAATTCAATGAAATTCAAAACTGGTTCTTTGGAAAAATCAATAAAATTGATTAACTTATTGCCAGGCTAATTCAGAATTGAAAGAGAGGATACACAAGTTACAAATATTAGAAATGAAAGAGTAGCCCACAGACATTAAACTGAACCTATAGACATTAAAATAATAAAAGAATACTAAGAACAAATTTATCTCCACAAATTTCATAAAGTAGATGAAATGTAGCAATTTCTTGAAAGACACAACTACCAAAACTCATACAACATTCAATGGATGATCTATTAAAGGAATTTACTATTACAGAAATTGAGTCAACAGTAAATAACATTCCAAAAGAGAAGTTACCAGGCCTATTAAAAAATAGGCAAATGATCTGAACAGACATCTCACCAAAGAAGATATACAGATGGCAAATAAGCATATGAAAAGGTACTCAGCATCATTTGTCTTAGAAAAGTGCACATTAAGAGAGTTGTGAGATACTACTGCACACTGATTAGAATGAGTAAAATACAAAACTGACAATAGCAATTTCTAGAGGTGATGCAGGTCGACCAGAACTCACATTCATTGCAGGTAGGAATACAAATAGTACAGTCACTTTGGAAAACAGTTTAGCAGTTTCTTAAAAAGCGAAACAGTTTGATCCAGCATTTGTGCTTAAAGGTATTTACCCAATAATTTGAAAATTTATGTCCACACTAAAACCCACATGCAAATGTTTATAGTACTTATTCATACTTTCCAAAATCTGGAAACATCCAAGATGTCTTTTAATAGGTGAATGGATAAACAACCTGTGGTACATTTATGCAATGAATATTATTCAGTGATAAAAGTATATTGCTAAGCGAAATAATCAAGGCACAAAATAATATATACTATGTGACTACATTTACATAAACTTCAAAATAAAGGAAAGTATCTTAAGGTGTTAGAAGCTAGTTTTTTGTCTTTGGAGAGAAAAGAAGGAGTAGAGATTGCAAAAGATGTAAGAGGATCATATGAGTTTCTTGTCAGATTTTTTCTCTTGTTCTAGGTTATTCTTCCATGAATGTGTTCATTTTGCAACAATGGTTTAGCTTCACACTTAAGACTTGCTAGTTTTCTGTAGGTAAATTTTACTCCTATAAAAAGTTAAAAAAAGTTTTTTCACTTATTGGCTTTGTGTCCTTGAGCAATTTGCTTAACCTCTGTGAGTTTAGATTTGTTTAATATGTAAAATTGTTATAAAGTTGTTTTGAGGATTAATTAAATATGAAGTATTTGGCACAAACATTAGCAAATACAAAAATACTAAATAAATAGCAGCTACAGTTTAAAACCTAAAAGGTTATTCTAACCCTAAACATTTTTTTTAAATCTTATTTTCGGTGAATCTAATGGTTTTTGATTCAAATGGAATTGATGTCACTTAAATGAGAATTGTGTAGTCAAGAAAGGGACATTTATTCCACAAATACTTACTAAGAATGTACTGTGTCAACAGAATTATTCTATGCACTCAGGATATATCAATTACCAGAGCAATCAAAAAATCTCTGTCTCTTTGGAGCTTAAATTGTAATGGGAGAGACAGACTCTAGACATAAGAAATAGATACATTATGTGTTATAAGGTAAAAACCACTAAGGGAAAAAGCAGAATAGGATAATTCACATCTATTTTTTGAAAATGAAAATAAATTGCAATTTTAATAAGAAGGACAGGTAAGCATTATGTAAAAAAAAAAAGAGAAAGATTTTTGCAAAATCTTAAATGAGGTCAGAAAAAATTCGAGGAAAAAGCAACACAGTTCAAGAAGACAGCTGAAAAAGACTGAAACTCATAGGGTGTGTTGATGGATTAAGCATGTGATAGAGAAAGAAAAGAGGAGTCAAGGATGTTGCTGAAGGTTTGGCCTGAGAAATTGCAAGAATGCAGTTGCTGTTGATTGAAATGGAATGGGATGGGGAAAAGCTTATCCATCCTTATAGTGTTCAAATTTAAACAAAATTTTGGGGGTTATGGCAGAGACTGCTATGCATCCAAAAACCAAACAATACACATTCTTTTCAAATGCACATGGAACATTCTCCAGGATTGACCACATATTAGGGCACAAAACAAGTCTCCATAAATTTAAGAAGATTGAAATAATACCAAGCATCTTTTCTGACCACAACGGTATGAAACTAGAAATCAACTATAGGAAGAAAATCAGAAAAGCCACAAATACGTGGAGATTAAACAAAATGATACTGAAAAACGACTGAGTCAATGAAGAAATCAAAGAAGAAATCAAAAAATACCTGGAGACAAATGAAAATGAAAATATGACATACTAGAATTTATGGGATACGGCAAAAGCGGTTCCAAGAGGGAAGTTTATAGCAATACAGGCCTATCTCAACAAACAAGAAAAATGTCAAATAAACAATCTAACAATGCACCTAAAGGAACTGGAAAAAGAAAAACAAACAAAGCCCAAAATCAGTATAAGAAGGGAAATAATAAAAATCAGAGCAGAAATAAATGAAATAGAGACCAAAAAAAACAACAGAAAAATTAATAAAACCAAGAGCTGATTTTTTGAAAAGATCAACAAAATTGACAAACCTTTAGCTAGACTCACCAAGAAAAAAAGAGAGAAGGCACAAATAAGTAAAATCAGAAATGAAAGAGGAGAGGTTACAACAGACACCTCAGAAATACAAAAGATTATAAGAGAATACTATGAAAAGCTATATGCCAACCAATTCGACAATCTGGAAGAAATGGATAAATTCTCAGAATCATACAACCTTCCAAAACTGGATCAAGAAGAAGTAGAGAATTTGAATAGACCAATCACCAGTAAGGAGATCGAAACAGTAATCAAAAACCTCCCCAGAAATAAAAGTCCAGGACCAGAAGGCTTTCCTGCTGAATTCTACCAAACATTCAAAGAAAATTTAATACCTATCCTTCTCAAACTCTTCCAAAAAATTGAGGAGAGGGGGAAGCTCCCTAACTCATTCTACGAAGCCAACATTACCCTGATGCCAAAACCAGACAAGGACAACACACACAAAAAAAGAAAATTACAGGCCAATATCACTGATGAACATCGATGCAAAAATCTTCAACTAAATACTAGCAAATCGCATACAACAATACGTTAAAAAGATTATACACCATGATCAAGTGGGATTTATTCCAGGGATGCAGGGATGGTTTAACATTTGCAAATCAATCAACATGATACACCACATTAATAAAATATAGAATAAAAATCACATGATCATCTCAATAGATGCAGAGACAGCATTTGACAAGATACAGCATCCATTTATGATAAAACCTCTGAATAAAATGGGTGTAGAAGGAAAGTACCTCAACATAACAAAGACCATATATGAGAAACCCACAGCTAATATCATCCTCAATGGTGAAAAACTGAAAGCTATCCCTCTAAGAACAGGAACCAGACAAGGATGCTCACTGTCACCACTCCTATTTAACATAGTACTGGAAGTCCTAGCCAGAGCAATCAGGCAAGAGAAAGAAACAAAAGGGATCCAAATTGAAAAGGAAGAAGTGAAACTGTCACTATTTGCAGATGACATGATTTTATATATAGAAAAACCTAAAGAATCCAGCAGAAACTTTTAGAAGTAATAAACGAATATGGTAAAGTTGCAGGATACAAAATCAACATGCAAGAATCAGTTGCATTTCTATACACTAACAACGAAGTAGCAGAAAGAGAAATTAAGAATACCATCCCATTTACAATTGCAACAAAAAGAATAAAATACCTAGGAATAAACTTAACCAAAGAGGTGAAAGAGCTGTACACGGAAAACTATAAAACATTGCTGAAAGAAATTGAAGAAGACACAAAGAAATGGAAAGATATTCCGTGCTCTTGGATTGGAAGAATTAACATAGTTAAGATGTCCATACTTCCTAAAGCCATCTATAGATTCAATGCAATCCCTATCAAAGTTCCAACAACATTTTTCACAGAAATAGAACAAAGAATCCTAAAATTTATTTGGAACAACAAAAGACCCCGAATAGTTAAAGGAATTCTGAGAAAAAAGAATAAAGCTGGAGGTATCACACTCCCTGATTTCAAAATATACTACAAAGCTATAGTAAGCAAAACAGCATGGTACTGGCACAAAAACAGACACACAGATCAATGGAATAGAATCGAAAGCCCAGAAATAAACCCACACATCTATGGACAGCTAATCTTTGACAAATGAGCCAAGAACATACAATGGGGAAAAGAAAGTCTCTTCAACAAATGGTGTTGGGAAAACCTGATAACCACATGCAAAAAAATGAAAGTAGACCCTTACCTTACACCATACACAGAAATTAACTCCAAATGGATTAAAGACTTGAATGTAAGACCTGAAACTATGAAACTTCTAGAAGAAAACATAGGCAGTATGTTCTTCGACATCAGTCTTAGCAACATATTTTCAAGCACCATGTCTGACCGGGCAAGAGAAACAATAGAAAAAATAAACAAATGGGATTACATCAAACTAAAAAGCTTCTGCACAGCAAAAGGAACCATCAACAAAACGAAAAGACAACCTAACAATTGGGAGAAGATATTTGCAAACCATACTTCTGATAAGAGGTTAATCTCCAAAATATATAAAGAACTCATGCATCTCAACAACAACAAAACTAACAACCCAATTAAAAAATGGGCAAAAGACCTGAACAGACATTTCTCCAAAGAAGATATACAGATGGCCAACAGACACATGAAAAGATGTTCAAAATCACTAACTATCAGGGAAATGCAAATCAAAACTACAATGAGATATCACCTCACGCCCGTCAGAATGGCTATAATTAACAAGACAGGAAACAACATGTGTTGGAGAGGATGTGGAGAGAAGGGAACTCTCATACACTGCTGGTGGGAGTGCAAACTGGTGCAGCCACTATGGAAAACAGTATGGAGATTCCTCAAAAAATCAAGGATAGAACTACCATATGATCCAGCTATTCCACTGCTGGGTATTTATCCAAAGAACTTGAAAACACCAATGCGTAAAGATACATCCACCCCTGTGTTCATTGCAGCGTTATTCACCATAGCCAAGACTTGGAAGCAACCTAAGTGCCCATCAAGGGACGAATGGATAAAGAAGATGTGGTATATATACACAATGGAATACTACTCAGCCATAAGAAACGATGAAATCCTGCTATTTGTGACAACATGGATGGACATTGAGGGTATTATGCAAAGTGAAATAAGTCAGAGGGAGAAGGTCAAATACCGTATGATTTCCTTCATTAAGTAGTAGATAATAACAACAATAAACAAACACATAGAGACAGAGATTGGATTGGTGGTTACCAGAAGGGAAGGGAGGAGGGAGGAGGGCGAAAGGGATAATTCGGCACATGTGTGAGGTGATGGGTTGTAGTTAGCATTTGGGTGGTGAACATGATGTAATCTATGCAGAAATAGAAGTATAATGATGTACACCTGAAACTTATACAATGTTATAAACCAATGTTACTACAATAAACAAAAAATTAAAAAAAAATATTCAAAAATATAAATTGATATGGAAACCTATTATGGTTCACTTAATGTACTTAAAGTATTGAAAATATTCTGTCCATATACAAAATGTGAAAAGACTAATTTTATTTGATTTTAATACTTTAATCTTGGGCTTATTGTTTCCTCTTTGCTTTTTTGAAGTAACTAAATCTCACTCATGGTGTGGAAATATAAGTATATGATCTTGTACACACATATGCATAATAATAAAGAGCTTGTCTCACTTTGATGCGCACACTCAAGGTCATACAAACAGAATTATTTATGTGGGTTTTTTTCACAGTTAATCTGAAAATCTTTCAAATTAGTAAGCAGGAATATCAGCAAAGGAACAAATCACTTCTCAGAGCTCTCATCACAAATAATATAAGATACCTCACAGGTTTTATCTTTTTCCCAGGACTAGTAGGCCCCACAGGGATCTATTATGAAAGAGAGAGCTCACTAGTTACTTACATTCCCAAGATAAAAGAGAGGTCCTATCTACTACTATGTGTCAAAGAAATGCATTGTAAGAGTTAGTGCCTTTTCAACATGAATAGGTATTAAAACAAGACTCCATCCTGAGCTCACATATTCATGCAGAAATACCCTTTTTATGAAGAATTTATTAAAATGTTTTATTTATGAAATACTGTAGCAGGCAACTACATCCTAAGACAGCAAGTGAAAGACTGAATAATCATCCTAGAATTTTTATATGATTTTATTAAACAAAGAAGGAAATGCTGAAGACAAACTCATTATGATCTTCTAAAAATTGATAAATTCATAATAATCCCAGTATCTGTTTACATTCTTGGAGGAAGAAAAATGTACCTCGATGTTCTTTATTCTAACAAGTAAGAAATAGGCACTTGGAGGAAAGGAGACAATTTGAGGTACTAATGATAAGCTGCCTTGTTTTTTAGTCTATTAAATTATATATGCCACACGAATGTTTCTGTATATTCATGCAAAATTAAATCTGATATCTAATAGGGCTTTCTCATTTGGCCAAACCCAAAAATTATCAATAAAAACATATGATATTTTTTAATAAATAAAACAGGAAGATGTAGCTAATGAGTTGTTCTCAATTAGGCAATACACACTATTATTTTATGTGGTCAATTATAATGATGCCCCTATAGTATCATCATTTTAATAAAATTTTTCTTGACTAATTTCTTCTTTGATGTACATGATGGTAATTTCCTCTTATCATTTACATGTACGTGCTATTTCTTGGTGGAGAACTTATCCTTTTTTCTGTTTCATTATGAACTTGCCATCCACCTTTAAATCCAGTTCAAATTCAGCCTACACGACAATGTGTCTTTTTGTCTGCCCAGCTCTTCTTTTCTTTCCTGTAAGCTAAAAGTAATTTCTTCTTTCTGTGATTTTTTTTAAAGGTATTTTGTCATAATTCTTACAACCCTTAACCAAGATCTGGTGTTGACCTTTTGGATTTACTAACCCGACTGAAAGCTCCTTGAGAGCAAACACAGTTCTGATTTATCATTAAATTCATAGTTATGCAGGAACCAAAAGCTCAAACTCGGTGATTAGCAGACCCCGAAAGGATCAATGCTTTGGGTCACTAAAGAAAGTGTGGATAGTAACACTATAACTAATATCAGGATTTCACACAGGTCATTGTTTGTAAATGTGTGCTTTTCATTCACAGTGGGCCAGCTGTCAAAATTATTCAGCTACTGCTGCTAGAAAAATCCTCATATGATGGTTAATAGTCAAGTTCTACCAAATACAATTTCCTTCCGGGAATTATAGTATATTATTTTCTCCTCCAAAAAAAAAGAGAAAGCTTTCCTCATGACAAAACAAAGGGGACTATAATTCTCAAAGCCTGATTTCAAAAGAGTAATCATTTTAGCTGAGAAAGAAAAGTGCATGATCTAGTAAAAGATTACCATAACAAAGCTATTTTTAAGATTTTAGGATCCTATACATATACACACATGTATTTTTTGATTACATGAAATTAATCAACCTTCCCTTTTTTGGATTACAAAATTAGGGTTATGATTTATAGCAAACTCTAATTTCTTTAGGACCTTAAATGTGTAGTCCTCTAAAAAAATGCTGCATTTAATTACTTTAAACTTTTCTGCCTAACTAGCAGAAAATGCTAATTTGAGGGATAAAATGATGGGAAATTCCCATTTTTAACTTATTACTAAAGTTTGTCAGTTTGGGTATCTTACACAGCAATTTGGATGGAAAATTCCCTGTTTCAAATCTCAACAATGCTGGCTTTTCTTTTTGTGATAAAATTAACAATGAAATTACCTTTTGCTCAAGGTATGTTAGCCCATAACTGTTAAAGTTTGAATCTATTTTCACAATTATATACTATTTCTTTAGAGATGAAAAACTTTATTTAAAGATGATGTGTATTGATAGTGTTTTCAACACAGTGCTCTTTATTTTCAGGAACACGTCCAAACCAAGCATTCACATTTGATGAATGTAAAATTGACAGCCAGGAGACCAACCTAACACATGCCTGCATATGAATTATCAAAAGAAAAAAAAAAAGAATCCTTTCCTTTCACCAGCTTCAGAGGATCATGGCTTCATATGTTTTGAAAAAAGACAAATATGCAAAGGAAAAATTAAATTTTAAAGAACTAGAAGCTGATACGTAAACTTTAAATCATTCTGAATTCGAATAATCATACCAAGTCATCAGATCTACATTATTTTTCTTCTTTGCATCAGCATTAACTAAATGATAATCAAAGTCATTCAAAAATACGCCTAAAAATGACTACACTGTGAATCCACATTTTTGCAAGAATCTCCTAGTCCTTGCTTTGTCATACCATTCCTCAGAAAATCCAAAAATAAAATGTAAGCACACTTATTGAAGATTTTGATTAAGAAGAAAACGTTCTTTTAGAATGTAACAAAAAGATTCAAAATCAAGTTTAAGTAATAATGTCTTGTTCTTGGGAAGTCTGGCAAACATAACTCATTTAAGTTTTGCAACACTTTGAAAGCACTTTCAGACTGATGTTGAGTATACTAGAAAACAATAATGTATACCCTTCAACATTTGTAAAAATACATACTTGAGAAATTGACCCTCAAAAGAATAGTGATTTCTAACCCATCTCTAAATCGGACATTTAAATTTAAAATATTCTACTGAATTGACTCTGACAATAATTTTTAAACTCAGGGAAATGTTATATTAACTAGTAAGTATTTTATATAATCTAAGAATAAGTAAATTTAGAGTAAGGAAATTTCCTGTGGATAAGGTATGCAAAGAATGCATACAATGATATTTGGGTACTGAAATTTGTAACTTGTGTCATCTAATTTGACTACATAAAAATTTTAAAAAAAGTCTTGTATGTATTTGTTCTATATTTAAAATAGCTGAGATTGCTAACTGGCAAGATTCAAAATAATAAATCTAGTCATCCTTAAATTTTACTTTAAGATCTCCTAAAAGAATTTTGAAAAATTGTTTGCTTCCTTGTAATTTAAAAAAATCACTTCTGAAATATAATTTAAAAAATGACTAAATATATTATATATGGCTTCTTTTAATGTTTATCTTCTTGATAAAACAATATGCCACCACCTTCAATATATTTAATATCAGTTTTTCTGCTTTGCTCTCAGAGGAATATCGTTTTATTTTCCTCCCTTCCTTCCTTCCTTCCTTCCTTCCTTCCTTCCTTCCTTCCTTCCTTCCTTCTTTCCTTCCTTCCCCCTTCCTTCCTTCCTTCCTTCCTTCATTTCTTTCTTTTTTCCTCAGTAAGGCCAAATGAAAAAAAGTGACTTTGTTAAATAAAATGTGTCATTATTTCTGCCACTCATTTTATAATTCAGAATGTCTCAACACGGATCAAAATACACAGTTTCTAACATCAATCTTCAGAACTGTCAGAAATACGTTTGAGTCATGAAACTCAACTGTGGGTTTGTGTTGCCTTGTTAAAGGATGCTTTGACACCCTAAATTCTCGTTATAGGAAAGAGTTCATGTGGAAGTAGAGCATCGAGAAGCTGGTTTTTCTGAAAGAGTTGTTCTAGATGGGAGACAATTATCCCTCTCCCGGAGGACATTTGGAAATCTAGGAGACATTGGTGGGTGTCACAGCTTGGGAGCAGTGATACTGGAGTCTAGTGAGTAGAGACCAGGGCATTGCTAAATATCCAGTGTACAACAGAGTCCCCAACAACAAAGAATAATGCAGCCCAAAATGTCAATAGAGCTGAGATCAAAGAGCCCTGTTCTAAAACGATCTTTGCCCTTGAGAAGTTTTCATGTTTTCCCCAGGGCCCATGTATCCCATTTTGAAGACTTAGCTGGGACCATCCTACCACTTTCCTTTTCAACAGTTCCTTACTTTTATTTGGGGGTCAAGGACAAATACTTGCATGGTCAAACATCATTTCTTCAGATTTAAAAGGCAGAGGGATACAGGATGGGCAAAGTTTGGCACCAAACATACACATCCGCATATATACTTGCAAATACACTAAATGCTGTACGTACTCAGAGTAATCTACTTTGCCTGAATAGGAAATATGAAACCAAAAATACTAGCCCTTCATTGCCTAAGAATGTAATTGCAATGTCTCCTGGATCTACCTCTCCCCATACCCTTACTTCTTTCCTTATCCTGCTTACATCTTCATGATCCAACCTTTCTTCTTCTCATATCACAATGCAATTTTTCTAATTCTGTTTCCTGGGGAGGGGTGTCTTAATTTGTGCTTCTCATTTTTATAGGAATATCATATAACAGACTAAATAATGACAATATTTTACTGTAACCTTACATTAAAGGAGGCTTCTAGAGGTACAAAGCTTTGATAGAAAAAGGGATTTTAATGAAGAGAATTTCAGGTAATACGGTAAGCCAGGAGAGAAAATAAACTGGTGCAAGCAGACACTTCCACATCCTATCAGTAAGACATGAAAAGTACATCAGGTGATTTTAGTGGAAAAAAAAGTTGCATCTTTCTGAGAAGTTAAAGTGGACTATAGCATCTGTTAAGTCCCAAATCTGTTCAAAGCTATTTACATGAGTGGTGTATTTGAGATGAACTGGAGAGAAGGATAAATTATTGATGTGGTTTCTGCCGTTCTTTAAAAAAAAAGAAATTCAGTTCTAACTTCAGCTCTTTAGAACAGTCACACGCGCACACACACACACACACACACCCTCACACACAAATCCTTACTTTAACCTTCTGACAAGGGGTTTAAGGGAAAGCTTTGTTCAAAAAAGTATTAAAAAGATTTTGGCATGAAATAACTACAAGAATCCATTCTCACTGCTTAGCTCTTGTATTATCCAAAATACTTTTCTCATCGAATGCTAATTTTTTTTGCATATTATTTTATAGTGACTGATATTTTAAAAATCTACATTGCATACATAACTCATGTTAAGATTCACAGGGGTTATGCATTTAGTTCAAGGAGAGAATATACCCTAACCTATTTGTTATAAGACAATACCTCATTTGCTATTCATTAGATCATCTTGGAAGCTCTATATAATACATCAAAAGGAAAAGTGTCTATGATGCAATGCCATTTATTTTTATATAGCAACACACACACAGTATATCATAAAATTCTTTGTAAAGAGTGCCAGTCACAAGAAAAAAGAGAAATTTTATAATGAGATAAGAAGCCAGTACTGGGCAATTCTGCACCCAAATACAATAATAGTAAAAACTAAGGAAATCTTTTCAAGATTTTGGAGTATAGGGGAGACTTTCACCTTGTCAAATCGAATATTCTCTTCCATTTCTTCGAAGTTTTATGCCATTATTTAGTTATTACAGAGTCTTACGGGGATTAAAGGAAACAAAAATAGCAAAATAACTCTTCCTACTTCTTTGAATATTCTTCTTTTAAAAAACCATTTCCATTAACAATATTCAGACTGTCTGAGCCCTGGTTATGCTGTGGATGACTCTAATTTTGTTAGGAGTTGTCCCCAATCTCTTACTTAGGTGATTTAAATTGATGATGTGGCAGCAAAGTGGTAAATATGCGAAGTAGGAGAGCTCCATATTTCCAACCAAATTAATGTAACTCTACTTCAATTTCCATAAGTTAACAAAAAATAAATCAGGTTTTAAATTATTATTTGTTCTGATAATATTCCTTGTTAACCTTCTCATTTACAGGAACGCAAAACTGTGCTTATTAAATATTCAGACATCTAATATACTTCTATACAATCCACAGAATCAAATAAGATAAGTAATTATAAAGTCTCTCCCCTGATTTACACTATTTTTGTATTCTACTGCAGCTAGAATAAAAGATAAATTCCTTAGCATTGGCTATGAGGCCTTGGATGGAGTGTCCCTGACTAATCCACAAGCCTCCGTGCTCATAAATCCTTTGTGCTCTTGTACACTCAAGTCACACTCACCCTGGCTTTCTCTCTGAGCCCTCCAATTCTCCCCCTTGCTGACCTTTTGCTTACAAAGCCAGCTTCCATGCCTGTGGTCACCTACTCTTAAATTCTCAATAAAGCGCCCCTCCCATCACTCCGTATCCGTTAACTCTCTTAAGTTTTCTTCATGGAATCTATAATTACTTATCATTCTATTTTATCTTTATCTGTTTATTTCTTCACTGTCTCTTCTCCCACTAGAATATAAAGGCAAGAGAGTAGAGTTGTGGGTTTCTTGCTCACAACTGTATTCTTGGCACCTAGAATAGTGTAGGCACACTAAGAACTCAATGAATATTTACAGAATAAATGAATGAATCGATCAAGCTGGTAAGCAATTTGGTATATAAATTCATATTTGAAATACTGTGTGATAGCTTTTTGCTTGTTTGTTTTTTGTTGTTGTTGTTGCTGTGTGTTTGTCTGTGTGTTTGTGTGTGTGTGTGACACTGTAAATGGATCGGCAGCAGTTAAAAAACAATCCAGTATAATATGAATCTGGGAAATGCACTGCAAATAATAATGTATCATCCAGAAGGGACAATAAATATGACTTTAGTCCCAAAATATCACCCTCTCCCGCACATAAAATCAGCTCACAAACCCCACCTTTAATAATTTTCTGCTTTCTTTTAAACAAACAAAACACAGACATAAACTGAAAACTCTTTCCATGATACTTGGTCCCTTCAAGCCATTCCACTAAGTTGCTTGTTTTTTTAGCAATGAATATTCTGGAAAGAAACTTTTATGATAGTTTCCTATTCCCAGTGTCATTTATATTTTTTTTCTTCTTGTTCTTTTTTTTTATTCTTTTTGTGAGGAAGATCAGCCCTGAGCTAACATCTGATGCCAATCCTCCTCTTTTTGCCAAGGAAGATTGGCCCTGGGCTAACATCCAGGCCCATCTTCCTCTACTTTACACGGGACTCCGCCACAGCATGGCCTGACAAGCGATGCGTTGGTGCCCGCCTGGCGTCCAAACCTGCGAACCCTCAGGCTGCTGAAGCAGAGCGCGCACACTTAACCACTGTGCCACAAGGCTGGCCCCTCTTGTTCTTTTTTTTATAGGCCTTGTTAAATATTTTTTTATTATGTCTCTCAAATTATTTGGACATAATAATACAATAAATCTCCAAGACCTGTTGCTTCTGTCCTAAAATAACTCTTAAATGTATCTATTCCTTTCTATTTATATCTCCAACAAAATGTTTTCTGGAAATTTCAACAATTTTCTTCTCTTTTTCATATCTAGTTCTTACATGAAATAAGTCATCTCTAATAATCTATGTTTTTATAAAATTTATAAAATTACATTCCTGAGTCACATCTGGGGGTAATGTTTGCTAACTGGTTATACATGGTCCCTTACTTTCATTTTTCTTTTTATTTTTGGTCAGTATAATTTATTTTATTTATTTTATGGTTTGATTGTGGTAAGAACACTTAACATGATACCTACCACCTTAACAAATTTTTAAGTGTGCAATACATTACTGTTGACTATAGGTACAATGTTGTACTGAAGATCTCTAGAGGTTACTCATCTGGCTTAAGTGAAACTTTGTATCTGTGGATCAGTAACTCCCCACTTCCCCACCTCCTACAGCCCCTGGAACCACCATTCCACTGTTTGAGTCTATGAATCTGACTATTTTAGATATCTCCTATAATTGGAATTATGCAGTTTTTGTCTTTCTGTGACTGTCTTATTTCACTTACATAATGTCCTCAAGGTTCATCCATGTTGTTGTATATTACAGAATTTCTTTCTTTTTTAAGGTTGAATTGTACTCCATCATGTGTGCGTGTGTGTGTGTATCTATATCTGTCTATCTACATCTGTAAACACATCACATTTTATTTATCCATTTATCTGTCAATGGACATTTAGTTTGTTTTCACATCTTGGCTACTGCAAATAGTGCTGAAATGAATATGGGAGTGCTAAAATCTCTCCAAGATTCTGATTTCAATTCTTTTGGATACATACCCAGAAGAGGGATTGCTGTATCATATGGTCGTTCTATTTTTAATTTTTTGAAGAATCTCCGTACCGTTTTCTATGGTGGCTGTACCATTCTGCATTCTCGTTAACACTGTGCAAGGGTTCCAATTTCAAGAATGTGGGTTCTACATATCCTTGCCAACACTTGGTGGCTTTTTTTTTTTTTTGATAATAGTGATCCTGACAAGTATGCGGTAAGATCTCATTGTGGTTTTGATTTTTATTTCCCTAATTAGTAGCATTGAGCAATTTTTCATATACATGCTGGCTATTTGCAAGTTTTATTTGGAGAAATGTCTAGTTAAGTCCTTATCCAATTTTGAATTGGGATATTAGATTTTTTTGCTATTGAGTTGTAGAAGTTCCTAATATATTTTGGAGATTAACCACTTATCGAATATTTGGTTCACCAATATTTTCTCCCATTCTTTGGGTTGCCTTTTCACTCTGTTGATTATTTCCTTTGCCGTGAAGCTTTTTAGTTTGAAGTAGTCCCACTTGTTTATTTTTGTTTTTGTTGCCTGTTCTTTTGATGTCATAACTTAGAAATAATTGCCGAGATCAGTTGACCATATATGCATGGATTTATTTCTGGGCTCTGTATTCTGTTCCATTGGTCTATATGTTTGTCATTATGCCAGTTTTGATTACTGTAGCTTTGTAATAGTTAGAAATCAGGAAGTATAATGCCTCCAGCTTTGTTCTTAGCATTGCTTTGGCTATTCATGGTCTTTTGTGGTTTCATATGAATTGTGAATTATTTTTTTTATTTCTGAAAAAATGCCCTTGGGATTTTGATAAGAATTGCATTGAATTTGTAGATCACTTTGGGAAGTATGGACATTTTAACAATATTAAGTCTACCGACCCATGAACACGGGATGTCTTTCCATTTGTTTGTGTCTTTAATTTTTTTCATCAACGTTTTGTAATTTTCAAAATATAGTTTTGTAGTTTTTCTCTCCATAGTTAAATTTATTACTCAGTGTTTTATTCTTTTAGTGCTATTATAATGGGATTGTTTTTGTAATTTCCTTTTCAAGTAGTTTGTTGTTAGTGTACAGAAACACAACTAATTTTTGTATGTTGATTTTGTATCCTGCAACTTTACCATATTCATTTATTAGTTCTAAAAGTTTTTCTATGGAGTCTTTAGGGTTTTCTAAATATAAGATCATCTCATCTGCAAATAGGGACAATTTGACTTCTCTCGGTATCATTTCTTCCTTACACTAATTAAATGAGGCTTTAGCTTTTTTTTCTCCTTTGAAATTATCTTGCTAAGGTCACCCAGGATATCTTTCCTATTTTCCACATTTAATGTATACTTTTTAGTTCTCATCATAGAATACTCCTCTCAGCCATACTACTGCTCTTTCATATCCTTCATCTTAATTATTTCTCTATCTTATCTATCAACATCTTTTAGTTGTTTCATAAATGTTATACCTAATGGGTTACATTCCTGCAATTGCCTTTACATGTTTCTGTTTGTTAGGAATGCTATTTTGGGTTATTTTTTCATACAAGACTAAAATCTTTCTCATGGAAAATTCATCTGTGCCCACAACTTCAACGATTACTTTATGTGATGATACCTCCCTAAGTTACATCCTCTGGATTAATCTCTCTCCTAAGATCAGAGCAGTATATCTAATAGTCTGATGGACACTTACCCTGAATAACCCAAGATCCATAATGTAATCCACAATCCATCATCTCTTGCTAAATTCCATTACCTCAGTGATTTGCTCCACCATCTTCCAAGAAGTACAAGCTTGACATTCTAGACTGTGTTGACATGACAAAAGTGTTCAATTAATACTTGTCAACGATTAAACATTCCCCACTCCTATACCTATTCCTTGCATATTCTCTTACTTCTCTGGCCTAGGTATATTGAGAGAGCTGTAATTTATATCCATCCAACCGAGGTGTCTGGGGTCAGTTGATGGAGTTCAAATCCTGTATCCACTATTCAGTACTATGTGGTCTGAGAAATGTGACCAAAATGCCCGTGCTTCCTTCTGCTCATCTAGGAGATGGAAATAATAATAATAGCACTCACTCAGGTGGACTAAATAAGATAATACTTGTAAAGCACTTAGAATAGCCCCTGGCACAAAGTTGCTCTTATTAAATGGTATATATTGTTATTTCTGAAATTATAACTCTCCTTACCTGCCTAATGCCAATATACAGGCCAATTCTAAGTCTCATCTGAAAAGATTTTTATCTTTTATATCAGCCCACGCTCCAACTCACTGGTGTGGAGAGACTTTATTAAATACAAATCTGTTGCATCATTCTGATGCTTAATAACTTTCAGTGACTTCTTAGTTCCTTCAGGATAATGGCTCATTTCCATGGTATTCCTCAAAATGCCCTTTGTAATCTTTTTCATGCTTGTTTCTTCAGCCAGATCTCTTACAAATCAATGACAGATTCAGGTGGGAAAAATAATATGGGTAGGTTAATACATTGTAATTAAATATTAAAAGAATTTTTTATTCGAGATCAAAAATTTTTTTGGAGAAAGTATTTTTGATAATACTTTATTGTATCATTAAATGCTATTTTTATATTTTATTTTTTTCTCAAATAAATTTTACTAACTCATATTTTCTGGAGAGTTACCAATTTTATTTAAAATATACTAGCCTAATTTAACTGATAAATTCCATACTACTTATGTTCTTACAGAGCATAAAACAAACGAAAATAATTTTCATTAACTTAATATATTCTTAATAACAAACATGCTAAATGTATGTATATTAGATAATACTAGTAATAATATCCTTTATATCATAGGCCAAAGTAAAAGAGCAAAAAACAGATCATCTTTACAGATGCCAAAGAGTCTTTAATGGTATTTAATACATATTTTCTGATTTGTAAGTCATTGTAGTAAACTGTTTTAGGAAACTTCTGTAACATGAGTTGTCCACAGATTAATATCTAAATTCATTATATTCTAATTAAAAATTTCAATATCTTGCTATAACCAGGCCAAATGATATTTGAGTTCATATGAGAAAAAATTTCCATCAGAATTGTCAAGAAAATATAAAAATGAATAGTAATGAGGATTTGTATGATCTGGATATAAGAGTATATTAAACTATATTACATTGTGAAGAATACATAAGTAGATTTTTTTAACAGAATGGAATGGTTCTTAACAGATTGTGTGTGTGATAGCGTGTATGTGTGTATACGTAACTCCGTGTGTGTTCATGCATCTGTACACAAAATGATGGTGTTTCAAGATTGCAGGGAAAGGTAGAACATTGGTCAAATGACATGTGGACATTTGGTTTGCTGTTTTAAATAAAACAAAATAAAAATTTATCCCTCAGAAACAAATACTTAAATGTAAAATAACAAGATCATAATTAGAAAGTTGGAGAAAAATATAGATGTGCCTTTATCTTATAAGACAGGAGAGATTTTTTGCACATTACCTAAAAGAAAATTTTACAACATTTGATCATGTCAATATTTTAATAGGTAAATTAAAAAACAGTATATACAGAGATGGATGGAATGTGAAAGCAAGCATAAATTGAGCATTTACTTCAGGTATACTCATCTTGCTCAATACACCTAATAGTAAAGAGAATTATAAATCAAAAAGAAAAAGACAAAGAAACTTGTAAATTTGGGCAAAATATATTAACAGGTAATTTACAAAGTAGATGTACAGATGCCAAGAGATATTTCCCTAATCCAATTTGCAAAAATGAAATCGACCGTAAGTTCCAATAATAGCAGGTGCAAGAAGAAACCAACAATTCCCTAAGCTGCTGCTGCAAGTGTAGAATGGTATATTATCTCTGGATTCCTTGAAATAAACTTGGCACTTTACATCAAGCACCAGTAAAAAAAAAGATTCTTTGTTCCAGCTAGTCTACTTTTAGAAATTCTCTCTTTTAATGGTAACCATAAATATACAAACATAATTACTACAAAGTTAGATAGGACAAGCATTAGAAAGAATTTAAACCTTGGCAATAGAAAATTGGTAAAATAAAAGAGGCTTATTTATAAGATAAATTGTTAAAGATAAATGCAAAATGCAGGGGGTATTTGATCATGAATATGAAAAAAAGCCTATAATGTGTCGATAAATTTTACAATTTCTAATTTACATTCATATTTATGTGTTCATACGTGTGCACATGCACATAATAGAGACAAATACTCAAATTAACACTTCATGCTTGGATTAAGGTTGATTTTAATTTCTTCTCTGAGGTTTTCTGCATTTTTTGAATTTCTATGATAATATATATTGATTTTATGATCAGAAAACATTGTCTATTCAAAATATTAAAAACAATAATAAATTTGAGAGAGAGCTGCTCTTCTCTCAACGTGCAAATCTGTCCTTTCATTAGTTAATTTTTCCATGCCTCTATATAACATTTATTTTAGCATGCATTCACAACTTATGTAATAATGTAGACATCAAGTGAACTGCAGTTGAAGGAAGGAAATGCCCTCTGTAATAGGTTTCCAGTTTCCATGTTTCTTGGGAATCATTCTATACTCTGCAAACCAGCAAGGAGGTCCTTATTAATAGCTATCTGCTAAGTTCTTTTAAGTCCCTTTATAATTATTACATTGTTAAAAATATCAAACTTTAGATTTACATTTTTCTTTTATATGGACATATGGCTGGAATTAGAGAAGATGTGAAATTGGGCCTTCCCTGTTTCTAGAAGGTGAAAGTTACATGTAATCCTATATTTCATGACTTGCCTCTTGTATCGCCAAGTTCCTTGACAAAGAATAAATCACTATGAATCCCATTTCCATATTTTCATGAGATTAGTTTGAAAATGCTGTAAGAGTTGGTTGCATACAACTCTCTCTCTCTCAAGAAAGCTGCAACTTATAAAATGAGATGTATTTTTCAAGGGTCAATTCAGGGTTTTCCAGGGAAAACCTCTGGAAATTGGTTCTTTGCTTATCTTGAATTAGCTGTACCAGAGATAAGAAAGTTGTACCTAGCAAATAGATTCAAGAAATAGGACTTTAACACCAAAAATTAATCTTCAAAAAAAAAGAGTGAAAACAGAAAAGGTCTTTCAGAACAGAAATAACTACTTTAGATACAAGCTAGAAACAAAATTTCTCTCATTCCAAGTGTTGGCAAATAGTCAAGTTAACTCATTTAGCAATTGAAAATGTGGTGCTAAAAAGACCAAAATTAAAAGCAAAGAAGAAAAATAACTAATAGAACATTATTAATACTGAAAACAGAAAATGTTCTCAAACCTAAAAGTGTTTTTGAGGAAAATGATGTGCATAGTAGCTATTATTACTTGATTGATTTCTATGTATTATCTCATTTATTTGAATATTTTCTATTCTCCCACATTAGCATGCAAATTCTATGAAGCAGTGAATTTGCCAATCTCTCACTGATTAGCAAATGTATACTGAATGGTATAATTTACATAACTGTATTCTAACTTGCTTTATTCTCAGTGCAAATTATCTTTTAAATTTTATTCTCAGAGATTTTTTTTAATTGTTTTGTGAGACGACCTCACCCTCACCTCCAAATTCTTACAAAAGATCTATTTTCAGGGGCCAGCCCTGTGGCCTAGTGGTTAAGTTCAGCATAGTCCACTTTGGCAGCCTGGGTTTGGTTCCCAGGTGTGGACCTACACACTGCTCATCAAGCCATGCTGCTGCAGTAACTCACTTACAAAATAGAGGAAGATTGGCATAGATGTGAGCTTGGGGCAAATCTTCCTCAGCAAAAAAAATAAGAATAATAAAAAAGAAGTTCTATTTTTTCTTTTATAAATTACTTGTTCATAGAAATGAAAATGGTCAGGTCAAAGTTACAAGTTTTAAAGAATGGTCTTATGTCACATATTGAAAATGCTTTGAATATGCTAATTAATTATAACAATCTGTTGCATAACTAATATCATGCAAACTCTTTTCTGAACTGCAAATTCTGTTATTCTGTGGCAGAGTTTCCCCAAATTTCTCTATGGACTTCCAATGTACCCTACAGGAACATGCGTGTACTAGATGCTGCTCAACTCAGTCCTAGGTGCACCCCGGCACAGCTCCACAACTACTGTCCTTTTTACCTGAATTGAAAAGGTTAGGGAGCACTGGTAATTGACATTCTACTTCCCTTACTAATAAATGAAATGAGGTACATCTGGCATGAGTTGTTCTTAGATAGCTCAAGCAGTAACCTTTTGATCACTTTTTAAATATTTAATCCACAAAATATTTTCTTTGACAAATGGGGCCCCCATCTTCTGGCTAGGTTGTGATATGATAAGCCAGTCCAAACTGTTGGCCTGGCTTCTGAATGTGGAGCTAAGAGAAACCTCGAATTGTGTTTGGGGCACAATAAAGCCAGGCCAAAAAAATGCAAACAGTCTAAAGAATGAGACAGTATTAAAGTAGCAGGAAGAAAAATGCAAATAACATTAGAGACGAATTTGAGTCCTGGTAGTACATTAGGCTGGGCTAGTTATCTTTGAAAATCCTGGTTTGGGGATCTTCCTGTTCGGTAGGTACACATCAGTAGCTCAGTTCTGATTCTTCTTACCTCTCCTCCAGGAATATATTCAGAAGGATAAGGAGAATGAAATCTTGAGAGCTAGATCAGGAAACGATAAAAACGTACACTCTAAATTGCATGTACGTGTGACCCAAAGTAACTGAGGCAGAAATGAAGCAGGAAGAGGTGACACTGCAGCCATGAAGAAAGGGATGACAGTGCCTAACAGGGACAGAGATCAGAAATGCATGAACACAGTCAGTCTCAGAAAGGGAGTTCCATCCAGGGCCCAGAATGGGGCAGACAAGATTCCTCGCTGTCTCGTTCTGTTGGTGGACAATTTTTATTATTTTTTTCTGTTTCATCCTTTCACTGAAAAGATAGAATCTAAGCCTGGCTTAATAACAGGGCTCAGTTCCAGCTCTCTTCTTTTTATAGCTGAGAACTTTGTCTCCTCTCCTTTTGTGTCCAGTTAATCACCTTCATGTTCAAATTGTGTTTTGTTTTAGAATGCTGAGGTTATCTTTTACTTTCTTGCAAGCTCAGACTTTTCTTTTAAAATATTGTTGTTATGTTTAATTTCAGGTGCCTAATTGTCTTGCCTCAGTATTTTTTTTCTTCCCTTTTTTTTTTTTTTGTGAGGAAGATTAGCCCTGAGCTAACATCCGATGCCAATCCTCCTCTTTTTGCTGAGGAAGATTGGCCCTGGGCTAACATCTGTGCCCATCTTCCTCTACTTTATATGGGATGCTGCCACAGCACGGCTTCACAAGCACTGCATTGGTGCACGCCCAGGATCCCCGAACCCGCGAACCCTGGGCCACCGAAACAGAGTGCGCACACTTAACTGCTATGCCACTGGGCCAGCCCCAGTATTTTTTTTCTTAAACTTAAGGATTGAATGGGTTCACATGGTTCAAAAATCATGGATTCCGTATAACTCACTGAGACAATCATCTAGACAAAATCTAGAGCAGAATGTTAGACAAATAAATGGCTTGGAAAGAAGGGAAAGAAAAATTTACAAGAAAAGCAGAGTTCCAGCAAACAATGCGAGACCTACACGTGGTAGAGAAGGAAAGTACTCAACCTAAAACGAAAGTACAACTATTTCAAAAATCAACTCAACCTTCCTGAAAATATAGGGGAACACCAGAGAGAAATTAAATGCTGGAGGTATATCCTATTAGTACAGAAAAAATATATATCTAACGGAAACAAATGATGCTTAAGATCTGGAACCTTTAACATCTGAAGAAAGACAATCAAAGTTTGGGGAGCAAATGGCAGAGACATTGGTCCTCACCTTGGTCACAGTTTTTAGGATAATCCATAACAGATTAAGTTTAGAAACCTGTCAAGGACAAGTCTCCACTTGAAAAAAAGAACTGGTACTTTCCCACGAGATGGGTTTCACAGGCCTAAGCAATTCTACAGCAGGAGCCCTGGAAGAAACAAATATGCACCAGGACTGAAAATACCAACTCGCGAGGAATAGTGGTGGTTATGTCATTAAAGTTGCCTTCTTTAAAGCAAGAATCATAGAAATAAAACAACAGAAACTATCTGTAAGGGACTTGATATATATCACTCATCACATTTGATCCTCACAACAACCTGATAAGTAGACTACTAATCCACTTGAAGAAGAAGAGAGTCAGTGACAGAGGTTAAATGGTACACCCCAGATCATAGCTAGTAAACGATAGAGTTGATATGTAATCCCACATAGTCTGACTCCAGAATTAACTCCTTAATGCAATATATGGAATGACGTGCTATCACTGAGTCAACTATTGAGCGTGTATTTATATGAATCCACTTATCTCCTTAAGGTTCAATTTAGTTACTTTAGTTAATTTAGTTACCGTGATCAATTCTCTACTCTGATCTTGACCTTCTATGACTCCACAGATGTATTTAAAATAAAAATATACAGAGTGAACTATGCTTCCAATAAATGCAAAAGCATTTACCAGGCAACACATGATTAGTGTCAACTGCTCCAAATGCTTTGACAAACAGCAAATTACGTACCAACAAGCAAACAGATGCTTCAAAATGGACCTGTGACAAATGATAAATGACACAAATCTAAGATAAAATCATGCCCTATCTCACACCTCCTGTGGAGTCAGCCCTGAGTAAGTGAATTCAAGTGTTACAGAAAGAAAACAGAAGGCCAGTCTTCTGTCATGTGTCGCTCTATCAATTTAACAATGGACACCAAGTGAGTTCTCATCACTTTCTCCTACTTCTTCTAGGTTCCCAGGAATAATAAACCTAAAAACAAGCAAACATAAAGCAGAATTCAATTCTATTAGTGCACTAAACTTCCATTCACTGCACTAAACTTCATCATTTCTTGTTCTATAACTAGATACTTCTTCAATGTCTCTCTTCTTCACTACAGTTTAAATTCCATGGCAGCAGAGACTATATCTGTCTTTTGATTGCTTTCTCTTTTATGACTAGCACAATCCTTAGCACATGATAGGTGATCAATAAATTTTTGCTTAATGAAAGAATACATGAGTCATAGGAGTGCAATAAATATTTGCTGAATGGATGCATAAATATTTAAATAGAAAAATGTTCCACTACAAATCACACAGATTTCCAAAATTTTAAAAAATTTTCTACTAATCATGAATTTACCTAAAATCTGAATAATCAATATAAGGACTCATTGTTATCAGTGTCTCTGGTTATTCTTCCAACTTATCACTTTTTTTTTTTTTTTGCTGACGAAGATTTGCCCTGAGTTAACATCCAGTGCCAATCTTCCTCTTTTTCTATGTGAGCTGCCACCACCACATGGTCACAGACAGACAAGTGGTGTAGGTCTGCACTCGGGAACTGAACCCGGGCCACTGAAGTGGAATGAGCTGAACTTAACCAGTAGACCACCAGGGCTGGCCCCCAACTTAGCATTTTTTTTATTAGAGATGGTCTTGTTTCTGTGTCATCACGCCTTGGGTAAACTGCTGTTCTCCCACTTGCTCTGCTGCTTGGCACTTTGAGACTGGTTTAGAATGCTAATCCTTGTTTTTGAGGATTGTTTTTGAGTGCAATCTCATGAATGTGTTATGATTATTGCAATAATAGCAATTTACTACACACATACATGAAAAAATCTAAAGTAATCTTATTGGTGTTGTACATAGCAGAGGAAGAACATAACGTTTCTGGTAGAGTTTTAAAGTGAAATAAGATAATGCATAGGAATTCTCTGTAAACTGTCATATAAATGAATAGGTGTAAGAATGAATGAATGATTAATCATTAATTGATTATCTATCAGGACAAGGCACTTTGTTGGTTGCAGTTAAATACACTGCTCCACACTCTTTTGCAACTTTATTGATCCCAGGTTTTTTAGTGTTTTTCATTAAAGGAAAGTCATAGAAAGTCAGAAGAAAAGGTTAAGATAGAGAGGCATATAAATAAAATAATGGCAATGAAATTGCAATCTGCATAGGTGTTGATCTAGAAATACATAATAGTTAAGAGCACGTTAAATGAGTATTGGCATCTATAGATATATTCTCTCAGGAACTTGAGTAAATTAATTTGCCTGTGTCTCAATTTTCTTATCTGTAAAATAAAGATTATAATAAATCTTTTACCTTTCATTTGGTTTTATTGAGGAAGAGGATACTAGAAATATGCAATTTATCTACCCCAAATTTTCAGCAGATTTCTGTGAACATTGTTGGGACTTGCCATTTTCATTTTTCTTCCATTTAAAACCATTCTAATCAGGTTTTGCTTTTGTCAATTTTCACCATCATTTTTTCTGTTCTATATTTCATTGATTTCTGCTCTGATCTTGATTATTTCCTTTCTTCTGGTTGCTTTAGATTTACTTTTCTCTCCTTTTTTACAAGTGAATTAATTTGAAAAGTTAGGTTATTTTTTAAGGTAATTCTTTATGTTTAATATAAATCTTACAGCTGTAAATTTCCCTCTAAACACTGTCTTTTGTTGCATCTCTTACATATGTCTACGTTTTCATTCATCCCAAAGTAGTTTTTAATTTCTCAGACAATTTCTTCTTTGACTCATTGGTTATTTATGCGTGGGCTGTTTATTTCCACATATTTGTTCATTTCCCTTATTTTTTTATTGATTTCTAATTTCATTTGATTCTGTTCAGAGGACATACTTTGTATGACTTTAACAATTTAAAATTTATCGAAAAATGTTTCATGGCCTTGCATGTGGTCTATCCTGCAGAATGATTTGTGTACACTTCAAAGAACGTGTATTATGTCATTGTTGGGTAGAGTGTTCTAAATATCTCTTAGAATCATTATTTTATAATGTTGTTCAAATCTTCTCACTTTCATATTTTATTCCTATCCATTTTTCTATCCATTATTAAAAGTGGAATATCAGGGGCCAATCCGGTGGTGTAGTGGCTAAGTGCCCGCGCACCGCTTCGGCGGCCCAGGGTTTGCAGGTTCGGATCGCAAGTGCGGACGGATGCACCGCTTGTTAAGCAATGCTGTGGTGGCATCCCACATAAAGTAGAGGAAAATGGACACTGATGTTAGCCCAGGGTCAATCTTCCTCAGCAAAAAGAGGAGAATTAGAATCGGATATTAGCTCAGGGCTAATCTTCCTCACAAAAAAAAAAAAAGTGGAATATCAATGGAAGTCTCTATTACTACTGAATTGCCTATTTTGCTCTTCAATTTTTTTCAGTTTTTGCTTCCCATATTTTGGGACTGTGATGTAAGTGATATATGTTTATAACCACTATAGCTCCCTGATATATTGAATTTTTATCATTATAAAATTCCCCTTTTTATCTCTAATGACACTGTTTTCTTTAAAATTTATTGAATCTTAAATTAGTATAGCCACTCTAGCTTTCTAATGGCTGCATGATATATCATTTTCCATCTTTTTTACTTTGAACCTATTTGTTTCTTTGAATCTAAAGTGTGTCTCCTGAAGACAGAATATAGTTGGGACTTTTTAAAAATCCAGTTTTGTCTTTCAATATTTTTACAATGATGTGTCTGGATGTAGATCTCTTTGTATTTATCCTACTCAGATTTTGTTAAACTTCTTGGGGGTGAAGATTAATGTTTTAAATCAAATTTTGGATATTTTTAGCTATTACTTCTTCAAATATTTTTCTCTCTTTGGTACACAGAATAACGCTGTCCCCCAAATATGTGGACATCCTAATCCCCAGAACCTATGAAAAGTTACCTTGACATGGCAAAAGGGACTTTGCAGATATGATTAAGTTAAAAATTTTGACATAGGTAAATTACTATGGATTATCTGAGTGGCATCAATGTAATAACAGGAGGTCTTATAAGTGAAAGAAGGAGGGAAGAGAGACAGAGTCAGAGAAGGAGAGGTGACAGTAGAAGCAGAGATCTTAGGGATGTGATTGCTGGCTTTGGCTCATGAGCCAAGGAATGCAGGATCCTCCAGAATCTGGAAACAGATTCTGTTGTAGAGCCTCCGTCATGGCTGACATCTTGAATTTAGTTTCAAAAGACCCATTTTGGACTTCTAACCCCCAGAAATGTAATATAAATTTGTGGGGTTTTTTTTTTTTTTTTTTTGGTGAGGAAGATTAACCCCGAGCTAACGTTCAGTGCCTATCCTCCTCTTTTTGCTCAGGAAGATTGGCCCTGGGCTAACATCTGTGTCCTTCTTCCTCTACTTTATATGGGACACCGCCACAGCATGGCTTGACAAGCGGTGCGTCAGTCCGCATCTGGGATCCAAACCTGCAAACCCTGGGCCGCTGAGGCGGAGTGCACGAACTTAACCCCTATGCTACTGGGCCGGTCCCAAATTTGTGGTTTTTTTGTCACTAAGTTTGTAGATATTTGTTAAGGTTGCAATAGGAAATTAATACAGTAGATTTTTTTTCTCCACTCTTTCTGGTACCCATATTATGTATATGTTGGTATGCTTAACAGTGTGCCACGTTTCTCTGAGGACTGTTCAGTTTTCTTCATTTTTTTCCTCTCTGTTCTTTGAATTGCGTACTCTATATTGATCTATCTTAAACTATGCTGGCTCTTTTTGCTAATAGTGAAATCTACTGTTGAGTTTCTCTAGTGAATTTTTCCATTTTAATGACTATATTTGTAAACTCAAAAATTTCCATTTGGTTCTTTGTAATTATTTCTGTCTCTATTAATATTGTGTATCTGGTGAGATTTCATCATTCTATTTTCCTTTTCTTCTTTATGAATGGTTTCTTTTAGTTCTTTGAAGGTATTATCATGGCTACTTTGAAGTTGTTTTCTATTAAGTCAAACACCAGGGCCCTGTCCTGTGTTTGTCTGCTTAGCTTTCTGTGTATGGGTCACATTTTCTTGTTTCTTTGCATGTCTTGTGACTTTCTACAAAAACTGAATATTTTAGATAACATATTGTTTCAACTCTAGATAGTGACCTGTCACCCCTTCCTGGGCTTGTTATTGCTGTTGTTTGCTATTTAATTCTTTAGTGACTTGGCTGGACTATTTTAACGAAATTGATTTCCCCTGCAGTGTAAATCCTCTGCCTTTGCTCCACAGAGGGTGCAGTCTTAGCATGCGCTCAATCACCCTGGGATGACAATGGTTTTAGCAGGGCTCTCCTTGACTGACTCTTTCCCTAATCTCCCATTTAAGCTGTCTTTCTCATCAGGTATCACATCCAGCTGTTGGCCTCTAATATTTGCCTGCTGGTTGTCCTATTGTTTTCAATACTGTCTTGGGACATAAATTTATGCACAGTCTGATACAATTAAATTTTGGTACTTTTGCTGGAGTAGCTTTGGAGGACAGACTGAAGTCTGTTGGGACCCCAGAAGGGTTCTTCCTGTCTGTCTCGTTCCCTAGTTTTCTCTGGTAAACTAGTAGGCCTGTGGCTTTGTTTATTGCTATCATGGAGCTACTAGCTTCTGCTTAATCACTCATCATCCATATCTCTACTGTTTTGATCTTTATGCTTGAATTTTCCACATTCTGTTCCAAATAAAGTCAATTTTTATAAGGAGAGTTGCATAGATTTCTGTTCTTGTGGCCTGTCTCTTTCCCTTGGCAACATCTCTGAGCCTCTTCTCTGGAGCTGGTGGCTAAGATACTGGCCTGTTTCTCTCAGAGTAACACTCTTGCTTTATGAGCAGAGCACTGGGCAGGAGCAGTTGCCTCTGGTTTTCTTGGCTTTTCTCTCCCAGTGTGGATCCTTCTCCCTATGAGTGAGTGAGATGAGGGAATTAGGGGCCCCAGTATTCCTGGCTTGCCATTTCTGGGAAAAAGCCTCCACACTATCACTGGGGACTGGGTAAAAGAGGGAGCTCCTGACTTCTTGAGCATACTTGCCTGAAATTTAGCCTCAGCTATACAGAGCTGGGTTTGGGGGAAAATATGAAGAATGCTGGTGACTCACCATGTTGGGAGCTGGAGGGAGAAGAGTCCTATCTTATTGGCTCTCCCCACCCAAAAGGGAGTTTCCATCACGCTGAGCTGGGGAAGGGAGGAATAAGGGAGTGGGTTTGTGGCTCACATGCTACAGACTCTCACTGTTCTTACTGAGATTTGGTAGATTTTCTTTAATAAATGTTTCTTCATTTTCTGTATGTCCTCAGGAAAATTTCCAGAAAGTTTGAATAGTTGTTTCTAAATAACTTTTTAAAGTTGTTTTTCTAGGGACGTTCTCACACCACCATTCCATAAGTAAATCCTCAAAAGATTTTTAAGTTCTACAGAAAGTTAGATTTGCCTAAAAATTTACCTGTCTTAAGACAGCATTGTTTATGCAAATACTTTATTATCTGATGAGCAATTTAATTCCTAAATGATTCTGACTTTCTTTTATTTTTGTATATTTAATATCTATGAAAATTAAGGATTTCCTTTTGCTTTAACTTCAAAAAATAAGTGGGTTTATTAGAAAAGTAACATATTCCTAATTTATTTACCTTTGGATTTTAATAAACAGTATATCTATAACTGATTTGTTTTTACATGTATAAGAAAGTAGAGAGAAAAAAAGTTACTTATGAAGAACTAACTATTCTCAAAACCACATATGTAATAATTATTTTCAAAGTGTTTGTTAAAGTACCAGAGTACACAACTAAAAATATTAATATTTGAAAAATTTGAGTATTATTAGTTGATTAACTTTACAGAGCCATCAAATGTGTTTACATCTAGAAGCTTGTGCTTTTCCAAATATACTTTCCATTATTTCAGCTGATTTAGGAATGAGCAACATTTTACTGATGAATTATAATTATATAAAAGAACACAAATTATGGTTGATAAAATAATTGTTTTCCTGAAAGAAAAATAAAGTGTTTTACATTGTGTACCAGTAAATTCAATTAGTATATCAATTAGGAGCACTTTTCATCTATTTTAAAATCTCATTATTTCATTTCCTAATGCTTTTCAATAAGTCGCTTTTAGGACTGCTTGAAAATAAAAAAAAATTGGAATTCATTATAGCTTTTTTTTTGAGAAATGTGAGCTAAAACTAATTGCTTTGCTTTAAATTCACTTTTTAATAAAAAATGCCCAAAGTATATTCAGGCTGAAATTTTAAAATACAGAAAAATCAACCAAGTATCACTTATATTCTTAATCTGAAAGAGCTAGAAGTCTATGAGGGTTTACAGTATTGAAGTAAATGAAGACTGGGCTTTCCAAGCTTCATAGTTAAACAAAATATTGAGTTTGGTTGTTGCTTTTAAAATAATTATGCCAGGCAGAAAACCAAAGGTATCTTACTGAAGTCTTCCACCAAGTTTCATACCTTTAAATCACCCACCAGAGAAAAACTGGTTTGATTGTATCTCTAACCCCAAGCTCTAAGATGCCAAGGAAGTATCCCCTGGCTATATTTGGTAAAAACCAGATCTTAAAATGTGTACATTTAGGATGAACTAACTCAAGGCAAAAAGATTGTTTTAGCCATTTGTCATAGTTTTGGTGCATCCTACAGTTAGACTTTAGATTTATGAATTATCCGAAACCAGAAAACCTTTCACAGTCTTGAACATGGGACATTACCTTGGAAGCTATGGCCCAGATTATGATTTGACCCAGATGAAGGGAGACTGTGGTAGGGAGTATAACAAGAGGGCCAGGTACTCAAGGAAGTACTAAATGAAGGCAAGAATTGTGGAAGTGAGCCTTCTGGATAAAAAGATTAACTTTTCCTTTGGTCCCTAACTCAATGTCCATTTATCATAACTTTGATCATAGACCCAAATTAGATAAAAAATTCTTCCTTTATTTCTCTTTCATCCAATTTTAAATTTTTAATATTCTTAGTTTACTAACTAATTTGGTGAGCTTACATCAGCACTTTCTAAAAACCTCTCTTCAAGGTTTGATACATCCGTGACCTTGGGGCACACTGAAGATACCGAAATTGGTGGGAGAGTTTGGTGTGTGAATATGTGTACGATTTTGTGTATGTGTCAGGAGAGGGAGAGGTGAGTGGGAATACATACTATTATTAGTCAAGAATTTGAAGACTGGCAAACTAGGTAATATTCACTTCTCCCATTGTATCACTCACAGACACACTAACTCTTTGCTCTCCTCTCATCACCAAGATAAAAATATATTATAATGTACTGATTTTGGAATAATAGACTCTCAATATTTTCAATTCATATATTTTCTTCCCTACAAAAAATTCAAGTTTTACAACCTTCACTTTACAATAGTTATGCTTTTATTTCTGTTAATTGGGATAATATAAATTGAAAAAATCTACGTAAATGTGTTTTATTAAACATAATACCATCTACAAACGTTTGAAAAATATATTCTTACCAAAAAACATACATATAAAGAGGTGAGGTGATGGATATATTAATTTACTAGATGGGAGGAATCCTTTTGTAATGTATACGTATATCATCATGATATGTACACTTTAAATGTCTTATAATTTTATTCTCAATTACACCTCAATAAAGATGAAAAAAGAAAAATATATTACACACATGTAGACCACATGACTTTTCTTTTTTCTTCAGGCAATTCTTAGTGTACACATGGATTAGAAACTCCTAGAAATAAGTCCTTGCTCCTAGGTGCCCCTAGTGCACAGGAAGGGGTCCATTGGTTTAAAAGAGTGGTTTTAAGGCAATTTTAGTACAAGAACATTTCTTCAAAGGAAATCCTCACTTGAAAGGCCAACTTATACAACAAAGAGAGCTGGGTTGCTCAGTCTGGATTCTTGGATTTCTGTCCAGTTCCCTTGCCCCTCTCCTTTCTACACCACCTCTCCCCCTACAACCCCTGAGTTCCTGTTTACACACTAAGGGAAGAGCTATGAACCAGCTTCAATGATTTATAAGAGAATTTATCCATGTAGGCACAACCAGATCAAAGGACTCTTTCTAAAGCATAAATGTTTAAATGACTAGATATGGAGTTACAACTTTAAACATATAGTTCAAAGAACTTGAATTTCTCTGTTAAATCCTACTTGGAATTCTTAAAACAGAATTCTTCTCAACAGTACCCACAGTATTAGAAATTTACGGAAAGAAAATGTTGTATGTTTTGTTGAGCTACGTTTCATGGTAGAACACATAGTAGTTGGTTACCTGATCTAGAGTGGTGAACTTTGAGTTATTTTCAATTAGTAGTCCATTATTCATTTTTTTAACTAAGATGGATGCTTAGGTTTTCTAATAACATTTGCTCTTCTGTTTATTCACTTTTCATTAGGTATAAAATGCAGGGAGTTTTATATTCATTTTTCTATACGTCAAAAATTGGATTCAGGAAGTGTAACCATGTTGTCATACTGTTGGAAGCATAATTATGATTATTTATCAACATCGTTGACTTGTTGACTACTGCCAAGTTTTTGTTTTGTTTTGAGGCAAGTTAATACTGTGCTCTGTGCTTTACATACATTATCTCATTTAGTCCTTTCAATAATGCTATAAATTAGATATTATTATAACAGGTATTTTTAGATGAGGAAACTAACATCCAGCAGGTAAAACAATTTACCCAAGTTGTTTGAAGTGTTCTCAGTTCAAACACTTCAGAGCGTTTGAAGTGAGAAGCCAGGTTCAAACCTAGACTTCACATTAGAGCCCTGATTCTTACTCATTTATCAAAATGTCTAACAATACATTTTGTAATCTGCATTTCTCCAAAGAAGATTTAAGGTTGAATAACATTTATTGCACATTTTTCCATAAAAGAATAATGAATAATTAGTATACAAAACAGCGTAAAGGGAAATAAAATCACCCATTTTAATAATGCCTACATAAAGACACTATTTGCATGTTGTTTAATTTTCTCCTAATCTTTTACAATATTTTCATAGCTGTGATCATACCACCTGTGCAATTTTATATGTTGCTTTCTTAATTTCAAGTAACATAGGCATTTTTCATATTATTATGCCACCTTTTAAAAATCCTATTAGAAGACTTCATGATATTTTATTAAAACAGTCAGTATTCAAGTTTAGTTAGGCGTTTAGGTTATTTTAACATGGTCTCCGTTGCAAATCTGTGTTGGTCATATGGAGCACATTTTATTTTTCAAAACTGTAATTTTTTTCTTAAGGGAAGTTTGTAAAAGTGGAGTTACCATTTCAAGTGGCTGCAAGCATAGTTAAAAGATGTTGCATAATGCCAACATCTTTTTCAAAGGCTTGTACAAGTTAACCATTCCAACAGAAATGCATGAGTGTACACAACTCACTGCATGTCACAAGTCTGGATAACACTGTATTAAGCAACAAACTCTCTGGAAGGTGCTATAGCTGAAGCCACATCTTGCACCCACCCACCTCTACCCCTTTAATGCTAGTAAAACAGAAGGGGGAGGAAACGTATTCATATCTCTAAAGACACAAGGAAAAAACTATTCAAAGCACCGATGACTGTTAAAGAAGATACACAAGCATTCCTCCAATCATCTCCTGTAAATGACTTCAAATGTTTCAGGGGCGTCATTTCCATGCCTGGACCCAAGACCCACACAATTCCCTTCAGACATCTCTCACCCTGGCAAAAGTAGACTAGAATATTTAAATAGAATTTTCACACAAAAACAGGTCAATGTACAACCATAGTTTCCCCAATCTAAGGAAATGAAGTTCCATTCTTTTGCACACTGCTGCGTGTTCTTCTCCTGACTATATCCTTCACCCAATGGTCTTTCCCGATATGTTCTCAATTTTCTTTTGGTTTAAAATTTTGATGCTTAATTTTATGGGGCAACTTGATTGGGCCATGGGATGTCCAGATATCTAGTTAAATATTGTTTCTGGGTGTGTTTGACAGGGTGTTTCAGGGGAAGAGATTGGCTTTTAAATCAGTGGGCTGGGTTAAGACGGTTGACCTCACCAATGTGGATGGGCATTACCTAACTGTTGAGGGCCTAAAGAGAACAAAAAGATGGAGAAAGGGTCCATTTGCTCTCTGCCTGACAGCTTGATTTGGGACATTGGTCTTCTCCTACACTCAGACGGAGAAGTACACCATCAGGTCCCTGGTTCTCAGGCCATTGGACTCAGACTGGTGCTACACCACCAACTTTTGTGGGACTTCAACTTGCAGATGGCAGATTGTGAGGTTTCTCAGTTTCTCTATCATCACATAAGCCAATTCTCTATAACCTATAGTCTATTAAACGACCAAATGACAAAAAAAAGATATAAAATCTATAATCTCCTGTAATCAAGTAATCTCTCTATCTGTGTGTCTCTTCCCCTTGCCTTTCTTCTATATATAAAGGAAGATGATATCTATATCTATACCTATCTCTCTCTCTCTCTGTCCATCATCTCTGTATATCATATGGGTTCTATTTCTGTGGAGAACTCTAATACACAAATCTCGGTGTTCATTTTTTTCTCTCCTTAATGCCTAAATTATGTTTTTATTATTTCCTCTCTATGTCTATTATTTTAACAGTCATTCTAGAGATTACAACAGTATCCTTCACTTATCAAAGTTTAACATAAATTAATAATTTGAATACTTCCTGTTAAAACACTTTCACTCCACTTACCTTGCTATTGCATTGCTATAGTTGCTAGATATTTACTTCTGTATATGTTATACACTCACACAGCGTTACTATTGCTGTTTTTATTCAATCAACATTACCTTTGATAAATACATATAATTACATTTTTCATAGCTTTTTTTTCATTCTTTATTCTGTGACCTTCCATCTGGGACTACTTTCTTTCTCATAAAATAAAATAATTTATTATTTTCTTACTGATGGGGACAAATTCTATTTCTTCTGAAAATGTTTTAATTGTACCATTATTTTTGGAGAATATTTTCTTTGGGTAGAATTCTGAAATGGCAGCAACTATTTTCTCATTTTTGTTTCCTTCTGCCCCCAGCTTCTTGAAGGAATCATTGCATTTTCTACTGGCCTCTAGTGGTTTTAATAAGACTCTGTCAGTGTATTTTTGCTACTTTGAAAGTAATCAGTTGTTTTCTCTGGCTATTTTTAAATATTTTTTCTCTTTTTCTTGAGGGGGTAGATATCAATTTTATTATAGTATGCTATGGTATTTTTTTGTATTTACCTTTAATAGTGTATATAATCTTCTTGAATGTGTAGCTGAAAGCTGTAATCAGTTTTGAAAAATCTTTGTCAATATCTCTTTAAAAATATTCCTCCTCCACTTTCTTTCTCTAGGGACTCCATTCTTCAATTTTTTTCCATTTGACCTGGATGTTGTTTCTCTTTTAGATCACAACTCACATCATCAGCCATGTCTAATCTGGTAAGCCTAGTCATTGAATTCTTAATTTTATTTATTGGGTTTTCAACTCTAGACTTTGAATTTTAGTCATTTCAAAAATATATGTATATGGTTATCACTGGAAACATTCTGACTTGTCTTCTGTGTTTTAAAACACGAAGATTTTATATACATGTTAGACGGACTTTGAAGGAGCTCGCCAAATACATGAATGTGATATATAAATCATAAAGCTCTTAATTACAAAATTGAGCAAAGAACTTTATCTTCTAGCAACATGCTAAATTTCTGCATTAAAATAAGATTAAGAAGTTTAAATTTTATTGTAAGAATTATTTTCATAAAGCACATTTACAATTGCACAACCTCACTATTGTACAACGTCACAATTGGCTTCTTTCACCCTTCTAAAAAAATAGTCACTGACTGCCTATTGCTAGTTTAATAAATTCTATGCTATATTGGGATATAATAAATAATTCAAAATATGTGTCCTAGGGTTTAGAGATTAGAGTTTCCTGGATATTTTCATGAAATATTGGAACAATGTGCTAGATATGGAAATTATGATTGCCATTGAAATTATGGGGCAAATAAATTAAAAAATGTATAAAGTGTCAATCAATATCATCTATATTATAAACTCAATGTATATTTTCAACAGCATTCTCAGTATTCACCCTCTTTCTGATCACCCTAACTTCAGGGCTGGACCAAGAATGAAGTCATAGAAGCCTGAAGGACAGTGGTGCTTGGGCCCAAGGAGGCAATAGGACATATTCTTTTAGAATCAAAAACTAGACAGGCGATCCAACAGATATACCAATATGAAGGGGTAGACAGAAAGAAGAAGAGAAATGATTACAAAAGAAATTAGAGAAATAAAACAAATGTTGAAGTTTAATGTAAGCGGTAGTTTTGAAATATGGTCAGACAATGGTTTAGTCCTTTCCTGCATCTCTCTTGGGTTAGAAAAAAGAGAAAAAACAAAATAATTGCTAAATATGCTCTCCCAGCTCAGAAAAATTAACACATCCATACTAGATTGCCAGTCCTCAAACTCACCATGTTCAATTTTATCATCATGATTTTTCCAGCTGATCTCTACCTAGAATGCTTGTTCTTACTGAACTCTTCAGCTCCACACAGCAGCCACCATTAGAGAGCTCATTTAAGTTCACACCAAGCGGAATTCTGCCCTGTTTCAACTATTCTCCTCCAAAGTGACCTTGCTTTTCTCTTAACACAATACATTGATTTTACTTCTTTTATCATTAAAACATTTTCTTGCCATTATTCTTGTGGTTATGTCTATGGTCATATCATTGTTAAGTACATCTGATTATAAATAATCGGGGATAAGTTTGGTTACTTTATAGATATTTGCATATGCCTTGTTCTCTGCTAAATAATATGCTCTGAATGGTCAAAACTATTCTTAATATGTCTTTGTAGCTACCAGAGAACAATGTCAAATAATATTAGCTAAATATACATGTTGAAAATTATAAGTATTTTTCTTGGAAGATTACTTCCGTAATGTGTGTGATATGAGCTAAAAATGTCATTGACCACTGACTGATTTGAATTGGATTTTCAAATTGACCACACTTCTTTTCCTCTCCAAATAAATATTATACATGCAAATACACACACCCACTTTTTACATTAGGTAAATAGAAAGAGTTACATTTAGGCCCCGTTGCGTAGTGGTGAAGTTCACCAGTTCGGATCCTTGACATGGACCTACGTGCAGCTCATCAAGCCACGCTGAGGCAGTGTCCCACATAGAGCAACAACTAGAAGGATGTACAACTATGACATACAACTATCTACCGGGGCTTTGAGGAGAAAAAAGGAGAAAAGGAAGAAGATTGGCAACAGATGTTAGCTCAGGGCCAATCTTCCTCAAAAAAAAATGGAAAAAAAACTTTCTAAAATAAAAAAAAATAGTTACGTTTATGATTTGTTTGAATAGACCAAATTATAAAATTTATCGAATACCTGTTTTTTTGAGATTTAAATTGTTGGTTTGTTCATAATCATGGAATTGTAATATCTATCCAAACCACTCATATAAAATCAAGAATAAAATTTTAAGTACATATGGTAATTAAAAAGGATCCAATCAATTATTTTTTAATGATTTGCTGTGCACAGAGCATTATCACAGATTCTGTGAGAAATATAATAGTATGAAAATGTTCCTGCCCTTGATAAGCATAAAATCTGACTGAGAAGGGTTAGTAATTCACAGCTGAAACAATGTGAAAATAACACACCACAGATTTTAATTAAGTTTTATGATTTGTATCTATAAGTATTGAAGGAGGTCAACATCATCTCCATGTGAAAAGCTCCATAACTAGATTTAGCTAATTTGCATAAGAAAAACAATAATAATAAACTTTTATTTCGGCAATATCAATGCCACTCTTCACATTCATGTCGTATTTTTTATTATAAAATCACCTTCCTAAGTATGTTAATCAAATTTGTATTTGATTTGAAGTTTATAAAAAACATATATAAGAACAATTTGTTGCCCCATATGTATTACTAATGCTCACAGACATTACAGCAGAATTTTTAAAAAATCTATAATTCGCTAATTGATATACAGATTTTTTTCTATGATTTACTTATAACTTCCTTTATCCAAAGGACTAGAAATGGCCAATTTATTGTCCATAGCAATGTTCATAGTACTTACCATGTACAGCAAGTTTTAACTTGAAGAAAAATTTACGAACATCTCATTCACCCAACACTAAGTCAATTTCAGGCTGTCTTAATCTCTTCTGCTTTGTGGAAAACTTATAGATTTACACATATGATAAAAACGTCCCCTCAAAATTGTGTAAATTGGGTTGGAAGTGAGTAGAGTACTGAGGTACATTCCACAATTAGGAGAACACACAGAAAAAAAGGAGGGCAGAGATAGGGGAAATATTAATGAAAAAACACATAACACATCTATGAATTTGATATAAAATATATAGATTGACTTCATCTTTTTTCCTTTTTGGAAACCTTGCCATTTGCAACAACATGGGTCAACCCTGACGGTATTATATTAAGCAAAATAAGTCAGACGGAGAAAGACAAATATCATGTGACTTCACTTATATGTGAAAGATAAAACTACAACAACAAAACACGTACATATAGAGAACAGAATGGTGGCCAGAGGGGAAGAAGGTAGGGAGGAGGGTGGACGAGGTAAAGGGGGACATTTGTATGGTGACGGATGGAAACTAGACTTTTGGTGGTGAACAGGATGTAGTCTATTCAGAAGTCAAAATACAATGATATACACTTGAAATGTATGTAATATTATAAACCAATGTTACTTCAATAAAAAAATATATATTTTTATATGATATATTGATGATGGTATATATTATATTATATATATATATATGTATAGATTGAGATGATATTTGGGAAACACTATTCCACACTCATGCTTCCACAACATCAGGAGGGAAAGCCAGTCAATTATGTAAATGGCTCAAAACACTTTTTTTTTTTTAAGATAGACATCTTTGGTAGAACGTGTGGCTAGCTCTTCATCAAAATCACTTAGGGAACTTTATAAAAATAGAAGAATACAGACTCCTGAGTGTCACTCAAGTTAACTTACATTTATTGAGCGCTTACTATATTATAGCCACTTTTTGAAATGCTAAATAATTGAATTCTCTTAGTGTCTGCTTGAAGTAGGTTCTGCTTTATAGAAGAGGAACTTGAGTCTCAGCAGGGTTAAATAACTTTGTAACCCACTGGAGTGAATTTCCCTATTCTTTACTGGCATCTCTTTCTCTTTATTATCACAAAATTTTGAAGTGACACTGGCTTGTTTATGATCTTCTTTTATTTCTATCTACACCACTATGATCTATCTAATCTCATCAATCCACATAGATTTTAATACTGTCTACATGCTGGACGCTACCAAATGTGTATTTCTGACAAAAATCACACACAACTCTACAAGTATCTTGATGGCCCCTTTTTGATAGATGGATAGGTTTTATAAACCAGCTACTATTCCTTTGTCAAAAATATACTACTGATCCCATCATTCATCTAGATTACAGAGATATCTAATATTCAACAGATTTCTCAGTTTAAGCCCCTATCAAGTATTGACAAAAGTGACATCCATAAAGTGGGTGGCTCTCCCACAATTTCAGGATCCATTCTGTTCACTGACATGGATGTTCTCTATCGAATATCTCTATTCAAAACATCCTCCTTCTTATCAGTGTGGTTTTCAGATTACTTCTCCCAGAGACACTGTATAAGTATATCAAAGGCCAAAGATCTTCAATAATCTTTTTAACATGTTTCTCTTTCTGAAATCTGTTTTCCTTCACTTTGAAGAACTCTAAATCATCTTCAAGTACTCTCTTGTTTAAAATGACCAAGTGCTTGAACTATTTATAAATTGAATTCTCTATCCTCTGGATCTCATACCATTTTTTACCTCTTTGATGGTACTTATGTTGTTCCTCATGTTTCAGTAAAGAATCCAAAATGCCAGGTGAGTTTACTCTATTCTTTCATATCTAAACAAAGTCTACTCAAATCATCCTGTTAGAATAATCATGACCTTTCCACTTGTAACCACCAAATACTTGATTTCATACATATCTCAAATTCTACAGACATTCTTATCTCCTATTTAGTGCTGTTTCAGAGGTGGAATATAGCCTACTTTACTTGATATTCCCCAATCAAAAAGTAAAAAATGATATAAAAACATAAAATTAGTGTACACAGAACTTAATTATATTTTGGGGAAGTTGGAGGAAGGGCAAGTTTATACCACAGCAAAACAGTTTAAAATACAACATTAAGAAATTTCCTATGGGCCTGTCCGGTGGTGTAGTGGTTCACATGCTCTGCTTCAGCAGTCTGGGGTTCGTGGGTTCAGATCCTGGGTGTGGACCTACACACCGTTCATCAAGCCACACTGTGGTGATGTCCCACATACAAAGTGGAGGAATATTGGCACAGATGTTAGCTCAGGGCCAATCTTCCTCACACACAAAAAAAAAAAAAAAACAAGAAGAAACTTCCTGTTCATAAAGTCATTTGCCAACTTGCTACTGAAAATTTTTTTCTTGCTCATGTTCCCCACCACTCTAGATTCCAAATTCTAGTCATATCTTATGGTTTCAATTTGTCCAATCCAATTTCTTTCCTCCTTTCTTCATATCCTCCAATCTCAAATTCATAGTCCTTAGACTATCTTTTTATTTTACTATTTCTTTCCAAACAATATCTTTTGGATCTCAATATCTAGATTCAAAGTGGGTTGGCAAGATATTTTACTTAAAAAAAGACTGTAATTAGTATTTGGGTGGTGAACATGAGAACATGATGTAATCCATGCAGAAATAGAAGTATAATGACGTACACCTGAAATTTATACATTATAAACCAATGTGACTGCAGTAAACAAAAAATAAAATAAATAAATAAATAAATAAAAAGGCTGTCTCTTGCTTAAAACAATTCTCATACCAGGTGAGAAAGCAATATGTTTTTTATACTATTTAGATTGTTTCTTGGAGCTGCTCTCTTAGGTCCCTTATCAGAGATGACCAATGACTTCTTAATTGTAAGACTTGTTCTCTATATATCTCTTCAATGAATAGCATACATATATATATAAATTAATATATGTTTATGAATACATATGTGTGTATATACACATATGTATTCTTAATTATCGTCTTTCTAAAAACTTCCTAACTCAAACTGATCTCTACTTTTTAGAATAAAAACAATCTTTAAAACACAGCCAACTACAGTTTATTGCCAACATAGGTTATGCTTTATAGATCACATTTTTCCAATTCCAGGCAAATGCCCAATTGCATTTGGTATTAACAATCTGTGCTTAGAGAGTCAAGTAATAATAGAATAAATGAGCAAAATGTATTAGCAAAAATTTTCCATTATTGGTTGATAAAATAGTCTTAAAAATGGAAATAAAATAAAGCTATAGAAATATAAGTGAAGTAGAAATTTAAAATGATTTGGAGATGCTTTTGAGTTTCAATAGGGTGATAGTTAAATGGAAATGAAGCTATATTTTGGTACACAGAAGCTGGAGTTTAATAGAAGTCCTGATTTATATAACCTTAAGAAAAAGTGAATTTTTATCACATTTATATTTCTGATTTATAGCTCAGGATCTATACCAATTTACAGGGACATGCATGATAAATGAAAGAGATAATTGAAAAATCAAGACCAGAGCTCATAGGAAAAAGCAAACATGTTAACGATACAGGTTAACGTTTCATTTGACTCTAAGCTTCCTGGAAGCTAAGACCAAAACAGGAAAACTACCTGTTATGTACTTCTTAGAAGGTACCTAATGTGCCAGTTGCTTTCAAGAGTCAAATCTAACAAATTCCCTGACACCAGTCTCTGAACCTGTTTTCTCACTTACATCGTGGACATAATAAAATATACCCCAATAACTTTCAAGATTCTTGGAAACTGTAGATGATACCAATTAAGCAAATTGGGTTGTGACCTGCTCGTGATAACTCTCCCACCCCAACCCAGCTTACAGAGTTGTGTCCTCAATGACTAGATGTGCTTTAAAATTTTTGTACCTGGGTCCCAGCTAGCCTAATTGGATACCCATTATTGGGTATAAACAATTTAAGATAGGAGACGTCAAAAACTGGGAATCACTGGACCTGAGTTTTATTAATGGCAGCTGCCTGGGGAGGTCAACAGACTTCTCTAAAATTGTTTGTTCAGTTCAACTGGTTCAGCTCTTTCTTCATTTCTGTGAGTTACTCCACCTTCTTCCTATGAATTCAATCTATTACTGAACCTTAATTAATACAGAAACACAAATTAGTAAGATTTGGTATGGTGGGGAAAATGATACAAATATGAGGTTTGCTTATTAGAAGTGGTAGACCAAGCAAGGTTCTCAACACTGTCAGCAGAGTTAGCTGATTTAATTTCCATGTAATGTTTTAGACATATCTCTTCTTTCAGTGTAGTTGAATAGGCACCAAGAAGTCTAAACAAATAGAGCTTCTAAAGAAAATGTAATTATCAGTGTGTACAGAGCCAGAGCTGTTCCATGGACATAATAAGTTTGGGAGCCATGAGAGAAAATCAGCATTAATGAACAGTAATCATGAAAATCTTATCAGCTGGAGCATTTAAAACAAAACAATTAAGAGGCTTTCATTTCATTAAGCAACCACAATTGCTCTTAATATCATTTTGAGGCTTTAAAGAAAAGAATTCTCTCTTTAACCTCAATTTAAATGAAAAGTTACAAATGATCTGAAAGTGTTAATAGTTTTAAAATATAATTTCATTTATGGTAATCTAGGCTAAGAAACTGAACTCAACTGGGAAAAAGATTATATAATATTGATTGCAGCATTATTTATTGGCGGAAATAAAATAAAATCTCCAAAGGTAAAGATAGAATGAGGCAATAATGTAATACTTACGTAAATTATGGCGCATATATAGAATGCACCAACATGAAACCTTTAAAATTAGAGTGTAATGATACAAGTAAATGCTAGTGAATGTTGAACAAAAAAGGCAGTTTATAAATATTCATGTTCTGTAATATTTCCACTGCTTTAAAATTTAAATACCATAGAAAAATTAAGGTGTTTCCCGTTAGTCAGTGCCTCGGTGGTCAACAAACTTCTGCTGTTGATAGTGACAGAAGAGCTGCCCAATGATGGTTGGTCAGCTCTTTCTTCTATCCTGTGAGTTACCTAGTCTCCTTCAAGAAATTCCTCAAAATCAAAATTTTAAGTTAAAAAATAAAACTGCAGGAAAATAAACATATTGCTTAATCTAACTGGAGTAAAAAAATGTAAATCTATGTGTATACAGTATTGGCAAGACAATGAATAGAATAAGAAGTGGAAAAGTTCACAGCAAACTACAACCTACTAATTTGGAGAAGGGAGAGTATAGACAGGTGATGAGATCTTTTACGTTTTATTTTGTACACATCTCTACAGATTGAGTGTTTTGTAATACAACTGATGAAAATACAAACAATAAAAATTAAAGAAAAATAGGAAATTATAGCAAAATTTATGATACGTCTATTTTCAAAAGGTGATAGGGTAATTTTAATTTTCCTTTTCTTTCTGTGTGTGTCTATGTGTGTGTGTGTGTGCGCGCGTTTTAAAGATATAATGTACTTGGTTTCCTATGGGAACTATCAACTTCTACGTTATTTTCAGTCCCAAAGGCCAAGGGATGCTTGAAAATGCATTTGAATTGTTGAAATCTGCTGAGTGTTATAGTGGAATTTTAACCTTAATTTATATCTTAATAACATTTGCTAGAGTTATCTGTTGAGCATCAAAATGTCATTGAAAAATTCTTCAATAAATTACTGCAGCAAGTAGCTTCCCAATGTTTTCATTGGCTTGCAATTCTCAGTGATTTCACCTGTGCTTCTTGCAAGATATATGTGAGAGCTGAGATCTGTTATATTCTACTTTGTTTATTCAGGCCCTGGGAGGTAATCCCAATTGGAATTTTATCAAAGATATCCGGATGGTAATAATGATAATCCTTCAGCATCTAGATTAGTTCTCTGCTTTATTCCACTAATGAATACTCTGGAGAAATACGGGTAATTTTACGGAACAAATTAACCTTAGAGCACAGCTACTTATAATGTTCATTTTACTGGACACCTACGAAGCAGAATAAATTTAAATACAGTTTAATCGACCCTTCCAGGCCTGGTAGAGATCAAACAGCTAGGACATAAATATAATGGTAATTAACTTAAATTGAAGCTAAAATGCTTTTTATGTAAGTACTGATAAATATCACATTTGGGATCCTAATTCCAAGCAAATAGAGAGAATATAGGAATCAGGCAGCAACTTTGTACTATGTATCATTGGTGTCACGGTAGATCAGAGGTGGTGTTTGCTGGCAAGGAAATCTGATTTTTAATTACTTTGTTGTTTCCAGCATATAATGGCCATGACTTGTTCCACAGGAGCACCACGATGTGAGCTGCATTTTGTTTCCCTCCTGCCTTCATTTCACTGCAGAATTGACAAAATGTAACTCTCCATCCCACTAATAGGGCAGCATGAAAACTAATTGGTATTCTCTGTTTTCAAATACTTGTATCCTCAAGCTTCTCTGCCTAAAAAAGCCTGACGGAGTCTCTTCATTATCTCATTACGCTATAATTATTGCATACTCAAATGCCAGGGCCTGAGAGTAATTCATTTATGCTGTGCATCAATATAAACTTATGCCTCTAGAACTAAATTTAACCAACTTTTAAAAATTTTAATTTAGTTCACAGTGTTATTTGTCTCCTGGTGATTCAAGACAAGTAATAATCTTTTTTTTTTTTATTAAAAGAAGAAAAATCTAAATCAATATACTAACTATTCTAGCTTTTAAAGTTTTTCGATATTTCCTTGCCATTCTCTTATGCCATACTCAGAATGGACAGAAAAGCATCTTTTGATGCCTTTGTGCACTCCTGCTCACCACTGCCACATCCAGGCTGGCATTCTGTTCTCATTCAATTAACTCTTCCAAAATTCATACACCTCGATATTTTTGGTATAGTGATGAACACGTTAGCTATTCTTTATTCTATAATTTTATTCAATTTAATTAAATTAAATGCATTCAATGAAAAAAACAAGCATCTTGGGGCTGGCCTGGTGGCATAGTTGTTAAGTTCACGCACTCTGCTTCAGCGGCCAGGGTTCGCAGTTTCGGATCCTGGGCACGGAGCTATGCACCCACTTATCAAGCCTTGCTGTGGCAGGCATCCCACACATAAAATAGAGGAAGATGGAAGCAGATGTCAGCGCAGGGCCAATCTTTCCCGGGAAAAAGAGGAGGATCAGCAACGGAGGTTAGCTCAGGGCTAATCTTCCTCACCAAAAAAAACCCCCAAAAAACAAAACAAGCATCTATTCTATAATTCCCAGCATAATGATTTGTAAATGGTACATCTAAAAATATGCTTACAGAATTGGACTTTTCAATGAGTTAACTATCTGTTCCCATTTTCATGTATGAGTAATTTCACATTCCTTTTAATTTTTTCACTTCTATCACTTTATTTTCCAGTCCACAGAGATAATCAGTGGAACAGTTGTTATAAATCTCTTAAACACATAAATATAACTACTTTCTCTTAAGATCTAGAAACCTGAGATTCCCATCAGAGAATCAAGATCCGTTCCTCATACAACATAAACTCACTTCCTTTTCTGTCTTTATTGTGTTCTCCAACCTTTCAAATCTTCAAGTTTATGGTGCCCAGTGTAGTTCTTCCCAATTTTATACATATTTTGAATTTCTTCATCAGACATTTCAGCCAATAGACTTCCCAATGCCATAGAGGGACACAGAAGGAAAAACTCTACAAACAAATAAAAATAACAGAAACCACAAACTAAAAACAAACAAACAACAACATTGAAAGAGGAGGCCACAAGGAAATTAAGCGTGTCAGACCTCTTCATGAAAATTCTTTCCGTTTCTCTTACTACCGCCCTAGTCCAAATACCATCATTTCCTCATGGATTCTCTGTTCTAATGTACCCCCTAATAATTCAGTCTCCACACAATAATCTTTTCAAACTATAAATTAGATCATGATACATTGTTGCTCAAAACATTCCAATAGTTTTCCATCATATTAGCATACAATTTAAACTCCTTTTCCTCGGGTTACCTTGAGCAGTCTGGAGGGCCACAGCTAGCAGGGTGGTTTGCATTTTCATCTTGTCTTCTCTTTCATCCTCAATTACATCCTGGTGATTGAACACCCCAGCGGCAGCCTCTACTAATTCTGATGCAGAATTAGCATCAGGACGTACAACCAACTTTTGGAGTTTCCTACAGGTGTCTGGAGCACTTTGAGATATGAAATAGGTCTTAAGAACCACTGTACTACCCTGGGCCTCAGGATTTATCCCCTGAGGCAGTCTCGTAGCCTCTGGAAAAAAGCCAGGGGTTTTCCTCAGCTCCTTGTTGGGTCTCTCAATTTCCGTTGCAGACCTCAAAAATGTACCCAAGGACGTATTTCTTCCGGCTCCTGCCCCGGGTCCAGGCCGCAGCCAAGTGACTGGGTGCTGGGCTTCTTCCGCCGCTGCCGCTGCTCATCACCGCTCCTGGGCCGAGCGGGCCGCGCAAAGCGCAGAGGCGCCCACCTGCCTTCAGGCCGCCCCTCCCGCCGCCACCAGCACTGCCGCCGCTGAGGTCGCCACTGCTGCCATGATGGGGCAGGGGACACCAGGCCGCTCTCTTCTACCTTCCGTGCTGCTTCCCCAGCCGCACCACCCTAACCATCCGTGCCACCGCTGCTACCAATAACTCTGGGGACATGCCCACTTCAATCAAATCAGCAAACACACGCAAGATAAACGCACCCATACAAAGACAAACTCCAACTCCTGCAGGACAAACACCAAAGGTGAAGTCCAACAATCCCCCACATCTCTCCCAAGCAAGGGTCCCTCCTTTCACACAGGAAAGAGATGGAGGGACAGAGAATTCACCACCGCGCGTGTGGTATTGACTCTCCCCACAAACGCAAAAACCGACTTCTGCTCACACAACTACAATATAAGCTTTATAAGAAGAAAAATATTTTTTGTGCCTGAAACACAGTAGACATTCAATAAATATGCAAGAAGGAATGAATAAAAATAAGGAGTTGCCCACTCAACCACTTTCTCCTTGTCTTCCTCTATCAGAGGAACCGGAAAATGAATAATCAGTTCTCCCTGCTACCGTCCAGTGAGGTGTGGCCATATTATGTGTTTCTAGGCAGTGACATATGAATGGATGTTTGGTGAGAAGGATTCCTTTGCAAATAAAAGGTACACTCGGGGAAAAGACTTTGAAATTTCTGACTTTCCTTGCCTAGAATGAGCAAGTGAAGTGTGAAGGCTAAAGAGGCATCTTGTGATTGCAGGGATAAAAGTCACACACCGAGGATGAAGGAAAAATAAGATAAAAAAGAGTCAAAATGTTTGACGACATCTCTGAATACATAGTAGTAAATTATGACCAATAATGATGAACTTCTTCAAACTCAACCTCACAGCCATACATATTTTAGTGGGAAAATACTCTAAATGTCAGGGATTGACATCTAGTGGTGGCACTGAAAGCTCATGGAACCAGTCACAAAGGAAGATATTTTGGGGGAGAGTGTCACTGAAATTAGACTAAGGAATATGACCATGTAGTCTCTCTTCTCAAATGGATGGTCATTATTTTCATGCTCATGGAAAGGGGAGTAACCCAGTCTTTTCAACTGAGAAAAGTACACCCCTATATCAGTATCTTCTAAGGCAAGGTATTAGGAAGGAAGTCAGGATTTTGCAATAATCAATCCTGTGGGAGATCAGGGATACAAATAGAAAGAGATGCTGATGATACTGTTTATCCATAAGGAAGACAAAAAGCTCATTTCTAATTTCTTATGCATCTGTTACTTGCAATGAAATGAAGTATATTAAAGAATACCTTAAAACTAAGGGGAAAAACAGATTTGTGCTCATCAAAGAGAAATCTATTATTATCCAAATATGAGGTTTAAGTATTCTTTTGAAAATAATATTGAAAAAAATTACAACAAACAACAACGATAAAAGATAAAAAGCATACAAGCAGTGGAATTCTTTACTATTATGTAAGAAAAGTCATATATGAAAGTTAAAACACATCAACTGACAGCTGAAGCTATTCCCTTCTCAGTTCCCACCAGTCGGTGTTGTTAATGAACAGAATTTCCCTTAGGATGATAAAGTGGAAAGAAGTTGACCTTTGAAATCAAATAGACATGATTCAAATCCCTGTTTCTCCTCATATTAATTGTGGTTTTAGAAGCGTTCCTCTGATTGTCTCCAGTTTAGCCCCTAAATCTGGGCATTATCATGCCCATCTTATTTATAGGCTGGTGTGATTACTAAGTGATACAATGTATAGACATTTCTTAGAACACTGTTCTTTCTGAACCAGTTGCCAGGGCGTAGGGTTCAGGGGAATCAGTCCATTGTTCTCCATTAAATATTTCTATTGAAAGAAATGGCCTAAAGCTCAAAATGTGGTCCCAGGAGCCTTTGGGGGTCCTCAAGACCCTTTCAGTGGGTCTACAAGGTTCTGCATTTTCCAACTGCATTATCTGTATGAGGACAGACTTTCTTTATACACTTCAACCAAAAGAGTATATTGCAACAGACTGAATGGAGAAGTACACAGGAGAGTTCAGGTGCCTTTCATCAAGCCAGATATTAAAGAGATTTGTAAAAGAATGCCACTGTTCTCATGAATATATTAATATGTAAGTCTATTATCATTTTAAAATAAATAAATAAATATTTTAAATTTTTCTCAGTTTTAATTTCTAACGCAAAAAATATTGATATATTTAACCTATAGAAACAAACACACTTTAGGATCTTCAATATTTTTAGGAGTATAAATGGTCTTGAGACCAAGAAGTTTGAGAACTGGAGACCTAAATAGCTACTCTTTGGCGTTCACCACAACCATATAAAAGAAGCTTAGGCTATTATCTCTTTTCTTAAGGAAAAAAAATTCAGATTGAATATATACGTTATATATATTATATGATAAATCATTAATTTGTTAGTTAACAATATTCTCTTAATTTGAATTCTATGTTTTTATGATCTTAAATTGGCTCTGCCATGGAATCTCAAAGAAAAATCCTGTGAATTAGATGATCTTATAGTACTATTAGAATTGTGCAAGATAACCACGAAAATATATAAGTATTGGCTACTTGCCTCCTAATCTGTTCTAGACCCAAACATTGATAGTCTTGAGCCTCAGTCAATAAGGAAAACATTTGTAGGCATGAACAATAAAGAGCAATACTATGCATAATTATAACATAAGCTTCTGTAATAAATACTACTATATTAATACCAAAAGACCTGGGAATTAAATGTCTTTTTACTTTTAAGGGAAACATAATACTCTAAGATAGTGGCCTGCCAGGGTAATATAACAAGTATGTTTAAAATCTTGGTGTGAGTCGGAAAAAATTGAATTTCCTTTGCAAGTATTCTTAGCCTTCCAGGCAATAAAATCATTCTTGTGTTATATTTAGTCAGAAAAGGTGAGCCATAAAAATTAAGTGACATATACATGTAGATCTATCTTCTTTCTATTCAATTTGATTGATAATACAAATTTCATTGTCAGCAGGAAAACAACTGAATTCGCTTAATACAAGATAAGGGTACCTTAACATTACAGAATTGTCTGGAAGGCTGTTGGCCTGACTGATCTCCATTTTCCCATCAGATGCTTTCTCCAGGCTTCCTTCTACACTTTGCTCTGGGCTGCAGGGGGTTGACTTCCATGAGCTGCATCATCTTCCATCTCCCAACTCCACCATCCTCAATTTCGATTTGGCCAACAGAAGCAACAGTAGAGAACTGGTGAGCTGGAGAGACAGAGAGAGAAAGGGAGAGGGAAAGAGTGAAAGGGGGAGAGAGGCAGAGAGATTGGATCCTCTCGGTCATTCCCAGACTGCAGTTTTTACCGTGGTTCTGGTTGCTTTCCTCTGCTTTGAGATCAAACTCCCATAGTTGCCACTCTCACCAGATGCCAGTTTGCACTCATTATCCTATCTCATATTGCTCCGTTGGGTGGACAGGTAGTACAAATATCCAACATTTTCCGGTGCCAGGATACTCCACCACTTCTTGCTGGATCATTCAGTCCTACCTCCATCTTTGTAAATAGACTTTGCATTAAACTTCATTAGACTGTCTTTAATTAACATTTTGAGTATGTCCTGCCGACTGGTACAGCTGTTGTTTCAGAATCTTCCACAATCCAGTGTGATTTTCAGACACCATGGGAGGAGGTTTTCCATCTATTAGGTTGCTATTTGGTAAATCGAACCATTACTGAAAGCTCATTGAGGGCCTAACTTATTCCCACTATAAGGAATCAGGTTTAGTATATGTTGTGCCAGCCAATACAAGCAACCAGACTATTTCATATAATTTTATCTGCAATAGACAAAGGACAAAACTTCTGCTGTGTTTTAAGTTTTCCTAATTTCAAACAAATTGGATATACATAATGTTGAAACTATCATGAGCCAATTAGTTATTAAAAGGTGAATGCTAACTCATTTAATACGTATTTTTACTAAATAGAGAGGTGAAATAACAAGATACATAGGTTCCTTGATAGTACAAGTATCATCTCTAAGAAATGGAAGAGATATGGTGTCAAATACTGTTCAGGTTTTTTTAACTGCAACAATAATATTCTAAGTACTTTACATATATTGACTCATTTTAACCTTTCAAAAACTCTGTGAGGTAGGTTGTAATTTTCCTCCATTTTGCAGGCAATGGCCCGTTCACAGAGAGATGAAGTAAGTTGCCCCATAACACACAGTGGATGGCTGAGCTGGAGATATAACAAGAATTAAAAGTAATTAAAATGATCTTTGTTCTTTACTTCTTTTAATAAAAATAATAATCAAATTTCCAAAGAGATTAAGAAATTGACCTTTTGAAGTAAAACTAAAATTCTATGACCTATACAAGTCAATTTTATTTTACTTTCACTCAATTATATTTCAGTTGAAGTAATTTTTATTAGAGTAGTATTTTAAGCTGCTTTCTTATTATGTTATTTCATTTTATGAGAACAGAAAAATAACTATCAATGTAACTGTCACAATTACAGATAAATGAAAGAATCAGGTGACATCTAAGAAATAGCTACATCATTGGCATTCCTAGCGTACCTTTCTCCATTGCTGCCTTTGTTGACTCATCAAATAATCATAAAATGGAGTGCATGCGGTGCTGTCCCTGTGCTGGTGTTACAAAGAGAACAACACACATAGTCTTCCTGGTTCTCATGGACATATCATGAGGGAGATAAACGTGAAAAAAATAATTACATCTATGATCTTTATCACGCAAGAGAGACTTGAGATAAAATAAAAGTGAATTTTCCACATCAAGAAAACGAGGAAGCATTTTCCTGAGTTGAACCTAGACCTGAAGGAAGAGGATGTCTTGTCTAGAAGGTAGTGGGGTTGGTGGAGACAGAAGATATTCCAAGGACTAGGTAAACTAGCAGAAAGGAAAGCCTGGGGGTAAAGGGAGTTCAGATCTTTCTGAGAAGTAAACATTCATCATTGTTTCTGGAATTCAGAACATTCTAGATACTGAGGCTTACATCATATGTTTTTAGAAAGTAGATTATTTTCTATATTCAGTTTAGGAGACAGAAATTTTAAGAAATTCTCCTTCAAGATTCTAATGTCAAGGTCAAAGTTCCAGCCTATGTAAAGTCACTGATTATCTTTTGTTTCTCATATTCTCCCATTCTGGAGGGAGAATGTAAGACAAAGAGAACTGAGTGAAGCTGAAACAACCTGGTGAATTTACCTTGAAAACACTCTATGAAGGAAGTGCCTCAATAATTCCTCCTAAGGAATTTTATCTACAAAAAAACTGAGTAACAAGTGGAGAATGAGGTGCATTTTAACATAAAATTATAATAGACTTATGAGTGCTATAATTTAATTGGTACTATTAGTACCAACATTTTGTATGTATTATGTGTAACCTTTATAGAACCTTACAGTATTGGTACTTTTATCTACATTTTATAGATGGGGAAACTGAGAAGTCACATGACTTGCCCATGTTTGATACCTGTACATAGCAGGGTTAGTACTATAAACATGGCTCATCTGACTCCAAAGTCCTTGCTTTTTCCACTCTCCCTCTCTGAGATGAAAAACCAGTCCTCTTAAAGCAAAGTTCAGTGTTAACATGGGAAAGAACTAAGAAGAATGGGAGTTGTGGATTAAAGATTTAAACTGTATAGAAATGTATCATATTTAAAATTATGATATTAAAATATCATAATTAAAATTATCATATTTAAAATTAGATTCTTCCTTCATTGGCTTTTTTAAAAAAATGTCTGAGAATTACTGTTTTGAGGAGATGTTTCTTATAAAAATAGATAATAGTATTTTTCTCTAACGGGCTTATGGAGTAGGATTTGGTGAAATGTGGGAAACAAGAACATATATCCACCAACTTTTAGTCTCAGAGAATGAATGTTCCTTAAAAGCTAATTCTACATAGGCTTCACCACCCACTTTATGAGAATATTTTTAAATTGCTGAACTTGGACTCAATTTTATAGTTTGTACTATTTGCCAAGTAATTTTTTAAGTACTGTACAGACATTATTCAAATTTAATTCTGTTGAAAATCTAAACACAGGAATTATAATCACTATTTTACAAAGGGGGAATCTGAGTCTTGAGAAGATTATGCAACTTTCACTTAAGAATCCATTAAGAGTACTGGTATGTGATTACTAGCTACCAGGGGATATGCTAAATGCTTTGTATCAATCATATCAATAAATCCAACACTATTAGATAGGGATAATAGTAACAGTGATGATGACGATGTTGATAATGAGAATGATGATATTGATAATGATGATGACTATGATAAAATCCATTTTACATGTGAAGAATTTGGGTAAACATCTCCACCCACCACATCCTGCATGCTGACATTAACAAACTAAATGTTTGAGGGATTGCTTTGAGACTCCAAATCCCCAGAACATTCCCTCAGGAAATTGTAAATTTACCACTTTTTAGCGTGAAAATATTTTCTTGGTCCACTCTGGTGGCCACTCAAAGAATATAAGGGAATGTTCTACTCACATTTGGGGTTTCAAACACAACTCCAAGGACCAGGGCTGTGAGACCTGATTATCATCCATCTGTGGCAATTAGACTAATGGCCTCCATTCTAAGAAGAACTATTGCTTTGGCATCTCATTAGTTTCATTACTCAAGCTCATTTTTCCAGCTGTGATCATACGCTGACTGGGATATGCATAAATGAAAATCAGAGAGTCCTAAATGCCATAATATATGTATTGGTTTGAAATCCAACACCTTGGAGACTTTATGGGAAATTACCTCTTGTTTAGAAATGTTTTAATGACTTTGGCCCTGAAATGCTCTTAGCTGGCCAATTTAAGCAAGCTGATGACATTAAATGAGAGCAAAAAATTAGTTTGTTTTCAACAAGAAAATGAGTAAATATAAATTTAAAAATGGAATTTAAAGTGTTTGGGACATTAAACCAAAATGTAGTACAGCATGACAGTCCAGAACTCCTGTGTTACTTCAACTTTTATACGATCTTTATGTTTCATTTGATCCAATCAGACTGTATTTATCTCCTTCTCTTTCCTATTCCCTATGTAGCATGCACATAGCATAAGCTCACTCTTCCGTATGCCTATCTATACTAAGCACTGTCAATAATACACTGGGAATAATACATTTGATCCCTTCAGTCAGTCCACTGCTTTCAATTTACTACTTATTTCATATGATTTTTAAAAATGTACACTGTGATAAAAATAATGCAATTAAATTGATTGTATATATAAAGTAATTAAATTGATGCAAAGCTATATTGATAAAAATATGTATATATATTAACAAATATGAATAGGAACTTAAGAATTAGCACTAGGAAAATATTATTGATTCATTTCAGAAAAGAAAATAAAAAGATTGAATTTTTCTTTGTTTGACATTTCTAAAGATTAAAACAAAAGAATGTATTTGAATTTCACAAAGGTATCCGAAGGCCACAAATCAGTTACTATGTATATGGCAGGCTAGTTCAACCAAGAATTGTAAAGACAACGTTTTATATTATAATTTATATAAAAACATATTTAGTCCTAAATTTTAAGATGAATAGACGGGTAAATAGGAAATTGTTAATTTACTTAACTTACTTAACGAACTAGAACAGCTATTGTCAATAAGGAAGGTGTACCCTCAAGGATTTACCAAAGAATTTGACCTGTAAAGAATTCAAATATACCCTGCCCTGGCCATCCTCTATTGGAGAGCACTGCTACTACTGTTGGGAGTATGCCATGTGTTTGGAAGGCTATACTTAGAGAAATGAGGGTATTAAGTGTGGAAGTACTCAACCGAGATCACATTTGAAAGAAGGAAACATTGTCAGCATCTTCCATAGGCCTTTTGGGATACTGTTGTAGAAAGCATTTTGAAAGTGAAATGTAATGATATTCATAAGGAGGAGTAAAGATTTCTGCAGCATCCTCCCATAGAGGACCCAATTATCATCCTGAGGAATGGATCTGTTTTGAAGTGGACAAATATGTTATGAACCTCATTGAAGAAAAGGAGAATTGACCTTTCTATGGATTTATGTTTAGTATTTATGAGGATTCTTTTGTTATAGTGGTTATTTTTCAATTATTTAAATGACCATGTAACAACTGCTAGTTTGAAAATATTTAAGAATATAAAGGTTACTCTAAAAAATCCCTTTCCCAATATTATATCCTACTTTTTGGATAATTTTCTACACATATATAATTCATAAATAAAGGGATGGACAAAGTTGGACCACAAATATGTATTTGTGAATATGTATAAACATACAAGAATTTTCACAAATGATGTACTAGAGAATTTATTGCTTAAATTGTTTTTTTTTTTCTTTTTTTTACTTAATAACATGACAGGGATCTCTCTTTATATCTGTACATATAAGGCTATCTTATTCTTTTTAATTTCAAAATAAATATTATTCCATAATATTAACATGCAATGGGAGGTAGGGAGTATGGTTCTTAAGAATCCAACTTGGTGCTTACTCAATTGTTGATTCTAGAAGTAGGCTTTTTACATTCAAATCCAAGCTCAGTCACTTATTAGCTGCATTAATTTGGACATTTTTAAGCTCTTTGTGCTTAGGTTTCCTCATCTGTAAAATGGTGATAACAGTACATCTACATCATAAGATTGTTTTGAAGATTAAATGGTTAATTCAATTCATTAAATAAATATTTACTAAGCCCCTAATATGTGCCAAAGGGATGTAGGCACTTTTCATTTTTCACGGAACAAAGATGACAAAGATTTTTTTTCTCTCATGGAGCTTACATTCTACCAAGGGGATACAGAAAATTTTAAAAAGTAAAATAAATATGTAAGTTATGTAGTATGTTACAATGATTACTATGCACAATAGAAAAATAGAGCAGAGAAGGAAGCATTGGGACTCCTTGTGGTAGAAGAACTGTCAATTTAAATAGGTGCTTAGGATAGGCGTGCTAGGGAAGGTGGTATGAGTAATGCCTTGAGGGTGCTGAGTTATGAGGATAGCAAGGGGAAAAGTTTACCAGTTGGATGGTACAGTCAATGCAAAATTTCAATGTGGTTTTGTGCATAAACTCCCCAAGAAAGAACAAGGAGGGCAATTGGCCAGAACACAGTGAGTGAAGGAGAAAGTAGTACAGGGTCAGGTTATAGAAATAAGGAGGGCAGGGAGGACCAATAATTTAAGTCCTTGTAGAACACTGAAGGAGCTTGGTAACCATTGCAGGACTCAGACCAGAGGAGAGACATCATCAGATTTACATTTTAAAAGATTCCTTTGGCTACTCTCTGGATAATAGCAGTAGGTGGGGAACAAGCATAGGAACACAAAGGTGATTAGGAAGCTACTGCAGTAATCTAGACAAGAATTGATGGTGGCTCAGGCCAGGATAGTAGCAGTGGAAGTAGTTTGAAGTCATTGGATTTGCATATAATTTAAAGGTCAAGGAAAGAGGATTTGCTGATGAGTTGGATTTGGCATATAGGAGAAAGAGAGGATTCAAGGATGACTTCAGGTATTTGCGATCAGATGAAAATGGGGAAACTATAGTAGAAGTAGCATAAAATCAGGAGTTCAGTTCAGATCGTGTGTATGGCTTAAACAATAATGGACAGGTTAGTGAGTGCTGGCAGTTGTAAAGAGTACCCACACAGTAATGCCATATACGGCTTTATTAAATTCAATCAGATCCATTAGATTCCTAACATATCAAAATGCTAGGCCTAGTTCACCAAAAAAATAGAAAATAGAAGGAATCATGCTCACCACTCACTCAGACTCTGGGAGACCTTTTGTGCTCTGATGGAATCCACACAGATCAAGAAAAAGAATCAGCTCAAGCCAGTAACAGCAAAGACCCCTCTCTGAGGTTAGTGACCTTGATGTGATAAAGCTATAGCACTGAAGTGTCTGTGAAAAGGCACCCAAGAAAAGAAAGTCAATTCTTGTATTGACGGCTCTTATGAAGAGACTTTCATCCTTACTACTCCAATTAAGATGATCAGAGATTTTGTGTTGCTACATGAAATGGTCGTGCGTTATTCTACACTTTTCTTTCTTTTTTTTTTGGTGAGGAAGATTAGCCCGGCCAATCTTCCTCTTTTTTTGCTTGAGGAAGATTAACCATGAGCTAACATCTGTGCCAGTCCTCCTCCACTTTGTATGTAGGATGCCTCCACACTCATGCTGATGAGCGGGGTAAGTCCGGGCCTGGGATCCGAACCTGCGAACCCAGGCCGCTGAAGCGGAGCACACAGAACTTTAACCACTCGGCCCCGGGGCTGGCCTCCAATTCCACACCTTTCTTAACAGTTTATATTCTTCTGTTTGAATTCTTTTCCTCACTTGGCACCTGGACTATCATTCTGTCTTGATTGCTGCTCCCTCTTACTATCTTTTACTGATTCACCAGTCCCACCTCCACCATTGCCAAATTGCTTTTCCCTCAGTTTCACCAAAAGAAGTTGCGGCCTTCAAAATCTCTCCACCCAAAGTGCTCAAAGTACTTGGCACTTATTTCTCCCTACTACGATTTACTCAATTCACAAACAAATCCTTTTCGCTTCAAAACATGTTCAAAATCCAGCCCCTTCCCAATCCTTGCACTCTTACCACGGTCCAAGCAACTACCAGCTTTTGCTTAGGTTTGGGTAACTGATTTCTAGAGGGATTTCCTTCTAGTGTCTTTACTCTCCTCCCAACAGTCGATTCTTAACACAGCACCATGAGTGCTCCTTTAAAAATGTAAGTCAGATGATTTCATTTCTCCACTCAAAATCTGTCAGCACTTTTTCATTTAATTCATGAAAGGTCCTACATAAACTGACATTCATTCCTATTGCTTCAAGACTTGTTCATTCAGCTTCACTCACACTGATTTATTGTTTCTGAAATACCCTAAATTGTCATTATGTCTTAAATGCCTCAGAGCATTTGCACTTGCTGCCGCCTCTAGTTGGCCCGCTGTCCCTGATAGTGCTGTGACTCACCTCCTACTTCCTCCAATGAGCTGGTCATCTAGTCTCTTCTCTGGGATTCCTTCTTTAAGACCTAACATAAGATAGCAACTGCCTCCCTATCTTGTTTATCCTGTTTTATTTTTCTCAGTACCACTTATCTCCATGAGAAATATCATATATGTACATTTTTAATAGTTTGTCATTTTCCTCCCACTAGAATGTAACTTCCATGAATGCAAGAACTTTGTTCCCAAAAAACAATTGTTAAACTAATGAATAAATTCTTCTTTGAAATGGTGCCTTGTCTATTTTAATTACTCCACAGGGAATTTCTCTCTCCTAATTTTCTCTTTAAACAAAAGTTCCTAAACCTTTTATTAGATTGACTATCCAGATGGCCAGGTAAGCTATGTGATTTTTGCCCCCTCTGCCTACCCACGTAAGATCCAAGGCAGTGTCATATCTACTTGAGGCTTCCTGAAGACTCCATATTTTCTTCATGGTTAGTAAGGATTTGAAAACTATATTTTAATGTGGAAAGAATCTGGTGGTATTTTGGGATATTAAAAACCAGCAGAGACATGAACAATTAAAGGTTATATAAAATATCTGTCATTTCATCATCCTCATCTTCTCCATCTGAGATAGGCAGGAAGCTAGATTTGAACTGGGAGCAAGGACACTCCACCAGGTTCAGTGTCCTAATTACCGGGCAGTGGCTCTTCGGACATGCAACATTCCTCCCAACACTGACTGAGAGTAGCCCCAAGCCTCATTATACCCTCTTTTGCATTGTGGTTTTGACTCCTCTTGCGGGAGATCACCACCATGACAGTTCCGGAGATGCCTGTGTAAGGAAAAAAGCTCTCCCTCCTGATGTAGGGGTGGAGACAATGCCCCAGGTGGTACACCTTCCAAGATCTTCACCCACCCCCAGGACCCCACCTTCCAAAGCCACCAACCACCACAACTTTGGGGCAGTTTCTCCCTCCAGCCTTCCTGCCCCTCCCCTTGGATGTGTACTTTGCTTTGCTGATAAATCCTCCTCTGTCAAAACTTCCGCTGTGTGTCCACTCTCAAATTCCTTTGTGTCTGTGGACCAAGAACCTGGGACCTCACCACATCGATCTGACTGGTACCAGTGACACATCATTATTACTGTTTTTGTGGACATAGTGAACATTTACTGAAAATTTACTATATAACACACTGTTGTCAATGCTGTATGTGTAGTGACTTTAATTCTCTCAATAACTCTGTATGGCAGATATCACTTACCTATTTTATGGATTACTTTCCTATTTTACAGATGATGTAACTGAGACAAAGTAATTTGTCTCAGACTTTTTGTAACATAAACATTCAACCTTAAAGTGGTTGGTGGTTAAAAGGAATTTGTATAATGAGCAATAAACTATACTACAAATCTACAGCTATTAAACGAGAAGACAGGGGTTCCACTTCAAGATGGCGAGGTAGGAAGATCCTGAACTCACTTCCTCTCTTGGACATACTGAGTCTATAACTACATATAGAACAATTTCCTCTGAAAAAATACTAAGAACTAGCAGAACGACTCCTTCATGTAGGGCAAAGGAGAAAAAAAGCACATCAAAACAGATAGGAAATTCTGAGATACAATCAGGCCATAAACCCCACTTCTCTCTCATGCCCCACTCCCCACACCTCCTGCTAGACACAGCTATCCACCGCTACCCATAAGCAGGAGGGAACTCAAAACCTGGAGCTTCTCTCTGAGGAGCGAAGTGTTTGTACCCCACATCAGGCACCCCGACTTCTAAAACAAGCACTTGAGAGATAAGCTCCCAAAACATTTAGCTTCGAAAACCAACACAACTGGTGCCATGGGATTGTGGTGAACTGAGAAATGCTCTTAAAGAGCTCGCGTGTGGATTCACTCACCCCAGGGCCCAGGGCAGAAGCAGCCTTTAAAAAGTACCCAGACTTTATGTGACAGCGGCTCATTTGTTAATTTTAAAGCATTGGACTGAGGGGCAGGGGCTTGTTGGGATACTTTCTGGGAACAGAGGCTGATGGGCACCATTTTCAAGCTCTCATTCTGCCTTGCTAAAGCCAGTGGGCACCATCTTTCTTTCTTTCTTTCTTTCTTTCTTTCTTTCTTTCTTTCTTTCTTTCTTTCTTTCTTTCTTTCTTTCTTTCTTTCTTTCTTTCTTTCTTTCTTTCTTTCTTTCTTTCTTTCTTTCTTTCTTACTTTCCTTCCTTCCTTCCTTCCTTCCTTCCTTCCTTCCTTCCTTCCTTCCTTCCTTCCTTCCTTCCTTCCTTCCTTCCTTCTTTCTTTTTCTTTCTCTCTTTCTCTCTTTCTCTCTCTCCCTCCCTCCTTCCCTCCATCCCTTCCTTCCTTCCTTCTTTCTTTCTTGCTTTCTTTTCTTTTTTAAAACTCTAAGCTTTCAAATTCTTCTCTATTTTATTCTTTTACTCCAGACTTTTTTTTTCTTCAACAGGTGCCATCTTTACGAATGTGACATCTTGGTGGTGCCCTCTTTCTGCCTTGCTAAAGCCAGTGGGTGTCATTTTTTTTTTCTTTTTTCTTTTTTTGAACCCGTGTCATCTTTGTACTCCCCCGCCTTGTTCCAGAGCACTAGTATCTCCCAGCAGGGAGATTCTATATGCGTCTGGTACCCTTTTTTAACCTCTGGTGACCCAACTTATGTGGCTGCAGCCCAGAGGATGCCCCTTGATCACCCGGCTTTGGAGTCCAGGGGGCTTGTGTTCCTGGGTCCTATGAGACTATAACAATGGGAGAAACAGTTCCTGACACCCCCAGGGCTCTGTGTAGGTAGCGACTGATACACACCCTCAGTCTTTCTGAGAAAGAGGCCTATTTGTATATCCAGGAGCTTTGGCTTGAGGGGCAGACTTCTGGTTTGGCACACTTCAAGGAGCCTACAGAGGTTTTCTAAGGGAGCTCAGGCCAATGGATGCAATCTTTTTGCTCTCTCTCTGCTTCACTCCAGCTCACCAGTATCTTCCAGTATCTACCCTTGTCTGGCACCTTGATTTTTGTGGTTGCTGCAGGAGGACACTTCCAGATTGCTTGGCATTGGAGGCCATGGGGCTTATGCTTGCGATTGCACAGAACTGTATATATTTGCATTCTTTAACAGCTGCTGCCTCAGGAATTGGCTTCCCATCAGCCTGAATCTAGGTGTTGATTGAGATCCTCCCCTTTGGGACACTGACAGATCTTGGAACACCCTCAACCACTGGGAGCTATTAAATAAAAATTAGATTAATTAAAAATAAAATAAGCTGTTTAGACAATCACAAAGGTTCGAGAGACAACCAAGAGCCAGGACAGGGTTGAACGATAAGGTTCATCTCCTACACGAGGCCACAACTTCAAGACTGGGAGAGATTGCTGTTTTATCTAATGTATAGAAACCAACACAGACAGTCAAGCAAAATGAAGAAACAAAGGAATATGTTCCAAATAAGAAAACAAGATAAAACCTCAGAAAAAAACCTAAATTAAAGGGGCATAAGTAATTTGCCTGATGAAAGATAAGAGGAGACCCCCTGGCCTGCTGTGGGGATGGGAAATAGCCAGCTCACAGCTTGGCACATTCTCAGGAGCCTGGGGACCAACTAACACAGCAAGAAATGGACACTTCACTTAGATCTTCACAATTGCCAGTTCTATGTTGTTAATTGTGTCTCAACAGTATTATGCAGATTCCAGCCAAAAAGCCCTAGTGCTAATCAATTGTGTAATTCTAAATCTTAGTTTACCAAACATCTATTTAGCCAGACACATTGGGAAACAAACTAGTCATTTCAATTTCCTTAAATACTGAATTGTCTTACCTAATCACCCATTTTATCATTGATTGGTTATTGGCCTGTGAACCACTAGATTTTTTTTTTTTTTTTTTGCCCCAAGGCCCCAGTAGATAGTTGTACGTCATAGCTGCACATTCTTCTAGTTGCTGTATATGGGACATGGCCTCAGCATGGCCAGAAAAGCGGTGCGTTAGTGCGCACCCGGGCCGCCAGCAGCAGAGCGCGCACACCCAACCGCTAAGCCACGGGGTCGGCCCTGTGAACCACTAGATTTAAGGACCAGGTGTCACCATCTAAAATATGCCTCCATTTTATTTGCCTTTTCACCTGCTGCCATGCTTTGCAAAACACACAAGTGCTAGGTCAAAAAGCCCTACTTAAATGGCTAACAGTCAGCAATACCAAGCAAACAGCAAGCCACATCTAAGATACAATTTCAAGAGGTGTTCACTATGAAAAATTAGATAAATCATCAGAATTCCACAAATAACACAGAGCTGAAGCTTCTACTAATGAAAGCAGCCCATATAATATACAAGGTTAAGTCTCTCTTGCAAGACGAAATGATAACTCAACTTGTCCAATTTGTGGAAAAACAGGAGTGATGATAAGGTCGGCAGCTGGTATCATTTTTATAGAACCTCTTTCAAGAAATTAGTTATTTCCACAAGGGCAAACCAAATGGACACAGTAAGAAAATAAGCAAAAAAAAAATTGTACTCAAGATAGGAACCCATTTATCCACAGAATTTTGACACTATCGTTGAATACATCATCCTTTTGGTAAAAAAAGTGGTGTTTACAAAACTTAATGGTCCAAAGCTACTTTTAGTTTTATTTGTCCCAAAGTCTGGTATCTGTCTGGGTCTGTGTGACTCAAAAATATGTGTGTGTGAAATACCTTAAAAATATTTAAAGCCATCTCCTCTACTGCAAATTTCATGTTCCTCCAATGGACAAACAAAAGCCAAACCTCTCAATTTTATTGACTTATCCATCAAATCTATTCACTTTCTGATCAGTAATTTTGGCTTCCCAGAGACATATTTGGGTGATCTGATGATTTTTGTATTATCAGATACAAAATCTTAATTTTGTACACAATTAAGACTAGAGATGGACTTTAATCCCATTATAACACAAAACCACATTTTGATCACAATCAGCAGCTGACTTCCTGTAAGAGAAAGGTTGTTATAGTTTCTTATGTAACATCACAGTGATCATAGGTGAGATTAAATGATGTGGCCTCATATCTCAGTGTGAGCGGGAAGGCTCACCAGCAATGCTACACTTGCATAATTCTCAACAAACTGAGCTCTGAGTCTCAGCCCTGCAACTTGGGAACCTGGTCTTGTTGGCATGTATCTTTTAGGAATATATCATCTTAAAACTTGTAAGACTGAAAAAAATCAAAATCCCAATTTATGAAGTTAGAGGAAGAATCAAAATGTCAAATGGACTGGACATTCGCATCAGCCCGTTCAGCATATATTCCCTTTGCAAGAAAAGTATGTGGGGATGCAAATTATCAGAAGCTTTATTGATGTACTCAGAATCCTGACCACAGGAGTTATTTTTATGATTCAAATGTCAACGTGCTAAGTTCTAATAGCCTGAGGCAGGCTTCTCACCCAAAAGACCTGGTTGGTGGGCAATAGTCACGTCAACAAACAGTACACTCAGTCAGCTTAGCACTGCCACCTTTGGCATTTGGAGTTGCCGTTTTCTATTTTACTCAGCCTGACTCTTGTCTTCTGTTTACACAATCTTTCTCCTAGCGAGATGAATATAACTACTGATCAAATTATCCTGCCATCTACTCCTTCCACACTTAGACTGTTCCTGAGTCACCTTGGCTGCAGTTCTGGGATTCTGTAGCTCTTTTGTTCTGTAGTTATTTGGTTGTACAATTGCTGACCATTTGTTCAGCATCCTTTCATTCAGAAAGTATTTATTGAGCATATATTATGTGAAAATAACTATTTTAGTTCCTAGGAGTGTGTCATCCCTAGGCAAGATAGACAGCCCTTGTCTTCATAAACCTCAAAATCTAAAAAAGAAAATAGAAATTAAACATATTATTAAAATAAAGGACACTGAATACTATGATCGGAAAAGTCCCTAGCACTATTGCAATGTCAGGAAAGTTCTTGATGAAAGAAATGATGCTTACGTTGACATTGAGGAATGAGGATAAATTCTTATTTTTTTTTATTACGGATGGTCTGTTCACTTATGTATGGACTTTATTGGTTTAGTTCTCACAGGATATCTTTATTTCTCTTATCCATAAATTCATTTAGGGTGCCTCCTAGTTACATCCCCGTCTGATTGGACACAATTAAGTCATATTTGATGATCTATGCTATAAAAATAGGAGAAATATATGTAAAGCACCTATACAGCATCTAGCATAAATAACCTCTCAAAAAGCAATTATTAATGGTGTTCAGTTGTTTAGAAATGGGAATTATTACACACTACAAGATCTTACTTGCCCTAATTCCTGTACACAAAAACATTTCCTCAGCACCCTCTCTCCATTCAAGCCCTCATCATCTTGTCCCCTAAAGGTATATACCTCTCAGGGCACCTTTCCAATCAAGAGCATCATTACCCAAACTATATTTCTACTTTCAAAGAGGGGAGGTTTTGGAAATCTCCAAAAAGCTTCATGACCCAGATGCTTTGAACTTAAGCCCAAGTCTTTAACATTTCAATAATTAGAAGTGTTTTTTTTGCACTTTATTAACATTAAAGGCTTTTAAGGCATAAAAATTCAAATTAGTGATGACACTAGTTCTAGTTCACCAAGAAGTCCTGAGGGGAAACAGGGCATATCCAAGGGAAGCTTCCACATCTGTTCGATTCTAGCAGCTGCCTCATGATTCCAGCTTGCATGACCAGTTCCTCTCATTGCCAGCCATACATCACACTTGCTTGGGCAAATTGCATGTGCTTCCAGGAACCCTGATATTCACAAGCTGGCTTCCTTATAATTTGATATTCATCACAATTGTCTGGCAAGATGAAAAATATCAATATGGTTGTCAAAATGAGGGTTAGAGAGCAAGAATCTGAGTTGACATTTAAAACCTGGTTAATACAATTGAATATCCTAACTCTTACGTAAAGTTTTTGTTATAATTCAGTCTAACAAATAAACTTTTAAATTATGACAGAATTCCAGATTCCTCCCACAATCTTCCTGATTTTTAAGACCCTCTACTCTCTGGCTATACCCTTTCTATTTTTCACCCTTAGCTCTCATAGCTCTTTAGTAGGTTTATACAACATATGCTTGATATTCATAAAGACATATTTGGAGGTCTTTGTGTATTTGCTCGAGCTCCAAATTCTCTTTCAAATCTTATTTCTGCCTAGTGGCATATAAACTGATTATATTACACCTTAAGCCTTTTCAAATTTCACTAACATTTTCTAGTTTGATGAGAAAATTTTGACCCAACTGGGGCTTTTCTTAAAATACCTTAACTAATTACTATTTCAGAATGTCATAGAGTGTACATGGAGGTCTTGTTCACTTCTATTATCTTAGCCTCCCTAAAATTTGACTCTCCTCTGCTTTATTTAAACAAAATCTAAATTTTGCCTTAGAAGAATCACTCTTTTAACATCTTTTAATTTTCATCTCCATTACTAAATTTTGTTTTTGTTCTTATTTGTGAGTACATTTATTTGGTTGGGCTTATTTTGCAAAAGGATACCGATATCTTCTTTTTCTTCTTTTTTTTTTAATCACATTTATTTTTTAAGAATTGTGACAAAAAGTGCTTATACTAGGTGGAGCTGCTAAACTTATCCACTGATAAATGATATGATCCTAAACACCAAACACACAAAATGGAACTAAGTTTGTTTCTCATGCTATAGAACATTGAAATCATTCAATGTATATAAACATATATTTTATACATACTGTATATGTATATAACATGAACATATATATGAATAGCTTCAATCTTCATGTTTGTATATAAAAGTATAGTGTGTGTATATGTGTGTGTGTGCGTATATATATATGAAACAATATATTTCCAACTATAAGCAACTCTAGTGAAAGGAACTTTTGATATCTGATATATTTTAGGCCGACTTTAAGCAAGAGTTTCTTCATTGCTCCAGCTGCATCTTTCTCTCTGAGCTCTCATAATCCCTTTTATTTCATCTTCAAATTTGTCCATGCACGTATCTTATTTCTATAGGTTGGTAATATGCTCCTTAAAGACAGGAACCTACTAATTTAGTTTTAAATTACTTCATGGTACAGAGTATACCGTAAGCACTTGATAAAAATCTTACTAGTTAGCACATTTTACTCCATAGAAATAATAAATAGATTTAAAAAATGAAAAGCAGACAAATATATAAAGGAATAAAATTAGAGACACTTCTTAAGTCTTCATATTAAGAAAAAAATAGTGCATCTTTTTCTCTTAAAGTTGAAATAGCTTTGGCATATTTGATGAATGTTTTATTTAGGTTTCAATATTCTGGCCTCCAAGTTCCTATGGATTCTGACCTGAGTTCAGCAGAATAATTAGGATGTAAATATGTGAATAAAACATTTGTTAAATTTACTGAGGCATATTAACATTTCCTGTGAGAGGCCGGGAAGAACTGTGAGGAAGCCACGGTAACCCCTGGAATGAATCACTACTAAGGCCCTGTAGACACAGATCGTGTGGAACTGGAGGATCCTCCCCAAAGAAAAAATATGTGTGGGTGATCACAGGGCAATGAGAAAAATGGTGGAGGGGTGTATGTACTTTTATTTCTTCTTGGTTCTGCCACCATATCTTAGGAAGGAGCCACTGTGATTGTGCCTGCTGGAGGCGATTAAAACTCTTGTGTTCATGTGACACAGATATTTGTTAAAACTACTTTGTTATAAAAATAGAACACCAATATATATTTTGGTAAAAAGTTAAAACATAATATCTAGGGTCTGATTTAGTGACAATTTGAAATACCATTTCCCTCCTCATCTTCTCCAAAAGTAACCATTTTATTAGTTTATTAGTCAATCTAGAACTTTATAATATATATATTCATATGCATATATACACACATATATATTACATATACGTATACACTTAGAAAGATACAGAGATATAGATATATATCTGAAACATGGAGAATTATTTTAAATGTTAATGTTCACTTATTTTTGACCGTTTGACCCTTGTTCAGCTTAATAGCCTCTCTTACTTTCAACTGGTACAGTTCTTGGTGAAGACTGTTCAATAAATAGATTCACTGAAAGTGTGGTTAGAAAATGTTGGCTTGTTTTAGGATTCTGCAGGCTGGGAAGCTACCGTCTATCCTTTCCCAGAATCATTTCAATTCTCTCCATTCCAGGTGCACACCCTGAGTACAACAAGACTCTCTTGCCTCCACTTTGGCGGCAGAGGGGTAGACAGGAATGGCAGGTAGAGCGAGGGCTTCATCTCACGGCACCCGCTGTGCCTTTCAAGCGGGAGATTTGAGGCTGTTATTAAGTTCAGAATTTTATTTTCAGAAATGAGAAGCTTCCTATAATAAATAATAAATGAGAGATTCTTTTCTTTTCCTTGATCCCTCTAGTTAAACTGAGAAGTTATCTTAAAAGTTCATCAGTGAGCCTTTGCTCATAAGATCTGACAAATTGAAATTTTCAATTGAAACTTACATACGTCACAATAAGGAAACAATACATTTATATAATAATTTGCAACTTATTTAACATAAATATATGAAAAGTAATTTTGGCAAATAATTTAGTGATACATATATTTATATATAGGGTATCTAGTAATAAAGGAAAATCATCAAACTTCTGCAACCCATCACCAGCTGTTTTATCATATGAACACATCAGTGATTTAATCTTATCATGAAAATCTTGCCATATCGGTATTAAGAAGAGAACATTTTTCTCCACATTTTTTCTCACTATTTAATAACTTAGTGTTACCCATAAAATGAAGCCCTTCAGCATTATCCTGCTTTCAAAGGAATCTGCAATTTGACCCCAACTACCTTCGCCAGCTTCACTTATCTGACTTCACTTCGACCACTCACTGTAAATCATAGACCAGGCTCCATGCATGTGACCATAATTTCTATGCTCCGTGACAATGTTAATGCATTTAAAAAAAATAATATTTATAAATTCTATTTGTCAGGTTATTTTTGCCATCATTTACAACCTGTATAAAATAACATGATAATAATATAACTCCATCAAAGCCCCTCAAAATAAAATCATAATTAGCTTTATAAATATTATGCTTTACTATTTTTTCAAAATGTTTTCTAAAATAAAATTTTAAAAAATAATAAAAATCAACTATTTTAGTAAAGTGCAACTTATTTAAGACTTGATTCATAAAGAAACATATATTTACGATGAATCTGTGGGGTCTGCATTTTACCACCTTTTCAAATCGGACTTTCACTTTCATCAGTATAACATTTCAGTACTGGTGAAAAAAGGGATTCATTATTTTAAAGACAATATGCTTTTCATTAATAAGTTCATTAGACATGCTGAAATAGGACAAAAGTAATAAGTGGAATGCGCATTATTGCTTAATCATCCTAATTATCTGAATATTCTTTTAGTGCAGCTCTATCAATGCACTTACTGTAAACCTCCAGTTCCTGTTCCTGTCACTCCATTTCTGTGTGCTCGTGTGAAAGTTCTTATTAAAACCAATTTCTTTTATGCACTGACAATAATGTTTAAAAATCAGCAGGAAATATAAATCATCCAATTATTCCTATTGAGGAAACAGCATGGAAGTGTTGATATATTTAGAATGATGATTTGTGCAGCTTTGCATCACTGTGCGATGTGAGGGGCTTTGATGATTTGATTCAGATTTGGATCTACTGTTCTTCCCTTTGTTCTGTGGAAGATTATTTATTCCTACACACTCCAGGATACACAGGACGATGGGTAGAAAATACAGGAGGAAAAATGAAGATAAATTACGGTGCGGGCCTTCTTGTAGAAAGGCATCTGTGGTTGAAACAGATGAGGTTTATCAATCTGGAGTGATTACCGATGACTTTTCAAAATCAATGTCGACTAAGCTACTTTCTGTGTCAGAGTTTTCCCTAATCGGATTTATTTGTGATGTTAGAGTATACAAAATAATGATCATCTACTAAACTGAAACAGCCGGAAACCAAAAACCATACCTCTCCACCCTCCGACACAGACATCAGGGGAAAAACTGCTCATTAGAAATCCAGAGAAGTGGATAAAAATTGGTGTCATTTTTTGAAAAGTTGAAAACTCAATGTGGTACACAACTTAGATTTTTAATAAAGCACTGTCGAAGGCAGCACAACTGTTGCTTTGAAATGCAACATTATTTTCTGTGTTGTTTTAATGTTAGTCTTTGATAATGAATAAAGAATACAGCCAATTTAAAACTCAGGAATGTCCTTCGAGAACAGAGGAAGTTGAGTGGCACACTGAGAGCAAATGAGAGGAAAGTAAATGTCACTGTAACACTCCAGATGGTTTAGAACACTTTCTCAATAGACCCGTACTATTCCCACTGGGAACAAGGGCTAAGCTGGCCCAAAATTCCACCAAAGGAACTGGGCACAAACACATTTACTTTTTAAAAAACTATCCTCTATGTTCTACTTTTATTCAAAGTTTTTGAATGTAGAAGAGGAAATGTTCTAGTCACTGACTAAATTCCGTTCCTTAGGAAAGCAGAGACAAATTCTGGTATAGGTCTTAGTTGAATATTGGCACACAGACTCAGGCTACCCATAGACCAAGACAAGAAAGGCTTCCTCTAGGAAGGTCTCACTTTGGCCCCGTGCTAGCCATGACCACTGCTCATCACAGAGCTAGCAGACCATGAAACCAAGAAGCTATGCTCACTCAGAGCCTACATGCCTCCCTTTCTTGTCCCAGATGCCCAGGACCTTGCATGTCCTGCCTAAATAGTCTTAAGCCTTTTTCCAGTAATCCAAAGGGCATCTTCCCAAGCTCCATCCTCCTAAGGGAGCATCATGCACCTGGTGGCCACATGCCTGCAGGAGTGGCTAAGGAGTGATTGTATCTCTGGGGTTGTGGCTGAAGCTTGGATATACGGATTGGAGTGTCTGTATGGGCACACGCAACACCCTTCATAGTGCAGGAATTGAGAGTAGTAAGAGAAGAGAGGTGGAATCTTGAGTCAGAGGATGGGCGCCAGATCTCCTTGTGTTACCATTTTCTGTATGAAATCTATCTAAACTTGCACCTGGGTTTTGAGATTGTTATTGACATATATTTGTTACGGTAAGAAGAGGAAACATTTTTTTAATAGCTGCTTATCTTGACTTACAACTTTAAATAATTTACACTTATGGTATGTGGACCTCATTTATAATTTTTCTCCAGGACTCACAAATGTTAACAATCATCCTATTTAAGCTACTGGATTTCCCCCTACCTCATTTTCAAAGACAATTCTCTTCATGGTTAATATGATCATTTAACATGAGTATTTTTAAACACAAAAGACTTTATTATTTTTCTTCTTCTTTGTAACATTAACACTTTTGAAGATGGATTTTGTCAGGAAACTTTTCAGTTGGATTCATCATTTTATCCTCTCTCTGTGCTTTTTTTTTTCTCCCTCTCTGTTGTATTGTTGTCTTATGTACAGGTTCTTCTATCTCCATCAACCAAGGAATGAATAGGTCTTGATAACTTGCCCCGTTCGGGTCTTCTCTATTGTAATTCTCTCACAAAAATAAAAGAAGGAAAAGGAGAAGGAGGAGGAGGAGAGGCAGAGGAGGAGGAGGAAAAGGAGAAGTGGAAGAAGAAGAAGGAGGAGGAAGAGAAGGAAGATTAGGAGGAGGAGGAGTAAGAGGAAGAGTTATCTCTATAATGTCATGAACAATTGCCTCTGTCTCCTTATAGCCTGAACTGCTAATGTAAGATATTATGTTAATAACAACCATACATTAAATCTCCAACAAGATATCTCCACTTGGGCGTCATTATTCTTCAAACCCATATATATTTACTTGTTGAGTACTCACTATATCCAGGACTCTGGGCTGTATTCTTTGGAGGAGATGAATTAAAAATAATATATATTCTCAAAAAATTTGCACGAAAATTGATTTCATCCAATTCACTATTTCATGCCAGCTGTCATCATTAACTTCCCTATTTTTTTATGACCACAATATATGACTCATCCTCTCCCTTTATATCTATATCCAAACAAATGTCAAAGTCTAGTTCATCTTCCTTTCTTGCATATATTTTAGACATAAGTTCCTTTTTCTTCCTCTTCGTCCAAAATACTACCTCAACATATTGCTATTGAAATTGCATCCTATCTCTTCCCTTTTGACATGTAAACAATACTATTATTAACATTTTCTTAAAATTTCGTTTTCAAACAGACTGAAGAAAAATGATGTTTGCTGCTGTTCACTGTCCATTCTTGTCTGACCCCAGCTGTTCTCAATGAAAGACAGGCGTGATCATCATAGGCGGACTCATCACTCAAGTTAAGAAGCCAATTATCAACGGCTTACTTGTTTTTGTTTTGTTTTTGCCAGTCAGTCCACAGCTAAGCATACTATTTGTTTACATGTTCTCTCTCTTTTTTTTTTTATCTAAACCCAAATGCTTTTTTCTATCTTTATCCTACCAATTTCTTTATCATCAGAGGATAGATCAAACAAATTAGAACCTTACTATCTGGAAGATTCAAAAATTATGTTTAGGTTTTAAGACCTGGTTTGATTCCTGAGTCCTTATGTGCTCACCATGCCTGCCTGGTTGTTGCTATGCTGTTGCCTCTTCTTAATAATTGAACTTCTGGCTTGTCTAATTTCTTCATGTTCTAATTGTTTGCTCACTTGCTTCACTGCCTAAAATAAAAAACCACTTGATGAGTGTCATGATATACTTTGTCATAGTTTGGGTTTTCTTGAAATAAAAGCTGAGAGAGAGTTTGAGGTACAAGATGTTTATTAGAGATCAACACTTCTAAAAGATTGAAAAAGGAAACAAGATTTGTGAGAGGAAAAAAATAAAACTTCTTTGAAGTCCCAACAAAGCCTCAATCAACCCAATGGAAAGCTCTAGTATTACCCATCAGAGTCATCTTGCAGAAAAACAAAATAGCTAGGCTTCTGTACATCTGCTTCACTCAATCACCTGATGTAGATTGCCCTGGAAGGCACTACCTATATTAATACAAATGATGTGATACTTGAAATAATCTTGAAAGATAAATAAGAAATTGGCAGATGGGAAAATGTTTGTAGATGAAAGAAATAAGCTAAGTAAACATGGCATATAGAAGCCCGACATAAATGAAAAGTAGAACATCGTTTAACGTTGGTGATATATAATGTATAATAATGAAACATGGTAGAGAAGGTTCAAGAGTGCACAGAAGTTACACCTGATGACATACAACATACACTGAGCTTTTTCTATGTGTTAGTCACTGTTATAAGCGCTTCACATATATTAATTCAGAACAGCACTACTATAGTCATAATGAGATAATGTGTGCAAATTACTTATTTCTGGACAAGAATATCTACAAATTATAATACCTAATACTTATTACAAGCTTGGATCCTCAAAAAGAAGAAGGGCTAATTAAAAGAGCAGAAATATGAATACATACAATAGTCTATCTATCATCATGTGTTTTGTAACTCATACTTCATGATTGAAACAAAAATATTATTACCTATACTTAAGAAAATGATATTTAAAAGTGGGGAAGGTAAAGACACACAAATGGACATGTGGTTTCCCCATTTCATTCAAAATAATAAAATGTTGATACTAGTAGATTGTTACGTCACATACATATACTGTAATACTCAGAGCAACAAATGCAAAAAATTTCGAAGACATACACTAACAAATACCATAAATATATCAGGATGTAATCTTTAAAGTATTCAAGTAAACCAAAGGAAGGCAATAAATAAAAAACAGGAATAAGAACCAGAGGAGTGAAACAGAAAACAAATGATAAAATGGCATACTTCAGTGTTAATATATCAACAATCATCTGAAATGCAAATAGTGTAAATATAACAATCAAAAGACAAATTATGGGATCAAACAACAAAAAACAAGGGGGTTAATGATATGTTGCTTAAAAGAAACTCATTTCAAATTCAATGACATAAATAGGTTAAAAATAAAGTATGGAAAAATACACCATGCAAACATTAATCCAGGAATAGCAGGAGTGGCTGTATTTAATACCTGATGAAGTAGAACACAGTAAAGAAAATGACTAGAGAAAAAGAGAGACATTACTTAACAATAACAGGATCAATCCACAGGAAAATATAATGATCCTAAATGTTTACGCATCTAACAACAGAATCTCAAAATAGAGGCAGTAAAATCTGATAGGAGTGGTGAAAAAATAGCCAAATCCACAGTTATGACTGAAGACTTGAACACCTCTTTCTTAGCAACTGAAAGAACAGAAAATCAGGAAGGATGTAGAAGAACTGCATAACACAATCAATAAAATGGATCCAATTAGCACGTATAGAATCCTCCACCCTGAATAGCAGAATACACTTTTTTATCAAGTATTCATGGAACATTTCCTAAGATAAACCATATCTTGGGCCTTAAAACAAACTTCAACAAATTCAAAAGAAATGATACAGAGTGTGTTCTCTGAACATAATGGGATCAAAGTAAAAGCCAGTAAGAGAAAGAGAAAAGGAAAATTTCTAAACATGTGGAATTAAGTGTTTAATGCACACTTCTAAATAATCTATGGGTAAAGAAGAAGTCTCCAAGGAAATAAAAAATACATAGAATTGAAATGAAAGTGAAAACACAACATATCAAAATATGTGGAATGCAGCTAAATCAGTTCTGAGAAGGAAATAAGGAAATTTATACCACAAAATACTTAAGCTAGAAATGAAGGAAAGACTCAAACAATAACCTAAGTTAACACTCAAAAGAAACTAGAAAAGGAAACATAAAATAGAACCAAAGCAAGCAGGATAAAGGAAATAATAAGATAAAGTAGAAATAAATATGATTAAAAACAGGAAAACGATAGCGAAACCGATTAAACAAAAGTTGTTTCTTCAAAAAAATCAGTAAAATTGATAAAACTCTAGGAAGACTGACAAAACATTTAAAAATGGAGAAGACACTAATACACAAATCACCAATATCAGAAATGGTATAGGGGATATCATTACAGGTCCTGCAGCCATTAAAAGAATAATAAGGGAATATTATGAACATGTATATGCTCACAAATTCAACAAATTAGAAGAAACAAATTCTTTGAAAACCACAAACTCCGCAAACCAAATCAAGATGAAATAGATGGTCTGAAAGTTCCTATAACTATTAAAATAATTGCATATTTATTTTAAACTTCCAGAAGAACAAATCTCCAGACTAAGAAGATTTTGTTGGAGAACTCTACTTAATGATTAATGAAGAATTAACACCAATTCTACACAATCTCTTCCAGAAAATAGAATAGGAGGGAAGATTTCCCAGTTCATTGTAAGAAGCTAGGATTACACTGATATGAAAAACAGTCAAAGAAGTACAAAAAAACATACAAACAAAACAAGTATAGAACAATATCTATCAAGAAATTAGACCCAAAAATTGTCAGCAAAATGTTAGCAAATACAATTTAGCAATATATAAAAAGAATTTTACACCACGACCAACTGGGGTTTATTCCAGAAATGCAAAGGTGATTCAACATTTGAAAATCAACCTATTCAATCCATAATATCAACAAGCTAAAAAACAAAAATTAAATAATCCTATAAATTAATCCATTAAAAACATTTAACAAAATTCAATACCCATTATGATAAATATTCTCAGCATTATTTATTATACCATTCTAAGGAAATTCCTCAACTTGACAAGGAACATCCACAAATAACCTACAGTTAACATTACACTTCATGGTGAAAAACTAAATGCTATTCCTCTAAGATCAAGAACAAGGCAAGGATGTCTGCTCTCACCGCTCTTATTCACATAATACTGGAAGTTCTAGCTACTGCAATAAGGTAAGAAGAGGAAATAGAAAACATACTGATTAGAAAGGAGTAAACCATCTCTGTTTGCAGATGACACAATTATCTGTGTAAAAATCCAAAGAAATCTAAAACAAAACCAAAATATAAACAAAAACTCCTAAAATAATAAATGAACTCAGAAAGTTTACAGCTTACAAGTTCAACAGGCTAAAATTTATTGCATTTCTACTTAGTAATGATGAACATGCAGAAACTGAAATTAAAACACAAAACCATTTACAATGACTCTAAAGAAAATGAAATACATAGGTATGTACTTAACAAAATATGAATAAGATCTGTATACTGAAAATTAGCATATGCCAGTGGAAAAAATCAAAGAAAATGTAAATAAACAGAAAGACATGGTGTGGTTGTGGATGGGAAAACCCAATATAAAATAGATGTCAATTGTCTCAAAACTGGTCTATGACTTAAAGCAATTTCTATCAATAACCCAGACAGGGAATTTTGTAGACGTAGAAAAGCTTATTCTAAAGTTTACATAGAAAGGCATAGGTCTTAAAATATCTACAACTATCTTGACAAAGAATTAAGTGGAAGGAATTACTCTACCCAATCTTAAGGCTTACTAGAGAACTACAGTGATCAAGAAAGTAGGGTATTGCCAGATGAATAGGTAGATATGCCATTGAAACAGAATAGAGAACTCAAAAACGGACCCACAGAAATATACTCAATTGACTTTTGACAGAGGGGCAAAAGCAATTCAAAGAGGGAAGAACAGACTTTTCATCCTATGGGGCTGGAATAACTGGACATCCATAGATAAAAAATTATCTTTGACCTAAACATTAAACCTTATCCAAAAATCAAATCAAAACAGATCATAGGCTTAAATTTAAAATACAAAGCTATAAAACTTTATAAAAAAGATCCTAGGAGACAACCTTTAGGATCTAGAGCTAGGCAGAGGATTATTAGACTTGACAAGGAAAGCACGATCAATTAAAAAAGAAAAATTCATAAATTAGATCTTATCAAAATTAAAAACTTTGCTCTGTAAAAGCTCATACAAAGACAATGAAAAGACAAGCCAAGACAGGGAGAAAATAGTTTCAAACTACATATCTGTTCCAAGACTATATCCAAAATATATAAAGAACCTTCAAATCTTAACAGTAAATATATCAAACAATCCAAATAAAAAATGGACAAAAGATATGAACAGATATTTTACTGAAGATAATATACAGATATCAAATAAGCACATGAAGAGATGTTCAATGTCATTAGCCATTAGGAAAATGCAAATTAATAACAATGAGATATCACAACACATCATCAAAATTGCAAAAAATAAAAAATAGTGATAACAAATTCTGGTTAGGATCTGGAGAAACTAGATCACTCATGCAGTGAGTTCTGATAAGAATGTAAAAATGCACAGCGGCTCTAAAAAACTGTTGGCGGTTTATTTAAAAAAAAAAAAGAAGAAATGAAGGAAGGCAAAAATAAAGGCAGGAAGGCAGGAGGGCAGGAAGGAAAGAAGGAAGGAAGGAAGGAAGGAAGGAGGAAGTAAGGAAGGAAGGAAGAAATGAGGGGAGGAGCAATTATAAAATCCAGCAATTGAACTCAAATAAATGGAAATTTATGTTTATACAAAAATCTGCACACAAGTGTTCATAGAAGTTTTATTCACAATAGCCCAAACCTGGAATCTGTCCAGATATCCTTCAACAGATGAATGGTTAAAAGTCTTGTGGCACATGCATACCATGGAATACTACTCAGCCATAAAAATGACCCAACTTTCCATACACAACAATTCGGATGCATTTCCAGGGAACTATATGAAGGGCTGGAGAGAGGTGGATGTGATTATGAAAGGGCAAGAGGAATGATACTCATGGTAATGGAGCTGGCCAGTGTCTTGACCATAGCAGATACATTTAATAGTGTATATTTAAAAATGTGTAGAACATACACATTGAATCAAATTGTATAGAACTAAAAACACACACAAATGAACACAAAAAAACCTGAGGAAATGAGAATACATTGGTGGATTGTATCAATGACAACACCCCGGTTGTGGTGCTAGACAATAGTTCTACAAAGTGTATGTAGGTAAAGTGTATATGAGATTACTCTGTATTATATCTATTGCATGAGTCTTCCATTATCTCAATAAAACTTTCCACTAAAAGTAAAGTAATTACAAGTTTGCCACATGGCTTCTATGAGCATTTTCATCACTACATTTCTGGTTATGAAGGGATTTGAAGTTCTGACTGTGAAGGGATATGAAGTTATGAGAAATAACAGTAGTATTCCTTAGCCCGTGGAAGTCTAAACAAAGGAGTCAATTTCAAGTGAGAGGAGTGAGTGTAAATTCATGAGATGGGCTACCAGGCGATCATATAAGACCTCTATCTGTGAGGTTTTCCAGGAGACCATAGAGAAGTAGCTCTCCTAAATGGTTAAACCAGTATTTTTTAACAGGTATGAAATGTAATGCTAATAATAGAAGACGTAAGTAGGTATTAAGAAAAAAACATTTTCAATGCACAAGTGGATGCTGAATTAACAAAAGCTGAGCATTTCTTTAATTTAAGCATTTACTGAGACTAATGTTAGTTCATTTTTAAGTCCCTAAGAGAGACAGATAATATACAAATCCTGAAGTATTGAGTGCGTGTGTGTGTGTGTGTGTGTGTATATGTATACCAGGTATTATTTTTCTACTTCTGCTTTCTTTCATATTTTTATTTAAATTTGATAATTCATGATATTAAAATGCCTTTGTTATGTGGAGCATTTCACCAAAACTGTGATTCCCTAAGGTCATCTTGTTCCAAGAACATTGTTATTTATTCTCATTTCACTGCAGTGATTTAACTTAGCATAATGCTGACCTGACTCTATTTTTGACTCTGAATTTTATTGCGGGCATGTGTCAGCTTATTCCTGAAGTGGTTATACATAAGCCCCTCTCAAATATTCACTCTCCTATTTTGTGGTCTCTTTTCAGGCAACGTTTCCATTGAGAGCAATGGCCCTGACTTAGCTCCCTAGGTGTCTCACCAATCAGGATGAGAGTTACATTTCTGGTGGAATGAAATATTCAAGCAAACGTATTCCCTTGAAGGGAGTGAAGCTGAAGGTTCATTAATATTCAGGCCTGCTGCAGATGAGAGGCTTCTCTTAAGTAAGCATATTACTCTTATCTTTTCTTACTGACCCAAGCCAAGTGCGTTCATGTGGTTTTCTCAGCTTTAGGGTTCAAAAGGTACAATTCAGAGACAAAGAGTTCTTCCCCTCCCCCGCAAAATCAAGTGCTTGAAATTGTATCTTTATTCTAAACATTCAGTCATCATACATACACAAGTTAACATAATTGTTAAGGCACAGAATTTAGGGACAAGTTTGTAACTTGTGTTCAATGTTGATGTTTATCTTTCTCCCCAAACAACTAATCAATGAGTCTCTCAGGCTTTCTGGGAAAGAGTCTCAGGATATCTGCAAGTTGCAGACTATGCTGTTTTAAAGCAATATCGTGGAAAGATCCTGTTATTAAGCTACATTATTTTATTTCTTTCCCTCCATTAATCCCTTAAACTTCACAACTCAATATCTGTTAACTTTTCATCTCCTATTAATAAATCAGAATTTTTATTCCTACATCAGGTAAAAATGGCTAGGTGAACTATCATCAAATTCTCACAGTATGCTTGGAGTAATCTAAGTTAATGTAGGTTCTTGCAGGATATGCAAAATTCACTTCAGGGTTTCCTGGACAGCACCTCCAACAGCAGATAATAATCATCTGGATTGAAACTGAGATATATGAGAGCCTACGTGGCTTTGTATTGATTAAATAGGCTATGCATCAGGATTATTGCAAAGAAAGTGTGGTATTAAATATGAGTCCCAAATTGAAAGTCAGAGAAGATACACCAAATTTCAGGCATTGATTTGTCAATGAGCAATTTTTTCCAGGTATTTTTTTTCCTAGGTTGCTTGTTCCAGAATGAACACCAATAAGGTTTTGTGTGATCATTCTCCCAAACAATCTACAGAAGCCTTCATGCTCCTATCATTTCTATTGGGTTCCTAATGTTTACAACACACTTCTATAGTTTTGATTTTCCATAACCCTCACAATAATCCATGAGCAAATCAATATATATATTATTACCCTCATTTTTAAAATAAAGAAATTTAAATGTTATATCACTGTCACATGCCTGGTTAAATCAGAGGGGCAACCCAGCATCATGCCTAACCTGTAGTTTGCATTCAATAATTTTTTGATTCTCATTTCTGATTTCTGATATGTATAAATTTAATGATTATTTTCCTCTGTAAACCTGCTTTCCATATCTTATCATTTAAATTAGAAGAGTAGAGAGGTAGTGGATTCTTCCTGCAGTGTTGGAAAATTTTAGGTGGCCCGAGGTTCCTAGATGAGGAAAACTGGAATACAGTTATATATCAAAACACCTGATGAGATGGAGGAGTGGCCCGTTAGACATGGATTAGATGAGCAAGACGACGGAAAATCAGTGGGAAGTGAGAAATTTAAAGTAACCTGGAAAATTCCAGGAGGAACAGAGAAGCTTCTAATGCCAGAGAGAAACTAACTGACCAGCTAAGAAAAACAAATTATAATTGCAATGTGCTAGCCATTTACCTATTGTCTTACAGCCTCAAATTCACCCTTTAATTACATTTGCCAACACTCTGTGATGCTGTGGCTGACGCTGTGCAAACTGTGGTTTTTCTTTGTTAGCTGGCACCTCATTCGATGCAGCCAATAGGAGACATAGAGAAGATGAAATAGAAGACAAAGGAAAGAAGGGACTTTCAGCTCTTATTTTGGGCGCTGTCCCTGGCAGGATCCTCTAGGAACAGTAACACTTCATTCTAGCAGAGCAATTTGCTAAAGCAGCTGGTTCCAGCCTCCAGCATCCTTCAGCACTTCCAGAACCAGGAATGTGGCATCCTCTCAGAGGTACTAGCAGCAGCCAGACAACACCCCTTCATCAGAGCCTGGGGGGAGGGGGACACCAGCTATGTGGGACCCCTCCTCTGAGTTTCTGTGTTCTGTTAATCCCAATTTTATCCCTTTCTTCTCCAACCCTAGAGATGATAGCTATTTCATGCAGTTATTATCTCTGAGTTACTCAGTGTTCTCTTTATGTATTCAGGTCTCTAATACCTTGGTAACAAGTTCCTGCGTTAAATTATTTCTGACGAAACAACTAAGACAGTTTTCATTTCCCTACTTGGTCCTGACAAAAACAAGGATGTTCCAAGGAAAAGCAATGCAAATATGAAATTAAAATTCTTGTAGTATACAAATGTTTTACTCAACCGGTCAATCCCTATTTCTAAGCACATGTGAGTCATGTTTATCATGACTTACACCAAGAACTTTTCCTCTTTCCTAAGGATATCAGTGAGAGAATTGGAATTTATAAATTAGGCCAAAGCCACCTGTTTGGTTATTGGTCTTAATCTTCCATTTGGGGGTACAGGCATAGTACAATATTACCAGAAAAGAGACCTCAAATGTTTAGAAATGGGGATCATTTGTGGCTGATATCTAGCTGGCATGAGTTTGCCTGTATTTGTGTCTCCTTGTGTATCTAATGTTATTTTTGTAAAACCATATGTAATCCAAGTAGGTGTGCATTAGAAAAAACGCAAGCACCATATTTGAATGTAAAAGTAACTCTTATAGTACAGTGCAGTTTTTTTCAAAGTTCTTTATCTTGATTTGTTGCTAATATTAAAATCATTGCCATAGTGATGCTAAATTGCACTACATGGTTCAAAAAATGCTCTTAGGTAATTAATTTTAGTCATATTCTGAAACATCAAGATTCGAATAATTTAAAAACCATTTGTTGGCATGGAAACATGAACTTAGTTAAAATTGGATTAAATTAATTAACCTAAAACATGTTGTACTACTGAGTGTTTGGTTTAGAATACTTTGGAAGAAAAAGAACATTTTTCATAACCATTTTAGGTCTTTTTATCTAATGGAAGGGTTTAGGTTTTATGATGGACCTACACATGCATTAATGGGTCAAATGACTGCTTTTATGGGGAGAGGATGGTTATGTGGATGGTTTCCACTAAATGAAATGCCAGTTTTCTTGTGGGAATTCAGAAAGCAGAACATCTTGTGAATATTTCTTGTTGTCTTTTCTTAACCATAGTATCCAGGAGATTTGAGGAAAATAACCACTGTGTTACCCTTTATTTCATCCTTTATATTGCTTCCTAATGGACTAAGATTTGTGTCACGTTAATGAGGGAGCTCACACCATGATGAACCATAGAAATAAAACATGGGTTAGAGTAGGATGGCTAAAAAGTTTGTGGTAATGATACAATCATTTCTACATTTTAATAACCAGTATTTTTTGTAGCAAAAATGCTCATAGATGCATAGATGGTATTCACTGAATACATCTTAGTTGTCTAAAAATTTTTATATTAACAGTTTGTTTTTGGCTTTTTTGCTCATTTTATCTATGGTGAGTGTTTACCACGTGGTAAGCTCGACCTTGGATAATTTAAATAGATCCATTACAGATATCTTGCTGGCTGGCCACCACATCCACATTGTGCATTCTTTCAGTAAAAATATAATCCTCTCTGGGTCTCGTTCTCTGTGCTTTGAGGGAGTTGATTCCCACTGTAGCTCTAAGGCAGTGTAGGGGCTTTCTAGTGTGTCCACTTGGCTAGGGTAAAGCACATTTCTCAGAATTCTCTTTATTGTGTGTTTCTACTTAAGTGGCCACATGGAAGATTCTTGGGAGATTTGGAAGGTAGAAATGAAGCAGCAACCATTCTGTAGCTCATACATATTGTTGTTGACCTGCTGGCTCACTTCTTTAGGTTGAAACAGCATTGGGTTTACAACTGCTCAAATTTCGCTGGATTCTTCTACAGTTTCTCTGACTCCTGGGCCAAGTATAGGTGTGTGTGTGTGTGTGTTTGTCTCAGTGAGGAAGACTCCTTCTACAGTATACCCATCCACCAAACATATTAGTTCATTTGCTGGGCGTACAAGTGGCTTCACTGTAGAAAGGCATTTCCATCAGGTGGAATGTGCCCATCCCATGACCAGACACCACAAGAGAAGCAGAAGTCTAAGGTTAAAAAGACAGATATTTAGAAGGAGCTGGGGTTGTTGTTGCTGTGCTTTTGCTTTTCTTTGGATTAGGGGTCCACGGTACAGGGCGCTTTGTCCCTTTCACTGTCAATTATCACAATATCCTCCTCTTCATTTTCTTCACTTTCCCAGGGATTCCACCTGTTAGTATCCCAATCAGGCTTTGTCACAAGTGCTCGAACTTTAATCTACAGCAGCTTACGCCCTCCTATCTTTGCAAAACTGCATGCTAAGTTCTCCAAATTATTATGCTGCCCTCCCACCTTGTCTGCCAGACCCAAAGCTAATAGAGTAGTGGACACTGAAGGTCCTTCTCTAACCTCAGCTCTTCTTCCAACTTTCTAACTCAAGTTTCAGCCTCTAGTTGGGCATGGGTGGCCAACTGAACTGCCCACCTTCGAGGCCAGCCCATTGCAGCAGCCATTTGTTTCCCTTCTTTGTCACAGTGTGCTATGCTCAGTCCTCAAAAAAGTGCATCAAACCAGTGAGTGTTTTGGGAACATCCTCATACTCATGTGGCAGTCCACAAGCATCTGACATTGAGGCCACCCCTCCCCACTTAGATGTAGATTGTCGATTTCAGATTTCCCCCCATGGATACCTTTTTCCCAACAACCATCTCTTCGATCTCCTTGCTGGCTTGCCTACTGTGGATTTGCAACCTTGAGAACTCCCCCTAGTGACATCTAAAACTAGCTCCTGTACAGGGAGGGCAAGGATAGACCAAAGAAAGAGACAGACCCCCTCAGATTGGTTGGTGGAGGATTTAATAAGCAAAGGAACTTACATATAAGGTTTGTCTTGAGTGGCTGCATGATGAGTAGATTTCCATATCCATGTGCTAGAATCTTAAAAGTTTATATAGAGGCCTTACCTGGGTTCAGTCACGTACACTGTCCAGATGGTCTCAACAACACATTGCTCTCTCAAGGCTGTGTCCTTGAAAACAGCTTCCGCTGTGGGAAGGGTGGTCAGAAAGTACATTCCAAGGACAGGGGAAGGGGTGAGGAGGCTCTGATTGCCCGGGTCCAGCTTGCAGGTCACCTGGTGGCCTGCAATGACCTTCTCCAACAAAACACCAGAGGAAAGAAGGACTGATTCAGGTTTCAGTCTCTCTTCCTGGGCTTGTTTGTGTTTGTATGTTCTAGCCTGCTCTATACATTCATCTTAACTTCCTCACTGCTTGCCCTCCAATTTCGAGCTCTTTATCATCAGGTATGAAAACAACAGCTTTACAGAGATTGCTTAACCCACTCCAGCAATTGTGCAAGGCCAAATCCTTAGGCCCTGATATATTATAACCTATTGGTTATGAGGTTATGCTTCTCTGAACCCTGAATTATGTAGAAGGACTACATGTAACCCAGGTCATAGCCAACAAGCACAGTCCGTTTCACTAGCCACCATAGCAGTTTACTCAGGGATTGGTACTTGACTCAATTTGTTCAGTTTCATTCTAATAACTCATGCATTAGTTAACATTCTTTTACCCTCTATACTGAGATTTTCTATTAAAGCAACCGAAAGACTTCTCAGTAGTACAATAGCTTACTTCATATTTCCCGCAATTCCTTAAGGCTTATTATTATGCCCATTATACACATGAGGCATGCAGTAACTGAGGCTTGGAAAAAGTAAGCATTTTATCCAAGGTCACATAACCAGTTCCAGTAAGAGTTTGATTTGAACATAGGTCCATTGAATTTCAAAGCCAGTTGTATTTAGCATGAGTAATTAAGAGACGGGCAGGTAATTATCATAATGATCTATTGTTCTCAATAATCTCTTCTATAAATAAAGTGGCAGCCATAATTTAAATGTAATTTGGGAAAATGTTGGACACCTTTAAAGAAGCCACTGTATTCTACAGCATATTATCTCCTTCTGTAACAGGGTCTTGGATTGCATTGAGCAATTATTAGTTTGAAGACACGGATTCTGACTAGGTTCTCTGATTTGAGACTGGCCATTTGTTTCCCTCTGCCTCACAGGCTACTGATTCTTTAAGAGGGAACTGGTTTATTTGAGTTTTCATCAGATTGAGTGAATTGACAAGCTGTTTTTTGGCATTGGAGAGAAATATCCTCAGAGCTCCTTTCATTCATGTGGGTCTAATTTATAGAATTTGATTCGTGTTTTTATTTCCATAATGTTATGTGAACATTTAGTTTCAAATTAAAATATCATTTATACATAATTTCCTTACACCAGGGAGTCTTTCCTTACACCAGAGAGTTCTTTTCACCAGAGTTTAAATTTGCATCAAATCTTATAATCTATGTAAAGAGCATCCCTCAAGACCTAGTAGGAAGTAAGTGGAATGGGGCTTCTAAGTGTTTCACAATGGATTTAAGATAAGTGCTATAAAATTTTTTAAAAAGCTAGTCATTAGTATTATTTACTAAGTGTTGCATAATTTCAAAGAGCATTCTTCTTTCTTCCCATGGAAACCTATTCACAAGGGGCATTTTGGAAGGTAGTATAGATGCAAAAAAAATTAAGGCTCCACACTTGTCGTTGAGGAGCTCACAGGTTGGAAGGAGAGACAGGCAATGAAACAAACATGAACACAAATATTAGTGGCTGTTCAAAGTGTTCTTAGACTACAGAGTCAGGTTGCTTACCTGGGCTTATGTTAGGGAGAGAATGGTAGGGAAAATACCATTTGTGCTGAGTCTTGAAGACTAGATAGGAGCTAACCAGGCAAAATAAGAGAGATGGCAGAAAAGAATTCCAATTAGAAGATATAACACATGCAAAAGTTCAAAGGTATACAAATGATAGGTAGGGAATAGAGGGGGCAGATAATGTGATTGAAAAGTAATTATAAAGGGAAAAAAGAAATCAAATGATAGAATTATATATGCTAAGCCAAGGAATCTATTTATGCAAGAGAAAGTCATTGAGGCACTTTAAGGATGGGAGTGGCATAATCAGGGAGACTACCTAAGAGAAAGGTAGAGGATGAGTTGGAGAGGAAGAAAATAGGAAATCGGGAGGCCAGTTAGGAGACAGTGGCAATAGTCCGGATTCAACATGATAAGAGATTGAAAAAAGGTTGTAGTGGAAGTACAGTTACATTTCAGGATTTTGCAATAGATTGGAAAGTGCATACAAAAGTAAAAGAAATCTGTTGTCATAGAGTGGAGAGTATATGTGTAAACAAAGTCCCAAATCCCAATTTTTAAGTAAATAATAATAAATATTTATAAAGTGCTTACTATAGGAACTAAACTATTTTCAGTGTATCCCTATACAACTCAATTAATTCTCAGAATAACTCTATAAGATATAAACAGTTATTTTTATCTTATAATTTATTTATTTATTTATTATCAATTTTTACAGATTAGCATATGAGTCACAGAGATTAAGCAACTTGCCCAGTGTCACCCAGCTAGCTGATGGGCTGGCATTCAAATCTAGATTGTCCATGCTTTCCACCCACTACAGTAATAGCTAAAGTTCCTTGAGCACATCCACGCGTCAGACACTGCAGTAAGCACTTGAATTCTCACAACAATCCTCTGAGTTAGTTGCTTCTCTTGTCCCCACTTTACATATGAAGAAATTGCAAATTAGTATCTCAGCAAAATAACTAATAAAAATAATTTAAAATCTAATGAAATAATTAATCAAATTAGCAACTGAAAAAGATAACACAAATGTGAAGTGAGAGAACCAGGATTTAATGACATATTTGTCTCATTTCAAATCAGTGCCCTTATCTACTAAACCATGGATTTCTACCTCAGAAAACCATGGGAGATGTTTGTTATATAATGAGGAATAAAACAGAGTGCCTGGCGCCAACTAGCTTATCTTCTAGTAAGACAGCCAGAAACATGAACATTTTAGTGCACTGTGTTATATGCTATAATATTAGAAAATAAGAGCCTTGTTAGAAAGAAAAATAAAAGAAAAAGGGATACATTAAAAACGTCCAAGTCCTGCTTACATTCTTGTTCAGTATCAATGTATTTCTAAATGTGGGTTTTTATTGTGTATTTCCTGACATATAAGTTAAAAAATGTCCAACAGAACCAGAGAAAAGCAATTTTTCTTTAAATTACTTGGAAAACTTTCCTCATACCTTGAGATAATCTATTTATCATTTCCTCAATTCAATTCAACAAATACCTCTGGGCACCCAGTTTGACACTGAAGTTTCCAAATATAGATTTTATTCTTAAAAACTTGAAGCCTTAATTAAGTGGCTATTTCTTATATTTGTATTGAAATCAGCATTATGAATGGTGTAAATTCTTTGGATTATTAAAAGAGGAAGGAATACGGTCTTGTTGAGAGAATTAGGAAAGGTTGAGGACATAGCTTTCAATATAGCCTCCTCGTATCAAGAGATTATTTCAGTGTGAGTAATGGGAGGGTTTTTGGATTTTTTTCTTTTTAGGTGGAAAGACCAGTATAAATAAAGATATAGGTATGGCAAAAAATGGATCATGCTGAGGAAACAAGAAGTATTTTATTTAGTTGTTGCATTAGGAAAATAAAAGGAGTAGTGAGAGATATGTCATGAAATGTAGGTGAGGAAGTGTTGGAGGAGGATATTGGCTACAAGTTGAGTAATTCTTCGGTAGAAAAGACTTTGGAAGATTTCAAGCAGGCCGTCAGTCTGACATGCTTATTGGCACAGGATTTACTTTATTATGAAGCTTGTTACCACTTTTAATACAAACTTGTTGAGGGTCTACTATTTGTAAAGTAATACAAACAGGTCATTCCCCCTAAGTAATGCATAATCTAGTAGTTAAGTCAAGAGAAAAATTTTTAAGAATAATAATGATATAATGGTTTGCAGAAGCTCCACACAATTAGACAGATTCTAAATGAATTACGGCCAATGCTCCTGCTGAAAATGATTAATTCAAGTTTGAAATATTAACTATTTATATCATCAAAGCATAAACAACTGTATTTGCTTCCCTTCCCTTTGGCCATGACTGTGTGATCCATTAAAACTGCTTATGACACTATTTTTTTCTAGCTGCTTCAGAAACCCAGCTTTAGGCAATTAATTACATAAGCCACGCTGTGAGGGAGATGAGTGGCAAAAATGATCAAAATTACTGAAGTGACTTTATCCAGAATTTTCCACTATCACACACATAACCCCCGTTTCTTTACTTTCCCTCATAGTTTGGTTTGGCGGAATTCAGTGAAAATGATGTGAAATTGCAGACTGTTTAAAATTTTGTTTTAGAATTGTGTAAAAATAGCCTTGCAGATGAAAATATCAGGTTTTATATGTATACATATATATTTATGTACATTCATTTACATACACTCATACAATGCACTAGGAATACAGCAATGTACAAAAAAGACAGAAATTCATGCTGTCATGGAGCTTACATTTTAGTGGAAGGGGGGCAGACAATTAACACACAAACTGTACATACATAGATACATATGCATTCATATGTATGTGATTATTTGTCTATCTAAATTTCTATCTATCTATCTATCTATCTATCTATCTATCTATCTATCTATATTAGTCCGAGTTCACCAGAGAAACAGAACCAATTGGATATAAAGAGATTTATCATAAGGAATAGGGACACATGATTATGGAAGCTGATGGGACCCACAAACTGCTGGGTGAATAGGCAAGCTGGAGACCCAGAAAAGTCAATGGTGTAGTTCCAGACCTAAGGCCGGCAGACTCAAGACCCAGGAAAAGATGATATTTCAGTTCAAATTCAATGGCAGGAAAAAGCCAGTGTTCCAATTTGAAGGTAGTCAGGCAGGAGATATTATCTCTCATCTGGGGAAGGGTCACTTTTTATCCTATTCAGGCCTTCAGCTGACTGGATGAGTCCTACCACTTCAGGGAGGGAAATCTACTTTACCCAGCTTACCGATTTAAATGTTAATCTCATGCAACAACACCCACACAGACACATACAGAACAATGTTTGACCAAATATCAAGTTAACACACAAAACTAACCATCACACTATCTATCTGTTTATCTACCTATAAGGCTAGAAAATGTTTTGTGCTATGGAAAATAATAAACTGGGAAATGGAGATTGGGAATACTGAATCAGCTGACAGTTGCATTTTTTAATATAGTTGACATGGAATGCCTCATGGGGAAGGTGAAGTTTGAGTGAAGACCTGAAGGAGAGTGGAGGTAAGTAAGCAAGCCATAAATATATCTAGGAGAACTTTCATGTACAAGAAACAGTGAGAACAAAGGCTCTGAAGCTGGAATCAGAATGAAATGTTCCAGGAACATCAAGAAAACCAATCTAGTTGCAGTAGAGTCTGTAACAGGGAGCTCACCAACGAATTTTAAAATTTACATGAATCTTATGCTATCTTTAATTTATTTATCTTAAAATCATGAATATAAAGCTGAATTTTATTCATTTATTTCATTAAACATTTTAATTATTTTCCAAAATAATAATGGGCTTATCTCAGAGAGAGTTGACCACATATTTACAAAGACATGTGAGCTAAAACTGTGTGGCACCCAAGCAGAATTTATCCCAGCTATTCAAGGCTGGTTCAACATTTGAAAATCGATTAATATAATACATCACAACAACAGCCTAAGAAAGAAAAATCACATGATCCTATCAAATTTCAAAAAAACATCTGACAAAATCCAACACTATTTATGATAAAAACTCTTCATAAACTAGGAATAGAGGAGAACTTCCTCAATTTGATAAAATATCTACAAAAAAATTCACAGCTAACATCTTACTTAATGTTGAGAAACTCAAAACATTCTCTCTAAGATCAGATAGAAAACAAGGATGTCCCTTTTCACCACTGCCTTTCAGCACTGTACTAAAATTTGCAGTTAATGCAACAAGGCAAGAAAAGGAAATAAAAGGTATACAGATTGGGAAGGAAGAAATAAAACTGTTTTTTTGTTTGCAGATGACATGATTGTCTATGTAGAATATCCACAAAAATTGACCAAAAAAAAAAAAACTACTGGAAGTAATAACAAATTATAACAAAGTTGCGGGATACAAGGTTACTACACAAAAGTCAATTGCTTTCCTATATGCTAACAATGAAGAAGTGGAATTTAAAATAAAAAACACAGGGCCGGCCCCATGGCTTAGCGGTTAAGCGCGCGCGCGCGCCGCTGCTGGCGGCCCGGGTTCAGATCCTGGGCGTGCACCGACCCACTGCTTCTCCGGCCGTGCTGAGGCTGCGTCCCACATACAGGAACTAGAGGATGTGAAACTATGACATACAGCTATCTACTGGGGCTTTGGGGGGTAAAATCTTTAATTAAAAACACAATACCATTTACATTAGCACCCAAGAAAATGAAATGCTTAGGTATTAATGTAACAAAATATGTAAAAGATCTATATGAGGAAAACTACAAAACTCTGATGAATGAAAGCAAAGACAAATTAAATAAATGGAAGAATATTTCATGTTCATGGATAGGAAGACTCAATATTGTCAATACATCCATCTTTCCCAACTTGATCTGTGGATTCAGTGCAATATCAATCAAAATGTCAGCAAGTCATCTTGTGGATATCAGCAAACTGATCCTAAAGTTTATGTGGAAAGGGAAAGGTTTCAGAATAGCCAACACAAGAGCCAACTATTTGAAAGAGAAGAACAAAGTTGGAAGACTGACACTACCCAACTTCAACACTTACTATAATGTTACAGAAATCAAGACAGTGTGGTATCAGTGAAAGAATAGACAAATAGATCAACAGAACACAATAGAAAGACCAGAAGTAGATCCACTTCAATACAGTCAACTGATCTGTGATAAAGGAGAAAAGGCAATACATTAGAGCAAAGATAGTCTATTCAACAAATGGTGCTGGGACAACTGGACATCCACATCCCATATGCAAAAAATTAAATCTAGATGTGGACCTTACAGTTTTCACAAAAATTAATTCACAATGGACCACAGACCTAAATGTAAAATGCAAAACTATAAAATTCCTAGAAGATAACATAGGGAAAATCTTCGATGAAGTTGGGTATGGTGGTGACTTTTTAGATAAAACACCAAAGGCATGATCCGCAAAAGAAATAATTGATAACCTTGACATCATTAAAATCAGAAACTTGTGCTCTGTAAAAGACAACGTCAAAAAAATGAGAAGACGAGCCACTTAGTTTGGGAGAAAATATGTGCAAAAGACATATCTGATAAAGGAATATTATCCAAAATATACAAAGAACTCTTAAAACAACAATAAGGAAACAAAAAAAATCAATTAAAAAGTGGGCCAAATATCTTAATAGTCACCTCACTAAAGAAGATAAACAGATAGCAAATAATCATGTGAAAAGATGCTTACAAAGTATGTCATCTGGGAAATGCAAATTAAAACAGTAAAGAGACAGTACTACACACCTATTACAATGGCCAAATTCCAGAAGACTGACAACACCAAATGCTAGCAAGAATGTGGAACAATAGGAACTCTTATTTATTGCTGATGGGAATGCAAAATGATACAGCCACTTTGGAAGACTGTTTGGCAGTTTCTTTAAAACTGAACATACTCGTACTATTCAATCCAGCAATTGCTCTCCTTGGTATTTAACTAAAGGGGTTGAAAACATATGTCTTCACAAAAAACTGCATAGGGATGTTTATAGCAGCTTTATTCATAATTGCCAAAATTTGGAAGGAATCAAGATGTCCTTCAGTAGGTGAATGAATAAGTTCATTAGTGGTACATCCAGACAATAGAACATTACTCAGCACTGAAAAGAAATGAGCTATCAAGCCATGAAAAGACATTGAGGAAATTTAAATGCATACAGACAGTCCCCGACTTACGATGGTCCCACTTATGATTTTTTGACTTTACTATGATGAGAAAGTGATATGTATTCAGTAGAAAAGGGACTTCAAATTTTGAATTTTGATCTTTTCCTCGGTTAGTGATATGAGGTCCAATACCCTCGTGATGCTGGGCAGTGGCAGTGAGCCCCAGCTCCCAGTTAGCCGTGTGATCGCCAAGAGTAAACAACCAATACATTTACAACCATTCTGTCCCCATACGACCTTTCTGTTTTTCACTTTCAATACAGTATTCGATAAATTATATGAAATATTCATCACTATTTAGAATAGGCTTTGTGTTAGATGATTTTGCTGAACTATAGGCTAATGTGAGTGTTCTGAGCACATTTAAGGCAGGCTAGGCTAAGCTATGACATTCAGTAGGTTAGGTGTATTAAAAGCAATTTTTGACAAGATATTTTCAACTTATGAATGGGTTTACTGGGATGTAACCCCATCGTAAGTCGAGGAAGATCTGTATTACTTAAGTGAAAAAAGCCAATCTGAAAAGATTGTATACTGCTTGATTCCAAGTATATGACATTCTGGAAAAGGCAAAACTATAGAGACAGTAAAAAGATCAGTGTTGCCAGGGGTTGAAGGTGGGTGGGAGGGTTGAATAGATAGAGCACAGAGGACTTTTAGGGCAGTGAAAATACTCTGTTTGATACCATAATGATGGATACGTGTCATTATACACTTGTCCAAACTCACAGAATGTACATCAAGAGTGAAGCCTTAGGTAAACGTTGGACTTTGTATAATTATGTTGTATAAATGTAGATTTATCAGTTGTAACAAACGTACCACTCTGGTGGGGGATGTTGATAACAGGAGAGGCTATGCATATGTGTGGGCAGGGGATAAGTGGGAAATCTCAGCACCTTTCCCTCAATTGTGCTGTGAATCTTAACTTGCTCTAAAAAAAATAATAGTCTTAAAAAATGTTTAAAAATATGTGCAACAATATGTGAGAGGAGAGGTGATTGCTGTGATTCCTTTTTTTTTTCACCAATCTAATGTCATTTACTATTTTATCCGTAATAATGTGGCATGTAATAAATGTGGCTGTGCCTAGAGGGGGGCCTGAGGGTTCTCTGTCAGCTATGTTGCTATGCTCTGCAGGAATATTTAAAACCATTCATACAACTATAAATCTCTGAGTATTTTTATATTGCTTTGTGACTTCATTTGGAATTTAAATATCAATGACCTTTTCAGAATCAGATGAAGAAAACTTTTCCGTGAAATTGCCCCTTGCTTGTAACTAAAAAATAAGCAGTAGTCTATGATGTTGGAAACCTACTCTTACTGATTATCTTGAGCATTTTTTTATCCAACACGTTATTTTCAACAGATTAGTAAACTCAAATGGTGGTGGTGGTTGGGGAGGAGGGTCTATCTAGCTCACAATGATTCTTCCAGGGACCATAGATTCTCTCCATCTCATCTTTCAACCCTAGGTGCCTTCCCAGTAATCTTCAAATAAATTCTCTCTCTCTCTCTCTTCTTTTTTTTTTTTCTTTTGGCTAATGTTTGTCAGAATTACATTTCAGTAAGATGTGACCAGGGAGAACTGTTTTAATATATCAGCCTATAATGGTGTTAAATCTTTCCACCTCTTCTAATGACTTAGTGATAGTTTGGCCTTAGAATGTCTATGATACAGATGCTAGGGAACATTTTATTCATTTTTATTTTCTTCCTTACATATATCACATGACACAGTCAAGCTCTACATCTGTGTATTTTATAAATGTGAATAATAAATTTAATAATTTTTCACCACTGATTAATTCACATTTTACAAATTGATGTAGGAAACAGGAGAGGAGAATTCTAGTCGCAGCTCGTGATGAATTTGGGTGTATCACATCACTTGTCTTCTCTAAATTATCTTTGAGATCTCCTGCAGCAATAACAATAGATGCTTCTTTATCCACAATGCAAAATCTACCGTAGTACAATATAAAAGGATGAATCATCACTATGCTTTCTAAAAGTCATAGCACACTGGTATTTATAGAGTGTTACAAGTACCACTGTATTAAGATCCCAAGGAGGGTCATAAAATGTTGTTCTGAGTATAACTGCATAAGTGTTGTAAAAATTTTAATCACCTTATTTATAATCCCAGTTTTCCATGCACACCTAAATAGGCAGATCGATAGATAGATAGGTAGGTAGACAGACAGACAGACAGACAGACAAATAGATTGACGGACATGCAGTTGGGGGATAGGGGAAAGCAAGTTGTACATAAGCATTCTGTGGGTGGAGATTGGAGTATGTTTAGAGGCTAGTCTTTCCTTCCTTTTCCATTTTTATCCATTTTCATTTCCAGGCCATGTGCTAGTGTGAAGCCTTCTAAAAATATAGAATCTGAGAAAATAAAAGTAGAAAAAAAAAAAGAGAGATGTCAGAGAGAAGACCATTTGCTCTAAGATGTTAGACTTCCTATGAAGGAGGAAGAGGAGAACTTTGGATCTGATAGGAGATTAAAGTTTAAAGAATTGACTGAAATAAATTTTAAAAGCCAAAAGGAGCAGAAAAGTTGTGGAGCCTATCCCGTGTGTGAAAAGTCTCTATAAACTAGTACAGATGGGTGATTCAATAGAGCATGGTTGAAAGCAACCAGATAATTAAAATCTTTCCACATTTATACCATAATGGATGGAAATTCTGCAGTGAAACTGGTTATGTTGCCATTATTCTTATTCTTCTTTTCCTTCATTAGCTACCAAAACCTAGGATTCTTGGGATTCTTTTGTTCTACCCCAATCTGGCAATAAAATAGGATTTTCTACTTATTCTTTTTTAATTCCTAAAAATACTAACTTGTAAACTTCTTATTTTAAGCATTCAACTGTTAATCACAATAGAACAATATATAGAAGATAACTAATAAATCTGGGGAAATAATATGTTTAAAGATCCTATTAAATTTTAGTAACTGGAGACAAACCTTTGCAGTTTCAGAATCCTTTGTTAGATGGTTGGAGCTGCAGAGCCACAGTCCATAAACTTGTGCCGATCCATCCCCCTGGTCATCTCTCCTTCTAGGCAAAATGAATAACAGGTTGTGTTGCTTGAAGTTCTGTCCACTGGGAACATTTCCCGTCAGTATTTTCCTTCAGGACCCTCCTGGATTGAAGCTGTCCACCTTTGGCTATGATGCCAGCCCTGATATCAGTTCCCCTATGCTAAACTCAGAGTATATGGGGTTAAAGCCCAAAGCACTCATCCTCTTTCCCTGCTTCTCTAAGTTACATTCATACATAAATATCAGTTTTTTAAACCTCTGTGTGCCTGAACTTCACAAGGCAAATAGAAGTTACAAATTGTTAAAAGCCCAGGTGGCCTCAAGCTGGGCTCACACTGAAGTTTTGGCTAATTACCAGTTCTTGAGGTTTGTTACAGGGAAACTGATACCAAGAAGCCAAAGCTTCTCAGACCTCAATTCCTTGGCTTCCTGGTGCCAGAATCCACCATCCACCATGGAGACAGTTGAAGGACACCCACCTGAGATTCCCTTATTTCGCCATCTTCCTCTCTGTCAGCAGCCTCACAAGGCCAAATGCAGGCAGGTGGGAAGGCACCGACCAGCAAGGTCACAGGCTCCCCCTCCCTACAAGCAGCCACATTCCTTACAACCTTTAAAGCCCCTTACCTCCCATCTCTCAGGGAGACAGGACAAATTTGAGAGCTCTCGTGTCCTGGCTGACGTCACCCGAAATAAAAATTCTTTCCTTGCCATAAGCCTGGCGTTCCAGTTTAATTTGGCCCCTCTTGTGTGGCAGGTAAAGAACCTAGGTATGTATCCAGTAACAGGTAATGTCTGCATATTGTACAGAACCATCTGCAAACAAGGTTCAGGATTTATTTGTCAGTCACGTGTTCAACTGTTGGTTTGTAAACTGGCCCCCATAGGCAGAGGGCAAGGAGAGACTGAAGAAAGAGACAGACCACTCCGGATTGGTAGGTGGCAAGGTTTATTAGGCAAGGAAACTTATGAGGCTTGTCTTGTGGGGCTGCAGGTGAGTAGATCTCTGCAACCACCAGTCAGAACCTCAAAAGTTTATATAGAGGCCTCAACTGTGTTCAGTGACGTATCTGTCCAGATGATCTCCACAGCACATTACCATCTCAAGGCTGTGTCCTTGGGGCAGGTTCTAGTGTGGGGAAGACTATCTTAATGTACAAGCCTCCGACTGCCCGGGTCCAGCTCTTAGGTCAACCAGTGGTCACATCCTCTTGATGACCTCTTCCAACATCAATACAAATGTGTGCATTGAGAAAGAGAAGTCAGTGCAGCAGAAGTATAGGCAATAAACATTTGGCCCACTTCCTCTTGCATTTTATTTGTACCTCCAGGACATGATTGAGGCTGATCTCATGTACATTACTTTCATTTTGTAGAGTGCTGTTACACATGCCCAGCTTTATGAATTGAAAGGTCAGACAATACCCAGTTCATGATAGGCGGCTTGGATCACATGTTAACTTGGTAGCCTATAGTAAAGCATTCAGTCTCTGCAAAGGCCTGGTAACAAGCCCAAAGCTGTTTCTCAGAAGGAGAGTAGTTATCTGCAGAAGATAATATAGCTTTGCTCAAAAATCCTAAGGGTCTGCCCTGTGATTCATCTATAAGGCTCTGTCAAAGCTCCATAAAGCCTCCCTATTTACAACTGAGATCTACTAACTCACATGGCACAAATGGCAGATCAGCTTGCATGGCAGGCTGGATCTGTTAAAAATCCTTCTTTTTTCTTGGGCTAGTAAAACGGAAAGTTGATCAAGGTCCCTGTGGTCCAGGATATGACATTGGGCTGGAAAGTTGATACAATCTGAAGATAGGACAAGGGAGAATAAGGACGGCTCTGTCAGCTAAAATAAAACTGCTTTTGATGATCTTTACTAACAGATATAGAGAAAAATGTAGTTGCCAGCTCAATGCTTGCATACCAGGTGCCAAGGGATGTGTAGATTTGCTCTGCCCTTAAAGAACATCTGGAACAGTAGCTGCAATTTGAGTCTCCACTGAGCAAATGTACAATAACCCATCCTCATTCTCCAAGATTCGCTGCCTTCTTAACAGGCCAAATGAGTGAATTGAATGGAGATTAGTAGGAATCACCACCCTTCATGTTTCAAGTGTTCATGGCACTAATCTTTGCAATTTCCCAAGGAATATAGTGTTGCTTTTGGCTTACTATTTTTGTATGTGGCAATAGTTTGAGTGGCTTTCACACGACTTTTGCTGCAATAATAATTCCACTCTATGACTCAGGAAACCTACAGCAATGTCAGCTGTTGAGGAAGTTTATTCAAATTTTGCATTCCAGAACTGAGAAAATAATCACAGGGTAGGCTTGAGGATCCATTAGTCTCACTGTGAGAATGAGTTGAGCCAAAAATCTGTTGATCACCTAATCTGCATAAACCCCTAATCTGAATGGTGGACGAACAATGGTGTTGTGGGTCTCCAGTGATTAGTGTTAATCCAGTGGCAGTGTCCAGTAATTTCTAAAAAGTTGGAATATTTCTCTTTCTCCTTCCTTAATGTATCTATATGAATGTACATTAATGTGTATATAGACATACACATATAGATTTTTAGTATGGATTTGACCTTAAACAACAAGGCTGTTGTCTTTGCATCTCATGGTTCATGATTTACAGGGCAGGAAATTAGAGAGAAAAAAATATATAAACCTGAGGCTGACAAGATTCTGCCAAAAAAAAAAAAACCCACACACTTTTTAGATTCAGAAAGTTTACTACTTATATAGAAAGTGAAAGCAAGAGTAATCAAAGGTGCCAGTTTTGTCCTACAGGATGACATCAAAACCAAAAGGACCATATGACAAAACAACATGGTGTAGGATACCATATTGCTGAAAAGACTACGTCATGTGATAGCTAAGTAGTTTATATCCTGCAGCTGCACTTTAAGGGTGGCAAGGCAGAAAGCCTCACACTTCATCAGTATCTGAGTGGCAATGAGAACCAGAAACTCCCTGGTAGATAGGAAGTGGATGGGAAATGACCTCATAGCAGTTCCTCACAAGCTTCCCACGTTCTCATGTTCCAGGATGACCACAGGGTGTTTTGCCAAGTCCGAGATCAGTTATAAGCCTTGCTTACGTGGCCTGTGTGGAGACATTTTAAATTGCCAGAGTAGTACGGTGGAGCTGTTTTCCTACAGCAAGGACAAGCTGGAATCCATCAGCCTAAGCTCATAACTACAAGTATGAGCAGTGACTCATAGGGCAGACTGGAACTTGTGTCATCTCTCACTGCCTCCAACCTTGATAAAATAGCTGTCCTCCAGCAGAACCTGGCATCCTTTGTCCCAGACCTGAACACAGAACAGGTCCAAGAGTCAAAGAAACCGAAGGAGGATCCAGCAAAATGTACACTATGTGCAGGCCTGGTTTATGCCTGGCTGACCAATGAGGTGAACCGCAAATAAATGACAGTGTATGTATTACAAAATTATCTGCTCTGACCTTCTGAGTGTAAAAGAACAAAATGGCTGTTGCTCACTTTCATCTTGTAAAGCCTGTACAACAATATCTCTTGTGGTCAACCAATTTGAAATATACAGGAAACGCTATTCTGAGAAATACAGTTCAACTGAGCCAAACCGATATTTTATAAGGCCAACTGTATTAGTTTCCTAGGGCTGCCGCGACGAAGTACCACAAATTGAGTGGCTTACAACAACAGAAATGTGTTGTCTCACAGTTCTAGAGGTCAGAAGTAAAAAATCAAGTTGTCAGCAGGGCCATGCTCCCTCTGAAACCTGTAGGGGAGAATCCTTCCTTGCTTCTTCCTAGCTTCTGGTGGCAGTCATCAATCCTCAGTGTTCTTTAGCTTGCAGCTTGTATCACTCCAATTTTTGTCTCTGTCATTACATGGCACTCGCCCTGTGTCTCTGTTTTTACATGGTGTTCCCGTCTTCTTACAAAGACACCTGTATTATTGGATTAGGTTCCACTCTAATAACCTTATTTTAACTTGATTACATATGCAAAAACACTATATCAAAATAAGGTCACATTCACAGGCCATGATGTAGTGCTCTGATCTCCTTCAAGAGAACTAGGGGAACATAGAGAACTGACAACTTCTATCAGCTTCTGCCCCTCTGGATCCACTATGGTGTTTACGCTAAGACTAGACTCTCCACACTTACTGCCCATCAGTGATTGAGAACTGGAGATGGCCCAATCCTGTCTGACTGGGGAACTCCTTCAAATGCAGCTTTTGCTTAGGGACTCTTCATGTACATGGCTGAAACTTTCTCAGAACTATCTGAGAAATACCTGATCCTCTCTCCCTCTCTATTTTTCAAAGGTGTCATACCTGTATTGTGGTCTGAAGGCTTTTTCTACCTACTCTGATTCCCTCAGCATTTATCCTTCACATGTTTTATTTCTGATAAATCTCTTACATGGCCTATCCAGCTTGATGTCTGTTTCTTGGAGTATAGAACTGGTATAGTGAGAATAAGAATTTAGGAACAAAGAAATTATGTCAGAGAAAGTATTACTAAGGAACAAAAATAAAATAAAACCATAAGCTTGAGAAGTGAGATTCAAACATGAGGTTGTTAAAGTTCTCAGGGAATTTAAACTCGTTGTCCAACTTTAGGTGATAAACTATAATTGACGAAAGCCAACTGTTCCAGATCAAACATGGACATGCCATACAATTTTTTAGAGATTAATCTAAGGATAGGACTTTGAACCAATTCAAGCCAATGAAATGTAAAGGGAAGGTGGGGGAGTTCCCTGGGAGTTGGAGTGAAGCTTTGGAAAAAAATATTCTCTGGATAAAAGAGACTCAAGAGGAATATGCTTCTTTAATCCCTTCCCTTCTGGTCTTTGGGTGATATTCAGAAAGATGTAATTTTTGGATCTGAACCTGCCATTTTCTGAATATGAGGAAAGTCAACAGAATTGTGGAAGATCTATAAAACATAAAATAACCAAGATGCCAAATTATCTAACTCTCTACTTTTTCAAGTATTATGTTACTTATTGCTAGAAGCATCCAAATTGAAACAAGTGAACGATAAAAGATCAGAAGTTAGGCTATAATGAGGACAAATTTTTTCTCTATATATGAGTCTTCCTTACAAAATGATATATGAAAACATTAGTAGTTACAATTTATACGGCATTTATTACACATTCAGAAATATTAGTTATTGTTTTGTTATGAGTAATATTCTTATAATACTAGTAGCAACTTGACACCATGAGGGAGAGTTAGTGCTGGTTTCCGTTTATTAATCTTTATTAAGGCTACCTTCAATTTTCAAAATCCCCACTATTTCACAATGCAAGTAAAATTACTGTCACATATATTTCATATATGTAGTTTTTTATTTTCTACTCAATTTAATGTTTCTCTTTCTTTTTGTCTGTTTCTAATTAAGCAAAAATGTGAGTGTTCAAAGATAAGATTGGTAAATACATTCTATATTCAGAGATTAGCATTAAAATGGCACAATTGGATACATAAAAGATTACTCTCTTTGGAATCTAAACTAAAGAATGCATAATCATTAAAATTAAACTATATTAATTAAGTTATAGGTATCTCTTTACTATATTTAGCATACTAGACTCTTCTTTTCAAGTAATGTTTTCTGAGAGTAAAACCATAGTCTTTTTTTCTTGCATGTTCACTGAAGTTAAAAAGGCTAATGTCTTGTGATATATCTGTGCACATCTCTCCTCAGTCCATATAATTCTAGCACACATACACACACACACACACACACCCGTATTAGAAGATGCTACTTAAAAAACAGGTTTTTTAAATTCTAAGATATCAAAACATTAGGATATAAAATACATTAGCTTATCAATTTTTTTGTAATAAGGTAATTAAACATGGATAAGAGAAGTCACATTGCTGATCATCAAGTTCAAGCTTGCCTATCCTTAATCAATTTGCAATCAAGTTGGAATGTGAAAGACATTCTACTGTCTTTCCAATGTTGACCTTGGATTATAACTTTAGTTATCCAGAATGAGTGTTTTAAAAAGTAGAAGTGATTAAGAAACATAACTTCCAACCAAGATATGTGGGGAGCCAATATCTTTTGCTGAAATTCCGTAGTATGGAAGCATTGTCAGATATACACAAAATGAAGATTGAAAAATTTATCTTTGAACCCTGCCAAGTTTTTCAATAAATATATAAAGTAATTTAAAGTTGCAGAAGTAGTTATTTGTGTGCTAGCCTTATTGTGTGGTAAAACTCCAAAAAACTCAAAAGTATTTTGTTGAGTTAAAGTTTAGATTGGATTTAGAAGTATATCTTTGAATTAGACATTTCCAAAGCCACAAAAATAATCTATTTATCTTAGAGTAGATAATACACTCTCCTGATCTCTGCCTCAGAGAAAAAATAAGAAAACATATGTAGAAAGGTAGGCCCTAGAATTGAGATTTGGAAAGTGTTCACATATAATGTGTGTCTATATTATGTAATTTTTTCTTAGACAAAATGGCTGAAAGAGGTTTTTGGGGTAAATATCTGATGCCAAATAATGCCCTTCATTATTTATTACTGATTGTTCAAAATCTTCCTCTCAAATGCCTTTTTTCTTCTATGCACTGAGTAAGGCACTGGCAATAAATGGATTGGCTTAGTTTGGTGAGTGTTCCCAAAAGTAAACAACTACGGTTCACGAAAATGAACGGTACAAGAGAGATGCATGCAGTACATGTGCAAGCTTATAGGAAAGGCATCTCACCTGGCCTGGAAGGTGGGAGAAAGTTTTGGTTGAGGTGATACATGAAATAATTCATAAAAATTTTTATCAACCAGTAAAAGGAAAGAGATTCATCCATGAAAAGTAAAAAGGGAAACATATAAATTGGCCATCGGAATTGAAAAACTGAAATAATAAATATAGTCATGTATTTCTACATGGAGTGTGCTTGTATGGAGTGATGAAGACTGAATTGAGCAATTGAGGTAAAAAAAGGGAAGAAAAAATAGATCTAGAAAGATCCCACTTCTTACATCCTATGTTAATTTTTAAAATTTATATTTAATTTATATTCAGTGAAATTCTTTTTGATGTACAGTTCTATGAAATTTGACAAATGCATAGTCTCATAACCACTACCGTGAATAAGATATGGAATAGCTTGATCACCCCAAAACATTTCCTCGTGCTGTCTTTTTGTAATCTATCCCTCTACTCATCTTCAACCACTGGAAAATTGGCAACCACTATAATTTTGCCTTTTCCATAATGTCATTTAAATAGTGTCAAAGATTATGTAGCCTTTTGTGTATGGCTCTGTCATTCAGCAACACGCAATTGATATTCATTTATGTTGTTTGTGTATCAATAGTTTACTACTTTTTATTGTTGAGTAGTATTCCATTGCGTGGATGTACTACAGTTTGTTCTTCACTGACTGAAGTGTATCTGGATTATTTTCAGTATGGGGCAATTTTGAATAAACTTGCTATAAACATTCGTGTACAGGTTTTTCTGTGAACATACATTTTCACTTCTCTTAGGTAAATATATAGGAGATTGCTGGATCATATGGCCAGTGTATATTTATCTTTATAAGAAACTGCCAAACTGTTTTTCAAAAAGGCTGGGCCATTTTGCATTCCCACCAGCAATGAATAAGAATTCCACGTGCGTTGTATTTTTGCCATTACTTGCTATTCTCAAGTTTCTTTTTATTTTATTTTAGCCATTGTAATAGGTATATATTTGTATATAATTATGATTTCAATTTGTATTTACCAAATGGGTAATGATGTTGAGCATCTTTAAATATCTATTGAGATCCTTGGCCAATTTTTTAAAAATTTGGGCCGTTTTGTTTTCATATCATTAACTTTGAGAGTTCAAGTTTTCGGAATAGAAGTTCTTTATCAGACATATGATACACAAATATTTTCTTGTAGTCTATGACTTATCATTTCATTCTTGTAACTGTCTTTTGAAGAACAGAGGTTTTCCATAACAGCTGCACCATTTTATATTCCCACCAGCAGCCTACAAGGGTTTCAGTTTTTCCACATCGTCACCAACACAGTATTTTCAGTTTGTTTGATAACAGCCATCCTAACCGGTGTGAGGTGATATCTCATTATAGTTTTGATTAGTGATGATTAATGATGTTGAGTATCTTTTCTTATACCTGCTGGCTATTTGTATGTCATCTTTGTAGAAATGACCCTTTATGTCTTTAGTCCATTTTTTAATTGGATTATTTGGGTTTTTTTGCTATTGAGTTGTAGGAGCCTCTTACACATTTTGGGTGTCAACTCCTTATCAGATACGTGGTTTGCAAATGTTTCCTCCCATTCTGTAGGTTGCCTTTTCACTCTACTGACTATTTCCCTGGCTGTTTAGAAGCTTTTTAGTTTCATGTAGTTCCACTTGTCTATATTTTTGCTTTTTTTTCTTCCTGTGCTTTTGGTGTCAGTTCATGAAATCATTGCCAAGACCAATGTCATGAAGCTTTTCCTCTATGTTTTCTTCTAGGATTTTTATAGTTTCAGATTTTACATTTAAGTATTTCATCCATTTTGTGTTATTTTTGTGTAAGAAAAGTGTCCATTTTCATTCTTTTGTATTTGGATATCTAGTTTTCCCAATATCATTGACTGAAGAGACTGTCCTTTTATCATTGGGTATTCTTGGCACCCTGGTAGAAGATCATTTGACTGTATCTGTGTGGTTTTATTTTTGGGCTCTCTATTCTGTTCCATTAGTCTGTATGTCTGTCTTTATGCCAGTACCATGCTGTTTTGATTGCTGCAGCTTTATAATATATTTGAAGTCAGGAAGTGGGAGACCTCATGCTTTCCTTGTCTTTCTCAAGATTCTTTTGGCCATTTGAGGTCTTTTGTGGTTCCATATGAATTTTAGGATTATTTTTCTATTTCTGCAAAAAATGCCATTAGGATTTTGATGAGGATTGCATTGAATTGGTAGATTATTTTGGGTAGCGTGGACATTGTAATAATATTAAGTCTTCCAATTCATGAACATGGGATGTCTTTCTATTTATCTGTGTCTTCTTTAACTTCTTTCAGCAATGTTTTGTAATGTTCACTGTACAAATCTTTTGCCTCCTTGGTTAAGTTTATTCCAAAGTATTTTATTCTTTTTGATGCTATTGTAAATAGGATTATTTTCTCAATTTTCTTTTCAGATTGCTTGTTGTTAGTGTATAGAAATGCAACTGATTTTTGTGTGTTGATTTTGTATCCTACAACTTTGCTGAATTCGTTTATCAGTTCTAACAGTTTTCCTTGTGGAATAGTTATGGTTTTCTACATATAAGATCATGTCATCTGTAAACAGAGAAATTATTCCCTCTTCCTTTCCAATTTGGATGCCTTTTGTTTCTTTTTCTTGCCTAATTGCTCTCACTAGGACTTCCAGTACTATGTTGAACAGAAGTAGTGAAAGTGGATATCCTTGCCTTATTCCAAACCTTAAAGGAAAAGCTTTTAGTTATTCACTGTTTACTATAATGTTAGCTATGGGCTTTTTGTATATGGTCTTTATTATGTTGAGGTAATTTCCTTCTATTTTTAGTTTGTTGAGTGTCTTTATCACTAAAAGATGTTGAATTTTTTCAAATGCTTTTTCTGCATCTATTGAGATGATCTTGTGATTTTTATCCTTTATTCTGTTAATGTGGAATATCTTATTGATTGATACTAGGAGGGTTTATACATAGAACCATCCTTGAAACCCAGGGGTAAATTTCACTTGGTTATGGTGTGTGATCCTTTTAACGTGTTGTTGAATTAAGTATGCTAGTGTTTTGTTGATTTGTTGGGTTTTCTCCTGTTCATTCTACACTCAGCCTGGAGGAGGGACTATAGCATGTGAGTGTATGCTAGTACAAGCCATTGCCTTTGTTCTCAGCAACCCTCAACCTAGCGTCCTTTCCTGTCAGTGCTTAGATTCAGGCAAGACAGAAACTAGTCCCTCAGGTAGCTCCTGAAGAGTCTGTGCACTGTATATAAGTTTCAGATTTCTCTATCTCTCCCTAAGGAGCAGTCAAGAGCTGGAAGTTTCCTCCTGATCCCCTCATGCTCTGCCAGGGAGAGGGAATATGGTGAGTGAGTGCCACGATTTTTCCTACCAAGTATGATGTAGCAGGTTGCACATTCATTTGGGGACACAGGAGCCTCTTAACTTGTTTCTGGATCTCTCGTGAAGGAAATTTGTCCATATGTTGTCCATATGTTGTTGTCCATGGGGATGTGGAGACTGGGTCTTCCTATTTCACCATCTCGCTGACGTCACCTTCAGGTTAAATATTTTAATAATAAAGAGCTTTTGAATGAATTTAAGGAAGACAATGGCTTAAATGCTTTATGATTATATATGTGTAGGCCTGAAAATGTATGTATAACTAAAGTCATGGAAAATTGTGGTACTATGCCCCAGACTTGTAAAAGTATTAACTTTTTGAGTTCATGAAGCCTACTATTTAATTTTTTTGAAAAAAGAAATACATTAACATAGTTGAAAATTTAAATGTACAAAAGAAATTCATTGAAAAGTTCCCCAACCTCCTTCCCATTCCTGGAAACAAACAATGTTATCAGTGTCTCACGTATACTTACTGATTTTTTTTAACATATACAAATATTTATTTTTATTTTATTGAGGTCATAATAGTTTATAACATTGGAAATTTCAGTGGTACATTATTATGCGTCAGTCACCAAATAAATGTGCCCATTTACCCCTTATGCTTACCCCCCAACACCCTTCCCTTCTGGTAACCACAAATCTTACAAACAAATATTTTAAATCCATATTTTCCAAAAACTATAGCATCATACAAACATTGTTCTGTGCTATCTAAAGCTTTATTCATAAAAGTACCTATCCTTAAACATCCTTTAAAAGCGAAGAATGAGTAGAATCTTTTAAAACATACAAGATCTCAAAACATTTTGCTTTCTATGAACTCTTTCTCAGAAAGTTTCAGGAAGATTTGCTCCTCCTGAATAAGGAATTAACTGAAAAGGAGGAAAACACAGAATTCAGGTAAAAGGAGTACAAAGAGTGAGGCAAAGAGAAGTTGCTGGAAGATACTGAAAGGAAATCTCAGGACAGCAGCTGGGCTGCAGGCCAAAATTATAGCAGGGGGGCATTTTCTTTTTGTTGGGATATCTCCATGAAAATGAAAATAAAAATGATGCGACCTGATTTGTTTAAATATAGTACGAAGTTATTTGTAGTTCTGAATCTAATGGGGGGTTAATTAGTAATAGCATGTAAAAAATCCACAAGATAAAAACAAGGCAATTATTACCTCAATAGACAAGAAAACTAGATGAAAGAAAAGAAATGAAATTAAAGTGTATTTAAAGGCTTGGGTCTGAATGATGAATCACATTATGATAATAAGGAAAACATAGAATATTTCACTGTTGTTGGGAGATGAAGATAGGGCAGATGTATACGTGTCTGTGTGTGTTTGTGCGTGTGCGTGCTGGTGTGTGCCTACCTATGTGGGGCAGAGAAATAAATATTCGGCTTTCATAGTAGAAAGTTTATAGCTAATACCTACATCTGGAAAATCAAGAAATAGTAATATCAGTATATTGTTAAGATATATGAGTAAAAGAATTAAAAAAAACAGCTTAAGGTTTAAAGTGGTTGCTTCTGGAAAACAGGATAAGGAGGATAAGTGACAGGACAATGGACAGTTATTAGACGTCATAAACCTTTAGAATTATTATACTTAAAAACTTGTGTATTTTACTACTTTACTGAAAAATTTAAAATAAAAATAAAGATAAATCCCATTCATTATTATTTTTAAAAGTGGTCTGTGACATAATTTTATATATTTTGAGATAAAAAAAGCAATTTAACAAAGCAGATTAGCCACGAGCCAGGTACAGAACATTGTCAGTGAAGACACGAATACAACCATGTGCATAAACAGTAGACATATAAAAGTTACCTTTCAAAACATCACCTGTAGCTAATTTTGGATGTTCAGATTTTGGCACTCTTCACAAAGTCATCGAAAAAAATTATCTGGCCCAATAAATTCATGTAACGGATGAAGAAATCAATTACCAAAAAGTTTAAGAGATTTGTCCATCTTTACTCATTGAATTAAGAACAAAAATGGATGAATTAAAATGTTTGAGCTCATTGTGTTTTCTCGGTACATGAATCTATTTTCCCTTTTATAAGTCATAAATCTATGTTTAGAAGTCTAACACTTGAAAACAGGCAACAAATACATATGGATTATTCATGAAATTTGACCACATCTTAGCCACCAAGTTAACTTCAATAAATTCTATAGAAGACAAATAATAAAAACAGCCCTTCTCAGCCACACTGTAATAAAAAGAGATATTAATAGAAAAATAAAAAACAAACAACTTTTCCATCCAGGACAAAATAAAATGTTACAAAACAACTCATGGGTCATAGGAGAATTACAGAATTTTAAAATAATAACAGTAGTGATAATTACATATAACGAATTACATACTTTTCTTAAAAAGAACTAGAAATAATTTAAACTAAAAAATGGTAAAGGAAAGTGAATGAAGAAAAAAATTACCCATTGTGTTAGGAAATGAAGTAGCAATAAAAGTAAATTCTTTTCAAAATGTCATTTTTGAAAAAAATCAATAAATTAGAATACCACTAACTGCAAAAGAAGAAACTTCAAATGCACAAATTTAGAAATAACAAGGGTTAAATAATATTGAAACAGAGAAAATAAGTTATCTTAAAGATGCTTTTATTATATCTCTGCACACATAAATTTGGAAAATTAGATGAAATGGATAATTTTCTAGAAAATTATAATTCATCGAAATTGGCCAGAATTGGGTCTAACTGACCAAATGCCATAAGGGGAAAAAGAGAAATTAAGGAACTCTACAGAAGAAAGATACTAGATCCAAACCCTAAAATCACAGTTCCAGAGGCCTGCCAGGTGGCATAGTGGTTAAGTTCATGCAGTCTACTTTGGTGGTCTGGGGTTTATGGGTTTGGATCCCAGGCGTGGACCTACACACCACTCATCAAGCCATGCTGTGGCAGCGTCCCACATACAAAATAGAGGAAGATTGGCACAGATGTTAGCTCAGGGCCAATCTTCCTTACCAAAAAAACACGAAAAATAAAAACCACAGCTCCAGTGATACTTAAACTGTTCTAGAGCATAATAAAGATGAATTTTCATTTTTTTTTTTTTTTTGCTGGGAAAGTTTCACCCTGAGCTAACATTTGTTGCCAATATTCCTCTCTGTGTTTTTTTTTTTTTGACTCCCCAAAGCCCCAGTGCATGGTTGTATACCCTAGTTGTAAGTCCTTCTAGCTCTTCTATGTGAGTCACTGCCACAGCATAGCTACTGACAGACGAGTGGTGTGGTTCTGTGAACAGGAACCGAACTTGGGCCACCAAAGTGGTGAGTGTGCCAAAATTTAACCACAAGGCCACCAGGGCTGGCTCCTAACTTTCTTTTATGAAATGAGTGTAACTTTATTCTCCAAACCTGATAAATATTAGAGGCAAACCCCCAACCCTACCTCACCCAAAAAAACCGACTATAGACCAATCTTATTAATGCACATCAATGCAAAAATCTTAATTGAAATTTTAACAAATAGAATCTAAAAATGCATTAAAAGTATAATATAGCATGAAAAAGGGCAATTTACTTCAGGAATTCAAAAATAGTTAAGTAATATAAACTCTAGTAATATCATTAAAAATCATATGAATAGAACTAAAGAGAAAAAATATACTTTTTCATCTCAATAGATATTAAGAAAATATGTCACCATGTCTATACCCATTCAGATTTAAAATGCTCAGTAAAATAGGAATTGATGGGTCCTTTCTTAACATGATCAGGTATGTGTGCTTATGTAAATATATTGAATGCTGGCTGACATTTGGGTTGAAAGATATGTTTCAGACTGACAGTATATTAGTTAATGGGGAAAACATGAAATTTCTCACAAATGTCATAAATAAGACAAGTATACCAATTCTCTGCCTCACTATTTAACAATGTATTGGAGGTATTAGTGATTGCGATTAGACAAGATCAAACATTCAGAAGTATAAGAATTGGAAGTGAGAAGATGAAATATCTTTGTTTGAAATTAATATGATTAAATTTCTGGAAACCCAAAACAATCGATATGAAAACTATAGTAATTTTAGTAAAGTTAAAATTCAATAAAGAAATCTACAAAAACAATAGGCTTTGTATAAGTTAACAGTCACGAAAGACATAAAGGTAGACTTGAATAAGTGGAAAGAAAGTGCACGATTTTAGTTTAAACAAGACAACTTTGGCTACTGAATTGAAAAGAAGCTGAAGATGACAAGACAGGATTTAGAGTGAACATATGGGAAGCTACTGTGATAATCCAATGGGAAATGCCAGTGGTGTCAGATGGATTAGGGAGAAGTGATGAGAAGTAGATCCCAGATATGTTTGAAAATCAGAGCTGGCAGGACTTGCCATCGTGTGTGGAATGTTAGAATGTGTGGTTCCTAAGAGAACCAGCAACAGCTTATTTTGTGTCTCTTCTGGATGTTCATCAATTTGAATTGTTTTAAGAGAAATACGCAGATTAAAGAATTCCACGTCTCATCTATTGGGAGCATGAACATGAGATGGTCATCTGTCCTGTAGTAAAAAGGTATTGTTTAGTTTCCTTTGCAGTTGTAAGAAATTACCACAAACTCAGTGGCTTAAAAAACACAAATATATTATCTTATAATTCTGAAGGTCGGAAATCTGAAGTGAGTCTCACTGGACCAAAATCAAGGTGTCAGTCAGCAGGGCTGCATTTTTTCTAGAGGTTCTAGGGAAGAACCTGTTTCCTTGCCTTTCCCAGCTTCTAGAGGCTGCCTGTACTCCTTAGCTAGCGGCCCCTTCCATCTTGAAAGGCAACAATGGCCAGTTGAGTCTTTCTCACATCATGTCACTCTGACTCTGCTTCAGTCTTCACATCTCCTTTTCTGATGCTGACTTCTTGTTTTATCTATAAGGACTGTTGTGATTACATTGTCTCCACTCAGATAATCCAGGATAATTACCACATCTCAAGATCCTCATATCTGCAAAATCCCTATCACCATGTGAGGTAACATACACAGGTTCTAGAAATTAGGACGTGGTCATATTTGGAGGACCGTTACTCTGTCTACCACAGGTCTACAACATACTAGTTAAGTATTTGGCATAAAACTAGATTTGAATCCTTTCACCACTTACTGAGTAAGCTAGGCAAATACTTATCCATTCTAAGCCTCCATTCCCTCATAGATAAAATGGAGATAAAATTAAATCTACTTCAAAAGGTTAGGGGTGTATTTTTATTGAAAAAATGCCTGTGAAGCACTTTGCATGGCTTAGCACATAGAATATACTCAATATATGTTAGCTACCATAATGATACCACTAAGGGAAATATTAGTAAAATCTAGGATTATATAAGCTTATGTGACAGTCACTCTACTGACTCTTATTTAATTAACAGTCAAAAGTTTCTTTTCCAACTTCAGACTAGTTTTGGATTTTATATTTACTCTTTAATCCTTCATGAATAAAACTTTAAGCTATTTCACTCCATTGAGAATGCTTATGAATTTTTTCTGTTATCTTTCATGACAAGAGAAACTTCCATATTTGAGTCATATTTGAGTTATAATGTTAAGCATGTTATCATTCAAATTATTTATGAAAATTTTGAAAAGGAAAGAACTGAAAACAGAAATCTCAAGAAAGCAATTGTAAAATGTCTCAGAGTTGACATTTGTATAAGTTATGTATTAAGGTTTTGCCTCTCGGTTTCAAATCCATCCTTTGTGTGTGTGTGTGTGTGTGTGTGTGTGTGTGTGTGAAGCTTGAGCCGGGACTCTGAAAATCACCTTTCCCCTTTTCCAGCTGTTAGGCTTTGCCAATAGAAAGAGCTAGAAAAAATTGAAAGTCAGAAGGAGGTGAGAAAGAATTGTCTTGTTTCTCTTTGCTTGAGTTCTGAGCCATCCCAACAAGGGACTTTCATGTTGACAGCAGTAGTTGATTCCAGCAACAGTTGGGTCCAGTTGGAACTGGAAGCTTCTTTCAACACTCTCAGAACTGGCCTCATTGTGTCCCCTCTGATGTTCCAGCATCAGCTATTGTCACTTCCTCCTCAGAGGTTTGAATTCTAGCTCTACAAGGTCACTTTTTTATGTTACTGATACATCAACACCTGTTTTGAAGCATCACCTCCTCAAAGATGTGGTGCCTAATTCCACAAGGCCTCTTCTCCAAGTTTCTAGCTTCTTATGACCCTAAAATATTCACTTTATACTCCATTCTGAAAAATGCTAGCTGCTTTCTGCTAACTTTCCTAAGAATGTGATACCTCAGTGTTTCCCTTTTGAATTTTAATTTCTCCAGTACTCACTCAACCAATTTCTTATACTAAATTATCTCTGCTGGAATAACAAGTGAGTTCTTTCTTTTCGGACTGTAAGCTAACTAATACATTGGTCCAATTTTTCTGGGAAAATTAGTTAGGAATTTCTCTAACTGTCTTGTAATAAAGCTTAGGTTTCTTCACTTCTTAGAAGAATAACAATGGACCATTATATGCCCAACCGAAGTTTTTAACCTAGTATTTTTCATATTGTGGTTTTGCACAGCACTTGAGAGGCCTCCAGTCTAGGAAGACAATATATGCAGTCTGGTGAAGTAGGGCTACCTTGTCTGACTGCTTCTCTCCAACTAACTGTTCGTCTCCCTTTAGGTGATCTATGTGGTCTGAGCTCAGTTGCATCTATTTTCCAGATTCTGTTCCCAAATGTAAGTCCATGAGTCCTCACCTTTCTCACAGCATTAATTATTGAGCTTCCATTCATTGCCCACTTCTCAAATCTGGACCCCCTTTATATCACTCTCTCTTAATCTTCTTAGTGACTGCTCCTGGGTCCCAACTCCATGGACTCCTGTTCAACATCTTAAACGCTTTCCATGGACTGCTCCTTGGCCTTGATCTCTTTGTCCTCATGCTATCTCTCCTAAAATCTTTTCAACACATCAGCTCTCTTCCTTGCACCTGTTTCTTCTGCTGTGTACATCTCTCAGCCAACAGTATCCTCTTTTCCCCTTGACATCACTAACTTATCACTAGACTTTAAGCCAGGTTCTAAGGTCATGTAGAAGAATGTAGGATAAAGCCTATGCCTGGGGTTGATGAAGGATCAAATAGATTTAAAAAGGTGTCATCCTTAGAATAGAAGCAAAATGGGTCTATCTCAGAGTCCTACTTTCACACTGCTTCCTTTAATATCTTTCTTTATACTTTAACAACCATCACTTCCAAATATTAACTGCAAAACTGAAAAAGACACTTTAATTTTAGAGAAGATTCTTACAAGGAACAATGATTCCTCTGCTACTTTCTTGAGTAGACTTTTGCTCCACCGTTCTCACAACCCAGTATCTGAAGATTCACTATCCTATTTACTTCTATGCTTCCAATTTTTCTGTCCACCAATGTATTTTCTCTTACACGTCTACCACATATCTGAGGACTGGTTGCCACTAATCTGCACTCTTTATCTACCTGACAGCCCTTGCTCTGGGTTCCTTGGGACCTCTATTGCAGTCAGTCTCATTTCTCTCTAGCTGCCTCTGGCATTTTTAAACTCTCCTTTCTAAATGTGACTGCAGCTCTTTCTCTTTGAAGACATGGTTTTTCTTCCCTTTAGCACACATCTTTTCCACTCCTTCTTATCAGCAAATTCTCTTTTGTAAGTATTTTTAGATACTTGTATTTAGGTAAAAACAAAAGTGATTTCCTTTAAGGAAAAACACAGGGAAATAATAATGCACATGGTATGCAAATATAGCAAAAAAAGTGAGAGTATCAAGCCAATATCTAATATGTTATAGAACATTTTCTGAGCTACCAGTTGAACAACTGTATTAAAGAAGAACAAAAACAATTCTGCTTGTTCTTGGTGAATTTTTGATGGCTCCCAGTGATCATTGCTTTCTTTTATAATTTACCTAAATCATCACATTAATAGTTTATTTATTTATTCTGCTTGAGAAAGATGAAAATTTCACCAACTTGCGTTTTTCAACAAATAAAAAAAATTTAAAGCTGGTACCATCTGTTTTTTAAAAAAAACACAGCAATATTTATTAATTGCCAGTCTTCTGAAGTGGGGTTTGTACATTAGTCACCACTTCTGGAAGCTCAGTCTTCAAGACCAAGAAATTTGAGTTGATTTTAAGCAATCAAGGACTTTTCTTTAATCTCACAAATCATAGATTTTAATTCCCTATTACTGATATTTGTTCTGTTTTTCCAGTTTAAAGATCTCCTCTTGAAAGAAAAGAAAGAAGCAAAATAGATTTGTGTAGCTATGTTTTTAAAGAACGCCTGGCTTTACCAAACTGATTTGCTTATTGTTGTTTTCTTAAGTATCTGTAATTATAATATGCAATTATACAAAATAATTTAGGAAATGTAATATGTTATGCTATCACTTTAATGACCAAACTGAGATAATGTATTTGTCTGCAATCACCCTATTTAATCAGAAAACACAATCTATCACACTTACGTATTACGTATTTGAAGAGTTTGTATCTGATTATAACTCAAAGTTAGGTTTCCTATGAGTTTTATTGCTGGCTTAGTGTGTTTCTAATGTTTAACTAATATTTAATGTCTATTTAAACCAGTGTTTGCATTTGGGCTGAAATCCAAATTGAGAATGCCTTTATAGGGGTCCATTCACCCTGGGAAAATTCTACCCAATTCAGGAAGATCTAATTATGTCAAGCAGAGCATAAATCTGAAAGACATTAACATATTTAATTTTTCTTGTAATAATTAAACTATGCCTAAACAAAACTTGGAAAACATTTTAATTCATTTGAGAGAATAAGGTTGATACAGAAGAGGGGTATTTAATTTAAGCAATACATAGATATTGGTGAGAATAAGCAGTAGACTATAGTGGTAGAAAACATGACTTCTGGATTTAGAAAGCTTGAGTTAAAGTGCTCAGTCTAGCACAACGTGTTACTTTGGGCAATTTGTTTAGTCTTTCTGCGGGGACAATAAAAATACAAATGGCATGGCTTTTTGGTAAGCCTACAATGATATGATGTTTATAAATCACATAGACAACAGGCTAGACATAGATGGTTTTCAATAATGGTAAAGAATTACTTCATTAATGCTATTTTAAAATGCCTACATTATACCAGTCATTTTGATGTTAAAACTATATCTGTGCCAGCAAGTTGAAAACAATAAAATGACATTAATAATAATGTATATCTTGATTCAGTGTTCAAAGTAACAAGAGCAAAAAGGATTGTGTCCTTCAACTAAATATGCATTTATAATGCCTCACAAAAGTCAAAAATAATAAAAATTGGTAATATTTATTGACCACTTACAGTAGTATAGGATGATAAAATCACAATAACACAGAATGACTGATGAAGAAATTGTCTCCATACATATTAGGAACCATAGACTGGGAAATTATGTAGCTTGCCTAAGGTGACTAACCCTATAACAAGATTGTTAATGGTATTTAAACACAGACTTTTCAAAAGCCAATGCCCAGTGACGTCAGCATCATGGCGGAGTGAGCTTTCCCGTGAATTCTTCCCCCACAAGATACAACAAAAGCAACAGCCACAGACCAACAACGGAATCCCAGACAGTGAAAAGATAGAGCGGAGGGATCCACACTGCCGCACATCTGAGAGCGGAACGTGCTGGGCCCCCGGAGGAAGTGGGGAGAGGTAAGGAGAACTCCGCTCCCTCCCCATCAGATCAGCGATCCGGTCCACGAGGCTCCCAGAGAGGGGGGAGGGGCGGCCCTCGGCGGGAAACTGTAGCTCTTCGGGCTCTCTCAGCCAGTGGGAAACTCCCGCACAGAGGGCTCAGAGGAGCCACAGGGCTACCATCAACATCTGAGCAACCCAGAGAGCGGATAAAGAGGGGCAAACGAGAAGCCTCCCACGTCAGGGACCCAGAGGGCAAAAGAGAGAGCTCCCCCCTCCCCGCAACCCGGAGTCTGCAGCTCGACCAGATCTAGCGGTCCGAGGCAGACCTGAATAAACTGGACTGGACCCGTGGATCGCAGTGGGGAAACAAAACAAAACAAAACTGCGGATCGCAGCAGAAAAACTGGGGCAGAGCGCAGGGGGCTTAGACTACACAGCCCTTTACCACCAGACAGTGGCGGCAGGTGGAAATTGCAACCAGAGACTTCCAGGATGAGGAAAATCAAAACCAACACAGGAACCACAATGCAAAAATATATGAAATCACCAGACCAGAAACAAAATGACAAGCACCCAGAAATCAACCCCGAAGACACAGAAATCCATAAACTAAATGACAGAGATTTCAAAATAGCTATCATAAAAACACTCAACGAAATACGAGACAACACAGACAAACAATTAAATGAGATTAGGAGTTTCTTCACAAAAGAGATTGAAATCATAAAGAAAAACCTATCAGTGCTGATGGAGATGAAGAACACAATGGAGGAGATAAAGGAGAATCTGGAATCTTTAAAGAACAGAGCTGACAATATGGAGGAAAGAATTAGTACTTTAGAGGATAGGAATACAGATATACTCCAGATGGAAGAAGAGAGAGAACTAAGACTAAAAAGAAATGAAGAAAGACTCTGAGAAATATCGGACTCTATTAGAAAATGTAACATAAGAATTATAGGTATTCCTGAGGGAGAGGAGAGGGAAAGAGGAACAGAGAGCCTATTCAAGGAAATAATAGCTGAAAATTTCCCAAATCTGGGGAAGGAGCAGGAAATACCAGTAAGCGAAGCCAACAGGACGCCTATATATATTAACAGACAAAGGCCTTCACCACGACACCTAGTGGTAAGGCTAGCCAGGGTCAACGACAAAGAAACAATATTAAGGGCAGCTAGACAAAAACAAAAAATAACGTACAAAGGAACTCCCATCAGGCTCTCAGCGGATTTCTCAACAGAAACTTTTCAGGCTAGAAGAGACTGGAATGATATATTCAAAATACTAAAAGACAAAAACTTTCAGCCAAGAATACTCTATCCAGCAAAAATATCCTTCAAATATGATGGAGAAATAGTAACTCTCCCAGATAAACAAAAGCTAAGGGAGTTCATGGCCACGAGACCGCCACTACAAGAAATACTCAAGAAGGCCCTCAGGCCTGAAAAAAAGAAGAGAAAGGGAACACAAAGCTTGGAGTAAGGAGAAAAGTAGGTAGACAAAATCAGAGAAATAGTAGATCTTTACCGGAATAGGTTAGCAACCACTTAAATACTAAACTCAAAGATCAAAGGAAGAAATTCACCAAAAATAAATTTAACCTCATCACTGTAAACACACAGCCACAACACAAGACAGAATAAGGTATAACAAGAGCAACTTAGAAGGGGAAGAGGAAAGTGACTGAATTGACTTAGTATAAGGAAATAGGAGGCTATCAGATAATGGACTATCTCATACAGAAGATTTTTTGCCCAAACCTCAAGGTAACCACTAAACAAATAATCAAATTAAAACCACATATGATAAACAAAGAGAAAACTAGAAGAATCATAAGACAGAACAACCAAACTGAATTGGCAGTCCAAAACAAATGGGACAAAAAACAAAGGAAATGCAAAAGAACCAGAAAATAAGTGACAAAACAGCAACATTCAACCCTCATATTTCAATAATTACCCTAAATGTAAATGGATTGAACTCTCCAATCAAAAGATACAGAGTGGCAGGATGGATTAAAAAGCAAGACCCAACAATATGCTGCCTCCAGGAAACACATCTTAGCACTAAAGACAAGCACAGGCTCAGAGTGAAAGGATGGAAGACAATACTCCAAGCTAATGGCAAACAAAAGAAAGCAGGTGTTGCCATACTCATATCAGACAAAGTAGACTTCAAGATAAAACAGGTTAAGAAAGACAAAGAAGGGAAATATATAATGATAAAAGGGACACTCCATCAAGAAGACATATCACTTATAAATATATATGCACCCAACATAGGAGCACCAATGTACATAAAACAACTATTAACAAACCTAAAAGGAGAAATCAACAACAACACAATAATAGTAGGGGATCTTAACACCCCACTTACAGCAATGGATAGATCATCCAGACAAAAAGTTAATAAAGAAATATTAGACTTAAATGAAAAACTGGACGAGATGGACCTAGTAGACATATACAGAGCACTCCACCCAAAAACAGCTGACTACGCATTCTTCTCAAGCGCGCATGGAACATTCTCTAGGATAGACCATATGTTGGGAAACAAAGCAAGCCTCAGTAAATTTAAGAAGATTGAAATCATAACAAGCATCTTTTCAGACCATAAGGCTATGAAACTGGAAATGAACCAGGAAAAAAAAACTGGGAAAGTGACAAAAATGTGGAGATTAAACAACATGCTACTGAACAACCAATGGATCATTGATGAAATTAAAGGAGAAATCAAAAACTATCTGGAAACAAACGAAAATGATAACATGCCATATCAAACCATATGGGACGCAGCAAAAGTGGTCCTGAGAGGGAAACTCATAGCGATACAAGCCCACCTTAACAAACAAGAAAAAGCCCTAATAGGCAACCTTAAATTACACCTAACAGAACTAGAAAAAGAAGAACAAACAAAGCCCAAAGCCAGCAGAAGGAGAGAAATAATAAAAATCAGAGCAGAAATAAACGATATTGAGACCAAAAAAACAGTAGAAAGGATTAATGAAACAAAGAGTTGGTTCTTCGAGAAGATAAACAAAATAGACAAACCCTTAGCCAGGCTAACTAAGAAAAAAAGAGAAAAGGCTCAAGTAAATAAAATTAGAAATGAAAGAGGAGAAATTACAATGGATACCATGGAAATACAGAGGATTATAAGAGAATACTATGAGAAATTATATGCCAACAAATTGGACAATCTAGAAGAAATGGATAAATTCTTAGACTTATACAACCTCCCAAAATTGAACCAAGAAGAAATGGGGAATCTGAATAGACCAATCACAAGTAAAGAGATTGAAATAGTAATCAAAAACCTCCCAAAAAATAAAAGTCCAGGACCAGATGGCTTCTCCAGTGAATTTTACCAAACATTCAAAGAAGATTTAATACCCATCCTCCTCAAACTATTCCAAAAAATAGAGGAAGATGGAACACTTCCTGAATCATTCTATGAGGCCAACATCACCCTGATACCAAAACCAGACAAAGACAATACAAAGAAAGAAAATTACAGGCCAATATCGCTGATGAACATTGATGCAAAAATCCTCAACAAAATATTGGCAAACCGAATACAACAATATATTAAAAAGATCATACACCATGATCAAGTGGGATTTATACCAGAGACGCAAGGATGGTTCAACATCCGCAAATCAATCAACGTGATACATCACATCAACAAAACAAAGAATAAAAACCACATGATCGTCTCAATAGACGCAGAGAAGGCATTTGACAAGATACAACATCCATTTATGATAAAAACTCTCAATAAAATGGGAATAGAAGGAAAGTACCTCAACATAATAAAGGCCATATATGACAAACCCACAGCTAACATCATACTCAACGGGGAAAGACTGAAAGCCATTCCTCTGAGAACAGGAACGAGGCAGGGCTGCCCACTCTCACCACTCCTGTTCAACATAGTACTGGAGGTTTTGGCCAGAGCAATTAGGCAAGAAAAAGGAATAAAAGGAATCCAAATAGGTAACGAAGAAGTGAAACTCTCACTATTTGCAGATGACATGATTGTATATATAGAAAACCCTAAAGAATCTGTTGGAAAACTGTTAGAAACAATCAACAACTACAGCAAAGTTGCAGGGTACAAAATCAATCTACAAAAATCAGTTGCATTTCTATATGCTAATAATGAACTAACAGAAAGAGAGCTCAAAAAGATAATACCATTTACAATTGCATCAAAAAGAATAAAATACCTAGGAATAAATCTTACCAAGGAGGTGAAGGACCTATACAATGAGAACTACAAGACATTATTGAGGGAAATCCACGATGACATAAAGAAATGGAAAGATATCCCATGCACGTGGATTGGAAGAATAAACATAGTTAAAATGTCTATATTACCTAAAGCAATCTACAGATTCAATGCAATCCCAATCAGAATCCCAATGACATTCTTCACAGAAATAGAAAAAAGAATACTAAAATTTATATGGGGCAACAAAAGACCCCGAATAGCTAAAGAAATCCTAAAGAAAAAGAACAAAGCAGGAGGCATCACAATTCCTGACTTCAAAACATACTACAAAGCAATAGTAATCAAAACAGCATGGTACTGGTACAAAAACAGACACACAGATCAATGGAACAGAATTGAAAGCCCAGAAATAAAACCACACATATACGGACAGCTAATTTTCGACAAAGGTGCTAAGGACATGCAATGGAGAAAGGAAAGTCTCTTCAATAAATGGTGTTGGGAAAACTGGACAGCCACATGCAAAAGAATGAAAGTGGACCATGTGCTATCGCCATTCACAAAAATTAACTCAAAATGGATCAAAGACCTGAAGGTGAGACCTGAAACTATAAAACTCATAGAAGAAAATATAGGCAACACTCTATTTGACATTGGGATTAAAGGAATCTTTTCGGATGACATGCCTACCCAGACTAGGGAAACTAAAGAAAAAATAAACAAGTGGGACTTTATCAGACTAAAGAGCGTTTATAAGACAAATGAAACCAGAATCAAGATGAACAAACAACCAACCAGCTGGGAGAGAATATTTGCAAAACATACATCTGACAAGGGGTTGATCTCCATAATATATAAAGAACTCACACAATTGAACAACAAAAAAACAAACAACCCGATCAAAAAATGGGCAGAGGACCAGGGCCATCTTCCTCAGCAAAAAAAGAGGAGGATTGGCGGATGTTAGCTCAGGGCTGATCTCCTCACAAAAAAAAAAAAAAAAAAAAAAAAAATGGGCAGAGGAAATGAACAGACACTTCTCCAAGGAAGAAAAACAGATGGCCAATAAGCACATGAAAAGATGCTCAACATCACTAATCATCAGGGAAATGCAAATCAAAACAACACTAAGATACCACCTCACGCCCGTTAGAATGGCTATAATCACCAAGACAAAAAACAACAAATGTTGGAGAGGATGTGGAGAAACAGGAACCCTCATACACAGCTGGTGGGAATGCAAATTGGTGCAGCCTCTATGGAAAACGGTATGGAGATTCCTCAAAGAATTAAAAATAGAGATGCCCTATGATCCAGCCATCCCACTACTGGGAATCTATCCAACGCACCTGAAATCAACAATCCAAAGAGGCTTATGCACCCCTATGTTCATTGCAGCATTATTCACCATAGCCAAGAAGTGGAAGCAACCTAAGTGTCCCTCGACTGACGATTGGATTAAGAAAATGTGGTATATATATACAATGGAATACTACTCAGCCATAAAAAAAGACAAAATCGTCCCATTTGCAACAACATGGATGGGCCTGGAGTGTATTATGTTAAGTGAAATAAGCCAGAAAGAGAAAGACAAACACTGTATGATCTCACTCATATGTGGAATATAAACCAACACATGGACAGAGAAAACTGGACTGTGGTTACCCGGGAAGTGGGGGTGGGGGGTGGGCACAAGGGGTGAAGGGAGTCATATATGGGGTGATGGACAAACAAAAATGTACAACCCAAAATTTCACAATGTTAGAAACCATTAAAACATCAATTAAAAAAAAAAAAAAAGAGGGCTAATCTTTTAGAGATACATACTGAAATACGTATGGGTGAAACGTTATGATGTCTGGGATTTGCTTCATTAATAAAACAGGAGGTGAGGAAATAACATGATTGGCCAATTGAATTAGAATGAATAGAATATAGAAGTTCCCTATATTATTTTGTCTAATTTTGTATATTTGTCAAATTCTCCCTAATAAAAAAGTTTTTAAAAAAAAAAAAAAAAAAAGCCAATGCCCAAACTTTTAAACAATATACACCAGTACCTATATATGAAATGGAATCACTTTTTGAAATGCAGGGCTGAGGAGATGGCGGAGTCCATAGTTGGGTAGGGATAACCAGCACTGATTCTGAATTCACATAAGGATTGTGTCCACCAATTCATATTTTAAGAAATCCAAGGGAAGACCTGGATCAGCCCAGCTTGGATCCTATGACTTTCCTGGAGCAACATGTATGGCTGAGAGAACAAAACAACACATTAGGATCATCTTGGCTCACAGGCCCAACTCTGTGCTCGGAAGCTGTGGTCCAGAGATTGGAAGACTCCACTAAACCCCGTGGATTGAAGAAACATTTCTCAGAAGATGCTTTTCTCACTGTTCAGTGAGAATAAATAAGGTCCATTCACTAGTAGGGCCTCTCTTTGCCTATCATGTTTTGTGGATCGGAAACATAATACCCCTCCCCTAGAGGATGTTATGTTAAATGGTATGGATTCGGAAATCAAGTGAGGGATGGATGTGGTACCCCCACTTCCCATCTCAATTGATTGTCTTCTGCAGTAGCCCTGTCTGCTACCAACATTCTGAAACAATAGAAGGAATGCTGGAAGGAGGGTACAAACTGGGGAAAAGAGAAAGAGAAAAATCAGGTAAAGAACTGAGTATACCGACATTTTTCCCCATATTCATTTAGGAATTTGGCACAGCACCCCTTACAAGACTTTTTGCTCTTGCCTGCATTCTGTTTGGGAAATACTAATTCAGAGACATTATAACGTGTCCTTTGGGGAAATGTAGTAGTCTATCAAACTACTGTAGGGTACTTCAAACCCGGAAGCAACATTGTATAAAAGCATGACCCCAAGGGGTGTAGCTGGAGAAAATTGCCAGTTTTAGTCTTGTTCTACACCCTGGTTAAGCAGGGTGTGTAACATAGCTATCTCTCAACCATGGTCTTGTACTAGGACAATTAAGCTGATCCTATATGGATTTTCCATTCCTTTCAATCAATCTCTTGTCACTGCACAAGATTACTGGGGAGCACAGCATATGACTGGTGTCATCAGTCATGACCTTCCGAAACTTCCACCTATTTTCAAAGGTAGAGATATCCTTTGGGATCCTGTGGTCCTCCCTAAAGTCCCTAAAGGGCCCTAAATATTTGGGTTTAATAAGGTTTGATAATTAAATCTCTGACAACCAGAATATTTGACCAATGATAGCTAATATTTCTTTTAGGAGGTTGGATAACACAGACTTAACTTTTTCTGAGATTACCATGATTTACTTTTACATGTTTATCTGCTGGGAAGTCCTCCTGGGCTGGTGATTGGAGGTGGAGATGATAGGAAGGAATGTGATGCAAAATAATTTATGCATCAAAAATACTTAGATAAACCTGAGTGCTTCTTAGGAGTGAGTTGGATAGATGGGGCCTTGCTAAATTAATTTTGAAACAAATTTTTCCTGTTGAGATTTTCACTGTTGGTTTCAACACTTGGGTAAATTAAATTTAAATAATCAACTTCTGCAAATCACTCACCTTTACTTGAGATCTCTGGCTGCACCTCCCAGATATTATAAGAAGAACCATGTCATTCTCATTCTTGTCTTTATTCTATGAAAACGAAAGAGTTCACTTTATAATAATGCATCAATGACAGGCTCTCTTATTCACTATGGAATGAATCTGTAGTCAGCATGAATTGCCCTCATTCCAAGATTTTGTACAATGACTTTGCGCTATCATATCTTAAGAATAAGAAGAGTTATTGTCAAGTTCATTACCTCAGCAGGGAATGTTTGTGATGATGGAACTGCCAAGCTTCATCAAGTTGTTCACGCTTTTTCCATTTTATTAACATGACCCAATTCAGCCTCCCTCTGATGATAACTCATTTTGATTTTAACTCACTTTAAAAATGAGTCAATTTGATTTTTTAAAACCTTGTTGATTTAAACTTATTTTAACACTTCCTGATATGATGTCTTGTATTTTAGCAAAAAAAAAAAAATCCTCTCAACTCAGCAATCTCAAGAAGAAAATGTAAGAAAGCAGAAAATTGACAGACGTAAAAATAGCACTAGTTCACTTTTCTTTACTTTTTCTTCTAACTATTAACTTTCTTCTGCCATTCTTAACAATCACTTAACCATTAATTCTCAAATCACAATCCTGGACTAATCCAAACTACTTTTAATCCACCCACTTGACTATGCCTTGACAGCATGCTATCATATTTGGTACAAGTAAAACAGCCCAGAATGGTAAGCTAAGAGACAGACAATCTCTGCAAAACTGCCAACTTTTATGAAACATGATTTATGCCATTCCGTTTTTATGACATTGCTCTTTGTTAACACGTCCAGCTATTACCTTGTTCCATTCTCATTTTGCTTTTGCCAAGATTTACCCCAGTGTCCTCTGACACATATAGAATGCTAGTGGTAATATCTTAACAACAATTTAGAGTATAATTCTGAAATGTGTAATTTTGCTTGCAGGGAACCCACAAATAAAAATTAAATAAAAGTAGTGCCTCCAATGTAAATTTTAAATTGCACATTTGAAAGTCTGAATAAACTTTTATCAGATAAACAGCACTATTACGGGTAGTTAAGTTCCCAGGCTAGCCCAAAATATACCTAAAATACCATGCATTTGCACAAAAAGCAATAGTAATTAGAAGTTTTGAAGTCCTATTCAAAAGACTGAAAATAAAATTCAGATTGATTTTTCCATATGTCTTTATTATTCATTCTGGAAAGAAATTTAGTTTACAGATAAGTGATGTGACAGACATATCACAGTCAAAAGAGGACTTCTGGACATTTAGAATTGCAGAGGCACAGCATATTAGAGTTAGATAAAAACCTTAAATCTTCATCCCTTGGTTTTTTGTTTTTGGTCAATGCCACAAATTAGACAATTAGATTCTTTATGAATAGTCTTAGTGCAATTAAGTTCTTGCACAGATTCAAGTATTGCTGTAGCTTTAACTCCTCCATCTCAGTTCAGTGGGATTTTGAATAAGCACCGTGGAGGACTAATCATGACACTGAAACTTTGCAGCACTCTGGAAAACTCTTAATTGGCTATTAAGTTCCAGGGACCTGTGGCCTTTGAGATGGTTCCAGTAAATCCTGCAGTACTTTAAACATTTTACCCTCTTTCCATCCATTTTTTTCTGTCTTAGTCTGTGTTTAAAAATTCTGCCCATGACCCTGACAAGCATTCCATCCCCCTCCAAGAAGGGAGATTGATTGAACGCCAACTCATTAGGGAGTTGCTGGGGAGCGGGTCAAGCTTTAGCTACACCCTTAATGGATCCCTTTGATGCCCAACACCACGCAGGGTGAAGATTGCTTGTGCTTCTCTCATATTTTGTTCTGCTCATCTGCTCTATCTCCCAGACATTTAACCTTGGACATTCAGTTACTCACTGTTGCCCTGATCACAAGAATTTATTAATGCAAGAGCTTAATACTCCAAAACTCCAAAATGAACCTTTTTCTGACATAATCTCCAATTTATCAATTCTTCTACTGTCTGTCCTGCCCCATAGATTGATTCTGTGCTATTTTCTGCTTGTTCTCCATTATTTTACAGCTAAAAGACAACCTATCATGCAGAACCGATTCACTAACGATGACTAAAATATTCAATATAGAATTTAACTATTCTACTTGACGTGCTATATCTCTGAAAATATGCTGTCAAAAGAGTAACTATTTTTCGAGAGTGTTCCGGAATGCTCCCTGTCTTGACTCCTGGTGAGCTTTGTGGTATCCCCGTCGTTAAGATATCCTACGTTTGCACATCATTTCATGCATGGTCCCCTACTTTTAGAAGTTTCCTTGGTACTAGAGGACATCTGTGATATTTATATTCAGATTATATACAATTAAGTCCTTGTTTTGCCACTTTCTGGCCTTGAGGATTTGGGCAAATAATTTAAGCTTCACAACTACCAATTGGGTTGGCATTAGTATTTCGTTTAAAAGACAAGGGAACTAAAACTTGCCTTTCTGAAATGGTTTATGCAAAAGTTCTTAACAGTCTTTAACATAAGGATCATTAAATAAATAAGTACTCTGCCATAGATTGAATACTTGTTCCCTCAAAATTCATATTTTGACATCTTAATCCTCAGTGTTGTGGTATTTGGAGATAAGGCCTTTGGGAGGTAATTTTTTTTTTTTAATTTTTTGTTTATTGCAGTAACATTGGTTTATAACATTGTAAAAATTTCAGGTGTACATCATTATACTTCTATTTCTGCATAGATTACATCATGGTCACCACCAAAATACTAATTACAACCCATCACCACACACATGTACCGAATTATCCCTTTCACCCTCCTCCCTCCCCCCTTCCCCTCTGGTAACCACCAGTCCAATCTCTGTCTCTATGTGTTTGTTTATTGTTGTTATTATCTACTACTTAATGAAGGAAATCATACGGTATTTGACCTTCTCCCTCTGACTTATTTCACTTTGCATAATACCCTCAATGTCCATCCATGTTGTCACAAATGGCAGAATTTCATCGTTTCTTATGGCTGAGTAGTATTCCATTGTGTATATATACCACATCTTCTTTATCCATTTGTCCCTTGATGGGCACTTAGGTTGCTTCCAAGTCTTGGCTATTGTGAATAACGCTGCAATGAACACAGGGGTGCATGTACCTTTACAAATTGGTGTTTTCAAGTTCTTTGGGTAAATACCCAACAGTGGAATAGCTGGATCATATGGTAGTTCTATCCTTGAATTTTTGAGGAATCTGCATACAGTTTTCCATAGTGGCTGCACCAGTTTGCACTCCCACCAGCAGTGTATGAGAGTTCCCTTCTCTCCACATCCTCTCCAACACATGTTGTTTCCTGTCTTGTTAATTATAGCCATTTTGACAGGCATGAGGTGATATCTCATTGTAGTTTTGATTTGCATTTCCCTGATAGTTAGTGATTTTGAACATCTTTTCATGTGTCTGTTGGCCATCTGTATATCTTCTTTGGAGAAATGTCTGTTCAGGTCTTTTGCCCATTTTTTAATTGGGTTGTTAGTTTTGTTGTTGTTGAGATGCATGAGTTCTTTATATATTTTGGAGATTAAGCCCTTATCAGATGTATGGTTTGCAAATATCTTTTCCCAATTGTTAGGTTGTCTTTTCGTTTTGTTGATGGTTCCCTTTGCTGTGCTGAAGCTTTTTAGTTTGATGTAGTCCCATTTGTTTATTTTTTCTATTGTTTCTCTTGCCTGGTCAGACATGGTGTTAGAAAAGATGTTGCTAAGACTGATGTCGAAGAGCGTACTGCCTATGTTTTCTTCTAGAAGTTTCACAGTTTCAGGTCTTACATTCAAGTCTTTAATCCGTTTGGAGTTAATTTTTGTGTATGGTGTAAGGTAAGGGTCTACTTTCATTTTTTTGCATGTGGCTATCCAGTTTTCCCAACACCATTTGTTGAAGAGACTTTCTTTTCCCCATTGTATGTTCTTGGCTCCTTTGTCAAAGATTAATGTCCACAGATGTGTGGGTTTATTTCTGGGCTTTCGATTCTATTCCATTGATCTGTGTGTCTGTTTTTGTGCCAGTACCATGCTGTTTTGGTTACTATAGCTTTGTAGTATATTTTGAAATCAGGGAGTGTGATACCTCCAGCTTTATTCTTTTTTCTCAGAATTCCTTTAGCTATTCGGGGTCTTTTGTTGTTCCATATAAATTTTAGGATTCTTTGTTCTATTTCTGTGAAAAATGTTGTTGGAACTTTGATAGGGATTGCATTGAATCTATAGATGGCTTTAGGAAGTATGGACATCTTAACTATGTTAATTCTTCCAATCCAAGAGCACGGAATATCTTTCCATTTCTTTGTGTCTTCTTCAATTCCTTTCAGAAATGTTTTATAGTTTTCGGTGTACAGATCTTTCACTCTTTGGTTAAGTTTATTCCTAGGTATTTTATTCTTTTTGTTGCAATTGTAAATGGGATGGTATTCTTAATTTCTCTTTCTGCTACTTCGTTGTTATTGTACAGAAAGCAACTGATTTTTGTATGTTGATTTTGTATCCTGTAACTTTACCATATTCGTTTATTACTTCTAAAAGTTTCTGGTGGATTCTTTAGGGTTTTCTATATATAAAATCATGTCATCTGCAAATAGTGACAGTTTCACTTCTTCCTTTCCAATTTGGATCCCTTTTATTTCTTTCTCTTGCCTGATTTCTCTGGCTAGGACTTCCAGTACTATGTTAAATAGGAGTGGTGAGAGTGGGCATCCTTGTCTGGTTCCTGTTCTTAGAGGGATAGCTTTCAGTTTTTCACCATTGAGGATGATATTAGCTGTGGGTTTGTCATATATGGTCTTTATTATGTTGAGGTACTTTCCTTCTGTACCTATTTTATTCAGAAGTTTTATCATAAATGGATGCTGTATCTTGTCAAATGCTTTCTCTGCATCTATTGAGATGATCATGAGATTTTTATTCTTCATTTTATTAATGTGGTGTATTACATTGATTGATTTGCCAATGTTAAACCATCCCTGCATCCCTGGAATAAATCCCACTTGATCATGGTGTATAATCTTTTTAACGTATTGCTGTGTGCGATTTGCTAGTATTTTGTTGAGGATTTTTGCCTCGATGTTCATCAGTGATATTGGCCTGTAATTTTCTTTTTTTTGTGTTGTCCTTGTCTGGTTTTGGTATCAGGGTAATGTCAGCTTCGTAGAATGAGTTAGGGAGCTTCCCCCCCTCCTCAATTTTTTGGAAGACTTTGAGAAGGATAGGTATTAAGTCTTCTTTGAATGTTTGGTAGAATTCACCAGGGAAGCCGTCTGGTCCGGGACTTTTATTTTTGGGGAGGTTTGTGATTACTGTTTCGTTCTCCTTACTGGTGATTGGTCTATTCAAATTCTCTACTTCGTCTTGATCCAGTTTTGGAAGGTTGTATGATTCTAAGAATTTATCCATTTCTTCCAGATTGTCAAATTGGTTGGCATATAGCTTTTCATAGTATTCTCTTATAATCTTTTGTATTTCTGAGGTGTCTGTTGTAACCTCTCCTCTTTCATTTCTGATTTTACTTATTTGTGCCTTCTCTCTTTTTTTCTTGGTGAGTCTAGCTAAAGATTTGTCAATTTTGTTGATCTTTTCAAAGAACCAGCTCTTGGTTTTATTAATTTTTTCTATTGTTTTTTTGGTCTCTATTTCATTTATTTCTGCTCTGATTTTTATTATTTCCCTTCTTCTACTGATTTTGGGCTCGGTTTGTTCTTCTTTTTCCAGTTCCTTTAGGTGCATTGTTAGATTGTCTATTTGAGATTTTTCTTGTTTGTTGAGATAGGCCTGTATTGCTATAAACTTCCCTCTTAGAACCGCTTTTGCTGTATCCCATAAATTCTGGCATGTCGTATTTTCATTTTCATTTGTCTCCAGGTATCTTACGATTTCTTCTTTGATTTCTTTGTTAACCCAGTCGTTGTTCAGTAGCATTTTGTTTAATCTCCATGTATTTGTGGCTTTTCTGATTTTCTTCCTATAGTTGATTTCTAGTTTCGTACCGCTGTGGTCAGAAAAGATGCTTGGTATTATTTCAATCTTCTTAAATTTATGGAGACTTGTTTTGTGGCCTAATATGTGATCAATCCTGGAGAATGTTCCATGTGCATTTGAAAAGAATATGTATTCTTCGGTTTTTGGATGGAATGCTCTGTATATATCTACTAGGTCCATCTGTTCTAGTGTGTCGTTGAAGGCCAATGTTTCCTTATTGATCTTCTGTTTGGATGGTCTATCCGTTGGTGTAAGTGGAGCGTTAAAGTCCCCTACTATTATTGTGTTACTGTCTATTTCTGTTTTTATGTCTGTTAATAATTGCTTTATATATTTAGGTGCACCTACATTGGGTGCGTAGATATTTACAAGTGTTATATCCCCTTGTTGGATTGTTCCCTTGATCATTCTGTAATGCCCTTCTTTGTCTCTTTTTACAGTTTTTGTTTTACAGTCTATTTTGTCTGCTATGAGTACTGCTACCCCAGCTTTCTTTTCATTGCTTTTTGCGTGGAGTATCTTTTTCCATCCCTTCACTTTCAGTTTGTGAGTCTTTGGGTCTGAAGTGTGTCTCTTGTATGCAGCATATATATGGGTCTTGTTTTTTTATCCAGTCAGCCACCCTATGCCTTTTAATGGAACATTTAGTCCATTGACATTTAAAGTAGCTATTGATAAGTATGTACTTACTGCCATTTTTTAACCTTTTTTTTTTTTCTCAGTGTTTTAGTAGTCCTTCTCTGTTCCTTTCTTCTTCTATACAGAATTGATGGTCACTTTAGTTTGGCCTCTGTCTGAAAGCTGTACTCTTTAACTCCCCTCCTCCCTCTTTTTATGTTTTTGATATCATATCTAACCTCTTGTTTGTGCATTTGCATCCATTACGTTCTTATCATGGAAATAGATAATTTTTTCTATTTGTTGTCTTCTCTTTTCCCCTTAAATCAGTCCCTTTAACATTTCTTGTAGCACTGGTTTCTTGGTGACAAACTCCTTTAATTTTTGCTTGTCTGGGAAAATTTTGATTTCTCCTTCCATTTTGAATGATAACCTTGCTGGGTAGAGTATTCTTGGCTGTAAGTTTTTTCCTTTTAGCACTTTAAATATATCGTGCCATTCTCTTCTAGCCTGTAAGGTTTCTGCTGAGAAGTCAGTTGATAGCCTTATGGGGTTTCCTTTGTATGTAACTTGACATTCTCTTGTGGCTTTTAGGATTCTCTCTTTATCTTTAATTCTGGACATTTTGATTATGATGTGTCTTGGTGTGGGCCTCTTTGGGTTTATCTTGTTTGGTTTGGGAGGTAATTAGGTCATGGGCGTAGAGCCCTCAAGATGGGATTAGTGCCTTTATAAGAAGAAACACTAGAGAGCCTGCTTTCTATCTCTGCTCTGCTATGTGAGGATACAATGAGAAGAAGGTCACCTGCAAATCAGGAAGTGGGCTCTCACTAGACATCAAATCGGCTGGCACCTTGATCTTGCACTTCCCAGCCTCCAGAATGGTGAGAAATAAATATTTGTTGTTTAAGCCACCCAGTCTATGGTAATTTGTTACAGAAGGCAAAGAACTGATTAAGACAACTCATTAACTAATTGTGAACTGGCCAATTAACTATTATTTAATTGACCTAGTGTTTTTTTTGAGTGTGCATGTGTCTTGTGGTTTACATTTTGGGATCATAGATCCATTTAAAATTCTCTCGTCAAGAAAGTATATATATTCAAACAAACACATTTAGTGGTAGTTCATCGAATGGACAAAAATGCAAAAGTTCAGGGAATTGGAGTGTAGCGGAGATTTCCTCGGTATAACAAAGCAAAACTTTTAAACTCAGAACACAGGCCTATGACATAATTATTAGCTTATCCTGATTGACTTTTAAGATAGTGTTAATTTAGTTTAGTCCATTTTTGTTTTGCTTTTAGTAGTTTGTAGTTTTTGAACAGTTTTATATCACTATTTGACTAGTGATATAAAAAGCAGGACCCCTTTACTTAGGTCTCTGCTAACCTCATGTGCATTTAACTCCACGTGAGACTACTCCAAATCTCTACACATCAGGATTGCCTCTGAGGGATACCAGACTGGAAGTAAGGAGTCATGTTCTCCTATGGGCATCGTTATTTTTTTAGAGTCTTTCGTTTTGTTTTGTTTTGTTTTTTTGAGGAAGATCAGCCCTAAGCTAACATCCATGCTAATCCTCCTCTTTTTGCTGAGAAAGACCGGCTCTGAGCTAACATCTATTGCCAATCCTCCTCCTTTTTTTCCCCAAAGCCCCAGTAGATAGTTGTATGTGATAGTTGCACATCCTTCTAGTTGCTGTATGTGGGACACGGCCTCAGCATGGCCGGAGAAGCGGTGCGTCGATGTGCGCCCGGGATCCGAACCCGGGCCGCCAGGAGCAGAGCGCGTGCACTTAACCGCTAAGCCATTGGGCTGGCCCATTTTTTTAGAGTCTTTATACCATTTATTTGCAAAAAGTAAATCAACTTTCGAACAAGTCTAAGTCATCCTTCTTGGTGTATTTTCCCTCCAAGTGTGACCTAACTGATATGTGAAATTGTGTAGTTATTTGTCAGTGGTTCAGAGAGCTTTGTAGACCACAGGTATTAAATACAGAAGTCTGCTGGGGATAGGGATCACATTTCCTGACAGGTGGCCAGGAAGGCTCCACATAAGCACACCCAGTGGTGGAGAGTTGATATTTTTAAAGACGTTCCACTTCAATTTTAATTTTATTATAAAATTCTTTCTTATATTGAGAAGTTTTGCCTAGTTCTTGCCCTTCTTCTGCAGTAGCAAAGAATAAATCCATTCTCTTCTAAATTATAAGACTGCATACTTGAGCTCACCTCTCTTGTATTTTCCAAGCTAAGGTACCCAATTTCCTTCCACAGCTATTTTTCTTATGGTGTGGCTTACCAACTTCTGATTGTTTTTGTTTTATCTTCAGTTTGAAAATGCATCTTATGAGTTTGTATTGATGAGTTGAATATAATATTCCATAGATTACCTAAATATAGTAATTATATTCTATAATATAAAAGCTACATTCTAAATAAAGTTTTCTATTTTTTATTGTTGTTTTTTATTCTGTTTCCATCAAGTTGAGGGAAATTACTTGCTTTTTTTCAATAACAGTGGCTAAGTAAGAAAATTAAATGAGTCTCCACAAGGAAGACATACATTCTTAGGTGGTGTATTATAATTTCCAAGGAAAGAGTAGTGCTTCTGACATAGACCTCTCAGAGGAGAAGCACCGCACTAGACAATGTAGTTTTATTAATACTGTTTAAGTTGGTATGTATTTTAATGTCCATATAATAATTTGAATATTTTTCACATGTAAACCCAGGTTGCTATACTTTTGTTTAAGGAATATTGCCTCTTCACAATAAATATGTAGCTTTATAACTATTTCCATTAAATTTTACTATCACAAATTATTTCAAGTTTCTGTCTGACCAGAAAATTTTTAATTCCAACTTTTATATTTTCTTGATTTGTATGTTTTCCAAATTTATGTTTTTTTCCTATGTGGTTAACATGTCATCTCTATCTTTGGAGCATTTATACTGATTTTATGATGATCATTGAATAAAATATAACAATTGATTTTAATAATTACAGTGTCAATTATTATAACCCATATTAGCTGTACATATTCAAATGCAAAACCAATATTAATGATCAGAACGTAGGATGAGCATGTATGCTATTTTAACTCTCCTATCATTGGTGTTGGGGAAAGAGAAATAATGAACGATATTTTAGTATCACAGACAGTATACATGCATGTGAGTTAGACAAAATTAAGTTGAGTTATGTCTCTGAAACTCTCCTGGATTATAATATTAGGAGAATTGTTACACTATCTTATGTTTTTATAAAAATATTTTTCATACTTTAGTGCATAAATGCTTTATAATTTTCATTTCTGATTGTAGCACAATAAAAAAATTTTTTAAATTTAATAAAGAAATACTTCACTCACATTCTTATCTTTTCAAGAATCAACTGCTATCATTGTTCTATGCTTTTTTATTTATTAAATTAATTAAAGTTTATTAAATTTTATTAGAATTCACACATATTTATCTAATAAAAATCATAGAACACAATTTTGCAGTTCATTTATTTCACTCAATATTATAAAAATGTCATTTTTTTAGGTTTCTATATTGTTTCTATAATTAATAATTTATGGATTGCATAACATGACAGAGTTGATATTTTTTCACTTATTCAATCCTCTTATTTTTCATATATTTTGAATATCTGCAATCAGGAAAACTTTATTTTCATGGTATTTTAGTGTTCATGTATCTTGGGGCAAAGAATCAAAATGTACATGATTTTAAATAAAGATTTCCCTTATACTTCTCTTTCCATTGCAGTAATAAAAGTGGGGTGGACAGTTTTCGGCCAGGTACAGTTGTTGTAATCTAGGAGATAAACATGCTTAATATAAATATTATTGGAAATAAGGGGATAGAATGGCTTAGGGAAAATGTGAACAAAGTATCTTAAACATTTATCTTCTAGGTGGAATTTCTCTAGTTTTTTGGAAATATACATTTATTGACATATTTAAACTGCAATTTGACTATTCCTACTAATATCTCCCTAAAGAACTGCACAGCATGTTAGTTTATATGAGATGGACATGCATTTGGTAGGTATCTATTAATAAATAGAGGGAGGAGAGAATTACATTGCATAAAAATACCTATATTTTCACTCAGTACATGCGCCTCTCTTGACCATCCTTCACCTCTTATTAAGGCAGGGAAAAGTCAGAAATGGCTCTTTGGTTGCCAGTAACTACAATGAGAACAGCTCTGGAAGACAGGTATTTTTTATACGTATTCTGAATATACCCATATCCTTATGGATATATGATTCCAGTGTCTATAAATTTTACTAATATTAATAAAGATAATATGTATGCTCAAAAAAAGAATAAAATGCCTTTCAATATTTAATAATGACATGTATTACTGTTCATGGAGTTGATTTATTTCCCACAGAGCTCCAATGTTTGTTGAATGTGCTGGCTGGTGTCACTAGTACGAATTCAATAAATTATCTGCCATCATTTCTTGGCCAGTTAAACAATATGTAATATTCTTTAAGGACTAAACAAGAGGAATAAGTGAAAAATTTTTTCCGTAACATTATACATGGTAGTCTACAAAAATTTCTGTAATAATTTTGAGGGGTACATGTTATAGAGTATATAAAGTATACTAATGATCAATAATAATTTATAAAGCTAAATTTTGATAATCAATAATGTCTAAATGTTTTTACAAAGAATATCACTTTAAGAAGATATTAAATGTTTGCCTTTACTGATAACGAAAAACGCAAATCAAAACATGATATAATACAATTATATCTGTCTGTAGCAAATCCAGAAAGATTGTACATTATATTACTAAAGGTCTTAGCTCAACATGGCAGGTTAATTATATATATGTAGATATAGATATAGATATATAGATAGATGTAATGAGACAATCAAGGATTACTAGATATTTGCTAAACAGAGAGAGGACGAGAAAATGAAATGGAGTACGTGATCCTATAGGAAGATGAGATAATTCAGATTTCTATATCCAAAGAGAATATGTTTCAAAAATTAAAGCAAAATAAAGATTTTTGCAGAGAAATAAAATCTAAGAGAATCTGATGCCAGCATGTCTTTCCTATAAGAATGCATTAAAAAGTTCTTCAAGTTGACAGAAACTTATAGTTTTGCAAAAGAATAAAGAATATCATAAATAGAAAATATGTAATTAAATATATAAAGCTATTTATTGTTTTAAATGTTATTAAATACAATTATTTAGAACCAAAATATATGAAATTAATAGTACAAAGACAGAGAGGGAATATTATAAGATTGATATAATGTTTGAGAGAGACTATGATAAATTAAATCACATTTATTTAATTACAGTATTAAGTAAACCCTGTGAACTGTAAACCCTAGGGTAACAAATTTAAAAAAATATATACCTAATAAGCCAATAGTGGAAATAAAATTAAATACTAAAAAATAATTAATTCAAAAGAATGTTAAAAACATAAAAGGGGAAAAGAACAGATTAAAATATCAGAGAGAAATCAAATGAGAAAATGGTAGATTTATACCCAACCGGTATATTCAATTTATACGTTAAATGTGAACATTTTAAAACTGTAATTCAAAGGCAGAATTTCTGAGAATTCTTAAAAACAGAGGTATAAAAGGGGCATAACAGAGAGTTTAGAAACAGAACCATGCAGTATGGCCACCTGATTTACCTAAAGGGGTCACTCTGGAAAGAATGGTCTTGAGAATAAATGATGCCATGTCAATTCATATCCTTATGGAAAAATATAAATGAGTCTCATTATTTTCCTCACAAAATACAAGGTAATTTATTTCAGATTGACCATAGAATTAATGTAAAATATGCAAAAATGATGCTTCTATAAGAAAACATAGTAAAATATATTTATTATATTTGAGCAGTCAAAGATTTCCTAAAGGACACAAAAATCACTAATCATCAAAACTAATATTAATAATTCAGAGTCAATGATAACTAAAAAGTTCTGTTTAAGGAAGACGATATTAAGAGAATAAGAAGTGAATCCAGAGACCAAGAAAGGATATTTCCTAGGATATATATTTTTAATACACGTAGCCTACAAATAACTTCTATACGTAATACTGTATAGAGAGTATAACCGATAAACAAATGAGTAAAATACCTGAAGGAACATTTCACAAAATAGATATTCAAATGGTCAGTAACCATACGGGAAGGCGCTGAAGAGCATTTGTCACTATAAAAATGTAGATTGAAGTGACTGCAAGATACCGTGACATCCACGCAATAAGATGGCTAAAATTGAAAAGCTAGACAATGTCTATGGTGGCTAAGGATGTGGAACAACTGGATTGCTGATGGAAATATAAATTAGTTAAATCACTTTGGAAGACAGTTTGCCAGTAGGTACTAACACTTTTCACCCGACCAAGGAATTCCACTCCCAAGTTTTACATTCAAGAAAAAAGGATGCATTTGCCCATCTAATGATACACGAGTTCATAGCAGCTTTATTCAGACGAGGTTAAAATTTGAGAGGACCCAAAGAGCAACAGTAGAACAGGTAAGTACACTGTACTATACTCATACAATGTAAAATATGTCACAATAAAAAGAGAACTACTGCTGTACTCAACAATATGGATGTGTCTCGCTGACATAAAATTGAGCAAAAGAAGTTCCATACAAAAGAGCATATACTGCTGGGTTCCAATTCTGTGCAATTTAAGATTAGGCAAAACATCTATGATTTTAGAGCAAAGTATCTCTGGGAAAGTGTATTGCCTAAGAATGGTCAAATAGGGTATTCTTGAAAACAGTTGATATCTTCATCTGTGTCCTGGTTACATAGGTATACACATACGTAAAATTTATTGAGATTTAAAACAATATATTTAGGAGGGCATTTTTTTCCTTTAGTAAAAATACAAATATTTTGAGAGAGAAAATGCCTATATAACTTAAGGGAAAAAAAGTCACTGGTTTTGATCTCATCAAGTTTGACTGTATCTTGTCAATATAAATCTTGCTTCCAATTAAAAAAACATATTTGGATGTCATGTTAAAAATCAATTTCCTGTTTAAAGAATTAACATTTAAAAGAATACTGTAAAGAATTAAAAATATTGAAATCAGTTTCCTAATTCAAGTTATTTCTGGGACCAAAAATCAAACGTTGTTGAATACCACAAATCAATGAGAGGATACTATGAAAAAAGTAACCATTCTCTTGTGTTCGAATTGTTTAAAAATCTATTGCCACTACTCTTAACTCCCTGTGTTCCCAGAAAAACTAGGAAATAAGAGAGTTTACACAACTTTAGAAAAATTACAACTGTATTATGGGAGTAGATAATTCTGTAACAATATAATCTCAAGAAATAAAATTTCAAAGTAACTTCAGATCAATAATTCTCAAACTTTTTGGTTTCAGCACCCATTTACTCTCTAAAAACTTCTTAAGGACCCCAAAGAGCTTTAATTTGAGTTATATATTATTATTTACTTTATGTTAAATTAAAAACGAGAAAAGTTAATATAACTATTTAGTAATTCATTTAAAATGAGCAAAAAAATAGCTATTACTTAACATACTGATTCTATTTTTATGAAAATAGCCTATTTTCCAAAACAAAAATAATAAAAAGTGGCATTGTTTTCTGTTCTTATAAATCTCTTTAATGTCTGACTTAGTAGGAGACAGTTGATTGTCATATTTACTTCTATATTCAATCTGTTCTACTATCACATGGCATTAGCCTCTGAAAAACTTTACATTTGTGAGAGAATGGGAATGAAAAATGCAAATAACATCATCATATTATTGTGAAAATGGTTGTGACCTTGTAGACTGCTTGAAAGCATCTCAGAGACCTCCAGGACTCCCCAGACCCAGCTTGAGGTCAGCTGATATAGATTACTTTCTCTCAATATTAAAAGACAGGATTTAGTCCTTTCCATCTACATAATGACCATATCCCTCTGAATTTTAAAACATAAGCCTCTGGATTATAAGGATGAAGAGGTGTAAACCTGTCTCCACCTCCTCTTGACTTCAATTCATGTTTATCATCAGGGAAAAATTTGTTTTCAAGAACAGCATTTGAGAAGCTATGGGCCCCTGATATGTAGTAACAAGATGACTCTTCATAATATCTGTCGTGAACAAGTGCCCCAAACTTGCTGGCACCAGTAATTCTATTCAGAACTTTGAGTTATGAATAAAATTAGCATTAACAGAAAAAAGCCTATTTAGCAAAGAATTCCAGCTCTGGTTATCTAACAACCCAGTAATCAGAGATTAAGAGAACAGAAAAGGAATATTCAAAATCAGACTCTAAGCACTCTATGGGGGCAGGGAAAATGGTCAGGCAGAACAACACAGACTGATGCAGCCTCTGACCATAAACTTGGTGACCAATTTAGGGTCACTAAGGCCATCTCAGTGCAAATAAGTATTCTCTTTTTGAACAAAAAAGTTTAAGAAGGTAAATGAAAAGCACAGACATTTTTAAGAACCAAAAGTAGTTTGGGGGACATTTTTGGCTGAATTAAGTATGAAAATATAAATGCTAATTGTTGGATTGTAGCAATCACATGCTCAATGTTGCACACATAATCAAAAGAAAGTGAGTTGAGCAATTTTGTTGAAGTAGAAGTTTGGTAGCCACAAATAACCTTGTTCGTGATGAAATAAGAAGCATGATGTGGTCATTCACAAAGGGAAAGGCAAGAATAATCCTTCCAAATGCCATTCAATGATGATTTTTAAAAAATACAGTGGAAAATTTTTTGGAAAACCTAAAACTACTTTAAAAAAAATAGAAGAGAATTGTATGAAAGAGTGATAAAAACAAACAAAAAACATGATGAGTGTGCTCCCAACAGTGTTTTTATGGGAAATAGGCAGTAAAGAAAAACAAAACAAAAGGTTTGGTTTCCAGCCTTTTTAAATACCTAAAGAAAATTGTTACCAAGATACTAATTTTATTAGATTTAATAAAAGCTATAATGTTCCAACTGTACCTAATACCATTTTGTGCCCTGATTTTTTGCAATATACTTCTCAAAAATATTTTAAATTTTCTATCATAAAACAAATGTATATTGTATAACATAGCAATAAGATATAAAAAACACAAATCTCCACATACAACTTAAGAAAAAGGATGTGATCAATACTTGAAACATCTTGTGGATCTCAGCAGTCTTAGAATCTTCCCTTCCTCCAGGGCTAATTATCTTGAATTTAATATTTGCAATTCACTTCCATTTCTTTAGTTTTAGCAAAAAATAAGTGTCCACAAAAATAAAGTCTTTAGTGAGCTATGTTTTTAAATTGTATATAATTGTACTTTAAATTTATTCTGTGATTATTGTTTTTCTCAGAACATCTTAGAGATTAATTAATGTTGATATGTATTGACAGATATATTTCATTCATTTTTAGTGATGATAGTATTCAATTGTATAAATACATGATATTTTATTTTTCTGTTTCCCTATCAATTGATATTTGATTTTTTTTAAAACTTTTATTAAGACTGCTGCTATGCACCATTTTTGTACGTATGCACAGTTTTCTCTATAATGTGTACCCAGGAGCCTGACCTATGGTTAATAGAGTATACATGTCTTTAACTTCATGAAATAATGTTTATTGCTTTCTCAAAGTGCTTAATTTGTTTCCCATCAGTATAGGATAGGAGAGTGGAGGGTTCCCATATCTCCACATTTACGAACGTACAGTATTTTCAAATACAGTATTTTATTCTGTCAATCTGTTGGATGTTTAAAGTGGTACTGTGTTGTCATGTTAATATTCATTTCCTCAATTAGCAACGAGTTAACATCTTTCAATGCATAAATTGATGATTTGGACATCTACCTATGTAGGGCAACTGTTTAAATAATTTGCCCAGTACTTCTGTTTGGACTTTTGGAAATTCCCTATTAATTTGTCATATCTTTGTATCTTATATGTTTTACACATATGCTCTGCAAAATGGTTGCCTTTAAAAAATAAACATATGGAGTCTTTTAATAAACAGATATTCTCAATTTTAGTGTATTTGTTTTTATTAATCTTTTCCTTCATGGGTAGCATGTTTTGTGTTTTAAAAAAACTTTCCCTAGCTTGAGGTCAAAGACATTTTCATATATTATCTTCTAATACTTTTGGATTGCTTTTCTTAATTCAGTAGTTAGTCTACCTACAATGAATTTGAGTGGGAATCAAATTTCTTGTTTCCCCTTCTGGACGCCCAAATATTGAATAGACCCCATCTTCCCAGCTACTCTTCAGTGACGCTTGCCATATACTAAGCATCTGTATCTGTGTCATCTTTTTCCAGGCTATTGTCTGTCCCAGCACCAATACTGCCTTGCCAAAATTTATATAGCTTTATAATATATAATGATATTTTATAGACCAAGCCCTCCATCCATATTCTTCCCTTTCAAGACTATCTCCGCAATTATTAACTCTTTGCAATTGATGTCATATAAATTTGAGAATCAGCTTTCTCCTAAAATATGTGTTGCAATCGGGTTGGAATTACATTAAAACTATAAATCAATTTGAAGAGACGACGTATTTACATTATTGAGTCTTCCTGTCCATATGTGGTATATTAACACATTTATTCAATTCTCTAATGCATCTCCTTTCAGTTTAATAATTTTCTAAGAGTTTTTGCCCATCATATATTTATTCATATGTTTTATTTTTTATAATATATAAATTAATTATTTTAAATTTCTTTTCCGCTAGGTTTTTTGGTTGCTATATAGAAACTTATTTGATTATTCTGTATTATTTTGTATTTAGCAAGCTTGCAAAATTCTCATAACAGTAGTAATATCTGTGTTGGGTTTTTTAAATTTTCTATATATAATATCATCTGAAAATTATAGTGACTTTGATTCTTCTTGATGAATCCTTACAAATTTATTTACTTTTGTTGCCTTAATGAGAAGGTCAAAGTTCTCAGTACAAAAATAAACAGCAGTAGAGATATGGGACAACTTTTCCTTTCTGGTGAATTTAAAGTAAAACCTTACAACATTTCAAAATTAAGTATGAAGTTGGTTGTAGCTTTTTTAAAGATATACTTATTAGAATAAGTAATTTCTTTCTAATGTCCATTTGCTAAAAATTTTCATCATGAATGAGTACTGAAGGTTATCAACAATATCTATTGAAATGGTCATATGATTTTTAAAAATGTTTAGACTGCTAATAAATTACATTACATTGGTAGTATAGTAACTTCTGAGAAAATAATTCTAATAACTTATAAAACATTAAATCTTTAAGAAACATCAGTAATAACATGAGGCCCAAGCAGACTTCCCTTTCTCTTTTCCCAGATTTCTGTCTATTTTTAAATCTTCCTACAACCACATTGCCTTTTTCTCGTGTTTTATAATGAAAGTGCTCTGTTCACTTCACTAAAGAGACTTCTCAATCCTTCACAGACTTTATGAGATTTTAAAATTTCTTCTAATAATTAGAAATTCACTAGGTCAGATACATATAACATAAATTGTGTTATATTATGATGTTATATTGATTTTAGTGCTATACCGTGCTTACTTTTTAAATTAGCAGCTGATATACGAGCTCATAGCATTTAAATGTATATGATGGAAAGCTATTTTGCAATTAAACATCGTTTCCTATTATGTTTTGAGCCCTAAAAATTCATTGATATACTGAAAGTAGGTGAATATTCAATTCATGAAAACAGGGAGACCTTAAATTTCTTAAAGATTTACTACTCTGTAAAAATCTTATGACTACAAAATAAACTACAAAATACTTAAGGGTGCTGGATATAAAATGTTTATGACACATTTTAAAAATATATGACTAGAGCAAAAAGAGAGGGAAATGTTCAGAGTCCAAAAACTAAAGCAAGATTTCAGATAAGTAACTCGACAAAGATAGATCTGGGGATGTATGCTGAAACCTGGGACAGGAAACAAAAATTCTATAATACATTAACCCATGTCATTATATGTCTTAGACGATTAGCCTTCGAACACAGTGTTTACATCTATTGTGTTTCTGTAATGTTCAAACTGGCCTATGCCTAATGGTTCAGTCTGGTACAAGAGTGGTTTAAAGATGAGCCAAGAAAATAACCAAGAAGCATGAGAGGTAAAACTCATAAAATATGTTCTTGTATGTCTAACTATTTTTCATTAAATGACCCACTATATTCAGGAAAAATTTTCAATCAATCAAATGAATAGTATGATTTTATTCTCAGCTATTTGCCTACAAACTTGGCATGGAATAAAAATAATCTTAGAGCACATCCAGTTCTTCATTAATACAATTTCATGTTGTATGACTAATTTTTATATATTCAATATAATGGAAAAAAACCACTGAAAGCATTTTTTAATTTAGTTACAACTATTATCGTAGGTATTGATACCGTTCCTTGTACATGATAATCCATCAATTGTAATCAGATCTCAGATTTGTTGCTTCACGAAGGATGAACTTGTCTGATCTTCATCTTTTGTTGGTGCATAACTTCCAAAGAGACTGCATCAGTTTCTTTATTACAGAGAAGTTCAAATTTACCTCTTTCCCCACAAACCCACACAATTCTGAAAATAATGTCTTATTGTCTTGCCAGTAATCCCTGTATAAACATGAAGAATTGTATTGATGAATGTAGCTGCAGCGCTGTTGGTTGGCTGAGGAATGCTTTGTCTCAGAAGCTCCTACTGACGAAGTCAGACACATTGATTAAGCGGAGTGAAGGAGCAGATGTAAGCCCGAAGACATAGAAGGTGCAGAACTGGAGTTATTATGATCCAAATGAGACTCTGCCAGATTCAAAATCCCCAGTGACTGGGTCTCTGAGTCTCAACCTTCCCTGGTTTCAAGTGCTGTTATGAAATGTTGGATGATAATTAGTTTCAGTACAGTTATAAGCTTTTATTTCTAAAGGCCTACATAGTTAATTTACTCTGTAAACTGAAATATGTCTGATCTTTTACCAGATTGTGTCACAAGAGCAGCTGTTTTTTAAAGTCTCAACTGGGGCGGTAGTTAAAAGTCCTTGAAAAGTAAATGGCATACATTCAATTAAGCTAAAGAAATAGCTAAAACAAGTATTATTTAGTGGGTTTTTAATTAGATGACTTCTATTAAATTGGTACTCTAAAAGGGATTTCACAACATCCCAAGATTGTGCTAGTTAGAAATCAGACCATAAAAATCCATTTAACTCTATCTTGTGAGAGCTTGCTCACGGGTTGGGTAGTTCTGTGTCATCAGAATCCATATGCCTGGCATTGGACCATTAATTCCCCGAATGATACTTAAGATGTAAAACAAGGTAGATTATCCTTAGGTGGTAAATCAGAGACAGGCTTTCAGATCATGAGGCACAATGATCTCTCACCTCAGACCCCTGGCATTTTCCATCAGCGACAGAGTGGCTTGAGACCATGATTAGGATTTCTTCCTTGCTTAAAAATTTCTGAGGCAGAGAGAAGAAAATTTACCCTCTTCTCCACTGGGAATATCCACAGTCTGTCAGTGGATCTTATTTATATTTCAGTAAAAGGCCTTTTATGTTTTGGCCCGTTTGTCTTACTACTCTGACTCCTTTTTAACACGCCTGCTGCCAATTTTTTAAATTTCGATTCTGGTACTGAGCTTCTTATTATTTTCAAAATCATAATGTCCCTCTATTTCTTTGCAGTTTTTCTCACCACCTGGGATGAGACCTCATGTGAGAAACTCTGTTCATCCTTGAAAACATTGCTTTAGCATCATCTTCCCAATGACTCTTCTCAGGATACCACATGCTCCATCCTGCCAACTATCCCATTCCCGACAGAGTGAACACCTTGTTTCCATTTGCCAATTCTGCCTGGTGGACACATATTGTGCTTATCATTCTATGCTGTAAATGTGTATCTCTCACAATAGATTGCGAGTTTTTTTGGTCAAGGATTGTATGTGATTCAGATATTTATTCCATTACTTATACTAAATAATAAAAGTTGTTGAACTGAACTAAATTAGTAACACATTCCCCTCCTTTATTCTTCACACTTAAGAGACTTGCCAGTTATTGATCCACTGTTTCAGGTACACAACGCAAGCAAAACACACGCATACACACACAAGTTGGTGTTAAAGTAGAAAAATCATGAGATCTTGATTTTTAGACCTGGGTCAATTCTTGTTTCTGCCACCTTCTATAAATAAGGCCAAGACTAATAAAAATTCCCTAAACCTCAGTTTCCTTTTCTGTACATAGGGATATGAGTTATGTTTACTTAAAAGGACTATCTTAAGGGGCCGGTCCGGTGGCATAGTGGTTAAGTTCGTACACTGCTTCGGAGGCCTGGGGGTTCTCAGGTTCAGATCCCGGGAGTGGACCAGCGCACCACTTATCAAGCCATGCTGTGGCAGCATCCCACATAAAGTAGAGGAAGGAGGGCATGGATGTTAGCCCAGGGCCAATCTTCTTCAGCAAAAAGAGGAGGATTGGCAATAGATGTTAGTTCAGGGCTAATATTCCTCAAAAAAAAAAAAAAAAAGAAAGGATTATCTTAAACAATTAAATGATCAATGTGAAAGAATTTTGTAGGTTGTATGACCAAAAACTATTTAACGACCGTCAGGCTCTTCACATACGTTACCTAATTTGATTGTCACTACACACCAATGCAATAATGCTTTTATCATTCCTATTTACTAACAAGTGAACTGATGTTTACACAGGTTGAGTACTTTGCTTAATGGCAAATAAGGAGACCAACTCTAGAAATCATACTTTTAAGCATGGTAATACACACACAGAAAAAGAACACTGACACAAAGAGATCTTTGTTCAGTTTATGCTGAATAGCAGGCTTCATAGTATTCAGTATTCCTCTGATGTGCTGAAGGCAGAAAAATCATGAAGATGGAAAACTGCAGACCTGTTTGAATTGCTTCACTTATAGTATAACTTAGTGCTATGGGAACAAAAATGAATGACTGTGCCTTTTTTAAAAATGAATTTAACGTATGTAATAAACAGGTGCTATTTTCCTTGCATACATCCCGGAGAGGAAGAAATTGGTAAAATAATCAAGATTTGTGTATTGTCGATAAAAATCCAAACTAAAGGTTATCATTCAATTTCACAATCTTTCCACCAAGGTAACTTGGCATTAATAGCTGAGAAGAGATATTTCTGGCTTATTAAAGACAATGGACATCTGTTTAGCTGCATATTTTCAGAGTGCACAGACTCCATGCTATGATCCAATTAGTAGGTCAGTTCCAAACCTCCTGTTCTTGTTACCTCTGTGTCCAGGCTCTCTCTTCACCTTTTCTTTCTATGCTCCCCTTCCTCACTGACATTCCTAGCACATGTAGTACTTGGCTACATTTCATCTTTCTCATCTTCCAAATCCTGACTCAAATCCCTGCATTGTACTAATATCTAACAACCGATAATAGCAGAGTGAATACTAATAGTGAGTGCTTCCATTTAGTTTGACTTATCATATGCAATTTATATTGCTTAGCATTTTTTTTTTTTTTTTTTTTTTTTGTGAGGAGATCAGCCCTGAGCTAACATCCGCCAATTCTCCTCTTTTTTTTGCTGAGGAAGACGGCCCTGGGCTAACATCTGTGCCTATCTTCCTCCACTTTATATGGGACGCCGCCACAGCATGGCTTACCAAGCAGTGCGTCGGTGCACGCCCGGGATCCGAACCAGCAAACCCCGGGCCGCCGCAGCGGAGCGCGCGCACTTAACTGCTTGCGCCACCGGGCCGGCCCCTTGCTTAGCATTTTTAAAAATCTGTTTTCCATTGCACTCCCCTTCAATCCTAAGAATTGGGTATTATTATCATCATTATAAATGGAGAAATTGAAGCTCGATTTTCCATGGAAAACATATAGCTGGTGTTTGAGCTCTGGCCTGTCCTACTCCAAAGTGGAATCGTTACACTGACTGCCTCCCTGAATGATCCACACTTATTGCATTCAGTAAACATGCATTGAGAATCTCTGTGATGCTAAGTATGGCAGTCAGTTTGGGAATTTTAGGAAAGCATTAAGACACAGCCATTTGCAGAAAGAACTCTGGATGACCAAGTAGTGGAGATGAAGGGAAAGAACTAAGGTAAGTCAGACATCACGAATAATAATCCAAAACCTTACCCAACAAGAATTCTGAAATATTTTCCCATCTATGAGAGACTAAGAGGCATGGCACTGATGGCTAATTTTCTCCTCATTCTTGGTAGCTTTGGAAAAAGTCAGTTTAACAATATTGAGTTAATTCAATGGAAGAGAGATTGAAAACAAACAATGGGCTCCGAAGACCCCCTGTTCCTCACAAGGCTACTTTCTTCACTAAGAAGCTTCTATTGTTGCACAGTTGTCTAGATTATTCCTGACCTTCCACGAATCCATAGAAAGTTCTTCACTAAAATCTTCTCTAGAGTGTGTCCAGTTTAGCCTGAGCACTCCTCTTTGAGACAATAATAGCTTAGGGGATCGTGTGCATTCAGCTATGTATCTCCTTGTAAATTTTCCTCCAATATAATGTATTTTAAATTCATACCATAGGGGACAAGTCATACCTAGTTTGTGTTCCTATTCTATGACCCCACCCACTTCAACAGAGCAAAAATAACTTACTATTTTAAAATGCTCTGCACTTTATACTATTACTTGTCCTTAATAGTAGTTACATTTTTTTGACAGCTACTATAGGGAAGGTATTGTACACACATTACTTCCAGCATAAAAAACAATCTTGCAAAGTAAGTTTTATTAATAGCCATCTGTTCCAGTGAGGACTATAAGGTTCAAGGAATTATGTTAATTTTTTCCATATTATATATTGAGAGCCTATTATACTAGAACCTGGTGAGATAGCTGCCATATAAATGGGCATAACCTTTGTCCTCATGGAATGAGCAGAAGGGACGGATAAGCAAATATTCATTCAAACAATACATAATTACATACTGTGATATATTATAAAGCAAAATAAATAGTACCATGAGAAATCAAAACAGTATTCAATTTAGGGGACTAAAGAAGGTATAACTGAGAAAGTGACAGTTGAGAAGAGATCCTGAATATAAATAAAAGTCAGAAAGGTGAACTGTATGGGGAAAAATAATCCTGGTAGAAAAACTAGCTAATTTAAAATCCTCAAGGTGGGGAAATTTCTGGCAAAGATTAGGAAATCAAGAAGGGAAGTGGGGCTGGACTCTCTCTGCGATGGGACAATGGTACGAGATGGAATTGAAGACATAGGAAGAGGCCACTTCATACAGGGCTTTACCTACAATCTGAGGATTATTGATTGCATTCTAAGGATAATAGAAAGAGAATTAAAAATTTTAGTGGACAAAATGATAAGATCAAGTTTGCCTTTTAACAATATCATTCAAGATGTTCCAAGGGGAAATAATCCACGAACAAGAATTTGAGACCAAGTCTGTCGAGCTCTAAAACTGGTCCCTTTTCACTACGTCTTACTGTCTCCAGCATCCAGTACTGTATTTGTTTTTCAAAGTAAACCTGTGGAGTGGAAAAAGCAGAAATTACAACTCATTTTTTATACATATTGAAGCTAGGATAACAAAAGAAATAAGTGAAAGTAGTCAAAAAGTATAAACTTCCAGTTATAAAATAAGTCCTGGGATGTAATATACAGCACAGTGACAATACTTAATACCGTATTGCACATTTGAAAGTTGTTAAGAGAGTAGATCTTAAAAGTTCTCATCCCTCCCCAAAAATTCGTAACTACGTGTGGTGATGGATGTTAACTAAACTTATTTTGGTAATCATTTCACAATATATACCTATATTGAATCACTATGTTGTACACCTAAACCTAATATAATGTTATATGTTAATTATATCTCAATTAAAAGAAGATAAAGAAATGTGCAAGGCCAAGGTCTTCTTAACACCAGTGACAGAACGATATGGTTAATGAGATAATGAGTAATGGCTAAGAGTTACCATGGGCCTGCCCAGTGCCAGGTTCTGTGCTAAGAATCTCCTATATATCAGTGCCTTGAATTCTCACAGAAAGAGTAGTGAGGGTTTACTCCCAATTATCTGAAGACAAAGCCATGGCACAGAAAAACTAACTTCCCTGAGTTCAAATAGCAAGTACAGTTCAGAGCTATTTGATTCCAGAGCTTAAATTCACGGTCACTGCTCTCTTCTGGGTTAGACATACTATACTGGATCATTCCTCAGCAGTACAAAATTTATATTGGCTCCTCCTCTCTACATAGAAATTGACTGGCAGGCTTTATTCTTCCTTTTGCAACAGTACTATATGCGAGTCACGGTCGGTGTTTACAGTCACCACCATTAGATGAACTTGCTAAAACTTCATAGTCATTGCATGCTTAGTAGTATGCATGGAATTTTTCACTCAAAAATGACTGGTTTTTATCATATACAATAAATGAATATACATAGTGATGATAAAGAGATACAATACTACGGCTGAGCGTAATGCAAAATATCTGTAAATGTCCTTGGACACAAATGGTAGACTAAGCATAAATATTTTCACTAAACTCCCTAGAATTAAAAGCAAAGCAGTCTTTCTTAAATACACATAACTTTATTTTCAGAGTAAGTGTGTATTACCAAGTTATATGCTCTACTGTTTGTTATATTGAATTAGCACATACTATTTGGTTTTCTCTCATTGAGAAATAAGGGTTTCTCAAGAGCCTATACATGTGAATATTCTCTATCCGCTCAATAAATGCTCCCAAATTTTTTTAAAAAATTATGTAGATCTATAAATTATTGCTTCAGTGCATACTATATTACATGATTGGATGTTTGAATCAGCTTAAAATTTATCAGAGCACTAAATGCTATAAACAATTGTAAGTGTATATATATTCCATTTAACTTTCATTAAAATTAGTTTAAAGTGTTATTTTTATTCATATGATGGATATTGAGACATTGAGACAAGTGCTGGTGTCTCCTGCCTGTGAAAGTCATCATCAATCCTGGTCTGGGGTGGTCATCCTGTGATCAGCGGACAAGACTACAAAGGAAAGGAATTCAACATGAATGTGATGGAACAATGATGTGAGAAAACCACAGACTGATGATACCTTTGAGCTCTTGAACTATCTCTGAAATCACCTTCTTCAGGACTTTTAATAAGTAAAATTAAAAGTACTATTTTTTTTCACTTTTAATCAGATTTTCTTTCGCTGATCTTTGCATTTTAGTTGGCAGGGATTTTGTCCAAAAAAAAAAAAAAGATGTACTAAAATGTCAGAATCTCAAAGCCAGAGAACAGCAATAATGTAGCTATGGAAAGAGACAACTCTCAGTTCTAAATGAACCAAACAGTAGGGAGAAATCACCTAAAGGTTGCTGTTCTCAGCTTTCCTACCTTCTTCCTCACTTACACGCGGTATTTGGAAAATGTTATTTTAATTAAGAAAATTAGAATTTAAAGGGGTGGGAGTGGTGAGGCGAAGAGACCTAGAAACTGGTAGACATTCATCCTAGATCAGTTCTATCACTCAGGATTCCCCACTATTATGATGGCACATGTCCGCAGCACGTGTATTCTCTTTACTGACTAAATTATAGATCCTGGCACCAGTTATAGACATTGGAACCATTCCTGGCTTCACAAATAATGTACCAACTGGAGCATGATGTATACCTTCATTAGCAAAATTGGGGCATAGTATGTAATAAACTTTCCCAACCACTGGTTCATTGTCTGTTGATTTCAATTTAGCCAGAACTATTTTTAGCTAGGAAGTAAATTGTTTTACACTGGCAGAGAGTTTTGTGGTCGTGGTTATGCCAAAAGTCTTAATTAAGCATCAAAGAGCAGTATTATTCATATAAGGTTTAAAAAATGTAGTTTGGGCTTCAGGCAAGTAACACTATGAATTTTTTTGAAGCTCTTATAATTTATGACAAAATAAAAATAGACTCCTGACTTAGAAAATAATTTTTCACTGTTTTCTCTTTAAAATTATATTTTCTACATTGCAAGATCATGATATATGAACTAATTCATTAATCCATGGAGTCAATGGTCGATTTATTTTTTAAGAGAAATATCCAACAGAGATGAGGTCATCACAGAAAACATTTTCAGTCAACACTGAAGTCAATGTTTTTAATGGTTTACTGAGTAGTTTTCCTAAGGGTTTTATTACTATTTCTCCACTCTCTTCACGTAACTCAAGAGGTTCTTAACCTAGGGCCAATGAATAATCTTAGAGGAATATGAATCCCTTGATATTGAATGCAAAATTTTTGAGTCATACATTTACTGTGATCCTCAACGTTGTTATCTGTAACAACAATCAAAAATTAATAAACAGTGCTCTAAATCCCTTTCTGGGACACGTTAAGCACCTCTGTGGTTTTAATGAATACACTAATACTTTCTAAATATGTACCAAAGGACAGCACTGTAACCGGAATGACAGTTCTACAGACCCTCAAATGAAAACACTGAAAGCATTTATAACTCCCTTAATCTCACTATTCCTACTATATTTGCTACCCCATCTCCCACCCAGTCACTAAAGCCACAAACCAAGAAAAATAGATCTGCAACTCCTTCCTCTTCACCCACCTCATGCACATACACCAACTCTGTGTACAATAATTTCTACATGTATGACAAATCTACCCATTTTTCTTCATTGTCACTTTTACTTCTTTCATCCAGGTCTTCATGTTCTCCTGCCGGAACCAGTGCAATAGCTTCTAGATTAGTTTCCCTGACTCTGGTATTCTCTGTTACAGTCAATCTCCATATAGATAGCTGAATGATGTTACCAAAATATAAACCTCATTATGTCATTCCTTGTTAATTGTGCTTTCATGGCTGACTCATTTATAGGATGATCTGAAATAAATCACCACGGCATGTATACAAAGCTTCCCATGATCAGAACCCTGCCTCAGGACTGCTTCATGCCCCACTAACCACAGTACCTACCACACTGTCTATCTAAACAGCATTCTTTACCTAATGACTCTTTCTACAATGGCCTTCTCATGCTTGAGTAGCTTGGATCAAGCATCAAACATCACTTTCCTGGTCTTCTTCCCTTGATAGCAGAATCTGTGAGAATCAGTAAATACCCTTTTCTATGCTTCCATATGAACTACTTCTACCCTTCGCTACACTACTTATAGAACACCTGCTCTCTCCCCCAATAAACTGAGAGGTTCTTCTGGGGGGGGGGGCTGATTTTTATTTATCCTTGTTTCAACGATGTATGACCCCTAGAAATGACTCAATAAATGTGTTTTGAAATAATGAATGAAAATCTAGGAACATGCAACCTATACACCTAATGGAAACCTTTCCCTGAGCATACAAGAACCTCAATTTTATCCTTCCCCAAAAATGATCCAAGCCATCATCTCTTAGGCACACGTCTTGGATCTCTTCCCAGATATGTCACTCTGAAATAGAAAGAGACATGAATTACCAAACCCAAAATTCATATCTTCCTTGAAAACATATAAACATATCCATGTATTTTCCCTCAAATTTTACCAAACTGAAGCAAAGACAAAAATAGAACAATCTGCATTTTGCAACCTACCTTCTATTCCAGCCCATTTTTAAAAGATATTAATATCACACACACACACACGTGTAGAGAGATATGGAGGGAAGATCGTTATTTTTATTCTTTTTTCCTTTTTTTTATTTTAGAGATTTTTCTAATTTTATACAGGGATAGGGAAATCCATCAGTTAAATTTTGCAAAACCAACCATTATGGGAAACAAATTTTGAGTAAAGCATGTTGGTTATTTTTTTAAACATCCAGGCAATTTACTTCCTTATAAAATATATTTAAAATGTAGGTTTATCAGGAGAAACTATTTTCTGAACTCTTTATTTCTTATCAGACACTTCCTGAACTTTTAAATAGCATTTTCATTTTCTATGTACTCAGCAGTAACTCTAAGAGTAAAGCACTTGACATTTAAAGCTTGCCTTTCATTCTCAGTTCTCGTTTTTTGGGAGGAGCACGTGGTTTTAAATTAGAATGTATGACAGTAGTTAGAAAACCTATTGATACTGACAAAAATAGTAATAAGAGAAAGTTGGTTTTTCCACCTATCATGTTTGAATACAATCCAGTTAGAAAAATTTTCTTTTCCTAAGGGCAACTAACCAGCAGGTTTTATGCTGATACATTCTGGAAACACAAATTGAAGTTAGATATTTACAGCATACTGTACAAAGTACCTAATTCCTTTAGGACCCAGGGCAAAGCCTTCTTTGAGATTTGCATAATCCACCAGTAAAGGATCACTCAGAGGCAGAGGCTGCAGGAATCCACTTTGAAGGCATTTCTCATTCACTGTGAATTGTGAACTTTGTGTTTGTTTAGATTTAATAATAAAATTTCATTAAATCTTTATCATGTCGAGAAATGTACTGAAATTATGATATACACGAAATTCCTGCCATATATATAGATTTGACTTAGCCACTATTTATTAATTTAGTTTATTTAGTAACCATTTTCTGGGCTCCTGTTAGCTGCCAATTGCTGAGGTACATCCTAGTATTTCAGAGGTTAATATGAGATAGACTCTATGTTCCAGAATGTCACATATTAATAAAGGAGAATGCTATATATATAAATATATATATATATACACACACAACAAAGTGTGCTAGTGCAGCAATTAAAGTCCATAATAAGCCCTGTGTGAATGCTCGTTAAATAAACAGGGATAAATTTTAAAATATTTTCATCATATATGATGAAAGTATTGAGGTTTCAAAGGCAAATAAAGGGTTCACTGAGTCACAGTGTTTGAGCGGCAACTGGATAACAATTCATCCACCAGACATTACTGCAAAGAGCATTCCAAATAGAGAGAAGATTCTGCGAATAGATAGGCAGTTAGGGACAACATATTTTTTTTTTTTTAGAGAACTGTAAAGCTGTTATTATTTCTGGAAAAAAATATAGGTAAAGCAGAGTGGTGGTGGGTGGGGCTGAGTAAGAGGCAGTGAGTTGATGAGGGTGTAATTTCATGTCATGAAAAAACATTCAGGATTAATTCTAACTATCTGGTGGGGGGAGTCATTTTATTCTACATGGATGTTAAAAATTAACTCTTTAACAAAAAAGAACACTACTGACTATTTTAACCATGGAAATGACATGTTATATTTGTATTGGAGAGACATTATTTAACCATTGTATGGAGAACTGTCTGAAGAAAGGAGGGAACATAAGTAGAAATAAAAACTAGAAACCTGTTCCAAAAGTTGAGCCTCGATGTGACAGCTTGAAGTAGCAGGATAGGAATGAAGGTAAGGGTGAAATCTATTAGACTTGTTAACTAATTGGATATGGCACCACAAATAAGTTTGTTACCTAACTGGGTTTACCACCATCAATACCTATGCTTCTTTTATTATTTTCCATAATGATAAGTTCACAAATTTTGTGATTTTTAGAATAGATCCTCCTTCACACTACAAGTAATTAAAAGGATATAAAAAGGCAAGGATATAAGGTAATTGTGTTTCTGTGAGAACGATTAAAATGTTGGACCACAGTGTCTAGGCTACATAACAAAGAACAAGAAACAGAAAGGTCCAAAAATTTGAGATAAAAAAGTGAGAGAAGGACTAGAAGCCCCAGTAAAGTAGAAGAAATAATGGAATGAAAACATAAAGAAATGAACAACTGGCAGGATGAAGATTTGTGTTCATATATTGAAATATTTTCATTTTACTTTTCAGCAATGGAGAAATTCCAGGAGATACCAAAACACAGAGTAAGATCTGAAAATAAAAATCCCGGGATTAGAAAATCAATAAAATGTCAGGCTAAATTCTTGGATGTGTCATCCAAGTGGATTTCGAAAACCTTACAAATATGACACGAGTTTCATGGAGAATACCTTGAGCCTGATGCCAAAATGCTCAATAAAAATGGTATGATATGGAGTCAGAAGATGGCATTGGCAAAGAAGCATAAAGATAACCTGATCCCCCCAAAAGGAAGGTACTTGACTCAGAGTGGAAGTGAAATAGTTTGAAAGAGAAAATACAAATTTGGGGGAATAATAACACATGCCATTTATTAAAGGCATACTATGAGTCAGGTGATATAATAAACTTTACATGGTACAGTGTTGCCCTCTGGGATTTCCTATGCATTTTAGGAGAGCGGAGCCTTATGAGCATGAGATTCCTCCAGAGGACAGGTGAACTAATGGGACTGTGTTTTAGATGGTACTTGGGGAAAACAGGAATGAGAGATATCAATAGATTAGGCAGCATTAGGGTTCTGACTAGACTGTTCTCATTCTAGGTGCTGGTAATACAGCAATGGGTATAAAAAGAGAGAGAGAGAGAAACAAAAAAGCCTTCCCTCATGAAGCTTACCTTATAGTGGAGAAGGTTCATGTCATTGTTTTAGCATCAGATCTCATCCACCATCAGGAATTTGACAATGTTTATGGTCAGTGAATCAATAACAAGAATGGTCTTTACTATTGGTTTCAATGACAATACATAGGAAAAGTTGTTTGACTGAATCATCTGTCCTTTTAGTAGGAATTGATTAAAAGCAAAGGACCTACTTTACCATATGGGCAGACACAAAGAATGCACTCACTGGTCTAGGCGCTTTTTGTTTTTTAAGTATTTTGATGATGATTTAGATGTATTCTGTAATCTGCTTTCATCTGTATTAAAACATGTTGATGAGACAGCTGAAGCATTATCTGCCCTGCTAAAGTGTCTAAGTATTCTCCTAGTTGCTGCTTGGGATGACTCATGATGCTTGATGTAACCTTCAGAAGTCAAGGGACAATGAGCACAATTCGACAAAACTCTATCAGAACAGAAATAATTCTGGCTAATCTAAACCACAGCATTATAGTGTCCATTTTAGGATGTCAGAAGCAATCAAAGATATTAATATATCTATCTTAGCATCCATTGCCATAAAAACAATATGTCATTCCTTCAGCCAAGATTTATGCTAAGTAATAGCGATGGAATGGTGGAAAAGGAACACAACAGCAATGACAAAATCTACATGATAAAGGAGGTAGTCTGAAATATCTTTCCCTTGCCACGTTGTTACACCAATGGCCTTTAAAATAATTCCTTCCTGTTTCTCAATTATTGTATAATAACAACAAAAATGACTCGAGTCAGAAAGCCTTGATTCCAGTATCTCCTTTTCTCTCATCAAACTATATGATGACAGACAAATCTTATTCTTAGTCTGGACTTTCCTTTTCTTTTTGGTAACCTTAGGAGTTTGGGCAATGATTTCTCAGGTTACTTGCAGTCACTTCACTGCGATTTTTCATTGAACATGGGTAGGAAGAGCAGAACTATATGGATTTCAGAGACAAATTGTTTATCAAGATGAAGAATTATATATTTTCCAGACTTGTAATCAACATGACTTAAACTCAAGGTTCATATTTTTTTAAAAAGTTAAAAAACTGTTTCTTTAATAATTAGAGCTAAAGAAATAATATAGTTGAGAGAAAAGATAATTTTGGGGACTCAGGAGAACTTTTACTTAAACTCTGTGATGGAGATACTTTTGGCCCTCTTACTGGTCTTTTGAATCATTTTGCGTTTTAGTTCCTAGAGTTTTCTCTCACTGCTAAATAGTGATAACAATTCTTGCCATTTACTGTTCAGAGAAGTGGATAGAATCTATGGGATTTATCAAGTGCTATTTATCAAGTGCTTTCAGCTTCTTGGAAGGTAGGATATATAAATATCATATATTACACTCAAGTGTATAGAAGAGAATCACCTCAGACTTCAAATTCTTCAGGGAGTTACCTGTATAATGGACTCTGCCTCAATGAAATTGAGATGAATGAAAAACAAGTGCTATTGGAAAGTTTGTAGAGTGTCATGCCAAGGTTCTACTTGCATTGATAAAATATGGCTTTCATATCCACACTCTTTTTACAAACAGAAGTGAATAGAAGTGCCTGTGGTAAATTTGCCTTATGACATTAGGCAACTAGTATATCTATTTTTAATAGTATGAACAAAACTAAAACTTGGTTCTTTATGTATCATTTGGAGTAAAGTATGTGATTAGTAACTAGACCGAGCGGGTTGTTTCCTTTTAAATAAACAAAATTAATCATTTCTATCTATCCCAAAGTCTCACAAGATGCTAAATATTAAAGACATTAATTAAGCTAATAAATTGAGCTCAAATACCTGCTATTTACTAAGCATACACTGCTAAACAAAAAATAGATGGCCTCTGCCCACAATGAATTCTGAAACTACATAACACACATAGTCAAATGGGAAATGAAAATAGTTTATTTTTCTTTTCTCAAACCCTGAGCACCTTAAAGAGTATGCATATAGTAGGGATGAGTCCATCAGGACCTTGGAAGAAATGAGCAAGTTCTCTTAACCTTGAAATCTCACTCAAGAGAAATGTACAAGAGACATAAAAGATTTAAAATTTAATCAGAACAGACCCTGAAAGGGTTAGTTCAAGCTTGCAAAGGTGTTCTATTAGAGCTAATGCAGTAGCTTTGCCTCAGATTTTTCTGGAGCAGCATTTGATTGACTACGTTTCCAAATTTATAGCTAACTAGCACAAGTAAGAATTTCTAAGAAATGCAAGTAGGAATGGGAGAAGGACATTATGCAATTTAAGAAGAGGCACAGAGTGACCTTCACATTTATTTGGATTAAAGGCCCCATGGTAAATTCTCTTGTTTTCTAAATTAATGTAATTCTCTAGTCCATCTCCCGAGAGCAGCTACATTTTGTTTCCCAGAGCATCAGAGGAAAAGAGGATTAAGGAACTGCAGAATAAAGACAACTTTGTTGTGAGCTAAAAGTGCCCTCAGAGGAATGATGCACAGTACCCCAGAGGGAGCAAGGAATTGAAGGTTTCTTCTTTTTGAAATAATGGCTAGCTCTATGGGGATGGAAAATAGACTGACAAATTCTATTCCTGCTTGAAGAAAAGAAATATAAGTGCATGATTGGTTTGGTAACATTCATTTAAAGTTTATTTAATAAAATTATTCAATCATTTATTCAACAAATATATATTGAGAACTTACAAGCAAAGGCACTGCTATAAACTCTGGGGGTAAAGTTGTTAAAACAACAGAAAAGATTCATTTTCACATGTATCTTTCTTTCTAGAGGGTAAAAAAGACATTAAACATGAAAACAAATGAATAAGGCAATTTCAGCTTTTCCATATTATCTTTTGAGTTCCAATCTTCTAAATACCCACTGATGATCTCTATCCCTTCTACTATCGGCATATGCGAAGATGATAAACTAAGTTTAATAGGTATACACTTAAACTTTAAAGGTAGAATCATGATGACAGTCTTGAAGAAGGCATGGTCTGAGCCCTTGTTCTAGACAAATAGACTTGGTATTCTAGTTGCAGATCTGGGAGTCTACACTGAATATGGATATAAAGAAATTTGCAAGGGATGCATTATATGAAACGAGGGGGCACGTGGCAGAACTTTTACTGGAAGCTTAACCAATTTATAAAATGCATGAATTCAAAGAGTTTAAGCAAACTGAAACTCCAGAATTAGGCAAGAAAGTAGAAACTAGAGAATAAGTCTGGATGCAAATATTATCAATAGGTTCCCAAGATATTCCCTGAAATGTTGGCCCAGGACACCCAAGCCATTTGGTGTTAAGACTACCTTCCTGTACGGCAAGATGGAACGGACTAAGTAATAAAGTGATGAGACACCAAAGAGAAGATGACTGATTTTATGGTTTTACCACAGATTAACCTCACCTGTGGTGCTTTCCTCTGTTATTGTGATCTTGGGTTCTGTGACCGCCTCTGAGTTTCTGAATGTAATACTATATCTATATCTATTTCTATATCTACATCTATAGAGAGATTTATTATAAGGAATTGGCTAACATGATTATGAAAGCTTGCAACTGGCAAGATCTACAAGATGAGTCTCAAGCTGCAGACCCGGGAGAGCCAATGATGTAGTTCCAGTCTGAGTTTGAAGGCCTGAGAAAAGTGAAAGCTTATGATGTAGCTCCAGTCCAAAGGCCAGCAGGCATGAGACTCGGAAGAGCCAATGCTTGAGTTGGAGTCCAAAGGCAGGAAAAAAGCCAACGTCCCAGCTCAAAAGGTATCAGGCAGCAAGAATTCTCTCTCTTTGTTTTGTTCAGGCTTTCAACTGATTGGATGATGCCTACTCACTTTAGGGAAGGCAATCTGCTTTACCCAGTCTACTGATTTAAATGTTAATTTCATCCCAAAACACCCTCACAGACACACCCAGAATAATGTTTGACCAAATATCTGGGCATCCTGTGGCTCAGTCAGGTTGACACACAAATTAACCATCACCCATGAGGATGTTGGAAAACCAACTGAAACAACAGAAAGAGTAATGGAAAGAAAGTGGAGTGGGCAGGAGTTAGTCCAAATAAATTTGGTGACAGTGACAGCCAATGCCCAGAGTGCAAAATTTTACCTGTTTGCAGTTTGTAGTGCAGAAATAGTATTTAAGATGGTAGTTTCTGGGGTCAGGCAGATGTGATCTGAAATGCTAGCAGATCTATTTAATAGAACGACATTGGGCATTTAGTAAACCACTCTGAACCATATTTTCCTTATGTGTAAAATGGGAAATGTAATAATATCTGCCTCAAGAGATTGTTAGAATAAATATGATGATATATGTAAAGCACTTAGCATATTGATGCATAAATCTGAAAAACAAATTTTTGGATGTTGTGAACATTTGTATCAATACTATTATTTGTAGGAGCAGGTAGGATCTCTTAGAAAAGGCCAGGAAGAAGGAGAAATTCACTTCATCAAATGCCTCTCATCACTGGACTCATTTTCATTTTAAAGGATTTGTTCACATATTTCTTCTCTTTTTAGAAATTGTACTTTTTTGTAGAAATCAATAGTCTACAACAAACAGATATCACCAAAACACTACAGCTCACGTATCCCTGCCAAACTTTGCTGATCCTCCCAACATTTATTATGTATCTGATTGTGTAGGGTAAGTAATCCTCCTATTACATTTAAAATTAAAGTAACCGCTTTGGTCTGATAATGTCACAAAAGGGTTTATAGCACAGGAAGGGCATGAGCTGCTTTTGATGGGGACTGATATCACAGGATGGGAGAGAATTAGAAGTGATATTTCCCACGTCTTTTCTCATGGTCTACTAAGTAGCAATTTCCTCACATCATAGGGTATCCATTTCCTTTTATTCTAAATGAGAAACTTAGTAGAAATACAAAATGAAGGGTTTTTAAAAATCAACTGTTTGTGACCAATGTTATACATGTTGAATGATCTTATCCTTCTCTTCAAAAAGTGGCATTTGTTACATTCTTACTGGGGGAGAGGCCACGACCTAGGTGTGTTACAAGGCTGGGCCCACCTAGAAAGTCAGCGTGTGGATGTTGCAGCCCAAATATCTCCTAGTAAGAAGAGGTCCAGAGAGCACTATGAGTCATTATCCAGTGGCTTCTGGAGAGTCTTTGCATTGGCAAATCAATAGCGAGTTATCTGGGTGGGAGTTGACAAAGATGAATGCTCCAAGCAATGCAGTAGGGTGTAGAGTCAGGATCCAGGTCTGGAGCCATATAGCTTAGGGTTCTAATCCTGGACACAGTATGAAACGGTTGTATAACAACTGGCTTGTTGGTTAACCTCATGGGCGGTAAATTTCCTCATAGCTGTACTTTATGTATTTAAGATTGCTTAAGACAAAGAGACAATATATGTAAAGTGCCTGACAATTATTGTTAACCGTTTTTTATCACTTAGGACATTCTTACACATGCATTTTCACTAGAAAGCAGAAACTCACCTCTTAGATTGTTGAACTGACAGGCTTGCTCAGGATGCCACCCTCCTGTTCGCTTTGGTTTGAGGACTCCTGGCAGTATGGCTGAATTTGGAATGACCCAACCAAGTGGATTCAGTAGCCACTTTTTCTTATATTGGTAAAAATTTATCACAAACTACGTGGGCATGGAATAGGCATCAGAGACAGAGACTGTGGCTACGACCCAAGCTACCTACAAAAATCCCTTTCCTGGGCTGACCATGAAAATAAAACTCCTTGGACAAAAGATGGAAGAAATCCATACAGATTGTTTTTTTCATATGTTTTTAGTGGGGTTGGGGGAGGTGTTTACCTCGGTTTTTAGCTTAGGACTCGCAAGTGGGCTACCATGTGAGTCTGAAATAGTTCCAGAGCAGGGTAGGTGGGACATTGATAATTAACATTTCAAAACATGAAAAATTGTGAAAAAAATAAAAATATATTTAAATGTAAAAGACTAAGAGGAGACATTTAATGTCTAAGTAGTTGCAAAGGTTAAGATAGTAAAATGCAAATAGAAAAGGGATTTTAGGGAGATTCAGTCTGAAGAACAAAAAATAGTACTTTCCAGCATTCAGTATTCATTACTATTGATTAACAAATTTATAAATAAACATTTTAAGTGTCCAAATCCAGACAACAAACTCACATTCAACAGAAATCTTCAGAGACCCACGTCCTTTGCTTCCAAGGCCTACTTTCTATTAGCAGCACTATTTCCTCACCAACCAAAGAAAACACAGGCCAGGCCAGTGGAAAGGGACCAGCCTGCCACATTTCTCAGTGTCCTGGCTTCCTACTGTTGAAGAATGACCCTGCAGCTTGAGATCACTCCAGTTTCTGCATCTGTCTCCTTCTGCAGGGGGAGAATTTCGGGCACTGCAACTCTGTCCGACGGTGCACCGTGAGGTTGTTTCTCACACACCTGATGCCCAGCTCATTATAGATGAATCTTCTGCATTCCCGGAGCCTCAGAGACTTGGGATGCCCTATGCTGTTCTCACCCAGCCTTTTACGCAGACATGGTGTTTACCCAATTGCATCAGGGCACTCCTGTTTCTCCAAAAAATTCAAAGTGGAACCTGAATCCCAGCACACTAATCTGGTATCCTGATACCTTGCCAATTTCCTGCTATCTCCTTGGAATCCGGTCCCTCTCCCCAGAGGAAGATATTGCAGTCCCTAAGTGAGTGAAATCAGAAGCCAGGGTGTATACTCAGCAATACCCCCCAAGTGATTTAGAGCAGGTAAAGGGCTAATGGTGGCAGACTAAATATTAAACACATGAAGACGTTTAGAAGTTAATTTTATTTTCTCAATGACCACCCTCATAAGAATGGCTGGAATAAAGATGCTAAATCTCATCTTGGAATTCAAAAGACACCACAACCGGTATAATACAAAAGAAGTGAGAATACAGAAGGAAGAGTAGAACAGATACTAAGAATCTCCACAGAGATGAGATGAACTGTAGAATGTGGACCAGAGTATTTCTATTCCCTGCCCACCTCACTCCCAATAACCCTGAAAATGGTAGGATGAGCAGGGACATCCTCTGGCTGTTGGAGGAGGGGCTGGGAAGGAGAATGGTCTGGAACATCACCTATATCTGATTCATCCAGAATTGCAGGAGTTGGCAATCTTAGGGTGATTTATGCTTTCAAATGTGGAGGTAAGGAAGCAAAGCATGATGCAGAAGAATCCACGTTTCCCTTGAACTCGGGTAAGTCACAGCATTTAGCAGAGTGAGCAAATGTTCCCATGTTTCAGTCAGGGTTCAGTCAGGGGAGCAGAGTCACTATCAAGGCAGTAGGATATAGAATTATTGTAGGAATTAGACCAATTTTGGGAAGAGATGGGGACGTGAATGTCTAAAAGTTTGGGGGAGGAGTGAGGGCTGGAGGATGAGGGAAAGAGTAATTAACTAGCCAATCTGAGAAGCCAAGCTCTTCCAGAGCCAGAAGTGGGACCATGAGGGGGCAGCTTGTACAGAGGTCTATAGGAATCCATTCTCTCAGTGCAGCACCAACCTCTGTGACCCGCACTTAAAGGTGCAGTGGCAGGGCTGGCAATGCTGTTTGCCAGCAAAGCCAGCAGTTTGGAAGAAACACTGCATATAGAACAGAGGAAAGGGAGAACAATTTGAAACTCCCTGTTAACCTCTGCATCTTTTTTACTGTATCTGGCCGCAAAAACACCTTCAGAAGCAATGGTGTCTAATTCACTTCTGTTCTCCAAACCTTGCATACGTTTCTCTTGTGGCCAACTCTAAGTTGGCACCATAGAGAGAAGGAGATGCTAGCTAATATAGTTCCAAGCATAACCAAGGTAACATGCACAGTCCTCCATTCCACACCAGGACTGACTGCTACAGTGACAGCATAGCAGTAGAGGGATGTGGGTGGCATCCATTTTTAAGTGAGGTACCATTTTTAAGTAGTTACAATTCTGTGGGGTCCCTGATGCCATGGATATGGATGGAAGACAAATCCCTGGGAGCCACCAAGAAGAACTGCCAAGGCTGAAACAGTTAATTATTTGGAAGTCAGCTGCTTTCCAGTATTGTTATAGGATTAATAATCAGATGAGATCCAGGTCAAGCATATCCTCAACACACATACACAACACACAAACACACACACACACACACACACACTACCCTGCTGGCTTGGCAATACCTGGAAAAGTTTTTGTTGTAGTGGAGTCATCCAAGGGACTTCCTTGAGGCTGTGTTATAAATACTGAACAGACACGACCTCTTTCCCTTGAGTACACAGCTGAGCATGAGCTCACCAAACTCATCAGACCCCTGCTTTAGACTTCGAAACTGCCCTCATAAGGACCAGCCTCTGAAACTAAGCCCCAATCTTGTGCATTTCTGGTCCTCTTTTATCCTCCAAGGCTGGTGCTGCTACAGCTTCTGCCTGCTTTGCCCCAGAGTCTGCTCCCAATGTGACGTTTACAGAGGCCAAAAGAACATTTTCCTTCAATGCTTTATATTCCTGTGATTGACACTAAGTTTCTTTGAATATCTGCTCAGTTTGGAGCCTTTCCATTGGCTTAAAATTTCTCTTATACAAAATGGAAAGTGATTTCATCTTAAATATGGGTAAAACGCTGTGCCATGTTCAGAGAGATTAAGAAGCTTAGGAAAGCGTTTGTCACAAGAATTCTGCAAAGGAAATTATCAAAATGTGCAATTTTAATACCTTACAGAGGGGACCCTTTTAAAAATTTCTACAAATGTTTAGGTCAAGGGTTATACTATGAAGCATAATTTGAGCTTATATAAGAAATGGACACCCAACGTGCAAGAATAGAAATACTCCAATTACGCAAGCCAGCTGAATGCATCTGTGAGTCCCTAAAAATCACTTGTGCATGCTTCCAGTAGATTATTAAAGAGATCCAAATAGAACCACTCATTTACTGTGTTTAACTTGGGATACCATTATTCTAAACATCACATTAATCTAAACTTTAGAAGTATGCCAGATCTCTGGTTACAATGTCTGTTTTTATAAAAGGTAATGAGATAGAATACAAAAATATTTAAATCAACAGAGTACCAAATTATGTCATATATTGTTTTTTTATCTAGATCTACTTGTAGATAAATAAATGTTGCAATGTTGCTTTTTTTAAATGACCAATTCTATATGATATTACTAAGTTTTTCCTCTTAAAATAAAAAGCAAACAAAATGAAAGGAACTGTAAGTTGTAGTTGGAGCTAGGGAAAATATATTGATATATTTCCTTCAAGTAATGCTACCCAATCTGCTAGATAAGATCTGTCTAGGAGAAATAAATATAAATTGTAAGTAGTTGGATTACTGATTTTAAAGATAAGTTGTGAAAATAATTTGGATGAACATGAATTCAAGTGATCCTGATTTTAACCCTGGAATATCCAATTGTGAAGCATCCCTTATCAGGCCCATTCATAGCCGTTGGGAAGAAAGTAATTAGCTGTCTATAACCTGTAATTTGAAGGAAGATTGAAAGGTTATTCCTTTTCAAAATACCTCTATTGACAGCTACCATTATGCTTGATATACTACCATTACACTTTAAATACTATCATAGATTTATTCCTTTGGTTAAAATATTGCCCCTTCTTTACAAATAAAATAGATAATTTATAATAATAATAATAATAATATGAATAATTACCTTTTGCTAAGCATTTATCTTGTGCTAGGATTTCTGTTAAATCTGTCACGTGCATTATTTCATATAATCCTTAGAGCAAAATTATGAGGAAAGTATTACTACTATCTTCATCTTACAGATAAGTAAACTAAAGCTTACAAAAGTTAGATAACTTACCAGAGGTCACACAGGTGAATAGTGGTGGAACTTTATATTTCCTTTCTTTTAAGATGGACTTGATTATTTATATGCATATTTTTCTTCTGGAAATAGTACCCTTCCTACTCTGAGTGTCAAAATTCTATTTAGCCCTCAGTATGAAGCTTTCTATGATTATCATAGGCAAACCTACTCTGCATGTTAGTTGTTATTACCTATATAATAGCTCATGTTATATTAATTTGAAACAGTGTTTGTATTTCTATATCCCTTACTAGGCTACATTTGTAAGGACGGTGAATGTCTTTTTCATAGTTATCATTATTATTATTATTATTATTATTATTATTATTATTGCTATTCTTAGTGTTCTAAGCATTGAACACAGTGCCACCCTGAAATTTTGGTGCTCCATATATGTTTTATGGATGAAAGTATAGACAATTAAATTAATATCAGCATCTTCTTATAAGGGTTCATGCTGTTTTCCTTTACAACTGGTGAAATCCAGGGTAGCATGGAAAACCTGAATGCCAAACAGATTAATATATATTTATTATCCAGTTATAGAAACAGTAAAGATAAAAAGGGTACGGGAATCTTCTGTGACTTTACCGTGGAACAGACCTGTTTTCTGCTGGATAGATCAAAATGTCCTAATCAAGCAGCTTAGGTGGGGATGATGAAAAAGAGTGATTGAAGCCTTCACTTACAATTGGTGGACTGAACCTTCAGGTTTAACTCCATTTCAACTTGAAATCTGAACAAATTATATTAAAGGATTAACAAAAATAAATCCATAAGGACAACACCAGCAGGGGAGAAGAAACAATAGAAATGAAATTTTGAAGGCTATAGGATAGATGCATAAATAATAAATAACACTCTAGACCAGGAGTTGGCAAATAGTTTCTGCAGAGTCAGATAGCAAATGGTTGGTGGACCATACAATCTCTGTCATAACTACTTAAATCTGCCATTGTTATATAAAAGCAGACATAGACAATAGGGACAAAAATGAATGGGTAGAGCTATGTTCTAATAAAACTTTATTTATTGAAACAGGTGGCTAGCAAGCTGTAGTTTGCTATCTCCTGCTGAAAACGCACATCGTTAGGAAATGAACCTGAGCTCGCAGTGGAAGAAGCTCAGAAACAACCCAATTTAGACCTGAGAGTGGCAGAAGGGTTCAGGAATTGGCAATGAAAGGTAATTCTAACATTTGGTATGCACTTGAAGCGTTTAGGAGCACTGTCTGACAGTCTATGCAAGAGACAGACCACAAATTGTACTCTGCCATCCGATGCAACCAGGCAGCTATCTTCTACCACCCTGGAAAAAAACTTGGAGATTACAACCCTGAGAAGGAGGATCCACAGAGATCTGGAATGGAGAACACCGGGAATAGGTGAAAGCAGTGGTCATTTTCTGAAATCAGAAAATGCTAAACCTTTTACCCCTCCATTTCCACTCCTCGATTTCAGCAGGCTGGCAGCCTTGTTCCCTAGGAAAGACACTGGAAGAATTTTATCTGGTCAATAAAATCAGGTCCAAAGAAAACATTAAAGATAATTGAGGATCCTGCAATGTATGGTACAGTCATTTTAACTCGCAGTGAATCCCATCAATAAGTTGCATCCATGAAACAAAAAGTGATATCTAAAAAGAAATATTCAGGGAAGAAAAAACATATGCCTTGAAATTAATATATGCGATCATAAATTTAAACATCAGTAGAATGTTGGGAATTGAAGTTGAAGATGAGGAGCTCTCTCAGAAAGTAGATTAAAAATACCAAAAATGTATATATTAGGAGAGAAAAATTATTTGAAAGTATAGAACATACCCAGATGTTACAGAATCTGAATAATAGAAATTAAAGAATGAGGAAAGAAAAAATGGAGGGGGAATAAATGATTCAATATATTTTTCAGAACCAAAACCCAAGTCTTTACAGATTGAAAAGGTCCAACAAATGCTAGGACTACAACTTAAAAAGACTCAAACTAGGACATATTATCGTGAAATTTTAGAACAATGGGAGAAAAGAGAATATCCTCTGAGTGTTCAGAGAAGAGAAAAAAAAATATAAAGGGGGGGAAAAACAAATTAAAATCAGATTACAAGCACAGAGTCAAGAATTAAGAATGACAGAATAAATACAAAGAAAACTGCACCTGCCACATCGTTGTCAAACTTTCAAAAAATCAAAGTTAAGGAAAAAGTAATGAAATCAGACAGGAAAAATAAATGACATACTACATATATTTTCTGTTGGATTAGTGTTTGCAAATTAGTTCCCATTTCTCCCTCAAGAGGTAGAATTTATTTACTTGAAATTCCCTATGTGTTCACCCATTGTTGTCATATTTTCCTTTAAGTCTTTGAATATATTTATAATATCTGCTTTAAAATCTGTTTCTGCTAATTATAAAATCTCAGAAATCATAATTCCCATTTTTATTAAATTCTCTTCCTTTTAACTATAAGTAATATTAAGATACATTAAGTATAGGTATTATTTTGAGCCTATCTAGTAGTTTTCTATTGTATGTGCACACCACAGATGAATTATGTCCTCTTCCTTAAGGTATTGAGCTTTGTTCTAGCAGGCAATTAAATTAGATGTGATGTCTTTTGGTGTGCCCAGGCTTAGTTTTATTCTCACTTAGTTCAGGTATACATAGGACTTGAATTCAGTACTAGGGTGTGTGCTTACTCCTAATTTTTTTCCTTATCCCTAAGGCAAGGTTCTCCTAGGGTCTCTTCTGAAAGCCTGAGGTGCTCAATTCGATCTCTTCATTCTGGTTGTATTGTAACCATTGCAGTGTCTCCCGATATTGCAAATTTTCTGCAACAGGTGATCCCTGCTAGGCACTCAACATCTCACCCTGAGCAGATATCTCTTGTCCATTAGCAAAGAACCCATGGTGAATACCCACACAAACTTCTATGGTCTACTTTCTGTGCAGCCCCTCTCTTCAGTTATCATCTCCCATGAATTCTGGCTGCTTCAGCAGCTCAGAATTCTTATCCTTGCTCTTGCAGCTCACGGAGACCAGTGCTCTCCTTGGGATCCACTTCCATGTTCCTTATTGGAAAAGTGCTCCAAGACAGAAATTTGTGGATATTGTGGGGGGGATCATGGGACTCACTTTTTATATTTCCCATTTTCCAAGGATTACAATCTGTACCACCTATTGTTCAATGCCTCTATATTATTGGGTAACATGTTTTCCTAATTTTAAAGAATTTACAATTGGGAGGGCAAATCTGTTAACCAGTTACACTTTCATGGCTGGAAGCAGAGAAGACACACTTTTTATTTTCAAAGATAAACACTTTCATTTTGCTTTTAATGTTGACAGTATAGAGTGGTGTTGGAAGTTTGGTTCTGGGTATCCAGTGTAAGGTCTTTCTTTCAGGCCCCACTCTTTTCCTCCACTTACCTTACAAAGGGAACATTTTTACTAGTCCCAGAAACTTGATCTGGCACAAACAGCTATCTGAAATAATCTTATGGAAGTAAGATGTGTAGGCTGTAATTTATCAGCTATCTGGTGAAATTTTCAGCTTTTTGTTCTTTTCTCTGTAAATCTAACTAATAACAATTCTGTGGCCGTAGGTTATTTAGCTGAGTTCATTTGTTTCTAACCTCTGTAGTATTTCTTCAGTTTCTGTAACTATGTAACCGTGAAACCTACCAGTCATCTTACGGGCTGTTTTCACGAAGCCTATGCAGCTAATAGTCATCCTAATAATGGCAGCAGCCACAAGCTATTATCTCAAACTACTTGTGTCTTCTTATAATTCTTGCATCTTATCATTATCTTCCTTATTACCATCAGCGTAGGACTCTCGCCTAATTACTTGATCTGCGGTGACAGAAAGGATGAGTTGCTATTTGTTAGATTTGCTCAGTATGTTATATAGTTGCCAGGTGATAGCAGTCAGCACCAGCCCAAAATAATTAATAATCTTCAGATTAAATTTTCTCGTTACTTTTTCTTTAAGCAGCACAAGGCACCTGGACCAGAGTGATTTAGACTGCATTATAAAACTCCTTGGATTAAAGAAACATTCTGATTGGTGCACAGATTAATGTAAAGGGTAGATTAATTTTTGAGAACTACTAGTTCAGCTGAAGCAGCTGCTCATATTTTAAACTGCTAACATCATCATATTCTAGCACACAGATGTATGGTTTTCCTAAGAATGAAGATATCCAAAAGAGAAACTAATAAGGCATATCTAAGCAGGGTGTTTGGTAATCATGAGATAACACTCTGGAGGGATTAGAAGCATGAGGCTGCATTTCTGTCAAATTATTAGCTCATGATAACCCCTTCCTCCTTGTCACACCTGACTGCATAATTCCTATCCAATTAAAAGTGACATTTTCTGGTGATGTTAGCAATTTAGCTGCACACTTTCTTTTTTATTTGAAAACCTCTTTGCAAGACTGATCATTGAAAACTGGAGATGTCTTTGTTCCTCGGATGCTCTCTTACATACTTAGTGAGGAAAAATTGTCTAGAATACATTAAATTGGACTGGCTATAAAACAGGGGAATCTATTCTCCTATTGTTTGATCCAAGGCCATAACATGGTCTGTTCCATTTGTTCCATTTCGGCAATGACTGCTGAGAGCTATCCATCTATTTTTAAGGAATTCCTTTTCATTGCAATTAATTCAGTTGGTTGTTTACTATAGGTATGGATGTTTTTCAAATGAGGGATCCTAATTCTAAACCATATGAAAAGTTGTCCAATGTACTTGTGAGTGCAAACTCTGTTACAAAATAATTTTGATGATTTTATACTTATATATGTTACATATGTGCACACACCATATATTCATAATGACATGAGACATTTGTAAAGATAATCCACCACTCTAACATAGCTTTTTAATTTTTAGTTTCATATAATGACATCCAGTCTTTAACAAATGCTAGTGTATGTGTTAAATGACAAAAAAATGCCTCAAAAAATGTCATTTTCATACATTTCTATTCATTTAATATTATGTGAAACATTTTTTATGTTTCTATATGGTTTCCATGATGATACCTTTATTTCCTAAATAATATCCTGATTTTGTTGAAGTTTCAAAATTCACTGAAATATTTTACCGTTTCCCACTTTTTTCCCTCTTATTGATGATACTGACATGAACATCATTGTAAACAAAGATTTGGTTTTCCTTGTCTGAAATGATTTCCCCAGAATAAATTCCTTTACATAGTATTTACAGAATACAGAATAGCATTCCCAGACCTAAATTTATGCCTCTTCCATTTGTAGCCATATTGCTTCCTGTGGTGCTAGATCTGGCTCTACCCACAGCACAATGAACTTGACAGGCCACAAAAGGATCTATCACTGCCCTGGTCTTGAGAAGAAAGTTAAGCTGTTACTTGATCTAGCCTCACATCACCACCGCTGCTACTAAATTTATTCTGACAATTCATCACCGTTGTTGACAGCTCTGTCATTCCTCCTGCTTCAGATTTCCAGCTGGGTGTCCCGGGCGGTAAGTTTTTCTTTCATGGCCAATAGTTTTTCTGCTCTAGTTTTGTGTATCACTTATTACTCTAATTGATCCTGGTAACAGACCACCTCAGGGCTTCCCTTCAAAAACCTTTTAGATAGAGAACTTGATCATGTGTTTGCCCTTCTCTGTGGTTGTAACCCTTTATGTGGACAGCACCCAAAAACAGAAAATGGTTTATGTGGCACAGAAATCACCAGAACCATTCAGACAATAGAATTGTGATGATGTATTATTCCAGGCCCTCAATGACCAGTTGGTGATGCGATTCAGAGTAGACAGGGTGATACAAATCATAAAAAAATATCAAAAGGATTCTACTGGAAGTTAATTCATGGTGTTAAAATCACCAGCATTTCATTAAACTAAAATAATTAATAGTGAGAAGAAAATACTACAGGCCATGAGAGAAATTTGAAAGTAAGTATAGCCAGATATTAATATATCTTGAAAAATGTTTTTATCTCATCAAAATTAATAACGATTTCCCGAAAAGTACCATAGGTAACTTTTATAATTTACTTTTAGGCAATTCTAAGGAAATGGTTTTTGCATGTAAATCCTAATTTTTAGTGCAAGGATCTATAAATAAAATGTCTACAATGTGTTTTTATCACTAAATAAAGACAATTTTCATAACATATGATAGGTACCATTCAGATTTTTTAACTGATTTATAATGACAGATAATTACTATATTCTCCATTTTATTTGCATCTTATAGTAAATATCCCTTTTTAAGAGATATATGGACTTGTTCATTTGTTTATTATGGCAAAATATACATAAGATTTATCATTTTAAGCATTTTTAGGTGTACAATTTAGTGGTGGTATGTACATTCACAATGCTGTTCAACCATCACCGCTATCCATTTTCAGAGCTTTTTCATCATCCCAAATAGAAACTCCATACCCTTTAAACAATAACTCCACATTTCCCCACCCCTCACCCCCTGGTAACCTTTATTAAACTTTCTGTCTCTATGGATTTGCCTATTCTAGGTATCTCATATAAGTGGAGCCATGTAATATTTGTCCTTCTGTGACTGGCTTATTTCACTTAGCATAATGTTTTCAAGGTTCATCTACGTTGTAGCATGTATCAGAATATCATTCCTTTTGAAGGCCGAATAATAGACAGACAGTCCCTGATTTATGATGGTTCAACTTAAGATTTTTCAACTTTACAATGGTGCGAAAGCAACAGGCGTTCAGCAGGACTTGTACTTTGAATTTTGAGCTTTCACCAGGCTATTGATGTGCTTGCCGTGTGATGCTTTCTCGTGATACTAGGCAGCAGCTGACAGCAGTAGCGCCCAATCAGCCACGCAACCACGGGAGTAGACAAACGATGCATTTACAACCATTCTGCACCCACCCAACCATTCTACATTTCACTTTCAGAACAGTATTCAATAGATTACATGAGATATTCAACACTTTATTTTAAAATAGGCTTTGTGTGAGATGATTTTGCCCAACTGTAAGCTAATGTAAGTGTTCTGAGCATGTTTAAGGTAGGCTAGGCTAAGCTGTGGTGTTTGCTATGTTAGGTGTTTTAAACGAGTTTTCAAACTTACGATACTTTCAACTTATGATGGGTTTATGGGGACATAAGCCTATCGGAAGTTGAGGAAGATCTGCGCTCTTGCATGTATATATCACATTTTGTTTATTCATTGATCTGCTGATGGACATTTGGGTTATTTCTACCTTTTGACTAATGTGAATAATGCTGCTATAAACACTGGTGCACAAGTATGTGTTTGAGTATCTACTTTTAATTATTTGGAGCATATGCAGAGAGGTGGAATTACTGGATCATATGGTGATTCTATGTTTGACTTTTTGAGGAACAAGCAAACTGTTTTTCTCAGCAGCTGCACTATTCTACGTTCTCACCAGCAATGCACAAGGGTTCCAATTTCTCCACATCCTCCCCAACACTTGTTATTTTCCACGTTTTTGGTGATAGCCATCCTGAAAGGATCGCAGTGTTAAGACATATACACTTTTAAACCTTCATCTTAACCATAACTTGTGCCTTATGTTACTCACAACATTCATGTGTGAAAACACTCTAAATATTGTCTTCTTTTAGAGTTTCACTATTTAACCCCAGAATGATTGCTAATCTGAAAGTGGTTATGTCATCTGACTGGTTCTAGGAAAATGACAAATATAGTTTATTGTACCTAAATTTATAATGCAATAACTGGGGAACAAATATCAAATCACTGGCCACTTCATTAGGTGAATTCATGTGTGTATGTGTGTGTGTACAATTATTTTTTAAGTACTCGTCTATTGATTGAGTAGAAAATGTAGCATTATTTGTAATTTATATAGTTTATTATATTATAGTTTATTATGGTTCTAAATGTGTTCTCTCCTTACCAGTGCATAAATGTTGGCACTAAGAAGAGTTTATTTTCTTGTCCTGGTATTTATCAGTAATCAGCTTTTCTCTAATCTAGACTTTATGTCCAATTTCTTGCTCTTTTTCCTTCTGTAAACAGGTCTAATAAAAATATATTCCAACTCTCTCATTAATTCAATAATGCAAGTAAGATTGTTTTGAATTCACTGCCTCAAAAGAAAAAAAACAAGCTTATTCCAAAAAAAAATTCGAGGAAGTTTTGAAACAAATAGTTGTAATTAAAAATTAGTTTTTGATCAAGATTGTGTGCATGGCTGAGGATCTTGAACTACCTTTCTACAAGCTGAATTCTGCACTGACACTGTTGGAGGAATTAGAATATGTCAGAGCATGAAATGTATATGTACACAGTTATAAGAAAAATATTAGCTCATACAGTAAAAAATTAGAAAAGATACCAAATAAACCCTCAATCTCGGATTAAATACTAACAAAAACCTACCAAACCACAAGTCAATGGATTTTTCATTTTTGCATAAATATCAAAATGACTCACAAAAAGTTTTAGGACATTGGAATAGAAAGATAGAGATAGTTTGGGAGGTCATATATCAATACAGAGAAAATTAGGTTACTTGAAACATACAAGCCACAACATTGTTTAGTGGTAACAGTTATTTAAAAGCAGAACTTAGATACAGAAGAAGAATATCAAAGAGGTCGCATCTCACCAACAATTTCAATTAATTGTTCCACGGGAGCTGCACTAAAACCCATTCTTAGGCTATACTTAGGACACCAGGGAAAGGAGGACAATGACAAATTTGCTATGACTGCTTAAGTTCCAAAGTAGGAAGTATTAGAATGCTGGTCAGATATTTGCCCTTCTTTGCCTATAGTTAACTTCTCTTATCTACAGTCAATTATCATCACAACGTGAGTGGGGTTGGAACAAATAGAGATCAAAACAGATAGACAGCAATATGTTTAAAGTCAGATTACTTTGTTTATAATAAATTTTTCTCAATTCTAAAATATTTATTCTGCTCTGCGAAGAGATACTAGAACATGTAAATACAAACAAATAAATATATCAAATGATTGAGTCCCATCCAATGAAAAGATAAAGATAGGCTAGGCAGAGGAGTAGAAGATGATCAATAGGACTTGTTCAATTTAGCCATAAACCAGGAAAAACAAAATGATGTCATGAGAGGTGAAGGCAGTGGGAAGAGAAGAAAATGTCCCAAATGTTGAAAATGGGAAAAGTCAAGGATGGTATCTTAGACAGGAAAGTCATCTTCAAGGAACTGAAAACTACGCTGATCACAGTTCATGTTTTCCTGGAAATGTCCTTGAGGTAGGGCCATTTCTAGTATACATATCCAATGAAAAGATAACTATGGAGTTTTAATTCTATTTAATCCATCATAGTATATTATTTTAAAAATCCTACATATGAGATTATCTATCATATGTGCATATTTAATGCAAGTACTAAAGGAACATTTTCTTAAAATATCTAACTTGTAGTTACTTTCCTCCTCTCCTTGCAAATACATTCCTTCCTTCAACAGCCTGTGCTCCAGCTTCCCCACTCTTACTAGATTCTCTTCTAGTGTGCACTCAGCAAAACCTGTCTGCTTAACGATAAAAAAAGAAAGAAAAAATTAACTATAAGGTACCCAGACAGAAGTGGAAAGGAAGAGAGCACATTATGTCTTGGGCCTAACCCGGGATCAGAGATCCTGCATATCCTTCAGGGATGTGGTCCTATGGTCACATGTCATATCTGCAGTGATGGGCAGCTCAGAATTGAGACAACTGTTGTCAAAGTTCTTCAAACCCCCTGAGCTGTCAGGCAGTATTGCATTTGGGTCCCCTGAGGTGGTTCTGATGAGGACAAATTATCCATAGCCTACACATGTGAACAGAAGTTTTTCTTCAAAGCTGTAAACATATAAAAATCTCTAGAAATAGAGTCAGAAGACGGGTTCTAGTCTTAAAATTGCTATTAACTAGCTTTGTGACTTGAAGCAGAAACATAAAGTGTTTGAAACTATATCTTCATCTGCTGAGGAATGATATTATGCCTATTGTATCATGCCTACACCATCCAGGTTTTTCCACAAAAAATATAATTCCTTCTAGTTGTCTTTTGTCTCCTATATCTCTTTTCCTAGGAGCATCTTCTTAGCCCAACCCTCTGCGTGCAGCTTTCCTCTTCCTTTTCATGTTACCCTCTAAAAGACACACTCCAACTTAAACAATTCTTTCAAGAACACTTTGTCTATTTGCTGCTTTAACTAAGAAGAATAGGTCACACTTGAGGGTGCTCTTTCTCTGCACCCTTCCTAACCAGAGATGCCACGATATCCAATACTCTTTAATCTGAGAACTGGAAGGCACAGTTAACACTCTCCTCAACTCCCTAGTACTGCACCAAGACCAATACTCGTCCAGCTTGTATGTAAAACCATTGCTCTATGAAGCTCATGCCATCTCACTACAGCAATCATCTTCCTTCCTTCCTCACGTAGTCATGTTAATTCTGGACACTGTTTTTTAGTCACAGAAAACTTAACTACATACATAATCCTTTTCCTTCAAACTCTACCCACTCTCCTGCAATGAACCCATCTATTCCCGCGGTTTTAACTCTCCTAACTACATTGGTAATTCAAATTATATATATACACACACATATACAGAGAGAGAGAGAGAAGACAGAGAAAAGAAATGTATTCTTGATATTTTAACTTGGAGTCCTCATATATTTTTCTAATTCAGTGAGTTCAAAATACTACTTTTCATCTTTAATTTTCACACTGCCCCACAATTGCTGTATCTGCTGTCCCTAAAATAGTTCAATCTTGAGAAATGGCAATGCCATCCACTTAGCTTCCCAGATCATAAACCTAGAATATATGCTTGACTCATGTGACAGACATAGTTATCCCTAAAATCTCATCCTTCAATGGTAATATAGCTATAGTCTGGCCACCCAGTTAGAGTTTGCCTTTCTCAGCGTTTTTGCAACTAAGCATACCCAAGTGACCCAGTTCTCACCATTGGAATCTGAACAGAAGTGATATGTAAATATCAATGACAGACACAGTGATATCTGCCTCACTTGCATAAAGTTCTGTTTTGGTTTACACATTCTTTCTTTTCCCTTCCCGCAGGCTAGAATGCAGACATGTGAGCAACTCAGCATCAGACATGCAGGTGATGACAACTACCTGTAGGGAATAGTAGAACAGCAAGATGAAGAAACCTGGGTCCCTAAAAGACTCCACGGATCAGAGCCACCCTGCTAACCTGGGCCAGCCTGAATATAACTTGTCTGAGAAATAAACTTATCTTTTTTAAGCTTCTGTATTTTGGAGTCTCTTTGTTATAGCAGCTTGGACTTTGCCTAATTAATACAATTCATAGCTTTCTTTAATGAACCTTGCCCATTCTTGTCCCCCGACTGGTCTAGAATAAGACTTTTTAAAAATTTCACTATTACAGTCTTAATTCTGAGTCTCCTTTCTTGCTTCATCCAAAGAAACAATCCTGCTGCAATTAAATTTCTTATTTTCTCCTGCCCGGAATATGTCAGTGAATCACATTGAGATATTTTGCCTAAATTGTTTTCTAAAAATAGAGGGTACACTCATCACCAACACCCTCTCCCCAACTCTAAAAATCGTCTTTCCATGTGATCGCCATTTCTTCCAGAATAAAGATCAAACTCCTTGACAGGGCATGCAAAGTCCTTCATAATGTGTCTTGAATTTATCTTTCCCATATTTTCTCAAGTATCCTACACTCTTTCATAATAAAATCACATTTTTTCCTAAAATGCTCAGTCCTGTCACTTATATATGTGTCTGCATATACTATTTCCCTAGCTGTAACTGTTATGCTCAGTGAAATCTTATTTACTCTCTAAGAATCAGCCCAAACATATATTACCATTTAACACTTCAACTGCTCCAAAAGGAATGAATTTTTTTTCTCTCATGTGCTTCATTAAGTTGACTTACCACATTGTATTTTAGTTCATCACATGTTGGTTTCTTGATTATCTACATCTAACATGGTAAGTTATGTGATAGAAGGGACTACATCCTCTACAGTTTTGTAGGCCAAATATCTAGGAAATGAAGTATCTGGTTCTCTGCAGATGCTTTTATTGCTTGAATTTACAAATGAAAATGCAGGCAACTAGAAGCCTACCCAGAGCGACAGACAAAATTGCTATGAAGTCTGTGATTGAAAATCAGATAAATCAAGTTAATAAGTTGTCAACCACACCAATTAAAAGAAACAAAATATTTAAAAAATATTTAGGAGATTAACTAGGACTCAGACTCATAGTACAGACTTCTTGAAATTTATCATTATAGATGAAGTGGTCATTAGTAATAAAAATTAGGACCAGACCTCCATGTGCTTCATCCCCTAAGAACAAGAATCATTTCCATCTAATTCGGTAAATAAAATAGCATTTACTGGGGCCAGCCGGTGGCGTAGTGGTTAAGTGTGCGCACTCTGCTTAGGCAGTCCAGAGTTCACAGGATTGGATCCCGGGCGCGCACCGATGCACTGCTTGTCAAGCCATGCTGGGGCGGCGTCCCATGTCAAGTAGAGGAAGATGGGCACGGATGTTAGCTCAGGGCCAGTCTTCCTCAGCAAAAAGAGGAGGATTGGCATTCGATGGTATCTCAGGGCTAATCTTCCTCACACACACACCAAAAATATAGCATTTACTTCAATATTCAATGAGCTATAGAATATGAAATGAAATCAGGAACTTAATTTTGTGCTTTATCTACTGCAGGCATATTAGTGAAAATTAAATTTCAAATGAATAGCTATAACATGAAAGCACATGATTTCCATGGAGTGTAGTAAGAGGGTAATTTACTGTGTAAACAGAACAGAAACATTTCTGATGTAGAATATTTAAAAATTTATTGTACTGTAGACAAGGAAAAATCATATGTTTCCATTGTAATTTATATTTTAAGGTTCCTTTTATAAACAATTGCATTTTAACAGGAAACATGTCATAAATGACAGTAACTTGGCACTTCATGAAGACAAGGAAAATGTACCAGTTAAGATTTTTTTGGCTATAATAATCAAATACTCAACTAAAACTGACTTAAAAATGGCTAAAACGTGTTTTATCAGATAATAAGAATGCTGGGGCATGTGTACCTGGGTTGGTTCAGGCACTCAATGACTGTAATATGACCTGGCACTTTCCATCTTATCTTCCAATTATTCTCAGTATTTTGTGTTAGTTCTTAGATGTATTCCATCAGGATATTTTCAATAGTCCTTCAGTAGTCCTTTCCTCCAATATCATTGACCAGGGGTGGTTGATATGCCTAGGCCATAAAACCATAGAAGGCTGGAAAGTGAGCATCTGTCGTTTTCAGCCCCTATATTGGGCAGCACACATCATCGCATCCTGTGCATATTTCTACACTTACATTTATTCTATTATGCCTGTCTCCTCCTTTATACTGTAGGCTTATCATGAAAATAATTTATTTTATTTGAATTTATATCTTTAATATTTCAATAAATTATCTTTAAATAAGTGAGAGAGAGAAGGAAGGAAGGAAGGAATGCAGGAAGGAAAAGAGGTTGTAGGTAAATTTTAAATATAGAGGACCTTCTCCTTTGACTAGAGAAAACTGTCAAGCTAACTGAGCAACATCAGAATAGCATATCAGTCTGCTTTATTTATTGAAGCTCTTTTGAAATTTTATTGTGTATACATACTCGCAGGCATCTATCTCTCCAAAAGCTGAGCTACCATTTCTTTCCGTTCAGCTCAATGTACTTTCTCTGGCTACTTAGTTTTCTAGAAGTTGTATTAAAAGATCCAAATGACAGAAAAATAAATTAGCCATAGCTGCTTATGGTAGCAAAAAATTCTTGTTTCCTTTAGATCATACAATCATTTTGAAATTGTTTAATTTTTAAGCGCAATAAAGTTGAAAACATTACCTGGCTGTGGAATGGTTGGGTAAATAGGTTAAGATGGCAGAAATATGAATTGGATTATGCTTTAATGTATAGGCTTTGAAGTCAAATGCACACCACTTAGAACACAAAGTTTAAGTTCCTGTGGTTAGCTCCTCAGTTCACTCATTTTCATATGCTAGCCTATGCTATATGCTAAAGAAGATCAAGACTTAACTGCAATTTGATGCCCTTCAGGTGCATATTACAATATAATGGGCCCAATCTCACTAAGGCTGAAGTCAGAGTGCTTTCCACAGCTCCACAAGGAACAGTAGTAAAGCACAAAACATGCCCTAGAGTGGGTTAGTGCTTTTAAAATGACCAGCTTGCTGAAATCTGTCTCTTAATACTAGAATGAACATTACTGACAAAATTCATGGCATAATGAGACTGATGACATAAATACTAAAACCATGGAAACTTTGGGGGAAAAATAATGTACCGAAGGTAAGAAACAAAATTGTCTTTCTTGTTGATGAACATGAGTTGTATTTAGACATGTTTTATATATGCCACCTTGATCATAATTTAAACATAATTTATTCTCAAAGCATAATGATTATTTAAGGGTCATCTTTAATTTAGGTTTTCTTCACTTCTTACTTTGCTATTGCAATAATTGCCTATATACATACCTGATGTACCATGGGTGCTTAGTGTTGTTGAATGAGTAAATAGATGAGTAAATGGAAAATCCTCTCTTTCTCTCTTCCAGCTTGAAGTTGTCTTTCACCAACATCAATGCTGCACATCACTCCTTCCCTGAAAAAGACCACTATAGCCGTTTGTGCTCTTTCACATACAAATTCCTTGCTTTAAATTGTCTATCATTTGCAGAACATATTGCATTTATAAGAGTGTACCACTATGATATGATAAAATATTGCCTTGCCAGATATATGATCAGGCTTTTGAAGGCATAGTTTATTTACCACTTAGTATTTTATGGCCTGTAATTAGACCAGTACATTTATTCAAAAGGTGGTCAAATATTTCAATAAATACTTATTAAACAGGTAAAAAGCAAAAAAAAATACTGTTAAACACTGTGGGGGAATCTAACAGAAGACAATAGTTGATCACTTCTCTTAAGAGAATTAAAATCTAGTGAGAGAGACAACATGAAAATAACAAAGCCAACTTACATTTATAATTTTGAAAATTACTTGTTCATGAGTAAAGAAAGGTAGTATCCTCTCCGAGGATGCTGTTTTGTGATTTAGACAGATGATCATCAAATATTTTGATAATTTCTATGATTGTAAAATGATACCTCAACATAGAAGATGAAACAAACTTTTTCTTGGGAAGCTTTAGAGAAAATGTGACATTTGATCTGGGTAAAGGGAGGAGGATTTCATCAGCACAAAAAGGAAGAGGGAAAATCCAGAAGGAGTATCAGGAGCAAAGGTTCAGAAGTCCTGGATACAAAGTGTGAATTGGAATAAGAGGGAAGAACGTGGCATGGCTAAGCCATTGATTTGTATGAGAAGTTGGGATCAGGGGGTGGTGGGGAGATAACGAATAAAGCTTACAAAGTTGACTGCTGCTATATTTTGAAAAAAACAAAAGAATTTAGAAGTTGTCCATGAATAAAAGCTTAGACACCTATATAATTTTTAACATCAAAAGTTTTGCTAGGCACTGTGGATAAAAAAATGAACAAGATATGTGATACGAAAATGAATAAGATGCAGTACTCTCCATCATGGAGCTGACAGTCTAGAGAGGAAGACAAACTAGTGAACAAGCTATTTTAGTACAGAATGTGAGAGATATGTCTAAAGGGCTATGTGACTAATCAGAATAACAGAAAAGACTTTAGGTCTTTCAAATAAAGGGAGTTTAATATAGGTAATTGGTTATGCCAGTGATTAAAGAGCTAAGAAGCTAAACACATAATTAAAAGCAGCAGGAATTTAATACCAAAATAGGGTTGAAGAGATAAGGAGAAGCCATGGTGACACCAGAGCCCAGAATCCAGGACCATCTGGTGAGAGTCAATACCACAGTGGGAGGTGATGTTATGGGATTTGAAACTATTGAAGGGTGGAATTATCCAGCTGGAACTAGGGCTACAAAGAAAATCAATGCCAGAGACATATCTTGATGACGCAAGAGAGAGAGATGTGGCTTTCTGAAATATTGATCAGAACCAGGGAAAAATAGAGAACAGATATGAAAGTTTATAGGAAAATGTCCAGTGCCAGGGATGTGAAGTAGAGAACATGTAAATAACAACATAGAGATAAAAAAACCTTCCTCAAAGCTGTGATTAAAATATATCTTTCTGGACAACTTGGAATTAGCTAGGTGAATGATAAGGAGAAAGAAGGAGAAAGATTTTGAGTGATGTGGGAACAACATGTACAAAAATATGGGACTTACACAAAAATGTTTTCAGATAAATTTAAATATTTCAATATGATTGGTGATAAAAGCTTTTATGAAAATATAACTAAAGACAAGTCACTAGTAAGGCTGTAGCCATATTGGTGCAATGGGGAGTCACAAAAATACTGTATCTAAGAGAGTGGTCTAATCAGAATTAGGATTTATAAAGATTAATCAAACAAAATGGAAGACAGATTTCAAGGTCAAGAAAACAGAGGTCAGGAAACTAGAAGATTGACCCAAAGGGAAAACAGTGTGTCTTGAAATTGGGCAAAAGCAGGGTGAAAAAAGAGAATGGACATATGGAAGGGATATTCAATTAAGTTTGGAAGGGATATCAGATTAAGATGAAAATATAAAAAGCTCAGTTTTGAACATATTAATTTTGAGGTCCTTGAAGAATGTCCAGGATTTGGCAATGGGATAATCAGTCCTGGCACAATTTGAGGAGTTATTAGCATTTGGAAGCAGTTAAAACAATGAGATGTCATTATAGTCAATATAGTGTGTAGAGGTAAACAAGAAGATGACTCAGACTAAATATCTAGGAAGCATTAAGATTAAAAGAAATGATAAATTAAAGAGGAACCAATGAAAGATACAGTAAAGTCAGAGCTGAAAGTGTACTGTTCTTGGGCATCTTTGCCTTCAAATCAATTACTTATGTTCTCCAGTTTGGCTTTGCTTACACAGGTAGTGTGACACCCTTCAAGATGATTCCCCAGCATCTCATGCCTCAGGTAGTACGCGCAACTATGTCCAGCATATACCAGCTGCATTCAATCCCACCTCCCTGTGGGGTTCCAGCTGCTTCTACTAGTTGCTATATTTCAAGCTTCTGAATCACTGCAAAATCCTTTGCTTCTTTATCCTGGTGGTGTTCACTTCTGGCTTTTGTTAATCTCTGGTTGCCTCGCCATCTCCTGTTGGCTTTTGGCTTTTCTATTGACTTAACCCATTTCCTGCAGTAAAATCCTTTTCTTTCAAATACTAAGAGTGGTTTCTGTTTTCATGATTAGACTTTGATAAAAAGAGATATTGGGGTCATGCAAAGTCAAGAAGGAGGTCTTCTAAAAGAAAGAGGTAAATACTGCAGAGAGGTTGAGAGAGTTGAGAAAGGGAAATAAGCAAGCCACTAAATATGTAGGATATCTACTCATTTAACATTACTCCGGCTAGTATGTGGTGGAACTGGATTGTAAATGTGTAGCTTCTAATCTCTGATTTCATAATTTCTCTGTAGCACACACTGTGTAAGTTTAACACTTATGAGAAATCTTAACTTAAAATTTGGAGTCCTTGGGTACTTGCCTACTGCTGTTGCCATGATGGCAAGTTGCATAATTTAACTCTTAGTGCCCTCTCACTCTGCAATATCAGTGATAGAAATGAGACCACAAGCCTTCTCAAAGGATTTGGATCTGTTGTTCAATTTAATAGCATGCCACAGAGTCTTCCTGGGGCATGAATAACATGGATATAGCTGTGTTGCTCGCTTGACAAGATGCCAAGTTAAAGAGTCAATTCTTATAAGGGTATGTAATGTCCTTGCATAATACTCACTGGTACAAGATCTTCTCCATTACACCAAGTGATATAGAGGTGAAATATACACAAGAGGTGAATATAAGTTATCAAAAAAGGTCTAGAGCTCCAAAATACAAAGAGTTTGGAAGCCATCATTCTCATACTGACAACAAGAAAAAATCTGAATCAACTAAAACTCAACAACATTTCTTGGACCCATCAGAGAACTGAGGTGACTAGACAAACCGCCATCCTGAAGTCTGGAGAGACTCACCGATCCAGAGAGTCACAGCTAAGATCTCCTCACCTGGAGTAGAAACCACTGGAGCCATTAATCGGTAGGAACACATAAACAACAATTTTGAAGAATTCTTGGAAGCTGAGCACGGACTTGCACGAGAGTGAGAAATTCTTGGGAGCCAGAGCCTTAGGGAGGCCCAACAATTTGTGGGTTTCACTTCCAAGAACCCCACTAGGTTCTCACGGTAAAGAGCAAAGAACAATTCTTTCCACTATCTAGCAGGGGCAGGAGAAAAGTACCACTGTGAAATATGACCAGTGTTCTCTATGACAAAGGCCTACTCTCCAGGAGAAAAGACTTTACCCAAGCTTTGTCCAATCTAAGGGAAGGGCATTTCCCCAACTCTAGTCCCAATTACCCTTCTTGTTGCATCAAAAAAAACAGCTAAGAACACTTGTGAAAGGCACAGCCCAGGGACACAGGCCTATTAACATAGCAAGATTCAGCCATTGGCGTTTTCCTCTAACACTTCACAATTGTAATATTTAAAAATAATTTACTGGGGGCCGGCCCGGTGGCGCAAGCGGTTAAGTGCGCGCGCTCCGCTGCGGCGGCCCGGGGTTCGCTGGTTCGGATCCCGGGCGCGCACCGACGCACTGCTTGGTAAGCCATGCTGTGGCGGCGTCCCATGTAAAGTGGAGGAAGATGGGCACAGATGTTAGCCCAGGGCAGTCTTCCTCAGCAAAAAAAGAGGAGGATTGGCGGATGTTGGCTCAGGGCTGATCTCCTCACAAAAAAAAAAAAAAAAAAAAAAAAAAAAAAAAAAAAAAAAAAATAATTTACTGCTGTTTACCTTTAGTTTTGCCAGTTAAAATTCCATTCTTAGCATAATGTTCTACATAATTACATAAATCCTGAGACATTACAATCTTAGTTAAAATCAAGGGTGCTATGTGATGGAATTGAAGTAGACCGGGCTCTCCTTACAACACATTCAAAGGATTTGGTTTTAGGAAAACGTATTTGATGGGTGTAATACTGAAAGGTTTTTGTACTGATGGAGAGCTCCCATGAGTTTACTTTTGGCTGATGAAAAACTAAATAATTTCTCAACCTGTTACAATTATCTGAATGATGCACCAATCATCAGCATTTGTGATAAATGATCAAAGCATGTGGTGCCTTTTCAGAAGCACTTTTAGTACTATTTAAAATTTCAAATCATTTAAACCCTGTGGTTTAAATGCTATCTTCAAAGCAAACAACAACTATTTATTCTTAATTTCAGAGAGAAGAGCATTAAATATCATTTGTTCTTTATTTCTCTGCATCATACTGTTTTCCTTTTTTTAACCTATAATAAGATCCTTTGTGTGAAATAGGGCTTATCCAGGAAGCCACACATATTAAACAGCCAATCTCTGTGCATACAAATAATGGAACTTATGCTACCTAAAGAAAGTAGCCTTTGAAGAAGAAAAAAAAATTACTTAATAAGATGTCAAATAAGCTCTGTTGTGCGAATTATTGGTAAATATAATAAGATCAAGATCAGATTTTAATTCTTTACAGGTCAGATATTTTCAGGCATTGGTTTTATATTGATACCTACATGCCATTCTGAATATTAGGCATGTATTTGCAAAGAAAGTGATTCATCAGTACGTCTACACATATATACATGCTTCAGGTGTAAAAAGAGAGATAAAATTAACTATGAAATTAAGTCCTGTGCATGAGTTAAATATTTGAGAAAAACATCTAAAATAAAAATAAAAAGCATAATTTCCTTATAATAATTAGAAAATGAAGACAACAGAAATCATAAAAAAGGAAAGCAAATTCATGATAAATAGCAAAAAGTACGTGGTAAGATTATATATTATTAAAATGTAATAAAATCCAGCCAAATACTATTTTCAAAAGGAAAACTAAAGCACTAGTACACAGAAAAATTGAAAGTAGGAGAGAAAAATAACTTCTTGACAAATATTAATAAAAAGAACATTGGATTGACTACATAATTATTAATATAGACTCCCAGGTGAGAAGTCTAATTAAAGACAAAGGGTTTCACTATTTAAGGATAAAATTTAATCAGCCGATAAAGGAAGAGCGTCCAATCAGAAGGAAAAACAGGAGCAAAGGTTCAGAAGCACTAGAGTCTAACAACTGATCTGGGAAAACAGAGAGAGTGTGGTGAAGCTGGACTATAAATTTTGAGTGGGATTTGAGAAGGAGGTAAGCAATAGAGCTTCAAAGTTAATGGATGATACACTTTAAGTGAAATTTATCTGACTTCATAAGTGATTTAGAATATTCTTCTAATCATTCATATAATAATATTGAACAGCAAAATATTTTTGCTAGCTATTGTTTTAAAAAATTATCAAGATGAGTTCCGTTCTATCAAGTGGTTGATAGTCTAGTGAGCGGAAAAGCTAGGGAACCATTTATTAGAGTAAAAGATGTGAGAGGTTTACCCAAAGTGCAATGAAGGAAGTCAGAAAAACAGAAATCACTTTAAGTCTTTCAAACAGGTAGACTTTAATACAGTCAATTGGTTACTACATTGATTAACCAAGAGTTTCAATGAAATAACCTTGCTATTAAAAGCATCAGGAAGCCACTTCCATAACAGAACTGGAAGGATAATGGAGCGAGATGGTTACCAGACCCCAAAAACCAGGACCAACTAGGGAGATGTAGAACCACAGCTGGGGAGAGAGGGAGTGACCTGATGGGATTTGGGACCATGTGGGGAGATAACTAGAGTTACAGAGGCAAGAGGCAGAGTCCATGTCAGAATCACTGGGTGAGATAAAATAAAGGAGGGAAATATATCCTGCTTCTCTCTCTTCTCATTGTCTGGACCTACTTGGAAGCCAATTGTTAAAATATCCCTTGAATCCTTTGAAATGTGGTTTTCTAAAATGCAGACCAGAGGCAAGGAGAAATGGAGAATTAATATGAAAAGAAACAGGCAAATTACCAACATGGGAGCTTTAAGTAGAGGATATGTAAATAATAAAGTAGATGACCAAAAAACGCTTCTTGGGATATGTGATAAATTGTATCTTGAAGGAAAATTTAGAATTAGTAAGATGAAAAATAAATGAAAAAAATTTTTAAGCACACATGAAATATATATACAAGAAAAAAAATCTTTAAAAATTGACCAGAAAACAAACTTCAAACATATACTGTGTTTCTAGATACTAAAAAGCAATGGGAAGAATGTCAACATCTTCATATTCAATGAAATTCCAATCAAAATGACACAGCATTTTTTGAGGAACTTGATAAACTAATTCTATATTTTGTGTATAAATTACAATGGCTCAAAATAAGCATTATATTCATAATGAAGAATAATAGTGTGGTGGTGGGTATTGTTGTTGACACAGAAAATAAGGGATAAATAGAACATAACAGAGAGGCCAAAAGAGCCCAAAACTTATATAGAGATTTAATATACAAAAGAGATAGTATTATATATAAGTGAGGAAATCATCAATAAATTTTTCTGGATTAATTAATTCTCCATATTGAAAACAAATTAAATTTGTGCTCTACTTCATATCTTACATGAAAAATCAATTCTAGTTGATTTAAACCTTAAATGAGAAAGGCACAGGTCAAAACTTTTAGAAAACGTAAAAGAATATTTTATGACATTTTATTTAGATAGCACTTTTTGAAAGAAAACACATTGTGCAAGGCACAAAGCAAAATATTGATAAATGATGCCATATTAAATGTTAACTATTAAATCAGTAATCTATTGCAGAATTAAACTCACTTCAACACTTACTGGCTTAAAACAACAAATATGTTTTATTAATCGTGAGTGTTTGGGTCAGTCGGGAAGTTTAGCTGCTCAGTCGATCTGAGTTGAGCTTACTCATACATCTAGAGTCAACTGATGGATCGGTAGGTAGTTGGCTGACTTTTGGCTGGGCAATGGTGTTGACTGGGCCATGTATCTCTCATCATCCAGCAGGTGAGCATAGATGTGTTCATATTTCAATGGCAGGATTCTGAGAGAGAGAGTAAACAAGGCTTCTTGAGGCCTAGACTCACAACTAGTACAATGTTGCTTTCACCATATTACTTTGGCCAAAACAAGTCAAAGCCCCTCAGATTTAAGAGGTGGAGATAGGCTGTGTTAAAAGTTCTTAAAATGTTACTGTAGAAAAAGTAAAAAGATAAGCCACCAAGAGATGATATTTATAGTAAACTAGCAAAGAAATTGTTATAGAGCAATGAGATTTAATACTGTGGGTTTTGGCAGAAGAACAGATAAATTGAAAAATTAAATAGAAAAGAGAGCCAAAAGCTTACCTGTACATATATGGACATTTGACGTATTAGAGAAGATATTCCAGATCACTGCAGAAAGGGATGAAATTTTCAATAAAATGGAGCTTAAGATGTGTGGTTATAAATATGGAAAAGAAATTTAATATGTATACTACTTCCTACCAAACACAAAAATCAATATAAAAATATCTCCAGCCAGGATCACAGTGGCAGAATAGATTTTTGAAATAGCTCAGCTGCAAATTTCATGCAGCAGAAACTATAGGAGAAAATAGGAAAACAGACAAAAAGAGACACACCAATAATGGTTATCAGTCTTAGATAATTCAAGTAGATTAAAAAGCATGAAATATATAGAGAACCTAAGCGACATAATCAATAAGGTAAATGCAATAAACATATGCATACACCCACGCATTCTCAAACCGTGATATATTTATTATACGCTGGTACACTATACACTGATAATAGAAAAAGCACCTTCTTTTCAAGGGCACATGGAATATTTACCAAAATTGACCAAGCAGATACATTGGGCCAGAAAGGCGAAGATACTTAATTTTTAAAAATAGAAATAATAGCATTCAGTTTTCTCTAAACTCAATGCACTAAACTATTAAACAATTAAGGACTTTCTATTTGGAAGATTAGATTAGATGGATAGATAGACGAACAGAGATCTTATTAAACAACACTAGGGAAAATGTGAAAGGGAATTGCAGATATCTTAGAATATGAAAATAAGGAAATTGTGACCCAGGAGGATTTTTAGGAGATAGTTGCGGAAGTACTCAGAAGAAAATTCATGGCACTACATACTTAAATCAATAAAAGAAAAAATAAATCAAAAATTCAAACAAACAGACTGAGAAATAACATAAAGAAAATGTTGAAAAACTGAAGAAAATATTTAATAAAGATGAATGAGTTAGATAAGCTATAAAAAAGAAAATATATTTATGAAAAAGTTGATTCTTTGAAAAAAATGACTATAAATCAACAAATTATTAGGCAATCCGATTTTAAAAAGAAATAAAGTCCAGAAAAAGATGCATGCATGTATATAGATATAAGAAATGACTATAGGGAACTAATCAACAGAAATTATGAAAGTTAAAAAAAGAAAGAAACTGATTGATCAACTCTATAAAAATAAAATTTAAAACCTACATAAATCAATAATTTAAAAAAACCTAAATTTAGTTGGCATAGACGTGTTTACAAGAAGGGTGGATAGATTAAATACTAAAATATACATGCAAAATTATTCTCGTTTGGAAGACAATGTATAGCATTTTTAAAAAACTCATGTAGGAAAACTTTTATTTAACCAGACACAAAAGTATAATCCACAAAGAGAAAACCAGATCAATTCAAGTATATTAAAATTAAGGACTATCAAAAGGTTCTCAGGAGGCATGAAAACAAAAGCAGAAAGACAAGCCCCAGTGGAATTACATGTGACTCATAGCAAGTAAGGAACAAACTGTCAAAACGTGTAAAGAATTTCCACAAATCAACAAGAAAAATATTTTTAAAATGTTAAAAGAAATGAACAATCTTTTCAAACAATGGGGAAAAACAATGAACCATAACATATGAAACAATGTGTGATCCCACTAATAGCCACGGAAATCCAAAATGAAAATATGTTATACAAAGTTGTAATTTTTGCGTATAAGGAAATTTCTGATATAATATAAAGTTTAACAGATTTATAATAATTAACGTTTGGGTATACAAATATAAGTGACGATATTGAGCATTGCTAAGAGTGAAAGCTGTTAAAACTACTTTCTAAAACACCTTAGCATTACCTAGAAGCACTAAGCAGAAGATATAAATTAGCAATTTCACTCTTTGCACAATGCTCCAGAAGACGTGTGCAAGAATGTATGCAGAGCCCTGTTTTTCGTAGGCTATGTACATTTATTTAGATAGGTGAATATTTATCCTCACACTATTGTGCTGAATTGTTTTCCAAAGTAAGAGTACCGGTTTATATTCTCACCAGCAAGGTTTAAGAGTTCTTATCGGTTCAAGTTCTCACAAACTCTTGGTATTTTCAGATTTCTAAAACTTTACTAATCTTGTAGTGATAAAATTGCATTTCATTATCATTTAATTTAATTACTTTAAATACTAATTAAGTTGAGCAGTTTTTGGAGGGAGAGAGTTTTAGCAAAATAATTTATAACAGGAATCTCTTAAATACATGTACTACATGGCAACAGGAACACAATGGTTCTATTATAAACACAATTATAAATTGAAGTTAGTTATTGACATAGCACGCAGTAGATATTTTTAATATTTTAAATTGTGAAATGCATCGTGTGCATGAATTTGTATAAATATATGTGCTTGTATAAAATATTATAAGTGCATTTTTAGAACATGTATAAATCAGACCCCATGTACAATGCACCCATCAACAATATTAAGAAATAATCCTTAGGCACCAGGAGAAATGTACAGGAACTCTCAGAGTAGACAAACAGAAGGAACCAAGGTGTTTATTGATTGTAACTGGACAACTAAGTTGTCATAGATGCACTTGATAGAATAGCATACATCTGTGAAAATTATTGAATCAAAACTACAAGCAAGATATGCATCATCTTATAATCATAATGTTAAGTGAAAGAGGTAAGTCACAGGAAAGCACATATAATGTGATTGATGTGATTTTTATACACCTCAAAAACAAAGAAAACCAAGTAATATTCTGTTGACATATACATACAATACAAGGTATCTGTAACAAATAGGGATAGTGTATAGAGCTGCTGGCAATAGTAGAGTCGCAGCAACCTTTAGATTCACGGAAAGTTCCCTACTATTAGTTAACTGATTGGAAGAAAAAATTCAAGCCCGGTTGATAGACGTTTCCTTAGGATGTTCTGGTGCCACCCACATGTGCGTGGCTGCTGCAGTACAACACAAATTAACGGTGCCTTTGAAGGACAGCGGTGAAAAAAAAATCCTTCCAGTAGGAAAACCATTGAATTACAAATTTGTTGTCCACTTTGTTTGAACTTAGAGATGGCCAGAAGTATTGATCTACATCTATTCATGAGTCGTTGCTAATGGCTTTGTTGGGTGGTCATAGGCTTAAATGGAACAGGCTTGGAAGACTGGTGAAAGGGAATCCTGGAAAAGATAGACCTCTCGTAACGGGCGTAGAATGTGAAGATATTGTGTTCCACGTTAATGTTCACAAAAGACATCTACTGCTAAGGAAACAATAAATCACGGGTGGACAAAATGATATACCTTGTGAATTTCCGACGGTCTTTTTCCATGGCCACTCTAGTGTACTTTGAGTGATGGCAGGGACAGAGGCTATGTATAAACTCAATAAAATTGAATTCCCCTTACCAAGGCTGACCGGACTTAACAACCACCCAAGAGTGGCTAATCTATTTGAAAGTTCAAAGAACTTTCTGAGGACCCAGTTATGGCAACATTTAGAAGACAACACCCTGAATGGATAGGATTCTGTCTTATAAATGCAGAATATGCTTTGTATCAGAGGCCATTATACAGTGCTATCTGACCTGTTGACAGAACACACAGATTCAGGAATTAAGGGAGGTAGGTGAGCTTACCTCCTGTTTCCTATTATACTTAATAACCCCCTGGCAGAATGTTTTTCCCACTTAAGTACCTTTGAGTTCTGATATTCTCAAGTTCTCAGTTCCCACAGGGTTTATGCTTCTACAAGGGCACAAACAACGGTTCCATTGAATTGGAAGGTGAGACCACTGCCTGGTCCTTATGGCTACAGAACGTCACTGAAGCAGCAGGCAAAAAAAAAAGGATACTCTCCAAGCTGGAATCATAGATGCTGATTATCTAGGAGAAGATGGTTTACTGCTACACTACGAGAGCAGTGAGTGCTCCACTTGGAACCCAGGTGTTTCTTGGAGTATTCCTTTCACTTTCATGTTCAATATAAAAAAAAAAGAAAGGACAAGTCTATTAAGGCCTCAGACTCTCAAGAAAAAATTGTGAGTTACCCCACCAAATAAACTCCAACAACCTGAGGTTCTGGCTGAAAGCAAAGTAAATATAAATGTGTAGTGGAAGAAACAAGTCACAGATATCACAATAACCTGGTGATAAATTATAAAAAGCGATAGTAGTAGCTTTGTATGTTTTCATTTTTCTCATTAGTGTAAATATTTACTTGTATTTATTAACTAATTTTTCCTTTTTTCTTACTTCTATTGCTATTTTATAGAAGTTGTTTGATGTTAGCTTTATAATTTAATCTTTAGATAATGGAATATTCAGTGAGAATGTGAATGAATTTGAATAGAAATGAATATAGCTAGCAATGGGTACCCATTAACATTGAGCATCTGTATCTTTATTTGGGGGAGAGGGTGAGTACTTCACAGACATGGATAGTTTCTTCTTCTTAGGCGGGCACATACCCTTGTTTTATTCTTGTTTGACAGTTCACATGTGTTCATAAGAGCACAAATGTGTGCGGAAGGGTTCCCCGGCCAGAACAGGGGGAAGGACTTCGCTTCCTTCTTCCAGTGTGTGTTTTTTTTTTGGCACAGCATCCAGAGTATCTATGTGTGTGTGTGGCCTGTGGCCTTGGTCTGTCCCCTCTGCAAGTTTCTCAAGCTCACAGTGCAGCCTTCAACGTTCAGCTCCAGCCCTTTCATTCCACTACTCAACCGCCAGCTGCTCCTGAATTCCAGCCGCAGCTCATGCCCTCCGACATTTAACCCAACTCTGAGCCCTCCAGCGAGTGTCTTTTACACCAGAGGGTTGCATGCTTCTGTGGCAGTCATTTATCTTCTCAGAGGTCTGAATATCAGTTTTAGGGGCTGGGCTCTCTTCTAATATTCTAAGTTCCATGTTTACTCTCTCTCAGCCTAGGAATAGTATCTGTTTGTTCAGTTACGACTTTGCACCCCACAGAATCCTCCTTTACCCCTGTTTAGCATTATTCATCTTTCACTAAATTTTCCTGTTCAAATTCCTGGCATGGTTTCTATCTCCTGACTTTCTGCTATCTTGGTTCCCTAACAAAATCTTGAGTAGTTTCAATGGAATAATATGTTACAGACAGGACTTTTCTCTTCCTCGACATGGACCAATTATAGACCTTGGCTAGGCGTGGTTGTTCCGTGGATTTTGATGCAGTGAAAAGACTTGAATTTACACTAGAAGCTCATGGATAAATTGGCCCCAAATGTACTGCCCTTAGTGCATAGATTTTGGAGCGGGTGGTCACATGAGGGTAGAACCCTGGAAGATAAGACTGATAAAAATAAGTTATTTTGCTTTGTTTTTAATTTTTAATGTCACATTGCTCCATCAATCATAATAATATTTTGAATGCTTTTCTTTGCCTAAAAGAAAATTTTATCTGGCTGTATCTATAAAAACTTAAGTGGAAAACTATAAAAAAGAGAAAAAGAAGAAGAAGAAAGAAAGAAGAGAAAGGGGAAAAAGAAGTTTAAAAATGCGTGGGTGTGTGGCAGAGAGAGAAAATGAGAAAGACCAGGTGATAATGATAAAGAGGTCACAGAGTGCTGTGGATTAGAGGCTGCACGTTCTCGCGAAGCTGCAAGGTGCTCATTGTGCAAAACACCTATAACTCGACTAGTTGTATAGGATTTATAAGGATGCTTGATAACAGTATCTTTAAGTACTCAGTTTCAATTTACAAATGGAGGCTAATTGCAAGCACTCAGTTGTGTTTTACAACAAAACCCATTTCCCTTGAATTACCACTGTCCCTCAATAGTGGAGCAAAGGAAGTTGAAATGTCATAGGTTCTATGGTTCAGTTCTGCCTGAAAGCTTTTATAAACAACTATGTTAAAGGTTAAATGGGTTAACGTTTTGCAACACTTATAAAATACCAAACAAACAAAAAAAAATGCTCTGACCTCTACTGCACTATAAGCAGTTAAACTCTCAAAAATCATAAAAAGTAAAGACACCAGATTAAGCACAGTATGCTGTGACTGAAGTCCTCAAAAGTACGTAATGCTGCCCCTCAAGGTTTTATTATTTGTTAGATGTTCTCTGTGCCATATTTATAAACATAAATTTAATATGCAATTGTCATACAAGAACAAAAATAAACACTTTTTATTCTTTACCGAATGGATATTTGCTTAATAAAATTCAAGAAAGGTTTTCATGTATAGTTTTCATCTCGGGCCAGCAAGCTTTCTGTGGCATCCTAATTTCACTTCTGAAAAACCAATATTCGATTACAATAATGAAGCTTTAGAGATAAGCTTTACATTCAAACTGCTATAATTTAGGAGAACTGAATATTAATAATAAAATTACTTAATCCTAAACAGCATGAAAAGTGCTCTTGGAAGGTCATACTCTTGTGAGTTTCTCTCATTCGTACAAAAAAACCTTTGAAAAATGGATCACTTTTTTCTGTCAGTAAACATTGTCCCAGAGTACTATACTGACAGAATAATTGGATTTGATCTGAGTGAGATACTTGCTTCTATTAGTTTATTAATAACGTATTATGATAAGAGCTTCATTCCCCAGTCAGGTTCAATTCATTAACCCTATCCTTGGTGGTTTCAAAGACTCAAACCCATTCAGGTAAGAAGCTTTTAAACCACATTTTCTAATTGTGTAACTTCCATAATGGGTATAACGGCTCTTAAACTGCAAATAAAGAGAGAGTCGGTGATTCCCCCAGGGATTTCTCCCAGTCATCATTTAAGTCTCCAGAGGGACGCATTGTCACTAGGTAGGGTGGTTGAATATTTGGAAATGCTGGACAAAGATTCCAAAGACATGGAAAAGAATGGTGTGGGAAAGGCAGGTACAGGCTTACTGACCCCATAAAAAGTAATATCCCAGGGAGGCACAGGCAATGATTAATGTGTAGATATTGTTTATAATGTTTGAGGTTAACCTCGGGAGGCCAGAATACTTGCATAGAACTGAACAAAGGCTGTAAGGCTGACTGAAAAGTGATGAAGGAGAAAAATGGTGGTTATGAAAAATAAAGTTACCCCTGTGTTTTTTCTAATACCTGATGCTGGGGAAGAGGAGTCATGTGGAGTTTGAAGATTTCAAGAGAAGTATTAATTATGTCAAGAGTTAAGATTTAGTTATTACTTGGCAAGAAGTTGGGGTTGAAGATGTATGGGTAGTTTATACACCAATATGGACCATCAAGGGGAAAATCTCCCTGGTATGTGTGGACAGGAATGACAATTAAATGTTGTTCCTGGGGTACCAGTAGGGGGTGACAAATCAGTGAGATTGAGAGTGGTAGCAATGGTTTGAGAAAATTGAATGAGGGAGTTTTGTTCCCCCTTTGGTGGGGAAGTAAAGGAGAGAGAGAGAGGAGTGAGGGGAAGAGTCATTTTAGGATATTTGATAATAAGAGGAGGTTTGAGTTAGAGGTTAATGAAAAAAAGGAACACGACAAAGAGTAGACAAAGAAGGAGGATGGTAGTGATTAAGTAGGGGAGTCCTGGAGGATCTTGTTCCAGCTTCTCGGGCAGAAGCTGATTACTTCATGATGTCATCTGCTTGTTCTATGGGTCTTGGAAAAGCAGGCCTATTTCATGTTGTTGTCTGCTTCTGAGGGCTTTCAAAAGAGCCTTCGTTTAAAGTTTTTTGTTGTGGTGGATTTCCATTCAGAGTTAGAATGTTTTTGAACGTGAAATAGAAAACCAAAGTTGCAATCCTTGTAGTTTTGCAGAGGTATTGGTAGTTAGAGGACAGTATTAGGTCCCTTCCACCTGGATTCAAGATTGGTCTTTCTGTAGTGTCTTTTCCAGAACACTAGGTCTCCAATCTAAAGATCATGTAAGGGCTGTGTTGGGATGTATGGAGGAAAGGCATAATTGACATGTTTGTGTTAAGTATGAACATATTTAATAAAACCTCGGCAGTATTTAAGGGTATCCAATTGGATCAGATTAGAATCTTCTAATGTCCAGGAGGGCCTTCCAGTAATATTTTACAAGGGATGATCTATGCAGACCAGAGTGAGAAACTCAAAGGATAATTAGAGCTAAAGGCAAGACTTTAGGCCAACAGGTTAAACAGCTCAGAGAGTCTGGACAGTTTGATTTTAAGAGCGCTATTGCCCCATTCTATTTCTCCATAGAACTGACTGTGGTAAGGACACTGCAGTTTTTGTGAAAATAGAAATACTTACAGAATATCTTGAATAACCTTACCAGTGAAGCGAATGCCTCTATTGTAAGAGAAGGAAAAAAGGGATTCCCCAAGTTGTGAATCTTGGCAACAGTGGTGGCAGTAGCCTGTTTTCCAGGAAAAGCTTCTACCCATCCTGAAAACATGGAGACTATGGTTAGAACATATTCATACCCATGGGATTTGGGGAGTTGAATGAAATTCGTTTGCTAATGGAGAAACAGATCTGGCTTTGGTCCTTGACACATAATATATTATGAATATACTCAGCATATAGTTAGGATATACCAAGCATATATCAAGGTTATCAAGTAAAAATATTCAGTAAGTCTGGAATAGGTCCTAAACATCTGTATATTAATAAAACTCTATAGGTAAGTGATATGAATCCCCAATTGAAAATCACTGGCCTAGAATATACCAGCTTCAAATTAAAGAAGCAAAGTTGCAATCAACTTTACACTTTAAAAAATAACTGAAATTAGGATAACACTATACTGTTGTCTAATTTCATGCAAAGCATCATCAGGACTCTACCAAACAGAAAGATGTCATTGACAGCAAGGGCAATGACTGTTCTGTAAAAACTTCACACTGTTTTTGAAATATTTATATAAACAACATTTACTCATGCAAATTTAACCTAGGGAAGGCTAATAATATTTTTCTGATTTGACAGTGCCTCCAATTGAACTCATCAATAGTAATATATCAAAGAAATATAATTATTTTAACATGTGTCTTTCTTTTCATAAGGTGAAAGAACAAATCGTTGTGATTTTCCAGAAGCCCTCTCCTCACTTAGGATTTGATTTGGGGAAGGCAAAATAAGAAAAGTCTTCAGGAGGTTTGCACACTTGATTTAATAGAATCGTGGATTACTGAGAAAAAATACTTAGCTTCCCATTTAATCAAAGTGCCAGTAAAATATTTTAAAAGTAAACATATGAGATATCATGTTTGTAAAGAATTTTAACTCTTTCAAAAGTGAGAATACAACTGTTCTCTCATCTGAAATTGTTCTGATAAGACATAAAATCTTGCTTTGTAGGCAGATTACTCAGAAGATAAAGAAAAATCTTTTACTCTCTCTCCTTAAGAGCAGGCCAAACATGTCCAAGTAAATTCTGTCATTTTAACAGAGAGAAAACTAAATTTAGTTTTTATATCAGTGTAATATTTGATACTAAAGCTAAACACATCTCACTACAGCCAGTGGTGGCAAAGACAGATAAAACACAAATAAAATTCCTTTCCTCAAAATTTTTACAAGTTTCTATATGCATTCATGTTTTTTTGTTTTTGTTTTTTCATGAGCCAACATCACCCTGAGCCAACATCCATGCCAATCTGCCTCTACTTTGTATTTGGGACACCACCACAGCATGGCTTGATGAGCGGTGTGCAGGTCCACACCCAGGAGGTGAACCCATGAACCCCAGGCCACCCAAGCGGAGTGCGCCAAACTAAACCACTAGGCCACCAGGCCAGCTCCACAATCAGGTTTTATCTTACATTTTCTTCTTTGTCATTCTGGAACAGTCATTTTACTTTAGGACAATACTACTTTCTTTTTCCTTATCGCATCTTTCATACTTTGCATACAAAGTTGTTCCACTCTGTATTATTGTTCCTACTATCCTCCCATTTACGTGCATTAATCATAACTTTTAACCACAGTAACTTTTATTTCACAGAGAACACTAAGAGGTGGATGATTGTGAACTGTCTGTCATATGCCAACATTTTGTAGCAGACCAGCATAGTTTATGAATATACATCTCAGAACTTTTAATAGCCATATATATCCCATATAGTGCAACTTCTGAAGGTAGCAGAAATGACCACATTCATTAATAGATCCAAATATATATATATATATATTTCTGTAAGATATAAAAATCAGAGGCAAAAAGTATGTAAACTTAAAATTATGCTTAGTATTTAAATTTTGGTATTCTCTCAGGTATAATCTAGGTATCTAATGAATATCCATTAATTTACTTAATTTAGCTTAAGTTTGGGATTTTACATTACATAAAGATCTTAGAAACTATCTTCAAGTTGACATACTAAAAAATATGATTGTTTAAATATCAGAATAATGCTTTAATTTGGTTAAGCACAAATTTACATTTTTGAAATCTTAAATATCTAATAGGATATAATGCCAGCTTATTCAAAGAGTAAAGCTGCATAAGTTTAGGAAGAATATATTCAAGTGGACTCAAATATATGCTTATTTTTTACTTGACACTGGTAAGTCAGAAGATGGTTGTTTTTATTAAACCAACAATATTATGAAAGCCTTGTTTGCCAAAGATTTCCCTAAATTACGTGAAGTTGAGTTTTTAAAACATTTGAGTTAGTTTCTAAGGGTATTCTAAAATACATTTTTTTTCATATTGAAAGTATTGGAAGTTTAATTCCTCTAATTTGGGGGAATTTTAGTAATATTCAATTAATATAAGCATTGATTTATCTCTAAGCCAATCAGAATAGAGCTCCTTTAAGAGATTATATAATCTAACACCGTAACACCATACAGAGGTGAGAAAATACTGCATAACTCACAGATACATAAATATACATGCAGACACAGAGGGCTGCAGCTCAAAGAGCGCCATGAGGACTATTGACTTATGTTTGCCATTTTCATGATGGAAATACTCCTACCAAGGCCAATTTCAAGCTCCCCCAACATGACGTTACCAGTTGCAGTGTTAGGAAGAGATGTATAATGAGTCTCTCATAAGCTGGTATCACCCAGCCCCAACACACCAATTCTGCTTTTGTTAAAAAAGTGAAAATAATTAGACGACTTTGATAATTTTTCCTTTAATGTCTTTTTCCAAGACTCTTGAGGAAAATATTCTAGTTATGACTAACTGTAGTTTATGTATTAATATTTGAGAAGATTGGTCATAAAACAAAAATACTGAAGTAAAAAAACGAGCATACACCTTGGCTATAATGATGCTCAATTCTTAATCATTCAACTTTCCAATTTTATAGACAAGGAAGACAAGTTAAAGATCATCAGAGATATCCTAAGAGAATTGATCAGGGATTAGCACATGGAAGGTAATTTATAAGAATAAGGTTATAAATTAATTGAACAAGAAAGATAATTAAAAGAGAAGGATTATTTAAATTAGAAATGAAAAAACAATGAGAGTATATTCCATATCTAACACAATCTTACACATTAAATGTTATTTTTAATGATGGTTACTTCTATTTGTATTACCTTGCACAATTTATGTAACACGTGCACATACATTTTCTCTCTTAAGCAACTGTATCACTTTTGTTTTTCTGGAACAGTATAAAAAGATGTGGAGCTATGAAATTGATTCTATACAGCAAACATGACCCTGATGATACTAAAATCCAATTTAAAAAACAAAGAAAACAAACCCATAGGCCGGTCTCACTTCTGAACATAGATATGAAAGCATTAGTATAGAATTCAGCAATTTATTAAGAGTAATGTGAAATATTTAGTTTTAACTACAAAATATAGGAATAGTTCAATATAAATAAAATCTATTCATATTAATATAGTACAATAGAAAGACAGCCGAGTGCAGTGAAAAGTGTGTTGGCTCTGATATCAGATTACCCGGATGTGTAGTCCTGCTCTGCCATATTGTTCAAAATTCACTTTTCACTCTCCAGTCTTGTCATGGTCTTACTTTAGGGGCGTAGATAGACTCACTTGTCCCTCTGACACTGAGCTTGGTCAAGTGGCTTATTTTGCCCATGGAATGCAGGTGCCAATTATGAGCTGAGGCTTCTAGAGGCATGGTAGGCTGGCGCCAACACTCTTGAGTGTACCAGCCCTCCACCAGGATTAAATGGCTTAGTACATATAAGGTATTTAGTATACTCTATAGCAACTATCCAATAAATGTTAACATTATTATTAGAAACTGTGGTATTATTTCATTAGATGCCGAAGAAATAAGATAACATTCCTAATAGCATTTTCAAGAGTAGAAATATATTGCTTCTTCAAGCATTGAAGAATATCTTTTAAAGTAAATAGTTATATTTTATATGAAATTATGCCTTATATAAAATAGATTATAGAGTATATAGACCATCCATGCATTAATTCCATTTATTGTTCAATTCCCAGAAAAATTGTCTCTCTAGGTGATGTTATATGCTTTCCTTTAAATGAAAATAAGAAGTATATAACCTACATTTTTCTTCCTTTTATCTTGGTTGTTAGGAATCTCAAAACCAAATATACTATTCAAGTATAATAGTCAAAACATCCTGATATTTGTTACATCTATTTTTCTCCCATTAGTGTTTTTCCTAATTTTTAAGTGCCCCAACTGTTTTATTAAATTTATAATGTTTTTAGTTGTGGGTTATATACAATTCTTAGGTGATATTGTAAAGCTTTATTCTGTATAAATGGCAGAGACAATCCATTCTAGTTGACAAGGTTATTAGAAATAACTGGATTCTATTCTTGGCCCCATAAATATACTATCATGTATCCTGGGACATATTGTTTAACTTCCCTGGGCTTCTTTTCTCCACCTGTAAATTGATCATAATAATAATTCTTTTCTAAGACACTCACATTGTTGAAAGGATCAAATTTTATCATAAACCTGAAAATACTTTGAAAAATATGAACTTTGATCAAAATGTAAGGGATTATTAATTAACTTAAATGGAGACCAAAGACTATGTTATCTAAATTTCTATATCCCTACAGATGTCTGTGTTTCTGATATAGTTCCAGAATTCTGCTTCCCAAAGAAACAATAGTTTCCTTTATAATACAGTCAGCAACCAAATTTTAATTACATTTTTTCTCAAGGTGATATAAAACTTCCCTAAGTCCCCAAACAACACAAAAGGAACTGTAGTAATACTCTATAATCAATAGTTCATTTTTAGCAGAGAAAATAAACGTAAACATTGTAAATCCCAGAATATTGTATCAAGGTTAAATGTATGTATTTATGTAGGTTTCAAGTTGAAGGTAGACGTAAAGCCTATATACAGTAAAAAAAAATGGAGCTATTTCTAATTACACGTATCATTGATTAGTAAATATAGACTGATGCTTAAAAATGTAAATATGTAGAATAAAAATGTAGAATAATTTCAAAATCAATCACAGTGAAATACTATGTTGATCAACCTAAGTTTAACTTCACAAAATATTCCTATTTTCATGGTTGTCTAGAATTTCTATATAGCAAGATGTACCAACTCAAATGTCAACAGGCGCCGGACAAGTAAACCAAATGAGTGAAATCAGCAGGATGGGAAACCTGACAAACTGGTGAGTGTATGCCTTCCGAAAGCGAGTGGCAGGTCCTTAGCTCTAATAATTGTTGCTAAAATGTTGACTATAAAATGTTGACAATGAATCTATTTTTCAAACACTAAGCAGCCCAACAAATCAGTTACACAGTCCAACATTTTTCAACTTCTGTCCTATATCATAGCAGGATATTACATTTTGTCTTCTGTTTTTTCTTCTTCTCAATCTTTTCCATTCCTTCATCAGCATGACCTGGTTCCATGTTACCCATCCTCCATTAACAAAATCCTCAAATCTAGCTGTGTCATCCAGTAATCTCACCCTGGATAGAGGTATGCTCATTCTTGATCATCTAAATCCTCAAATCTAGCTGTGTCATCCAGTAATCTCACCCTGGATAGAGGTATGCTCATTCTTGATCATCTATCTTTGCTCATGGTGTACACCAAAAAAAATCGATTAGCCATTAGTTTTGCTTTTCGTTAGCAACACTTTTTGAATGTTCAATGGAGAGGAGCAGGAGTATGTATGTTTGAGATGGAGAAATACAGAGGGGTGAGGAAAGCATTTCATCCCCTATCATATCAAATTTTTGAGGCTGACTTTCTAAAAGGATGAGAAAAAGCTATTGGCCATCTTCATTCATTTATTTAATCCAGTTTGTTAAGGACTTACCATGTACTGGCAATGCGTTAGGTATTGGGGATAGAGAAATGATTAAAAGTCATGAACTCTCCTTTCATAGAGTGTATCATCTAGCAGAGAGAAAGATAATAGACAAATAGTTGTATAAATATCAATTTACCTACAATGCTGAAAGCCACATAGGTGAAATATAGTGTGCTATGAGAATATCTAAGGGGATACTCAGATCAGGGGACCATGGAAGCTAATACTTAATCTTAGACCTGCAGAATGCATAGCAGTTAGCAAGGCGAAGAGAATAAGATGTCTAGGCAGAGCACATAGCAGGAATAAATTGCTTACATTTTGCTCCAATTGCTCCATCATTTTCTCTCTCCCTCTCTTTCTCTTTCTCTCTCCCTCCCTCCCTCTCTCTCTCTCTCTCACACACACACACACACACACACGCAATTTTTGAAACTTTTGAGAGTCAGTTGGAGAAATCATACCCCTTTAACTATAAAATAATTCCAATTGCCATTTGTTTTTGAAGAAATAGTGGGAATGTATATCACATTACCAGTTAGGAGTTAATTTTATTAGAAAAATTTTCATTCATAGTGGACGAGAATTTTAGTTTCTTTCAAGTGGAAAGAGAATACTACCTTCTAAATAGTTTCTAAACTTTTATAATTGTTTCACCTGTACTTAATTTGGCAATATTTTTTAAGCAACCTGAATTTATCAGGTATTTTCAAAGCATATTCTCTCTGCTTCTCTTACAAATTATCAGTATTCAGGGCTTCATTACAATGTGAATATCTCTCTGGAGTCTTGCAACATGGTGGCCTCGAGTTAGTTTTATTACCTAATTACTATATTAAGTTCAAGTGCTCAAATCAGATATTAAAAATAAACACAAATGACTCTTGTTAAGTATTTAACTTGCCTGGTGGGAACAGAAGCACATGTGCATGTTCAAGAGTATCTTACTCAGCAAGGAGGATTTGACATTCTGAGTGTAGCATCATGTTTTAGAAGGACTTAGAACATTGGAGAGTAAATTACGAGACCCATTAAGACAGATTCTGTTCATTATGATATGTTTTGAATTAAAATACTTAAAGTATTCAGGCCTATTTTTTTCAGTTAAGATTGATTTTATTCTATTTGATATTTCAAGTAAAAATATTTCAGGTACATATGTATTAATTTTTTTATGCTTCATTGCTTTAGTTACTATTTGAATATCCAACTAGCTACTAGTACAGATGGAGTTGAATAAGTGGTCTTATACTGTACGCCACCAGGAAAAAGTTTCTTATTTTTGTTATTATTAATTAAAATGAGGCTGGAGGAAATGCTTCTGCATATCAACTAATCTTGAGACCTATACTTCTCAATGCTATAGTTGATTTAAAATAAGTTGCAACGTCTAATTTGATAATCTAACATTATATTTCAGTGCACAACTATGTTTTTAGCTAAAAATTTCTCTCTGCTTTGAGTTTTAACTAATTGTAAAGCCTCTTGAACATATCTCTCAAATTTATATGAGAAGTAGGATGAGATATAAGATAAATACTCCCTATGGTGACTGTGTTGTTAGGGCCTGGATTCGAGCTGGCCAGGTAGAATTTCTCTGAGCTCTCTAAGAGAGTAATAACTGAAGTGAGACCTGTGATAAGAACTATGCCCTGGAAGACGAGAATGGCTGAAAATGGGGTTGAATATGTGCCCTGTGTCTGAATTAGAAGACCAATATTCTTAGTTTATTCAGAATTAAATTTACTCAAAATTAAATTAAAGTATTCATTACGATAATAAGTTCTGGATTTGAGTCACTCTGAAATGTGAAAGAAAGTTTTTAAATGTGTTGTGATTTGGACAAGACAAATGAAAAGCTTAGAGAAAAGGCCATATTAGCACAGATATATTTAACGGCAGAAATAATGAATTTCTGTTATATAGTTTTAATGATATTTGTATTACCCAATAATGGATTTGGTCTTTATAATTAATAATAAAAAATAAAGTTCATTGGGATTTAGCTCTGCCTTGGAACTAATACAGCTTAATTTCTTCTTATGATATTATTTTTTTTATAAAGCTAATATTTGAAGTTCCCTAGGTTTGATTCCACTTTCTTATCCATTGGACTCTTTATAATGTGAAGAAAATTTTTCAGGTTTATGACACATGCTGTAGGTAAAAACTTTGTCCACCAAAAAAGTATTGTGCTTCATAAAAATTTCTTTTTTTGCCAAGATGTGACTCATCTTAAATATGTACTTGAAAATAATCTTTCTTGTCAGACTTAGGTCCGAGAGAATATGCCATAAAATAGACTAGAACAGAATTCTGTCCCTATGCAGTGTCTAGTTAGAGCCATGTTAGCTAATATTTTTAAAGTGTTATAAAATGTGTTTGAGGTATAACTGCATATTAGTCCCCTGCTGAGTATGATCAAAATGCTCTATTACATTAAGCATTATCCTTTCCTTCAATTTGATTATATATATATTTTCTCATGTTATCCTGCCATTGGTGCCATGATGTAAGAAGAGTACATATCATTTCCCAAATGTACAGATGCAAATCCTATCCTTTGAACAAGGCCTCACTGCAAGCAATGAGCGGGACCAGTTCAATCTTTATATTATCATTCAGCTACACCTACCTAAATATCCACTTCTAGGTTCAACGATTCAAATAACAATACATAGAAATAAGTTCTGAAAGATGCATAAAACCAAAGTCTTTTTTAATATATGAGTGTAATTTCCTTGGGGAGTTTGATTTGGACAATTTAGAGAAAAGAAATTTTAGAAGATGAAATAATAGATGCAAAGACTGAGAGATAATTACAATAGCACATATTGAGCTCTTATTTATGACAGGTCATGTACAAGCCATTCCTAAGCATATCATGTTATTCCTTACTTTTATATTTTGCCAATTTATTTGGGTTAAATTTACTAATGTTGGTTTAAGTTTGACATATTTACGTTAACAGTCAATTATAGGAATAGGTGCATTTCATCAATATTAAAATTATACGAATTATATTCCCAATCTACTTCTTTCATTAAGTCACAGTTTCTTTATGGTTATTTCTTTTCAAATAAAAACTACTCTTTATTAGCAAATGTCCTAATCCACTCTTAGAACTTCAAAATTACTGAGTTATTTAAGTGAAAAAGACGTGACTTTTTAATTAACTCACTAGTCAAAAGACTTGAAATGGATCAAACTAGAGGACAATCTGATGTCAAGTAGATTTCAAACAGTTCAAATGACCATAATAATATTAAGCAATCTAATTATAAAAAGCAAATTATGAAGCACAAAAGCCCATTCTCCTATTAAACGGGTTTTATAACATAAAATAATTTTTAAAAGGAAAACAATTATAAAAACTTAATCATTTAAAATTTCTTATTATTAGTTCCAGTTTTGTAATAAAAAATATTTTAATGCTATTTACAATAATAATTGGCATATCATCAGAAAGATATTTACTAGAAATCTCTGTTACTAAATTCCATAAGCAGACGTTTATACCAGTGATTCTCATACTTGTATTCAACTTAGAATCACCTAGAGAGACTGTCTAAATTTCTATTCCTAAGACCCACCCAAGTCCAATTTAGAGAGTGTCCCTAGGGATGGTGTCAGAGCAAACGTATTTGTAAAATCTCCCCAGGTGATTCTAAAGTTTGGAAACCACTGGTCTACCCAAAGCAAACTACCATCTGGGGAGGAAATACACGACTAGGATACAAGAATGCTGGTCTACTTTGTAAAGTTATTCCTCCAAATACAAATTGGAGCATTTCCCCAAAAGATCCTAATAATGACTCTCTAGAGTACAATATGGAATCAAGCATTTTCCTAATCTTTGCTTTAATATCCCCTTCAACAAGCACATTGTATGAGAAGAGTTGTTACTTGAAAAAGAGAAAGAGGAAAAGAGAGGGAAATTCAAGTGTCAGAATAGTTAAGTATTTCATCTATACATTATTTAGATGAGATTATAAATAAAATTGCCATTAGGCTAACACAATGAAGACCTTTCATTATGTTGAATATAAGCGAATTACCCTAGTTGGTGTACTTTGAGAGGTGAAAAAAAGTGTTCCCTTTCCCCACTTGTCTCAACTGTTACCTTTAAATAATTGTCTTTAGAATAAGTAGTAGAATACATGAAAAAAGTTGGAATATTTGAATTTAAAATTATTAAAATATAAGAATAAAATAATAAAAAATAACTAGAAAAGAAAAAGGCCCTAGGTAAACTTTTCATATCATAGCACGACTGAAAGAGCCCTGGGTTAGCAGTCAGAAAACACGAACCCTACCTACCATCTCTTTGGTTGGGCAAATTCCAAATTATATGAACTTATTTCATTATTTGTTTTTGCCTTTATTATGGTGGTTTATTACAACTGAAGAATCTTGAAGACTCTAAAGCACTATAGAAGATAAGGTGTAAGTTCTGATGAATGTCAGGGCCGTTCACTGCTATATCTTCAGTATGTCACAGAGCCAAGCATACAAGAGCTTAATATGCATGAGTTGTAGAGAAACTCATACCCTTATACATCACTGCTAAGATTGTAAAATGATTCATCCACTTTGGAAAATAATTTGGCAGTTCCTCAAAATGTTAAATACAAAGTTACCATATGACTCAAAAATTCCACTCCTAGGAATATTCTGGAAATAGATGGTAATATATGTCCATATAAAAATGTGTACCTCTCTGTTCATCACAGCACTATGCATAAGAGCCAAAAAGTAGATCAACCCAAATGTCCAAGTCATGAATTGATAAATAAAATGTAACATACAATGGAATCCATCCAATGAAATATTATTTGGCAATCAAAGGAATGAAGCATTGATACATACTACAACATGGATAAACTTTGAAAACATTATGCTAAATGAAAAAGTTAGTCATAAATGTCCAGAATGGGCAAATCTATAGAGACAGAAAGTGGATTAGCGATTGCCTCTGGCTGAGTATAGGTATGGAGGAATGAGGAGAGACTGCTAATGGGTGATACCACTCCCTTTGCTGGTGATGTAAATGCTTTAAACTTAGATTCTAATGATGATTGTACAACTCTGGAAATGTACTAAAAGCCATTGAAGTGTACACTTTAAGTGGATGAATTGCATGTATGGGATGTGAAGCATATTTTAACAAATCTGTTTTTTTAAAAAAGCATAATACATGCTATTAGGCAGACAGATTGACTTTAACATGGAAAGAGAAAGGTGAGGACTTGGCCCCAAAAAGGCAAATAAAAGCAAGAGAGCTCCTTGGGGATGTGGCCTATGTGTTCAGAATTTGGGAGTGGTGAGGGGCAAATTACTATTCAAAATGCTTCCAAAAATAATTAAGCATCAAAAGAATGGTTATTATGAAACTAATGAAGGAGATAAATTTATATTACTTACTTTTACAGTTTTAAAAAGACATTCCTATCAAAAAAATTAAAAGTCTCTGTCTAATATTTGGCCTTATGCCTGAAATACAATTCTTTCTCCCAGAATAAATATGTTGGAAGAGAACTGCTTCTACTTATCTTCGAATTCTATTCTAGTTAGATCTCTCACACCCACAGAGGTGAATGGGTTAAATTTTTAGGAAAGAAGTGTTTTATTCTAAAAAAAAAAGGCAGTACCTTTCAAGCCTTTTACATATATATACACATACAAGAGATCCAGAACAGTGGACTCGGGTTTGATTGAAAACCCCAGAGAAGCACTTGTATTTCTTTGGTGACATAAATTCCTGAACTGAATGATTTCATCTCCTGCTGTTCACTTTCTCTCTCTGCAAAATGACCCTCTTATAGGCAGAGGTGTGATATGAGCAATATTACCTAACACATGAAAACCAACATTTCATATCTCAGAAAAAGAAATGGGAGAAAAATTTCACTTAGACATGAGTGTGTTGAGTGCGTTGTCTATCTACTTTGACTACCATTGTATATGGAAATGAAACTATGTTAAGGAGATTCTTTAGTGTCAAGTTCTAAGAAAATATCAATGCCATATGTGGCATACAGAGTACAGCAACAATGCTGGTTTCCTTTCTGATGTTGTCCCAGACTCCTTTCTCACCGTATCCAGTCAGTCAGCCCTAGGGCTTCTACACTGAATTCCTCAATGTTTTCTGTCTCCATTGCTGCTTCCTTATGAAATCTATTTTTATCTATCCTTAGATTCCTTAGATATTCTCTAGATTTTGTTTTCTTGTTTTGTGTTTTGTTCTTTACAACTTGGAATAAAATTTGTAAAATAAAATATCTCCCTATATTGGTTAAGTTCGGCTCACTACTGTAGCTAATAGACCCCTCCTTCAATGGCACAGTCACAACAGAAGTTTATTTCTTGCTCACAGCAGCCATGAGCAGGCAAATCTGTCAAACAGCAGCCATCCTCCAAGTATCCATTCAGGACCCAGCTGGTGGGGTCTCTGCCACCTTCTACAAGTGGCCTCTAAAGGTGACCTCACATCACCATGGAATCCAGCTGGTGGGGGAAAAGAAGACAGAGGGTCTGGTTTTGAATGTCTTTGTGTCAGGCCTCGGAATGCTGCCCATTAGTTCCACTCACATTCCTCTGGCTAAAATACAAGTCAGCTGAGCACATATAAGGGGAAAGGAGCCTGGGGAATTTAGTGCTGCTTTGTGCTCAGGAAACAGAGAAAAATACAGATTGTGGTGATTGGCTAGAAATTTCTGCCATTTTCCAAATATCATTCCCCTAAGAGGAAACTGTTATAAACAGAGCTGAGATTAAATAGATAAGTGCAGTGAGAGAGGTGGATAAAGAAGGCAGAGGTGAGAGCTCTCAGATATCAGGTTTTCTTTGAGTGTCAGAGTCACCCTTGATGGAAGAGGCTGAGCTGATCAGTAGCATTGACAGGTGGAGAAATTAGGGAATATCTATGCTGGTGGGGAAAGTGATTTTACACCAGGTGTTGAGAAGCAAAGGAAGCATAGCTACTAAGAGGTGCTATATATATATATTTTTTTTTTTTTTGAGGAAGATCAGCCCTGAGCTAACATCCATGCTAATCCTCCTCTTTTTGCTGAGGAAGACCGGCTCTGAGCTAACATCTATTGCCAATCCTCCTTCTTGAGGTACTATATTTTTAAGAAACAGTCCTTCACTGGATTAATAGAAACTGTATAAAAATTGTGAAGAAAGTTGGGGAGCTACCCTGGCCCCTCCCCCTTTTTTAAAGATTCCTCTTGCTGGTAGCCAATCCAAGAAAATTCAATTCTGGAACTCTATCCTATGGGTCTTCTTGCATATATACAAAATATGGTGTATAATGCTACTCATTAAAGTAATGGTTATAATCAAAAAGATTGAAATAATCCAAATGCCCATCTAATAAGGGACTAGTTAAATAAATGGATATATCCAGAAAAGGGCATATAATTCAGATGTAAAAAAGAATGAGATGATCTAGTCTATGGACATAAAAATATTCCAGCAAATATTGTCAATTTTAAAAAGAAGAAAATAAAATAAAAAAGAATAAACTATTGGGCAAGGATAAAAGTAGAGACAGAGAGAATAAGACTTTTCTATGTGTTCCCTTTTCTACTGTTTGGATTTTAAACTGGTTGAAGGTATTATCCATTCATTAGTGATATTTTTATTTTATATATATATATGTATGTACATATATATATATGTATGTATATAAAGCACTTACAAACGGCTAGAATACTCCGTGAATGTAACAATGAATCACAAAGACAAGGCTGTGGATCTCAGGGTGTTTAAATTCTAGTCAGAAAATGTTGTCTATCATATAAAAATGGTCTTTTAAATCTTGATATTTTTTAATGATAACTAGGATAATTCTAAATTTATATAATATGTTTATCTTGTCGTTCTTCCATTGGGCTGTTAGTCTAAGTTTGAATGAAACCCTACATAATTGTACACACATGATAAGACTTAACCATAGGCAGAGACTGAAGACTTTAAAGCAATATTTTGAGAGAGATTTTTTTCCAAAAGAAAGGCTATAAAAGTTTCCAGTGTATGTTATTAGGAGGTTAAATAAAATTTTGTGGAAAATTAGAAAAGGAGATGATTACTAGTTATGAATTAAAAAGAAAAGTCATGTATGTCATAAGGAAAACACAGGAGCACCTAACTGAAGCCTCAAACCCTCGAGACAATTTCATCTGCAGGTTTGACCTTAAAGAAGTCAGAACTATCGACGCCATTTCTAAAGCAGCAATTGCAGGACACAATTACTGCACGGGACTGGACTCTCAGTTCCCGTTGAGTAGCAAATGCTACAAGGTAGAGTGGTCGATCTGTACTGGAAAACATTACACTGATGCATTGTTCACAGAAACCTTCAGATTATTTCATTAAATTAGAAGACAACATCTTTGCTTGCCCTTTAAGGAAAAAGCAGAAAATGGATGAACACATTTTTTTATTTTAACCAAGAAATATATCTTAAAACAAAGATATAAAAAATTATGTATACAGAAAATCAGATTAGCAATAAAATGGACAACTGAGTAGGAATGACACTCAAAGAAGAACGTAGAATTTTCTCAGTACTTTGGATGGTTTCTGTGAAATGACTCATTCTCCTGATTACATCACCTTTCTCAAATATATATTATTACTTTTGCCTGCTCTAAACATTATACAAATTGAATCTTGCTGTGTGTATTCATTTTTCTTCTTTTCCTCATAATTGTATCTAAATATGCTTTAATGTACACATCTTGATGTGTTAGCTAAAGCTAATCCATTTTCATTATTGTATAGTATTCCATTATATAAATAAACCTCAGATTTTTTACTCCATTATATAATAGTTAAATATTAGTATTTTTTACATATTTGTATTGTTATGAATAATGTTTATATGAAACATTTATATACTTAGGAATGGAATGGTAGGTCTTAGATTATATTTTGTCTTCACTAATAATTACTTTCATGTCTATATTTCCTTATATTAATTCAGGCCCTCTAGCTTTCTTTGTTTACTGTTTTCCTCATAAAGTTATTTTATACTCAGTGAATAGGTCATTCAATAATGTTTGCAAACAGAAACAGATTATTCATCACCAACAGACTAATCCTTAAAGAAAACCAAAGGCAGAAAAATGACTCCAAAGCATAACCAAAGAAATAGAAGAAAGAAAGAAGAATTTGAGAAAGAGTAAATAGAAATGAATATTTACTATACAAAATATTACTAGTATTGACCTAGATTAAAGTAGATGTAGAATATAAAAAGCATGAAAATAAGAATGCAAAATATAGAAAATATATGAATGGAGTTAAATAGATCTAATTCTCTGTCATTATCGGAGAAGTGTAAAGAGAAATAATTTGTAATAGATCTTAATATGACAATGATACTTGTCCAAATCTCTAGGGTAGTACTCCACAATGTAACATTTATGATGATACAAATGTTATATATTTGCATCGTTCGATGCTGTTGCCTAGCCACAATGAGCACTTGAAATACTGCTGGTGTACCTGTTTTTAATTTTATTTAATTTTAACAAATTTTATTTTAATCAGACCCATATCACTAGTGGCTATCATATTGCATAACAAAGCTCTAGGATAATAATAGAAATAATGAAGAAAGTTAATAACTAATTAGTTAATAGAGAAAAAATGATCTAAAACAAATATTTGATTAATCTAAAAAGCTAAGAAAGTAGAGAAGTGTTATTGAAAATGACATTTTTTCAGAGAAGTTTGTTTGCTTCTGCCAGTTTTCTGCAGGCACCACCACCTTGGCCTTGTTTTAAATTAAAATATCCTTCCGAGGGATAATTCAGCACAAATTAAAAAAAAAAAAAAAAAAAACAATGTCCGTCCGAGTTTTCAATGAAAATAGAAGTTTGAATATCATTGCAAAGGCATGGGATGCCTATGATTATGAATTCTCAGTGGAAATATATAACTTTTCTTCCTCCTTTAGCCAAGTTTGAGACAGAAAATCTCGTAGTGTTGCATTCTTCACAGCAGGATTTATTCCTATATCACCGCTTACAGCCGGAGCCTTTGAATTTTTTTACGAAATTCCACATTGGTTGTATCTAAGATTTTGCCTCTTATCTACAAATCCTAAATTCAGGAATACATTCTTTGACTCAACATTTGACAGAAACTTTCAGTGGTAAAGTCATCTTTGGCACTAGCTAGCTCATAAAATGTCGTTTCACTTTTTCTTTGATTCTAAATTTCATGCCAGTTCAGGGATGCATTGTTATTACTTTAATTACTCAGAATATTAGCTGTTTTGATCTGGAGGGACTTCTAGTTTCCCTACCACACCATGCTATCAAAAAATATAGGGCAATATGTTCTCTCTGACATTTTAACCAATGTAACAACTGTTTATTTCTCGCACATACACATTTTAGTTTTATTATTAAGGTGCCCCAAATAATTGTGCTATTTTAACATTTTATGATTCTGCATTATTACTACTGAAAGAAAAAAATATTTATTTTGGAAATAATATAAAATTTAAATCTTACATTTACCTTTTTTCTAATAAGTATATTGTGAGAATGAAGAGAGTAAGTCTAAAATGATGTCAAATGACCAATTTCTCAAGACTTCTAATATGTATAAGGGCTACAGTGTATGTTTCTACCTCAAAAAGAAGACAGAAATGAAGGTAAATTAGGAAATCACCACTGAAGTACCAAGGTCTAGTGGAGAAAGGACTAGTTTACTTAGTAGGAATGTTGAGATCTTTTTTGATTTTTTGGTTTTTTGGTTTTGATTGCTTTGGTTTTTCCATGGACCTACATCATATAATTTAATTGATCAATGATTCCATTTTTCCATGACAGAAATACAACTCGTGTACTAAGATAGTCTAACAATCACAATACAAGATCAGAAGCCAAGTCAATCTGTCAAGTGAGAACAAGCTAATTTCTCCTTGGTGTTTACCTGTTATTTATTGTGTCTAAACTCTTTTCCAATAAAGACAATATTTGTAATCCTTTTCTGTTCTCCCCTCGTAGGATGAATAGGTTATTTTTATCTGCTACATCAAAGTATTTAAAACTTGTGCCTTAAAGCTGCCTCTAGTATATGGCCTAACCACTATTACTAGTAGTAAGACATTTAAAATAGATTATTCTCATTATTTTTGAATAACAGAAATAAAACTGAAAAAGGATTCTTAAAGGAAAAAAACGTACAATGCATTTTTAAAGAGCGATTTGCAACCAAGAAAGCAACAAGTTATTGAGGGCATAAAATAAAATAGTTATCATTTCCTATGAACCAAATTAATAATAGCAGTATATGTCTGATTATATAAATCTCAACACCTAGACATTCATATTTACAGAATATTTTAATAAATTCATCATAAAGCATCTAACATTTTATCTTTTTTCCTGTGAATTTTATTAAATGTTATACCCATACTTAATTTGAATCACAGAATCAACAGGTTTTGGAATGTAAAGTGGCTGTTGAAAGAAGTCCTGTACATAACATAGGATTGCACACCAGGGAGACATTTTCCAACTATCCAGCTTCGTGGCAATAGACACATTTAGTTACCCTCCCTGGCCTCAGTTTCCTCACAATGTAAAGATATGGAACTAATGTCTGCTTACACTTAGCATGGCATGATGCACATAGAAAGTATTGCATCAAATTCTCTATTATAGAAAGAATAGAATATGCAGTTTAACAGTACTGAATTTTTATCCTGGCTATTTGGTCTTGTCCAGATCGCTTTGGTTTTCTCAACAATAAGTGGGAAAATCATAACTCCCCAACAAGTCTGTAGAAAGAGTTATGCGAAATGGCATACGTTAAGTTTCTAGCACTGTTCCTAACACATATATCCAATAAATATTACTCCTTCTTCCTCCTCTACCTTTTTTCCTTCCCTTACCCCAAAACTTTGTCTTCAATGAGAAGATAACTAAGACCTAGTGAAGCCCTTTGATTTACCCAGAATTAGGAATTAGTCGCAAGTGATTGGCACTTGCATTTTGCGTTCCTCACTCTTGCCGAGACACAAGTTGTTATACTCCGTTTGACAGTAATTATATATTATCCTGAATGTTCTTCTGTTCACTTATTGCTGCATCTTGAATGGACTCTTTCTGAGTCTCCATTTATTCCAGCTCAACAAACTTTATCAGTTTGTATGGAGTTTTTGGAAACAAATAGGTTTCATTTACTTTTCTGATTGTAGAACAAAGAAGAGGAAGGCTGGCAAAAGACGGAAGGGACTTTTTATTTCATATTTTTCCAAGGTAGCTTATCTCTTTTTACCTTCCAACTTTTAAGATGTGGAATACCAGAAATCATTCTCTAAGTAAAATTTTTTGGGGGGCTATTATTTTAAATAATATTAAAATAAAAAGGTGATATTGTTTCTTTAAATGTCTGAGTCTTAACATTTTTGCAGCAGTTTTGAATGTCATCCTATTACATTTTAGGGCCAGTTTATTTTTAATTCCCTAGATGAGTATATCTCCAGGCATACCTAAGTTTATAATAAAAGCCAAAAAGAATCAATTTTAATACACAGGAATTTGACTTATAGGCGACTGTTCAGAAACATATCTATTCCGCAAAATGAGATATACCTCTATATTTGAATATGTAACAACTTAATCAAATAGAAAAAAGAAACACATATTTTTATAACCTGTCATCTAATTATTTTTCAAAATATTCTGAGAGAGAAAGTGAATGAAGTTCTTCTTTGAAGTTTATAGATAAGGAATTGGATAAATGCTGGAATATACTAAGCAAAGTGAAGAATTGAGTCAGTTTGTTAGATACTCCAATTAGAAAAACACTATTTACCCTAAGTTGTATGATTAATGAAAATTAGTTTTGGCTTGTATTGTCTGGGTATCTAGAACATTACCAGTCACAACATGGAGGTATGCAATAATGACATATCCACGAAATATAAGGGCCCATCAAGCTTACATTCTTTTCTGGAAAGGAGGTCTCAGGCCTCTTCCTAAAATTCTTTGCCTTCTTCCATATGACCTTGATGGGCTAACAAAACCTCCTGCTGCAGGGATGGGTGCATGAGCCAAAGGATATAAGGATAGGACAGGCATAAGAGAGGTCATCTCTCTGTAACTTGGCTTAAGACTTTACTAAATAGTGACTCAATATTAGAGTATAAAATTCATGTGCAAACACCACTCCACTCTTTGATTCTATGAATTTGACTCCAAGAGGGGAATGGTGGCTGCACCTATAGTCAACGATAACATAATGTATGATAAATTTTTTGTTAAGAGGTAAATCTCAAGTTTAGTGCTCTTTCTACAATAAAATTTTTTAAAAGTCACGTGCATAAAGAGAATATGGCAAAGATCAGCGGGGAGCAATGGATCCCTAATTCTAAGTGTCAGAAGATTTGATCAAGTTCACCAGCACTATACGTCTCCTACAGGACATCAGATTTGCTGAAAAAAATCCTACGTAGTTTTACAAAAAATGGAGACATCTTTTGATGTTGAATTTCTGTTTTTCAGGATTGCTGCAGTTCAGTTTCTAGTTTTGTACGTCTCTGGCAATACCTATTATGCATGTATTTTGAGATCTCTTTACTTAAATTAGTTTCAGTTTTTTACTGCAATTGAAAATTTTAAAATCCTTAACTAACTTAGCTTATCAGTGCTTCAGGCCTTAAGTGTCCAGTAAGTTTTAAAAAAGAATGGAAGAATAGCTCATTGCCATCTAGAATGCAAATGGTGCTGCATGTGCTGCTTATACGTTGCCTTTCAGTTCATGGATCTACTAATATCTACCTAGAGCTCCTTGGTCTTCCAACTGAAATAAAATGTAAACTCCATACTTGTAAAGTCCGTCATGGCTAGGTGTTTATTACATGTATAGTCAACTATGATCAAAGAGTATAAAAATTGCTCTCAAGGTACATAATTTTATGAGGGGCTATCATTGAGGAACAGCTTCAAATATAAATATTTTTACTACAGGCCCAGAGTGGCTATACTGCTGGCAAGAGAAATCCCCATGCTTTCTAACTATCCTGTATATCCTTATAATAAACTTCTACAGCATAAAGACCTTTCAATTTGCTATTCCTTCTGGAATACTTTTCAATGGATCATAACATGATAGACTTCTTTTTCCCCCTGAGGTTCAGCCCAAAATATTATATCCTTCTCTAATCAACCTATGCAAGGCCACCTGACTTCCATGACTTCCAGTCACTCTAGAGTCCATTTACTGTTGCATTTACTTCCCAGAACTCACCTCTATTGAAACTGATTTTGTTCATTTGTTGTAATACACGTTAACTGCCTTTCTCTCTCACTAGTTTATAAGTTTTTGCGAGCAGAATCTTTTCTTTCTTGCTCACCACTGAAATCACAGCACTGAAAATAGCATATTCCATGTAGAAAGACTTCAATACGCATTTTGAATGATTGAATATATCCATATCTTCTGAAGTGTTTCCTACAGACACTACTCCTAGAAAATATTAAGTGGAAATGTCCACAAGGTGAATAATAAACTCAGAATTCAATTCAAAATTCAATTTAATAAATTAAAGATGTTAAATAGCCCTAGAGTTAAAACAAAACTGTGTTCAATTTTTTTTAATCAATAATTCCCACACATTTTTTAACAGGACTGTATTTGGTGAAATACTTATTCCTGCAGAATTAGTGTTTAATGGAACATACTTTGTTCATTGCTAATGCAAGGTGACCTTGGTATGCCCCTTTCCTGAAAACTAGAAGAGATTAATTAATACGGAGGAAAGACAAGTGAGCTGTTTTGTTCTTCTAAGATGTCATGTGGTAAAGTTTTTAATTGAATTTAATCCTCCTCATGCTTTGTCTCAAACACTATATTCTGGGCTGCATATTTGGTCTCAAGAATGGAATTTAGTAGGATCATTGGTGCAGCGAAATCCAGTCAACTTGAAATTCATCAACCCCAAATCTCTATTAATTATCAGGTCACCAACTTTACTATGCATATTCATGATAGTTCTACAAACTATCACTTATGAATTCTCAAAATAGTACATATTAACCATTAATTTATTTTTAATATATTTACTTGAAAGGAGGTAATGAATGTATGAAAAGTCTAAACAGGAATGTTCGAATACTTAGATGAATCCATTTTGTACCAGTTACATTGGTATAGTCAAAAGAATGTAGTATTCAGAAGAGGAATTGGCCAAGAAGTTTTTGCCGTAGCATATGGGGTGGCATGCTTACATAAGAAGCAGAATAATGAAATAGAGAGAGAGCTGGGGTAGCTATACTTATATCAGACAAAATAGGCTTTAAAACAAAGACTGTAATAAAAGACAAAAATGGGTATTACATAATGATCAAGGGGTCAATCCAGCAAGAATATATAACATTTGTAAAAATATTAGTTTGTGTATATTATAATAGCATATCTGTGGCAAAGAGGCACTTTATATGCACTATTTTATTCATTATCTCAGTAATTTCATAACACAGACATAATTATTACCCCCAAATTGTAAATAAAAATCTGGGGCTCAAGGAAGTTAAATAACCACTAGACCTCACTTTGCTATAGCATGCTATGGGCAAGACACAAGTATGTTTTTTCATATTCTGGAACCCTGGACACTTGCTTTCTATGGCTGGACATCATTTTAAGAAACATTTTCCACATCAAGACACATAATTAAAGTCTCAAAAGCTAAAGAGAAAATATTAAAAGCAACAAGAGAAAAACAACGTGTTATGTACAACGGAACTCTCATAAGACTAAAAGCAGATTTCTCAGCAGAAACTTTGCAGGCTGGAAAGGAGTGGCATGATATATTCAAACTGCTGAAAGAAAAAAACTCCTAACCAAGAATACTCTATCCGGCAAGGTTATCATTCAGAATTGAAGGAGAAATAAACATCTTTCCAGATAAACAAAAGCCAAATGAGTTCGTCATCACTAAACAAGGCTTACAAGAAGAAGGACTTCTATAAGCTGAAAAGAAAGGACATGAATTAGTAGCAAGAAAACATATGAAAGTACAACTCTTACTGGTAAAGGTAAATATATAGTAAAGGCAGTAGATTAATCACTTATTAAGCTAGTATAAAAGTTAAAAGACACTTGCAATGAAAACAATTATAACTACAAAAACTAGCTAAGAGATACATAAAATAAAAGGATGAAAAATGTGACAGCAAAAACACAAAACGTCAGGGCCACCCCAGTGGCGTAGTCATTAAGTTCTCGTGCTCCACTTCAGCAGCCTGGGGTTTGTGAGTTCAGATCTCAGGCACGGACCTACACACTGCTCATTAAACCATGCTGTGGTGGTGTCCCACATACAAAATAGAGAAAGATTGGCATGGATGTTAGCTCAGGGACAATCTTCCTCACCAAAAAAACCACAAACAAAATATACAAAATGTGGGGGGGGGGTAAAAATGCAGAGTTTTAGAAAACGTGTTTAAACTTAGCTTTCTACCAACTTAAAATAGACTGTTATATATATGCTGTTACATGTGAGCCTCATGGCAACCACAAAGTAAAAGCCTATAGTAGATACACAAAAGATAATGGTAAACGAACCTAAACATAACACTATAGAAAGTCATAAAATCACAAGGGAAGAAAGCAAGAGAAGAGGAAAAGATCAGAAAAGAACTGCAGGGGGCGAACTCAAGATGGCGGCATAAGCAGACTCAGAACTCACCTCCTCCCGCAGACACAGCCAATTTACAACTACTCTTGGAAAAATTACCCCTGAGACAGAACTAAAAACTGGATAAGAGGAACTCCTGCAACAAAGGACAATCCTAATTGAGGTGGAAGAGGCAGAGACTCCCTTCTGGAGAGGAAAAACGCCGCCTTCACAAGCCGCCAGCTTCACGGCCGCCGCCGGGAGCAGCCCACAGGTCCGCAGCCCTCCCTGGAGGCGCGGGGCCCCGAGCCGGGAGCGCCCCGCTGTGGGCACTTTGTGGACCCAGCACAATCGAGACGAGTGCCATAATATCTGACTTTGCCTGCTACTAAAACATTGGGGAGCACCCCAATAAAAGCTGGTTTACAAAGAAACTAAAACCGGCTCTTAAAGGGCCCGTGCGCAAACTCACCCGTTTCAGAAAGCATCTTAAAATCACCAGAAAGAAAGGTGCACAGTGCTGTGGTGAAAAGAGACTCACCTAATAGGCCCTGAGTGCATCTCGGTGAGGGGTGAGACCTCTCCAGGAACTGGGACAGTGGCGGCGGCCATTGATGTGGCCTGGTGTGGGCGGGCTGACACAGATGCCATTGGAGTTCTCCCTGAGGCCTGCTAGCCCAGGTCTGCCCCACCCGCTAGAGCGCCGATTTAATCCAGCTCAGCCAGGGCAAGCAGCCCACCCTAGAGACTGGCCCCACCCAACAACAAGCCCTCAGGCAACGTGTGGGCCTGCATAGATTGGTGACTGGATTCTCTGCAGCCTGGCAACTGAGCCGACTTGAGCTGGGCAGGGTGTGAACAAGGAGCCGGTGGAGAGTGTGGGGTGGTGGTGGAGTGTGTGGGGCTCCCGCTGTGGAGAGACTGGGTGCGCTTCAGGAGGTCGGGGCACTCACATGGGACAGGACTGTGTTGACTGTGTGTGTGGACCTCTGGGCAGCAGGGCTTGTCAGCTGCAGAAGACTTGTGTTTCTCAAAGACCCACATGGGGGTTTGCCCCACTTTCCAAAGCCTGAAACAATTGGGTGCTCCTGTGCCTGAGGCCAGCCCCACTCAGCTGCAATCCTCAGAGAGCTGACAAGAGACCTAATAGGCTAGAGGCTTACAGCAATTGTAAGGCCCTGAGCCTAACAACCTGCCATGCTGGGGGCCTACTCACTTAAAAGAAATACTGCAACACAAATGTGGTATTAGAACTTGTAGCCAACTGTGCTGGGGCTCCCCACACCTGATAAAGAGACTGAAGGGTCCACAACAACTACAAGCAGCTGAGCATTACAACATCTGGCCAGGAGCATAACTCAGCCTCCCTGGGTGCCTAGAGGGAGAGCAAACAGGCCACAACAGAAGGACACACGTAACCCACATAGGGGTCACCCCTGGAACATTGAGAACTGAGGGAAGCACACTGCAGGCCTCCTAAGCCATCACTTACATAAGGTCACCTATCCAAGAGCAGGAGACGTAGCTGTCCTACCTAATACGTAGACACAAGCACAGGGAAAGAGGCAACATGAGGAGGCAAAAGAATACATTCCAAGTAAGGGAACAGGACAAAACCCCAGAAAAGGAACTAAGTGAAACAGAAATGAGCAACCTACCCAACAGAGAGTTCAAACAAAGAGTGTTAAGGATGCTCACTGATCTGGGGAGAAGAATAGATGAACTCAGTGAGAATGTCAACAAAGAAATGGAAGATATAAAAAAGAACCAATCAGAAATGAAGAATACAATACTGGAAATGAAAAATTCATTAGAGGGACTCAAAAGCAGAGTAGAGGATACAGAAGAACGGATCTGTGAGCTGGATGAAAGACCAGAAGAAATTACCCAAGGTGAACAGGTAAAAGAGAAAAGAATTAAAAAGAGTGAGGACAGTCTAAGGGACCTCTGGGACAACATCAAGCGCGCTAACATCCATGTTACAGGTGTCCCGGAAGGAGTAGAGCGAGACAAGGGGGCAGAGAATCTATTTCAAGAAATAATAGATGAAAACTTCCCTAACCTAAGGAAGGAAACAGACATCCAGGTACAGGAAGCACAGAGAGCCCCAAACAAGATAAACCCAAAGAGGCCCACACCAAGACACATCATAATCAAAATGTCCAGATTTAAAGATAAAGAGAGAATCCTAAAAGCCGCAAGAGAATGTCAAGTTACAAACAAAGGAAACCCCATAAGGCTATCAGCTGACTTCTCAGCAGAAACCTTACAGGCTAGAAGAGAGTGGCATAATATATTTAAAGTGCTAAAAGGAAAAAACTTACAGCCAAGAATACTCTACCCAGCAAGGTTATCATTCAAAATGGAAGGAGAGATCAAAAATTTCCCAGATAAGCAAAAATTAAAGGAGTTTGTCACCAAGAAACCAGTGCTACAAGAAATGTTAAAGGGACTGATTTAAGGGGAAAAGAGAAGACCACAAATAGGAAAAATTATCTATTTCCATGATGAGAACGTAATGGATACAAATGCACAACAAAGAGGTTAGATATGATATCAAAAACATGAGGGAGGAGGGGAGTTAAAGAGTACAGCTTTCAGACAGAGGTCAAACTAAAGTGACCATCAATTCTATATAGAAGAAGAGCAGAGAAGGACTACTAAAACACTGAGAAAAAAAAAAGTTAAAAAATGGCAGTAAGTACATACTTATCAATAGCTACTTTAAACGTCAATGGACTAAATGTTCCAATTAAAAGGCATAGGATGGCTGATTGGATAAAAAAACAAGACCCATATATATGCTGCATACAAGAGACACTTCAGACCTAAAGACACTCACAAACTGAAAGTGAAGGGATGGAAAAAGATACTCCATGCAAATGTCAATGAGAAGAAAGCTGGGGTAGCAGTACTCATATCAGACAAAATAGACTTTAAAACAAAAACTGTAAAAAGAGACAAAGAAGGGCATTACATAATGATCAAGGGAACAATCCGACAAGAGGATATAACACTTGTAAATATCTATGCACCCAATGTAGGTGCACCTAAATATATAAAACAATTATTAACAGACATAAAAACAGAAATAGACAGTAACACAATAATAGTAGGGGACTTTAACACTCCACTTACACCAACGGATAGATCATCCAAACAGAAGATCAATAAGGAAACATTGGCCTTAAATGACACACTAGAACAGATGGACCTAGTAGATATATGTAGAGCATTCCATCCTAAAACCAAACAATACACGTTCTTTTCAAATGCACATGGAAAATCCTCCAGGATTGATCACATATCAGGCCACAAAACAAGTCTCCATAAATTTAAGAAGATTGAAATAATACCAAGCATCTTTTCTGACCACAACGGTATGAAACTAGAAATCAACTATAGGAAGAAAATCAGAAAAGCCACAAATACATGGAGATTAAACAAAATGCTACTGAACAACAACTGGGTTAACGAAGAAATCAAACAAGAAATCAAAAATACCTGGAGACAAATGAAAATCAAAATACAACATGCCAGAACTTATGGGATACAGCAAAAGCGGTTCTAAGAGGGAAGTTTATAGCAATACAGGCCTATCTCAACAAACAAGAAAAAGCTTAAATAAACAATCTAACAATGCACCTAAAGGAACTGGAAAAAGAAGAACAAACAAAGCCCAAAATCATTAGAAGAAGGGAAATAATAAAAATCAGAGCAGAAATAAATGAAATAGAGACCAAAAAAACAATAGAAAAAATTAATAAAACCAAGAGCTAGTTCTTTGAAAAGATCAACAAAATTGAAAAACCTTTAGCTATACTCACCAAGAAAAAAAGAGAGAAGGCACAAATAAGAAAAATCAGAAACGAAAGAGGAGAGGTTACAACAGACACCTCAGAAATACAAAAGATTATAAGAGAATATTATGAAAAGCTATATGCTAACCAATTTGACAATCTGGAAGAAATGGATAAATTCTTAGAATCATACAACCTTCCAAAACTGGATCAAGAAGAAGTAGAGAATTTGAATAGACCAATCACCAGTAAGGAGATTGAAACAGTAATCACAAACCTCCCCAAAAATAAAAGTCCCGGACCAGACGGCTTCCCTGGTGAATTCTACCAAACATTCAAAGAAGACTTAATACCTATCCTTCTCAAAGTCTTCCAAAAAATTGAGGAGGGGGGGAAGCTCCCTAACTCATTCTACGAAGCTGACATTACCCTGATACCAAAACCAGACAAGGACAACACAAAAAAAAAGAAAATTACAGGCCAATATCACTGATGAACATCGAGGCAAAAATCCTCAACAAAATACTAGCAAATCGCATACAACAATACGTTAAAAAGATTATACACCATGATCAAGTGGGATTTATTCCAGGTATGCAGGGATGGTTTAACATTGGCAAATCAATCAACGTAATACACCACATTAATAAAATGAAGAATAAAAATCACATGATCATCTCAATAGATGCAGAGAAAGCATTTGACAAAATTCCCTATCAATCAATATTGATTTATGATAAAAACTCTTAAAGTCAGCATAGAAAGAATGTACCCCAACATAATAAGAACCATATATTAAAAGCCCACAGCTAACATCATATTCAATGGTGAAAAGCTGAAAGCTTTTCCTTTAAGATCAGGAACAAGACAAGGATGCCCACTTTCACCATTTCTATTCAACATAGTATTGAAAGTCCTAGCCAGAGCAATTTAGGCAAGAAAAAGAAATAAAAGGCATTCAAGTGGGAAAGGAAGAAGTAAAACTATCACTATTTGTGGATGACATAGTTTTATATATAGAAAAGCCTAAAAACTCCACCAAAAAACTATTAGAACTAATAAACAAATTCAGTCAAGTTGCAAGGTACAAAATCAATATACAAAAATTGATTGTGTTTTTATACACCAAAACCAAACTATCAGAAAGTGAAATTAAGAAAAAAAAATCCCATTTACAACTGCAATAAAAAGAATAAAATATATAGGAATAAATTTAACCAAGGAGGTGAAAGACCTGTACACTGAAAACTATAAGACATTGATGAGAGAAATTGAAGAAGACACAAATAAATGGAAAGATATTCTGTACTCATGGATTGGAACAATTAATATTGTCAAAATGTCCATATCACCCAAAGCAATCTACAGATTCAATTCAATCTCTATCAAAATTCCAGTGGCATTTTTCACAGAAATAGAACAAATAATCCTAAAATCTGTGTGAAACCACAAAAGATCCCGAATAGTCAAAGCCACCTTGAGAAAGAAGAACAAAGCTGGAGGCATCGTGCTCCCTGGTTCCAAACTATATCACAAAGCTATGGTAATCAAAACAATATAATAATGGCATAAAAACAGACACGTAGATCAATGGAACGGAATAGAGATCCCAGAAATAAACCCACACATATATGGTCACTTAATTTATGAAAAAGGAGGCAAGAATATACAATGGCGAAAAGGACAGTCTCTGCAATAAATGTTGGAAAAACTGGACAGCTACATGCAAAAGAATGAAACTAGACCACTGTCTTACGCCACACACAAAATTAACTCAAAACGTATTAAACACTTGAATGTAAGACCTGAAACAATAAAGTTTCTAGAAGAAAACATAGGCAATAAGCTCTTTGATGTTGGTCTTAGTTATATTTTTTTGGTTCTGACTCCAAAGGGAAGAGAAACAAAAGAAAAAATAAAAAAATGGTACCATATCAAAGTAAAAAGCTTCTCCACAGTGAAGGGAACCATCAGCAAAACAAAAAGGCAACCTACCGAAGAGGAGATCTCTGCAAATCATATATCCAATAAGTGGTTAATACCCAAAACATATAAAGAACTCACACGACTCAACAACAACAACAAAACAATCCAGTTAAAAAATGGGCAGAGGATCTGAGTAGACATTTTTCCAAAGAAGACGTACGGATGGCCACCAGGCACATGAAATATGCTCAGCATCACTAATCATCAGGGAAATGCAAATCAAAACCACAACAAGACATCACCTCACACCTGTCAGAATGTCTAATATCCAAAGACAAAAAATAACAAGTGCTGGTGAGGATGTGGAGAAAAGGGAACCCTTATGCACTGTTGGTGGGAATATAAATTGGTGCAACCAGTATGGAAAACAGTATAGAGGTTCCTCAAAAATTAAAAATAAAATTAGCATATGATACAGCAATCCCACTTCTGAGTATTTATCCAAAGAAAATGAAAATACTAATTTGAAAAGATATATGCACCCCTATGTTCACTGCTTCAATTATACTTCAATGAAAAAAAGAGTATAGTTTTCCACCAGTCAAAAGAAGTATGGCTTCTAATTAAAGGAACCAAAATGTATCTTTATGCCCATGAGTTTAATGGAGAGACAGGAAAGAAATCTGTCAGGAAAGAGTCAAGAAGCAATTGACTGAGAGCACAAAAGTTTATGAATAAAGGCAAACCTTGAAAAAATATGAAGGGAGAAAAAGAGGGGGGAAAAAAAGACAACCTGAAAGAATCAAAGCAAAGGGGTCACAAAGCAGAATATGCTACCTCAAAATATCCCACGTTCGCATAAGGATGATTTTGAGCTAAAGGTACTTTAAAAAAAAAAAAACAGCAGGTGGAGGAAGGAGCATTCTGACCTCCCCTTGTCTCCCTGAGAACAGAAGGTAAAACTCCTCTGTGAAAGATATTTTCTCTATACCAGAAGGAAAGAAACGTTCTGAATAGCAGAGATGGAGAGTTGACAGCAAGAGAATTTCGTACAGACCTTATTAAAATAATTCTTATCCTTTAGTGTCCTCACATATTTTACTTTTCCATAATCGCCTCTGCTCAACTTCACATAAAAGCATTTAGGTTTTGCGACTTCTTTGGATCTTCACTTCCTTATGAAGTCTTTATGTCATGTAAAACATATATTAAACAAATTTTTATGCTTTTCTCCCGTTAATATGTCTTATGTCAATTTAATTCTCAGGCTCAGCCAAACACTCTAAAAGGGTAGAGGAAAAGTTTTGTCTCTCCTACACTACTTACTTCTGATTCAATCAATAAAGTCAAAATTTAAGACTTTCCCAAAACTTTCATTGAGATGAGCATAACATGTTTGCATAGTAACCTCAAAGAATTTTGATGTTAACCTGACAACAAAACATATCACTTGAAGAAATAACTTCTGCTTAAAGCATCAATTGCTAAATATAGAACTGAATAAATTAATAGATATAGAATGCCAATAGAAGTAGAATGAGGAGTGGTGGTCCTGTACTTTTAGTTCAGCCTCTAATTTTTCAGCTACATGTTCAGCATTTCATTCAAAGGATGAAAGAATGCTCTTCAAAAAGTCCTACAATTGGTCTTGGTTGAATTTAATTCATAAATAATCCCATGCCTCCAGGGAGAACTTTTGAGGATAAAATTTCACGTTTGACATTTACTGCTGACTCTGTTTTTAAAAACAAAATTTTCTTAAGATAATAAAATAAAAACACTGATTATCTTCATATTACTTAAAAGAAATTAACTTACATCATCAGAATATTCACATGAGTAAGAGAAGATAGACTATTCCTTCCTAACTAACATTTTTGTTGTTTTGTCTTTTGCCTACAAACTGATGGGAGGAATATTGCATTCTTCCTTAATCTCAAGCATCAAGCACTGAGAACAGCAGAAATGTCGTTTTAACCATCTTCTGTAGAATGCAGGAACAGGAAAACTCATTCTGCGTATTAAGTGGTTAATGAACCTTGGATTAGTTTTGACCGATTTGCTGTTGTACTTTTGGCTAGGATGGCTTGTCTGCACTAAAGTTGCCCACAATGTTTTATATAGGAATTAAATCATCCCAGGAGTTTGCAGAAGGCTTATATAACATTCCAGACAGTAGTAAAAATTAAAAGTACCCAAATAATATATATTCTGATAAAGTCACAATCATTAGACCAAAAAACTGTACATATTGACTACATTAAACTAATAGCAATCCATTTTGATTCAACGAAAGCACAGCAATAAATGATATTCATGACACACATCATGAACCATTTAGAAAGGTGTCTCCGTACAGAAGAAAAATTATGAATTCTTTTTTTTTTTTTTTTGCTGAGGAAGATTGGCCCTGAGCTAACATCCGTACGCATCTTCCTCTACTTTACATGGGATGCCACCACAGCATGGCTTGACAAGCAGTGCGCTGGTGCGTGCCTGGGATCTGAACCTGTGAACCCAGGGCCGCCGCAGCGGAGCGTGTGCACCTAACCCTTTGCGCCACCGGGCCGGCCCCCCAAAATTATGAATTCTTTATAGAAAAATATCACCAGCTGCAAACATGGCTGCTGTGGACAACAAAAGGGCCTGCTGTTCACACACTCAGGTGTTTCTGAAACACACTGGATCATGAAGGGACCTGTGATTCAGTTGTTGCCATGAAGTCAAAAAGGTTATGAATTGTCTATGTCTTCTACCCAAGATATATTTTTGGAATAAAAAGCAATGTATATTTACTTCAGGCAAATTGAAAGACACATAATAAAGAGAAAAAATTAAAATGTTCCTTACTACCACTTTTTAGAGAAAACCACTGTAGACACTTTAATAGATTTGATTTCTAATTATTTTCTATGTCATATATATTCAAAATTGGACTTAGAAATTATATATACATATACATATAATTTTGTTTTCCATTTTTCCTACATTTTTATTTTTATAAAATATTCTTCAGAATCTGATTTTCATGGTTTCTCGCAATGTCATTTTTTAGTTATAACAAAATTATTCCCCATTCCCTTGAGTTTTTTACCAAGTTTTATTATTATAAATAATAATGTGTACATTTTTGTAATTAAAGTGACAGTACTGATTTTCATAATTGAATAGACACAAGCTTTGAAGTCAGACTGATTTTGCTCTTATTCTAGCTTTGCCATTTCTATGTGCACTTGGACAAGTTCTTCACATTTCTACACCTTAGTTTCCTCATATGAAGCACATGGATAATGATAATGCATTGGATATGACATAGAAAACTGCAGATATTTTATAGACAACTTAAGACAGGATGACATACATCAGCCTCTCACTACTTTCCATTGGCCAAAACTCAATCACAATGTTTCCACCTAATCACATAGGAGGCTTAGAAATGCAGATTTCCTGTGTGTGCAGAAGGAAATTGGAAGTCTCTCTTTCACAGATACCTACAGGGTCATTGGGAGGGATCAATGAGATAATATACGGCATATTGCCAAATAAATGGCATTACCAGGAGAAGCACAGCTCAGCTTCTAATGTCTAAAGCAGGGAGTGGATTGGTCGTTGATGCACATAGCATAGAGTAGGGAAGCCTGGAGTTGGGTCCTTGGCGGTTGCCTACCCTAAATATCAGTGCATACATGTGAATGATACTGAGGCATATGACAAAACATTTGTATTGCAAGTTGGTGACAGACTTGGAAAGCCTTACATTTTCACATATTTTATTACTGAATTTTTAAAAATATATTTTCTCAATGGTAAGGACACCAGAATTATCCCATTTTTCATGACAGTTCCTCCATTTTAATAGCATTTTAATACTTAGATTATTCTATTGAATGGGATATTTCCAAATTTTAAATAGTGCTAGAATGAACATGTTTTTCCCACTACAATTTTTTTTTCTTAATTAGGAGTAGCTTCTTGGAATGGATTACCAAATGAGAAATTCCTGGGTATGCTTATACGGCTATTCATCCATTCATTTTTTTCTAGCATATTATGCTGCTTTCTTAAATATTCAGGTGTTGGGGAACACCTCAGGTGTTGAGCTATTGAACATAGTAAAATTTTCTTTTTTGTCAGTGGAATAAACAAAATATTTATTTAAAATTTGTACCATTAATTATTGAGTATTGACTATATGTGAATTACTATACCAGCCGGTAAGTACTCAGAGGAAATGTAAGGCACTCTCCCTACATCTAAGGAAGTACAATAAAATAGCTAGAAAGATAGTTTTAAAATTAAATAAATTTGATTTTTAATATCAATCCCCTTGGGTTGTATCAGCTGTGTGATTTGGGGTAAGTTATTTAATTTTTCTGATATTCTATTTTCTGATCTTTAAATTAGAAATAATTTAATCCTACTGGGATTAAATTAAGTAATGTACACAATGTGTTTAGTCATATTAATAGTTAAATACTATTCGTAGAGTTTTCATTATATGCCAGAAACTCACTGAGTTTAATTATTATCATTATTATCAAGAACCTACATGTTGACATTAATCAGGCACAAAATAAAAAATGGCACCAGGTAGCACACGGCTAGGTGCCATGACAGAGTGAGAAAGTACTGCCAGCGTGCAGAGAAGAGCTGCTGACAAGAGCTGAAGTACTTGAGGAAGGCTTCATGCTGGGTGTAGGGCTGGAAGAGAATTACAAAAATAAAAAACATAAGCAAAAGTTTAGAGGTATGTTGAGACACCAATATACGGAAAACTTAGAATAGGAACCATATATAGATGAATTCATGTAGGGAATAAAGATAAATTGGAAGATGTTGACTGTTGGACATTACATCAGAGTAAGAGGGCAGGAGGGTAGAAATGTTTGGTGGCATTCAGTGTCCTGTAATAATAGATATCTTTAGTTACAAAGCCATTGTCAGTGTGCTTGTATCCTACAAGGGCAAAGCTTTTGATGTATCAAATATTCAAATACATTTCTTTCTGTCAATTCTAATTGAAAATAAGAGTCAAAGGACTATACAGAATGGGGTAAATGACAATACATCTCACATCTGAGTCACTATATATTAGAGGCCCTTTTAGAAACAATCTAATTCCAAGGGCAGATAATATGTAACTTAAAGAGTTTGGTCAGTCTACGTAAAACAAGGGAAAACCAATTTAACCCTGGCCAAGTTGTTTAATATTTTGTGCCCTCCACATCTTCACGCGTTAAATAGGCAAAGTAAACTTGTTAAACTATTACACTATTTCATAGCATTTAATTTGTTTCAAAAAGGTTTATTTTCAGTCTGTTTATTCATCTCACATACTGATTATGACACCAAATTCACAGTGTCATTGTCAAGATGGATTATGAAAGTGCCCAATATGTTATCTGGTGCATACTAGACTCTTCTTAAAACTTAAATGTCTAGACGACAGATTCAGGTGTTGATGGACTAGTCCTATTTTACCTCTGTCTCTAGGTGGGTCAAGCAGTTCACACTGATCAGAACCTAATTCTCAGGGGACTCGGGCATGGGGATGGGAGCCATTCAAACACAAATTTAACCACATCTTTTTGTGTCCCTCACCTTACTCCCTGACCACCTAGCTCATCAGATTTCTGTGCAAACCAAGGAAGATAATAGCACTGAAAAAAATTGAGAACTATAAAATGTTAGTCCAATGTCAGCTATTCTTAAAATTATAACAATGCCTAGGCCTTTGTAACCTCTGATATTCAAGGCTGTTCATGTACTTTATACACATAACAGTTCTGCACAGATGGAGTAGTGAATAATATTCTCTCATTGTTCTAGGGTTGGGGTCATTAATGATCTAATCTCACTAAATCGTCTGGATACTTGACGAAACAAGGTGAAATAGCATATCTGAATCTTGACAGTCATATAGAGCGAGGACAGAAGACAAACTGTCATTTACCTTATTAAATCACTTTCAATATTGTACATCTCTACCTAATAGCGTTGCTCTCCAACTGAATGTAGTTTCTTCTAAGTGGCCCAATAAGCAATCCTATCTGAATGTTTCTTCAGAGCTGTTTTCTTGTGTCCTCGTCTTTGTCAGATTTTTTTTTTTCTTTTTTAAAACTAGGCTAGGGTTATTCAACTGCATTTGACAGACTGTAGTCAGGTGAAGAATTTCAAATGAATTTTCAGACAGGAGGTCAGCCTGTGAAATGCCTTGCTGGGAAAGCTGGTGACATAAACCTGCAGGGTATGAATGAAAGCAATCTTGTACCACTGAGCCAGCAGATGCCACCTAATCAATTACGGTGACTTTTGGTATGACCTTTGTGTAAAGAAGTTTACATTTGTGTCATCATCATCTTTTAGTCCATGGTATGCTAGAAGCACATAGGATGTACAATTTAGCTAAGGACCCCAGAGAAAATAGAGTAAAAGGAGGAGAGCAGCAGAATTCTGAGAATCAAATGGAATACATGCAAACTTTGGGGCCAAAACTTAAACCTTTGAGTGGAAATTTTAAAAAAACATTTGCTTTGTGTTTTGACTAAGGCATGATTATAGTTCTAGTACATAGTAGTGATTCACGACTGGGAATTATAAGAAGAAAGTTTAAGAAAGAAATCAGCTGTTAAGTTAAAGCCACTAATTAGTGTGTGTGATATAAAATACAGTATTTAATTTAAAATTGGTAACAGCTTCTTCACCTGTATTTGTTAGCTATTGCCACAATAATGCTATGTACCAACCAACCATAAAACCTCAGTCGCACACAATGGTGTTTATTTTTGCTCCACATCAATCAGCCAGCTGAGCAGATCTGATCATCTCGGCTGGGCTTGGCTGATCTGTGCTGCGCCCCTTCATGCAACTACAGTCAGCCAGGGAGTTGGTGGAGGCTGACTAGTCTAGGAGTGCCTGAGCTGCTGTGGCTTTTCTCTGATGCACAAGGTATCTTTCCCTCTAGCACACTAGCTGGGGTTTGTTCACAAGGCAGTGGAAGTGTTCTAAGAGAGAGAGAGTAGAACATAAGTCCTCTCATGGCCTAGGAACTGGATCACTATCATTTCCACTGCATTTTATTTTTTATTTATTTAATTTTCTTTTATTTTTCTGAGGAAGATTTCCCCTGAGCTAACATCTGTTGCCAATCTTCCTCTATTTTGTATGTGGGTCACAGCCACAGCATGGCCACCAACAAGTGGTGTAGGTCCGTTCCTGAGAACTGAACCTGGGCCACCGAAGTGGAGTGTGCCGAACTTAACCACTAAGGCCACAGGGCTGGCCCCCACTGCATTTTATTTTTTAAAGCAAATCACAAGACCAGTTCAGATTCAAGGAGTGGGAAAATATAAGCTACCTCTCAGTGAGAGGAGCTGCAATGCTACATTGCAAAGGGTATGGATATAGGTCAGGGAGTGGAAGATTATAGCACTGTTGCCAAAAAAAAAAAGACATCTTCTTTATTGAAGGATACGTATTAAGAAGAAACCTGTATCTAGTACATTTCTTTCATTATTTTCAATAAAAATCTTCTGACCTGTTACAATATTCAAGGTATCATATATGATCCTATGTTGGATAGAATATGGACAGTCACAACTAAGGAATTCATAAGCCAATAGGGAATCATGAGTTGTAGATAAATACCTATAACACAAGGAAGAACATACATGTCATTAGAAAGATACAACTGCCTATTGAAGAAGCCAAAAAAGTTTTAGTGGAAGAAGTTACACTTGTGTGGAATGCCAGATAGATTGAAAATGAAGTGAAAACATTTCAGTAACTGCAAGGTAAAGTATGTTTTAGTGTAGGGAACAAAAAGGAAAATGGGAATATTAAGCCTCTTCATAGCAATAGAAAATAAAATATGTCCCTCCTCTCACCTCCCGCTTTCAGGAACCAGCTCTGGATAAGTAACATTTGCAAAGAAAAAAAATAGTTCTAGTTATAAATATTGCTAACTATATCAGTTGCAAGCTCAAGGTAGTTTTTTTTTCCCTATTAAATATGAGTCTTAGAAAGCTAGGTAGAAGGCTAGCACAGAAAAAGAATTATGTTGACATGACTTGAAAGCCCTCAGAAAATCTCCCATACTTCTTCTCAAATAACCATGGTGATCAAAAGTATCAGTCATTTCAAAGAATTTCCAGTGGCATATGGGTGATTAAGGAAACCTCAGGACTCCTGTTCAAGTAACGTATTGGAGAGTTTAAAGTAGATATTTCCTATCCAGAGAAGACAGAGAAACTCCATGGTTGGACTAATTCTCACACACATCGCTAAGCAGTAGGCAGGGAAAGCCTTATTCGTCACTGGTGTTAGCTGGCTTCTATGTCCCTGCCAAATGACTGTTCAAATTGCCCCATTCAAATTCTGGATATATTTGGAATTGCCTACTTATAAGTAATCTTTATATAAATGAGTCTATTTCTGGGTTCTCTATTATATTCCATTGATCTTTTTATCTATACTTCCCAAAATACCAAACCATCTTGCTTACTGTAGCTTTATAGTAAGTTTTGTTATTATATAGTATCAATCTTCCCACTTTATTTTTCAAAATTGTTTTGTCTATTCTAGTTCCTTTGCTTTGTCATACAAATTTTAAAATCATCTTGTCAATATCTACAAAAGTCTTGCTGGTATTTTTATTGGGATTGAGTTGAATTTACAGATCAAATAGGGGAGACTGAATTCTTAATAATATTGAGTCTTTTAATCCAAGGACGTAGTATATTGATCCATTTGTTTAGGTCTTTATTGACTTACCTCAACAGTGTTTTATAATTTTCAATATACAGATGAAAATCCTTGACATATTTGAGTGAATTTATAACTAAATATTTTATTTTTTAGTTTTATTGAAAATACCTTTTTTATTTCAATTTTTCATTTTTACTATATAGAAATAAGATTAATTTTATTTTTTTCCAGCTTTACTGAATTATGAATGAAAAATAGAAATTATATATATTTGAAGTGTGCAACATGATGTTTTGATATACATATACATTGTGAAATTATTACCACAATCAAGCTAATTAACATATCCATCACCTCATCTAATTACATGTGTGTGGTGAGAACACTTGAGATCTACTCTCTTAGCGGCACATTTCAAGTATACATTATTATTGACTGTAGTCACTATGCTGTATATTATTCATCTTATAACTGAAAGTTTGTGCCCATTGACCAACTTCTCATTTCCTCCACTCCTCTGATAACTACCATTCTGCCCTCTGTTACTATGAGTTTGACTTTTTTAGGTTCCACATATAAATGAGATAATGGAGTATTTGTCTTTCTGTGTCTGGCTTATTTCGCTTAGCACAATATCCTCCAAGTTTATCCTTGTTATCACAAACGGCAGGATTTCCTTTTATTAAGGCTTAATAATATTTCACTGTATTTATATACTACATTTTTTCCCCCCAAAGCCCCAGTAGATAGTTGTATGTCATAGCTACACATCCTTTTAGTTGCTGCATGTGGGATGCAGCCTCAGCATGGCGGGAGAAGCGGTGCGTCGGTGCACGCCCGGGATCCGAACCTGGGCCGCCAGCAGCTGAGCGCGTGCACTTAACCGCTAAACCACGGGGCCAGCCCTATACTATATTTTTTTAATCTACTCATCTATTGATGGACACCTAAGTTTTGTTTCCATATCTTGAATATTGTGAATAATGCTGCAGTGAACATAGCAGGGCAGATTTCTCTTCAAGGTAGTGATTTTATTTCCTTTGGAAATGTACCCAAAAGTGGGATTGCTGGATAATATGGTTGTTCTATTTTTAATATTTTGAGGAACCTCAATAGTGTTCTCCATAATGGCTGTACCAATTTACATTCCTACCAATAGTGTCTAAGGATTCCCTTTTCTTCACATCCTCACCAACACTTGTTATCTTTTGAATTTTGACAATAGCCATCCTAACAGGTGAGAGGTGATACTTCATTGTGTTTTTATTTGTATTTCCCTGATGATTAGTGATGTTGAGCATCTCTTTAGATACTTTTGGACATTTGTATGCCTTCTCTGGAAAAATATCTATTCAGATCCTCTACCCATTTTTTAATTAGGTTACTCAATTTTTACTGTTGAGTTCTTTATATATTTTGGTAATTAACCCTATATTGGATATATGGTTTGCAAATATTTTCTCCATTCTGTAGCTCGCCTTTTCATTTTGTTGATTGTTTCCTTCCCTGTGCAGACACTTATCGTTTGATGTAGTCCCACCACTTATTTTTGCTTTTTTGCCTGTGCTTTTGGGGTAAAATCCAAAAATTCACAGCAAAGACCAATATCAAGAAGATTTTCCCCTATGTTTTCTTCTAGGATTTTTAGGGTTTCAGGTGTAATGTTTAAGTCTTTAATCCACTTTGAGTTGATTTTTATCTGTGATGCAAGATAATGATGCAATTTCATTCTTTTGCATATGGATATCCAGTTTTCCCAACAACATTTGTGAAGAGACTGTCCTTTTCCCATTGTGCATTTTTGACGCTTTTGTGAAAAATTAGTTGACTGTATACGTGTGTGGGTTTATTTCTGGGATCTCTGTTCTGTTTCATCCATCTATGTGTCTGTTTGTATGCCAGTATCATACTGTTTTGATTACTATAGCTTTGTAATATAATTTGAAATCAGGAAGTGTGATGCCTCCAGCATTGTTCTTCCTGCTCAAGATTGCTTTAGCTATTCGGGTTCTTTTGCAGACATATGAATTTTAGGATTATTTTTTCTATTTCTGGGAAAAATGGCATTGAAATTTTAACAGGGAAGATTAATTTTGATCCTGCAAACTTGTTAAAATCACTAATTAGTTCTAGGAGATTTTTTAGTGGATTCTTTTGGTATTTCCAAATAGAAAACATGCATTTTGTGAATAGAGACAATTTTATGTCTTCTTTTCCAATATTTATTCCATTTTTTTCTTTTCTTGCTATATTGCACTGGCTACGTGTGGTAGAAAGCCTGAAATTAAGAGTCAGTATTATGTGCTGCCTTGACATCCAATGTATTAGTTCCTAGGTCTGCCATAAAAATAATATTTACCAACTAGGTAGCTTAAAAAGACAAAAATTTACTGTCCCGTAGTTCTGGAGGCTAGAAATCTAAAACCAAGGTGTTGGTACAGCCATGCTCCCTCTGTGATTCATAGGGGAGAAGTTTTCCTTGCCTCTCCTAGTTTCTGGTGTTTGTAGGCATTCCTTGGCATCCATTCACTTATAGATGCATCACTCCACTCTCCGTCTCCCTGAGTTTCATCACTTTTCCTACAAATATTTTAAAGAAATATTTTTAGATACATACACATTTAAGATGCTACGTCTTGGAAGAAAAAACCTTTTCTCATTGTGTAATGTCTCTTTTTAATCCCTGGTAATCATTCCTATTATGAAATCTACTTTGCTTGATATTTTTACTCCTGCTTTAGTTTGGTTAGTGTTTGCATAGTATATCTGTCACCACTCTAACTTTCCACCTCTTTGTCTTTAGATTTAAAATGGGTTTCTTGTAAACAGCATATAGCCATGTCTTACATTTTTATCCAGCTTTACAATTTCAGTCTTTTAAATGATGTTTTAAAATCATTTACATTTAATTATTGATACTGTTGGATTAAAATCTACCAATGTGCTAGATGTTTTCTATTTTTTCCATTTTTTTTATTACTTTTTCCTGCCTCCTCTTGGATTAATTGAGCATTTTTTATTATTCCATCTTGTTTCTTCTGTTGTCTTATTATTTATACCTCTTTCTGTTTTTCACTTTCATAATTTAGTCATTCCCTAAGGTTTACAATGTTCGGGTTTACACTTAGATAATACTATGCTATTCCATGTATAATGTAAGAAATTTGTGAAATACCCAGTTCATCTCTTCCATCCTTTGTGCTACTTTTGTCATTCATTTTATTTTTCTATATGCTATAAACACATAATATATCACTATCATTTTTGTTTTAAATAATCATTTACCTTTTAGAGCGATTAAATGTAAGACAAAAAATTATGGTAGACAGAATTCTAACATAACTTCCAAGAATCCAGCCCCCTGGTGTATAGACCCTGAGTTGGGAAAGATCTATGTATATGAAGAGATATCACTCCCAGGGTTGTGTTATATTATATGGCAGAAAAGATTTTATGGATGTAATTAAGTTCCATAATCATTTGACTTTGAGTTAATCAAAAAGGATATTATTCTGGGTGGACCTAACTAAACCTGGCTAGGTCATTAACAGCAAGTTTCTGAGAGATCCTCCCACTGGCCAGGGAGAGGCAAACAGCCATGTTGTGAACGACATATGGAGGGACCACATGGTGAGAATCTGAGATTGGCCTCTAATAGCTGAGAGCAGTCCCCTGCTGACAACCACAAGATAATAGGGACCTAAGTGCTTCATCTTCAAGGAACTGAATTCTGGCAATAATTGGGGAGTCTGGAATAGGAGCCCGAGCCTCAGATGAGATCTCAGTCCTGGCCTTGTAAGATCCTGAGCAGAGAACCCAGTTATGCCATTCCCAGACTTGTGACCTACAAAACTGTGAGATAAATGGGTGACATTTTAAACCACTAAATCTGTGGTAATTTGTAATGCACTAATAGAAAACTAAGACAAAAATAATTTTATTTTACCTTCATTTATTCCATTAACTGTTCTTCATTTTTTTTTTTTTTTTTTTTTGGAAGAGGAGAGGCAGGTGTGTCAAAGCATTTTTTTTTTTAATTTTAATTTTATGTGAGTATGTGCTTGCATGTGTTCTATTTCTGATCCATCTCCAGTTTTAGGTTTTCCACGTGAGCTAAACATCAGAGAGGGCTTGTCTCTTACTATTATCTTACTAGCTATTAATGGCTCAATGCTATAGCCTGGCAGGGGTTAGATATGAAGTGTGTGTGTATGTGGGGGAGGGGAAGATAGGATCTGTTATTCTCAGTAAGTCTCAGTCTTAGGTGGGCACCAAGTCACTGGGTTTTAGAGATGTCTCAATGCTCTCAACTCTCCCCACCTCATTTAGGTCTGACCTGGCGTGTATTCTTGACTCTATCCCAGGATTAGAGAGCTGGTTTTATTTATTTATTTATTTGTACTGTTCCCTTCTCCTAGTGCCTTGTGGGTGACACTGCTTGTAGCCCTTCCACAGATTAAGTGGAGGAGGATCCCTGTGGAGTTTTAAATCCCTCCTATGGTGGCTGCTGCTCCCTCTTCCAAGGGCTGCGCCATCAGGGAGATTTGCTCAGGACTCTCTTTCAACAGTGCATGCTTGGCCAACCTCCCAACAGTTCCCAGTCACCCTCACTGAACTCTTCTTACCAGCGCCCAGCTGCCTTTCCCCCAGGTAAGCCAATGCTCACATCTTGCCTCTCCCTGCAGTTTCCTTACTCTGCTTAGATTTGGGGCCAATTGGTTGCCCTACAACTTCAGCTCTCTGAGAGCTTGAGAAAAGTTGTAAACTTGCTTTCTGTTCAGCTCTTGTAATTTTGGGAGTAATGGTCTTTCAGGTTCCCTAAATCATTTCTTTCTTTTTTTTTTCTTTTATGTAATTACAATGGCCCATGGCAGCAGAATGTAAGAATCAATTTAAAGAGTAAGGTAACGAGTAAAGCAGCAAACATTCTCAATCTTGCTCTAAATGGAATTATTCAAATTTTATTTTATCAGGAGACCCCAGTATGAGAAAATATTCAGTCACACTTTGATGCCTTGACTATTCTGGGATATTGCTCAGAGTACTGTCTGGGCGTATAATCAGTAAGTTCATTATTAAGTGCCATTGTGAACATTGAGGTTGATACACCTCTGTGGAAAGGAACTTATATTGGTCACATTTTATCTTGATGAACATGGAGCTGTGTTTCAAACCAGGGGGTAGGGGGAACGATTTCCTCAACCTGCCTATCTTGTAATACAGGTTTTATGTGATCCAGCTGCTTCTGACATCAGATCCTTTATCTTCCATTCAATATTCACCTCCTGTGGCGCCTCTTCACAAAAGCAGTCCAACAGCACAGCTGTAGTTAATAAACTGAAGGAGGCTACCCATTACCAGTTACAGACATTTCTGTTGCTTGGGGCTTTCAGTATTTCATTATCTCTGCATCAGCACCAGTAGTCTCACAACTGAAAAGCCATCAAAATAATGCAGCTTGAAATGATAAATGAAAGGAATGTAACAACTACAGCACTGAGCATTTGATTCTCTGGACTTTTATTTTTATTTTTTTGCAAGGATGTATTTGTTTATTTGTACACTTTCCTTTTTGGCACTCATATTCCACCACTCAAACAGTCCATCTAGATGTGATGGTGGGAGTGTGTCTCATCATTCTTTCTCATTAGAAAAAGATGTGAGACATTCTCTGTGAATAGGACTATCTACAACATTTCAATTTTCCAAGCAAATATCTTGAGATAAAGTGAAAAAGGAAAAAGGTGCTATAATACTGTAAAGAGTGTGTGTGTGTGTGTTTTGCTTGTTTTTGGATCAATTTAGTATTTAAAAGTCGTAGTAAGTTTGTCTTCTTCTATATTCCTTTGAATTAACACCAACATTCTCAAGCACTCCACCTCACCAGATTCTATACCTGAATGGATACCTCTATTAAGTAATTGTGTACATAATCCCCATTAATGCCCTCATTCCCCACTTTAATGAGTTTAAGTCCATTGTCTATTATTAGAGTTACTCATCTGCCTTAATCTCCCAAACCCATGCATCTCTTTTGCTTCATTGTATTCATTTGGCAAAAATCATATAGCAATGAAATCCACTTACCTACCTCCAAACCAACTGTTCCCATGCAGCTGAACACGGCTATATAACCATAACGACTAGTTTCACTAAATTCATAATCATAAGTTCAAATGACCCTCCGTGCTGCCTAATAATATGACTATATTTTCCTGCCCCGTTTATTCTCCTTCTTTCCTAAATAACTGGGTCATATCTTTTTCTCTTTCCTCAAAATTCCAATCCTCTTCTCCCATCATTAGTCTCAGTTTGTTCCTGTTTCTCTGCAAAGATTAACACAACTTCCAAAGTTAATTTCTACATACTACCTACCAGTGTCTACATGAATGAACAGCATTGTAGGGGAGGAAAAAGATTCCCTTGACTTCTTAGGGTCCCTGGCTGGGTCTAAAAATTAAACTGACAAGGACATATTTACAGGAGAAAGACATAAATATTTATTTAATATAAGTTTTACATGACATGGGAGCCTTCATGAGGAAACGAAGACCCAAGCAGATAGTTAGACCTATGTACACTATGCTAGGTTTGATGAAGAGTGGACAGTCGTGGAGGAATATGGTAGGTTAAGGAGTATGAGGTAATTGTAATAAACTGGGGGAAACTTAGCAAGGCCTGTTTGTTAGGATTTTTCTTGATGTCCCTTTGTCTTCAGAGATAAAGATGCTCCATTCCTCTGGGTATAGAGAGGGCATCTCTCACATGTAGGTTTTACGGCCTGTTTTAGGGAAGAAGGGGAGTGAGGAAGAAGGTCGGAGTGACCTTCCTGCTTCTGTTCAAATTCCTTCTACTTAAAAGTTTAAACACGCCAAGAGGACATATTTTGGGGAAGCGTGTCCTGAATCTGATCACTGCCTTCCCTTCTCCTAATATAGGTGAATAATTTCCAAGTTTATGTAAAGCTAGTCCCTCCTTTTATATGCTATATGCAATCCCCTCTTACTTTCATAATTCTCTCTATTTTGTTTTTATATCAATGATTCCCTCTCTTCTGAATCTTCCATCAGTTTACTAACTTGCCGTCTTATTTCATCCTTAAAAAAAAAAAAAACAGGGCCGGCCCTGTGGCTTAGCAGTTAAGTGTGCGTGCTCCGCTACTGGCAGCCCGGGTTGGGATCCTGGGCGTGCACCACCTCACCGCTTGGCCGGCCATGCTGAGGCTGCGTCCTACATACAGCAACTAGAAGGACGTGCAACTATGACATACAACTATCTACCGGGGCTTTGGGGGAAAAAAGGAGGAGGATTGGCAATAGATGTTAGCTCAGAGCTGGTCTTCCTCAGCAAAAAGAGGAGGATTAGCATGGATGTTAGCTCAGGGCTGATCTTCCTCACAAAAACAAAACAAAACAAAAAAACAAAAAATAAAAATAAAAAAACAAATTCTCTTGACCCATTACACCTTCATCATCCAGTAAAAACTTTTCAGAGAGTTACCTATTCTCATTGATTCTATTTCCTTTCCTACCACTTTTGTAAATTAACTCCAGAAAGCATTTTGATCCATCACTGTGCTGAAACGACTCATCTGAAGGTTGCTAAAGACCTCCACATTGTACAGTCAAATGATCAATATGTTGCCCTCATATTACATGACCTACATGTAGCATTTCACACAATTGATAACTTATCCTAGAAACTCTTTCTTTGCTTATATTCCTGAATGACACACTCGGCTTCCTCCTAACTGGCGGATCACTCCTTTGTATGTTTCTCCTCTTTTCTGCAACCTGTTAATGTTGGAGTACCCTGGGAATCATTCCGTCGTCCTCCCCTGCTCTCTATCTGCACTCAATTTCTTATATATATTATCCATTCTCATAGTGATAAATATGTGCTATAGGCTCTGAAATTCATATCTCTAGCCCAGACCTCTCTTCTCTACTCTCAACTCATCATGCAACAGCTTCCTAGACACCTCTAGTTAATTTAATATCCTAACAGATATTGAAAAGTTAGCATGTTTAATGCTAAACTCTCACTCTTCCCCTCAAATTTTATTCCCTCTGCAATTTTCCCCAGCTCAATGAAGAGTTCCCTTCTTGTTTCTAGTTATTCACACCAAAAACCTTGACGTTCTCCTTGACTCCTCTCTTTTTCTCATAATCTTCATCGATTTATCAGGAAATGCAATTAGCTTTAGTCTCAAAATATATTCAGAATCCCAAACTTCTCACCACCTCCACTACAATTAGTGTGGTTTGAATCATCCTTATATTTTTCAGTGTAACCAAAAATGTTAGGAGAGGTCTTTTAACTTGAGCAATTTCATTTCAGAGAATGTCTATGACTTTGCTATTCTCTTTAAGATCAAATCTCTTATATTTTGGTTCTCTGTGAGATTAAAATTATTTATAAACAAAGGATATATGGGTATCTCTCCTAAGCTCCAACAATAACATTATCAAAGAGATTTTGTTTTCATCCACAATTAACACTGATTTACTAAGTACCTACTATGAGTCAAGAATGATCCTAGGTGATGGGAATCTGGCCACAAACATTAAACAGTCCTTGATCTCAAAAAGTTCTGACTCTAGTGCATGTTACAAAGTACTAACCAGATAAATGAAATGGGCAGTATAGAGAGAGTGCTTTTATGTTGTAAGTACAAAGTGGAATAGAAATCCATAGCATCCCTGCTTAATTCAGTATTGGAGGCCCAGGACATTTCATAATCTCTTGGATTCAGCCTTTTTTGTCCCTTCAATTTTCTAAATGAGAAACACTGTAATAAATGATTTTTAGCCTTTAGCCTGAATAGTCTATAGTTTTAAATTTTTTAAAAAAGGTGTATCGGGGCCGGCCCAGTGGCGCAAGCGGTTAAGTGCGCGCGTTCCGCTGCGGCGGCCCGGGGTTCGCTGGTTCGGATCCCGGGCGCGCACCGACGCACTGCTTGGCAAGCCATGCTGTGGCGGCGTCCCATATAAAGTGGAGGAAGATGGGCACAGATGTTAGCCCAGGGCCGTCTTCCTCAGCAAAAAAAGAGGAGGATTGGCGGATGTTAGCACAGGACTGATCTCCTCACAAAAAAAAAAAAAAAAAAAAAAAGGTGTATCAAATGAGATTCTACTATTACCACTTTCAAAGGTCATGAATAAAGACAATGTACCCATTTCTCTAACCACATAGTTGGAAGTGGTCTACTAAAAACCTAAAGAGGGAAGTTCTGCCTATAAATAGGAAGGTAGAGAAAACTGTCTCTATTCAAGTAGAATAATTTAGTATTGCATGATTAAAGTGTTCTGGAACAAGAACCCAGAGATGTGACTCATCATTTCCCTTGGCAGGAATTATTTCAGTAGCTCTGTGTTTCATTCTCATTCCAAGAGAAGCATTCGAATCAATCCACTCAAAGAAATGATGATAAATAAATTATGTGTCAGGTACTGTGCTAGGTTCCCTGGGAGAGGCAAAGATAGTCAGATGTAGTCCTACACTAAAGATTTCGTAGTACACAGGGAAATACGAACGCACACAGGTTAGGTGCAATATGAAGTAGACACTCCTAGCACAAAATACAAAGAACCCCAGGGGGCTGAGAAAGAAATGCTGCTGAAGAACCATGGGGAGGCTTTTTCTTGAACTTTCTCTCCTAGTCCCTTGCAGCTAGACTCTCCCAGACACCTGAGTGGGGATTTAATCAGAACAAAACACTATGAAGAAGTAGCACATAGAGACTCCATGGGCCTTGGAGTGGCAGTGGTAGTAAAGAAGAGAGTGGTATGACGCTCAGTGTCTGTGCCTAACAGAGGCCGTGGTGAGTCGTCGCTGGAACTCCCCAACACTGTGGTTAGTATATTCTTGATGAGCAGCCTACAAGCCTGACTCTCTGTCCCTCGTGGAGATTATGTGAGCTTCCCAATACCCTTTATTCAATTGGTCTTCTGCCTAAATGAACCAGAGGGCTTTCTGTTTCCTGCAGCTGATATTTAAGCCACAAGTAATTAAGTGCATGGGCTTTGGAATTATAATTTGTGTTTGAACCCTTTCTTTTCCATTCATTTGTTATACACTTATGGGTAACTTACCTTTATCTCTTTAAGACTCAGTCTCCAGTTTTATATTTGGAATAATAATAATAGCAAATTCATAGAATTGATACATGTATTGAATGAGTTAATACATATAAAGGACTTAGCACCATGTGTATCACAGTAACTGCTCAATAAAAAATAGTTATGGGGCCAGCCTGGTGGCGTTCAAGTTAAAATTGCACACTCTACTCCAGCGGCCCAGGGTTCGCAGGTTCAAATCCCAGGCACAGACCAACGTACCGCTCACCAAGCCATGCTGTGGCAGCGTTCCACATACAAAATGGAGGAAGATGGGCACAAATGTTAGCTCAGGGCCAATCTTCCTCACCAAAAACAAAAAAAACAAAAAGCAAAACAAAACAAAAATAGTTATTATTATATGAGTTGTAATCCCAACTAAATTAATGTATTCCTGACTCCAAAACACATACTTTTTGACTATTACACACTATTTCTCATGTATTTTAACCTTCCTAATCTGTCCTTTGGAATTTGGAGCACATTTTTAAGAAGTTCTCCTTACTGAGAATGGATCATTTATTTTATACTCCTGCAATTAGGGATCATTGCCTTCAAAAATGAAAGCGTGTAGTAAATATTGTCATGTTTTGGACTTTATTTTTCCTTCATTGCTAGGATTATCATCATTACAAATTCCTTACTGATGAAAAAAGTGTACTAATTTAAAATAAATTAAACTCAAATTGACGAAAAAGGAGAAAAACCTATAACTACTATGTCTAAGATTGCCCTTTTACCAGTTGAGTGTAACAATATCCTGCAGAGTACGTGAGATGTACCTGGTCCCAGGCAGAGGCATTTAGATGAGTTTCTTGTTACAGATACTGATTATCACTGAAAAATAATGTAACAGAGACATTAAAAGATTCATGGTGCTTCAAAGAGATACTTCTCATTTTGACATTCGTTAAGGTTTGATTCATGAGTTTTCAAAGCAAAACCAAAGTAGACACTTTGCAGTGATTTATTTTTAAATACACACACACATACACAAAAACCCACCAAGAACATCTCCATTTTGAATTGAGTGAATTTTATATCAATGGTGTAGAACATCTTATCAAAAATAAAACACATCAGGTTTATTGGGAATTATTTAGTTTCTTTGACATTATTTCCATTCGTTTTGAAAATTTCTTGTTTTAAAACTATTTAAAATACATCTGATCAGGACATGATTTATCAATATCTGAGTATTCCTTTCCATTGCCTTTTGTTTTCCCTGCTCTGATCCCTTCCCCATATTCCCATCTAATTAGAATTTTATTTACCCAGACAGACACAGGGCAGACTAGATGAAGGAGGGAAGATTATATTTAGCTAGAGAAGATAGATTTATCTACCTAGTAAAGAGCTGGGAGTAAAGGAGATGGGAAATCTAAACAGAGGAAGAGATGTTGAAATGCTTCATGAATTAGTTATTGGGTGAATTTAGAAGAGTTGATAAAGGAGATACCCTGAAACAATTTTATGCCATGAGAGGATTAAGGAGGAAAGGGAAGAGGACTCGAAGAGTGTTACAATGTATAACAAACTGAAACTGTTTAAAATCTTTCAAGCAACATGTAGACATAGGTTTTCTTTTATAAAAGATTTGATTATTGAGCTGTATTTATTTACCAATTTTGGGAGCTCTTCTTACAAAACTATGTCTATTCACCCTGGGAGAATATTTAAAAAAGAGTTTGATTTTTTTTTTTTAATTCTTTGAGTATGTGAGTTGGGAAATAGTTAACTGAAAGTGATAGCCTTTACTCTGTTTTTGGAACGTACCTGAGCAAATCCATACCTCTAATTCTAAGCATAACAAAAGAATCTTGATGAGGCAATTCCAAGGGGTTCCTTGGAATAATTATATTTATTAAAGATATTTCTATAAATATAAATATGTTTATATAAATAAGTTTCCTTGGTATAATACTTTGAAATTTTGAGCAAGATTCTCCTGTTTCTTTGAAGAGTTAAAACAATATTGTCCCCACGACCCCCAAAATAATGATGACTCAGTGTTGGAGTAGGTCATCGAGAGGATGTGACTGTCAACTGACCCATGAGTAGGACCCAGGCAAGCGGAGGCTCCTCACTCCCTCTGCTGTTTTTAGAATGTACATTCTGCCCGCCATTCCCATAGTGGGAGCCTCTTTCAAGGACACAGCCTTGAGAGAGCAATGTGTTGTTGCGACCATCCAGACAGTATATGTGACTGAACCTTGCTAAGGCCTCTGTATAAACTTTTAAGATTCTGGCAGGCAGGGGTGAAGATCTAATTATCTTGCAGCCTCTCAAGACAAACCTCCTATGTAAGTTCTCTTGCTTATTAAATACGCCACCTACCAATCTGGAGTGGTCTACCCTTTCTCTCGTCTCTCCTTGCCCTCGGTATATGGGGGCCAGTTTCAGATTTCACCTGGGGAACTCCTGAGGTTGGAAACCAACACTCAGCTAACTTAGGACGCTATCATTTTAACAGACTTTGTAAGTAGTCTTTGGGTGGTGAACATGATGTAATCTATACAGAAATCGAAATAAAATGATGTACACTTGAAATTTATGTGTCATAAACCAATGTCACCACAATAAAAAAATTAATTAATTAAATTAAAAAAAAAAGAGAGACTAAAGGAAAGCACTCAGAGCTGCTACTCTCTATTAAGCTCAAGAGCTATTTAACAAGTGAGAGATCAGAAATGCATGAACAGATGATAGGCCTTATTTTAACAGGCCTTATAAAAAGTTCTGCCTTTTTAAAATAATATTTACCAGGATATATGACTATGTTTTCTTCACTCCAACAATCACTCCCTCCCTGCTCCATGTTGAGAATGATAACTTTGGAGATAAGAATTTGCCATTTCCTGGATTATATTTATGTGGAAAGCAGGAACATGGACACAGAATCCTCAAAATAGTCTGAGGCTTTGATTAAGAGTCAAGTCCTTAGATTCAAAAATGAGTAACCCAAAGAAAAAGAATACATGACTTACAATATATTTTGTATATATCTAACAACTTATTTACCTGAATTTTTTTATCGTTATATTTAACACATATGTTTATATACATATATATATCAATTATATCCTTAATTTGTATTAATTTGGTTAAATTGAAATTTATTTACTCAATTGATACTCATATTATTTATATTTATATTATTAGAGTTACTTAATTCTTCAAATATTATTCCATATGCAAATTGAGTTCATTTGCCTTGGCTAAAACTCATCTGATGATCATTCTTAAAAATTTCTGCCATCTTGCGCCAGTTTGTAGAACAGTTTCATCGTTAAATTTAGGCATAACTCTAACATATAAGTCATAGCAGCCTGAGTGCTAATATTTAAAGGAAAGCAGCACTTTACATATACTATTTTACCTTTATAACAATATTTTGAAGCAGAAAAAAATATTATTGCTATTTTTACAAATGAAAGCACAGGCTTAGGAGGGTTAAATTAGTGTAATGACACACACCTACTGAATGGGCGAACCAGGATTAAATAGCAAATAAATCTGACTCAAAGCAACAAAATGCAAATACATACAGGCAAAAACTATTAAGCTGTTTTATCTTATATGTTTCTATATCTTATTTTCCCCTCTAGACTCCAAGTAGCATGAATGTAGAAAACATTCCATTCATTAACATATTTTCTTTCCCATAGAAATGAGTTCTTTTTAAAACACTTTATAGAGCACAATAACTACCTGTTGGCTTGAGTGATGATATTCCCCAAAGGCTAGCTGCAAATAACCTCTAATTAAAATGTGTGTGTGTGTTTAATCTCTTTACCCTATAATCCATTTTGCCTTTTTTAATATTCACATTGCCTATTCATTTCATATGTTTATTTATATGGTCCCTGGCAATTTTTTTTCAAACTATTTCGTGTTTTGTGATTTCTTTTCTTACTTCAAGTTTAAGCTCCCTGAGAAATATGTGCTTGGTCACAGGGAATGAGCTTATGACTCAAACTACTTTAGTAGCTTCCCATATATTTTATATACTACGTGCAACTATGCAGAAGAAAAGTGGATACTGTTAGAGTGAGAAGGAAACTTAACAATGAAGAAGCCAAATCTTATTGTTTTTACACATGTAAATATGCTAATGGTTAGGATATTTTTAGTTGCAAATCACAAAGAGGATCACTCAAACTGGTCTAAATCTGAGTGCATTTTTTGACCCATATCACTAGAATGTGCTGATGCAAGGATGGCTTCAAGCATGATTGGATGCAAGTGTTCAAATGATGTGGTCAGTACTCTGTTTTTCTTTATAGTTCAGTTATGAAGTGATATGATATGATGTGGTGATGTAGTAATCAATTTTTTAACCTAAGGAAATTTCTTTTCCAATGGTGACCAAATTGACAACTTCCTGTGTACATTGTATCATTTTACTGTTTAAATAATCCCCAAGGAGGGAGCGCTTCTTATTCCTAAGTGTTCCAGTTAAAGTGTCAGGATTTATATTAATTGAGTTTGATGGACCTATTTGGACGCACATGAGTTTCCCAGATACAAACTTGAATCAAGGGTATGCAACGCTTTAATTGTCCAGACCTGGGGTGCATTCCCTCTCTTGGCATCCTGGAGTAGGGTTATCCACATGTCAACTATATGGACTGAAAAAGGGCAGGTGCTGAAATCCCAGATTCAGGCTTTGTGCCAGATAAATAAAAGTGTCATGGATTACGAGGGGCAGTCTGCTTATAATGTGGCAGACAGATTAAAGTAGTGCTTTGGAGAACCTCCTGAAGTATTTATGATAAACAAACTCTTGGAAACCTTCCTACAGATCTACCAATCATGTGCCCCAGGACCTCTAGGCAATCAAGGCTATCATTATGCTCCTGTCTGGTGAGTAACTGGAGGCTCTGCAGATGCTTTTTAATTTCTTAGATGATGTCACAGCGACTATAAAAGAAAACCATATGATTTCTGACCAACCTTACTTCTAACTCAACACTCGGAAGAGAGAGAATTCTTCTCCAAGGGTAATTCCAAAAAAAGAAAACAAAGCAAAGTTTGGGCAAACCAGATCAGAAACATTTGAATGTAAACCTAGCCATGACTCAAGGGCTGGCCCATATAATCGCTGAATGCAAGAAGATTTTCAAAGTACTGAAGGAAATGAGCCAATGTTGGAATTTGTCCTATTCTGAACAAGAGCTGAAGCCCTTCACTCTGGAATCACTGGAATACCTACATAATGACAAGTTAGCTGGTAATCACCACTTCCTCCAGGATTGCGTGGAGAACCTGCTTACAGAAGCCAAAGAAAAATTTAAAGGCTGGGCCAGCTACTCTATTTCTGAGCCGGCTGAACTGTCTTATAAGAAGGTGAGTAGAGGACCCCATCTAAAGATTTGGAGGTCCATCATCAAAGACCCTATTATTTCTGAGGAAATCTTAAAGTGCCTACTGAAGGAGCAATACCTCCAAGATTTAGGCCTGTTGGATTAAAAAGTGATTGAAATCCTGGACAGACAAAATGAAATTCATCAGTATGTTCAAAATAATATGGTACCTTATCTTGCTCAGAACTTGTTTTGAGAACATGGAGGACTAATTTACCCAAGAAATTATATGCTCTTTTACTCAGCTCCATGGATCCCAGCAGGAAACCTGTGGTGGGTGTGAGGGTTAATGCCTCTGTCCTGGTATCTGAATATTGAATGTACAATGCTAAGAGTGAACCATAATGTAAACTATGGACTTTGGGTGATTACAATGTGTCAATGCAGGTTCATTAGTTATAACAAAGCTACCACTTTGGTGGGGGATGTTGATAATGAGGGAGGCTGTGCACATGTTTTTGCTGTGAATCTAAAACTTCTCTAAAAAGATAAAGCCTTAAAATTTTATATATGTATGTATAATACACACACACACATACATACACACACTCACACACACTCTTGTATTTATACCTAATTATTCCTTTGAGTTTTGTACTTCAAGACTTCCTTTTCCTATTGCACATAAACTTTACATGAATACACTCTAATTTTAAAAATAGGAAGAGGTTTATAACATGATCCATATCTTTACAGAATATAATGTGTAAGTACACTACTAATTGTTTAGAATAAGAGAAAGTCTGGCCTCTGTTCCTTTTTATTGCAACTCACTCCCACCCTTAAAACCACATATTGTAAAGTGTATCATTCTAGCATCAACTAAAATCAAACTATTGATTTGTTAAAGGCAAAAATTGAACTGCAATTCACTCCAAGGTCTAACTGCAACTGAGCCACTCACGAACAACCAGGAAACCCTGGCAAAGGCTCAGGAAACATGAAAATTCTCTCTGAACAAAGTTCTGGTTAGGAAATGATGCTGAGAAAGTTACAAGAGAGAAAGTTACAGCGACAAAAAGATGCTCATAAGCAAAGCCAAAGTCACTCATTTATTCAAAAAAAAGGTCTTTTTCCTCACTGTATAGCTTTCCGATTGAAAAGAGTCTTTGAAGAGAGAAGTATTCAAAGGATGTGAACATTCTAATGAACTCAAGTCACCCAAAGCAATATGGCCACAACTTACTCAGGTGACTGCCTGCCTAGATTGTAAACTCTTCAAGTCGGGGCTCATCCCCTGTACAGGTTTCGCCCACTATCTGAAAGTTCACTCTATCCCACTTTGCTTTTAGGAAAGACCTACCTTAGTATCTGTTTTTGCTAACTGAAAGATCCAAAGAGGATTTTTGCTTTTATGAAAAAAGGAGAAAAGCAAAAACAGCGGTCAGCATTGGTTCTGCAGTGAGCCCTTATAGAGGCAGCAGGCACCAGAGTAGCAAGAGTCGCACCACCAAGCTCCTTCCCCGGGAACTACACTCAGCATCTCAGCATCAAGCCGCCATAGCTGTGAACTGTGTCTGTGGGCATCTGTGCTTTATCTAGATTTATTTTGGTAAGTTAATTTCAGGGTCTGGGAACACTCAAAAAATTTTACCATATAAATTAATGGTAATTGCTTCTTTGCTTATGTGATTTCAGCTTACAAAAGTTTGCATAGGAATGCTCTACTTTCAGATAGCGGGGGAAACCTATATATCTTTATAACCTCATACAGCAGCTTTCAGTGTTTTGCACTTGTAGGCATCTAATAAATTATTTGCTAAACTGAAAAGAAAGAGGGGGGAGTGGAGGAGGTGATAATACCCCAAAGGAAACATTTTACTGAAAAAAATGGAATGAAACCTAAGGCCTACCACAGATATTGGTGTCCAGAAGGAAGAAATGGTTGTTTAAGGTCATACAAATTTAATAACGCTAAATATCCCCTTACACTCTTGCTCTAAATTTCTTAGAGTTTTTACCGCTGTAATGATTTTTCCCAGGTGAAATTAGAAGTTTTTGTTTTTTATGATTACAAGTAAGGATAGCATAAAGTAAAAGAGTAAAAATATGTTTATTATCAGTTACATATTCATTCAGTTTTTCTGAGCTGAACCAGACATGCATAATATCTTGATGGTATTTTGGGGTAAAATACAAATGTTATTTTTTTTCAGAGAACACAGATTATTTATGGCCTTCAATAACTTGAAAAGAATCACCTTTATAAAATAGCCAATTTTTTTTTACAGCAGATGTACAAAGTCAATCCTGAATTCCCAAATTTTATACTTTAAGATGTCATTGTAAAACATAATCTAGGACAAAAGAGGGAGTTTAAATTTTTCTCTTCTAAACCTTGGTTTAGAATCCAAATGGTTACAATCCAAATCTAGATTTTAAGTACAATAAAAGCAAAATTTAAAAAATGTTTTTTATTAAATATAATTTCAAATAAAAGATGAAAACCAATATTTATTGAGCAGCCTCTTGTATCTTATATCATTTACATACTTGATCTACTTTAATCCTCATAACAAACTCAGGTAGAAAGAATTATTTTCTTATTTAACGAGAACCAAAGAGAGTAAGGAGCTCGTGTGCAATGGGACGTTTGTTGTGTGGAAACTGGCGAAGGCACTCCCCCCTGAGGGCCCCAGAGCTGAGGGACAGGAAGCACAAAGACCACCAGAATGTCACTGGAGTGATGGTAAGAGAGGCCACTCCTGGGTCTGGCTGTTGGTTTCTGGACCTATGTCTGCTGCTTGGGAACACAGACCATCTGTTCAGTGAGTATGCTGCATCCTCCTATTCACAGAATATTGCCTCTGATCTGGTGTTTCAGTGGCTTTAACAGGCCATTCTAATGTATCAGACTGGCACCTCCTAGGTGGTGCATTATGCAATACAACCTGTGGATCCTAACATATGGAAATACTTTAATACCTTCTTCACACCTGGCAAGATGCTATACATCTATATTGGTGACCAGCAACATAAATTTTCTCCAGGCATCCCAAGAGAAAAACCATACAGTACTGGGATGGTTTAGCCTCTGTAGAACAGTCAGAAGATATCTCCAAACCAGAAATACTACACATGGTGGACTCCTGGGAGAAGGAAAGGAAAGGCTTTCTGTGGCCAGGAGCTGAGATGAAATGGTGTTAGGTACCAGAGTTTACTGGAAGATGACCGCTTTGACGATGTCATTTGATAAAAGGTGAACAATGGTGTGGGTTCACGATGTACTAAATGTGAGTTGCTGACATCTTAAAAAGGGCTGATTGCCTTAAAATCGTAATGGAGTTCTCATTTGCTGAAGGAAAACCTAACTATCTGAACTCATGAATCAGCTGCTGTTCCAAGTTTCTTTGTAGCCCTTCTCATAGAACTGATTCCTTTTTGCCTAGAAGAGAGGAATTCTTTTGTTGCTCTTAGTAAAGCAAACTCTCGTACTGATGAGACTGCAAAACAGTGAAACGATTCTAAATATGGTACTACAAAGAACATTTAAATGGCAAAACTAGATGTGGTGGAGTCCATTTGGGGCATTAAAGCAAATTGGTCAGCTTGTTTAAAGCCCAGTTGATGGCTTCATTACAATAAGAAAAAAAATAAGGGCATGAATTTTTTTCTAAATGGTTTTTATAGACCAAAAATACAAATTTGCACAAAGAAAAATTATTAACTATGTTCCACTCAGAATTTTGCAGTCAAACCTGACTTCTCAGTAAATGCATGTACTACATGTATTGCAATATTCTTATCATTATCTCTTCATTCTATGCTGATTTGATATTCAAAGGACCAAATTCCTTTCCTTTAGAAGTTATATTTGTAGTTTTATTGAAGAAACTATGGATGAATTTAGAAAAGAATTTTTTCTTATTCCCTCATTTAGCCATAAACAGCCAAGTGATATAGAGAACAAACAGGTGTTAACCAAACTTGAGATGAGTGGTAGTGTAAAATCCTCTTAATGGTGCTTATACACAGAATATAGACTATATTTTAGACATTCTACAAGAATTTACACACATAGGATTTGTAAACCTTTTCCTTCAATGTATTTAAAATGGTGCTTGCATAATTTTCTGAACTTCTAAATTTGCAAAAAAAATCATTTATTGTATATTCTAGAGTTTATTTTAATTGCTTCAAGGTAGTCATTATAATCTTTGAAAGTAAATATAACCAATGCTGTTTTTATGATCATTGTTAATTTTGGTGTTTTGTAATTTTAAATGATTCTCACTTAATCTGAGCAAAATAATTATAAATATGTTTATTAAAACTTTGAAGTGTGTGTGTGTGTCAGTGTTTGTGTGTATACACACACCTTAAATACACTCTCTCCCTTCTTAGAAGTTATCAGGTCAAGGCAAATTTCTATTATTTTTAAATATGTTTTTTAAAAAATTATGTGGCAATGATGTTATGCACAAATATAAAAATTATTGTTAAAGCTATACAGTTACAGATGTATAAAACTTTAAAATTTCAAAGCATTTTACATTATATCAGAATAACAGATCTGATATACGTGATGATGATGATGACGACGACAATGATCTTACAGTTGAAAAAGCATTCTCAGAGAGGTTAAGTGACTTGGAAAAGTTCCCTACTAATATTTTATAGAGTAAATTAAGAGCTACTTTTCTAACTTCAAAATCACAATATATTCTCATGGCAAAATAAAAGGTCTAAATGTATGTATAATCCATCCTTACTGCCTTTGCTGTTGAGCCACGTTTTCAGTGTTTTTGTTTGTTTGTTTTTGGGGGTACTGATTTATGGAACATTTATTGAAGCTCATTAATTCTGACTTGAGAAGAGACTGTTAAATCCTAGAGGACTAGAAATCTTGTCATATAAGTTTACGACTAAAGGAATCGAATGAGCTTGGCTTAGAGAAGCCTAGGATAGACATGACAGCTGGGGGTATTTGATAGACTGTCAGAACAAAGAGGTCTTATACTTTTCCTCAAGAAAGCAAAACTTAAAAAATGTGTAGAAATTACCTAGAAGGAGGCTGTGTCTCAAAATGAGGAACTGTCTTATAATTAGAAGAATCTGACAGTGGACTTGTCTTACCAAAATCTATAGCAGGAGATTTTTCAAGCTAAAATGGCATAGCCCTCTGGCAAAGACTTTAAAAAAAAAAGAAGGGGGTTCCTGTGGTAAGTGGAAGATTGGATTTAGGGGCTATTATGGGGTTGCCCAAGCAAATTGTTAGAATCATAGAATGTTAGAGATGAAAGAAACCTAGGATAACACACTTGTATTCCTCTCATTTAAAGATGAGAAACTAGAACCATAGAAGTTAATTTATCTGCTTAATATCATGAAGCAGAATTTAATTAGAAAAATCATTAATAAATCATTGAACTGAAAGAAAGGATATAGATTTCTCTAGCCAATTTAACCAACAATCCAATGATAGCCAAGTTACTTTGATAGTCTTCAAGAAAACAAGCCTTTTTATTGCAGCGCTGTTTGCCAACGTAATGTTGTTTTTTCTGAGAAACTGATGCGACTGAGAAGTAATTGTCTCAATTTATATCATCCCCTTGGCAAAGATTTATTTTACATTTGCTATGGTTCGTTTAGTCGAATCTGTAACATTCACCAAAACTAACAGTAAAGAGGAGAGCTGCCAGTATGACTTAGAATCTCATAAACACCAGAAACATAACTGCAACCAAGCAGAGGCCAACTCATCTGTTCTTGAAGATTCCTTGGTAGAAAAGACCCATGGGATGAAGCTATGAAGAAGACATAAATACATTCATTCATCCATCCTATCATTAATTAATTCACTCATCAAATATTCATTGAGCCCCTGCTATGTGCCACACCAGGCATTTTTCTCCTCATATTTTTGCACATTTATATTAATTTAGTGTAGTAAAGCTCATTTCTTGATCCCTAATCAGCATTTATTTCCAAGTAAAGATAAGAAGTAACTCATATACAGAATTTCAGAGGAAAACCCCAATAGAACAGTAAATTTTTGATAGACCTGATCCACACCCTAAATATTTGCACATCAGTCAGATTAGCAGCCACCACCAATGTCTCAGCATATTCTGGTTTTGAGGGATTCAATAAATCTATTTTCTAGGTTTTGGGGATTCAATAAACCTATTCCTGGGTTCTGAGGATTCAATAGGTCTATTCAATAAATCTATTTAAATCTATTTATATGAAAGAGTAAAGTGCATATGATTTCAAATGAGGGCAAAATAATGAATCAACATTTACTAAGCCTGTATTCTATATCATATCCTGTATATGAAAATCTCATATACAGTATTCTATTTAATTCTCCACACAACAATAAGAAAGAGTATTGGTAGACATATTTTACAGATAAGAACACTGATCCTCAGGAAGAATGTATGATTGGTATATGCTGGAATCTCATCTTCTCTTCTAACTACAAGGCCATTTTTTTCCTACTAAATAAAGCAATTTCTAGGGAAAAAAAAAAGAAACAATAATGATACTGAGAAGAAAATTTGAGTGACCAGAACTTGTTACACCTTACATAATCACATTAAAACCTCACAAATGGGCAAAAAAAAATTAAAGGAGGGATTTTATGGTTATTATACACATATGAAAACTAAAGCATAAGGAGGAGCTAATTATTCAAGTCTACACAGCTAAAAAGCATTCAAGGCTGATTTCAAACCTAGCTCATCCTGACTTCTAAGCCAGTGGTGATAAACTTATTCTAAACTTCATGCTCTTCTCAGGAATTCTAGCTTTATCTGCTTCTGGTTTTGGCATAGAGGAAAGGTTCCCTAGATGTATATCTGTTCAAAACCTCCTTCTGCAGATATAAAACCCACAATTTTACCCAGCATTGACCTTCTGGAATAACACTACGTATTCCAAACTCCCTTGGAACTAGGTGTTACTTGTAAATGTGCTTTTTTCCAGAAAGATATAAGTAGAGTGTGTGTGGCCATTTCTGGGCGATCTTGGGAGAGTTTGCCTGAGTGCTTTGTCTATTTCTCCTTTGTGTCTTCCCCCATTGGTACCTAGAGTGCAGAAGTGATGGTTGACATCCTACCATCCATCTTATACCACACAAATATGAGCCACACTTTAGGGGCAGTGGAGCAGAAAGAAGAAAATGGTCTGAGACCTGGAAAAATTTGTAGTATTGCCAAAGGAACCCTGGACTGCCTACTCCTGCCATCTTCTAGAAGAGAACAAAATTGTGTGTTCACTGTTAATTTTTTTATGCAACTGAACTTAGTTTAAATCATATACTATTACAAACTGGTAAATACATGAAAAACCTGACTTTGCATCCATTTCAATTCAACAAACATTTATTGAAAATCCATTGGGTAAGCAGCACTGTGGTTAATCTATAGAAAATAGAGAAAAGCATTAGCTTGTTACAGAAAGAAACAATTCTTAGAAGGTGAAAACAACTAATAATTAGTTAAAATATAGCGGTACCAAAGAAAAGGCAATGACAACAAAGACCTCACTGGTGAAACTAGTGGAAATCATAAAGAGCAGCTATTTTAAATGTTTTATGTTAAACCAATTGTATGAACATTGACAAATAGTAAATAATGGTTAATAAATTATAAAGGTGTTCTCAGAAGAGCCATCAACTTTAGCTAGCTCTGCAGATTAGGTAGAAAATTGGAGAGTAGGAATTAATTCCTATGTGTAGCATATGAAGAAAAGTATTCAAAAGAATCTTATTAATTTGAAATCAATTCACATTGACTTCCTCTTAGTGAGATTTAGGAGCAATAAGTGGCCAGAACATTCCTTGATTTCATTTATTTACTTCTGGTATTTATGAAAATTACTGGGTGCTTCTGTGGAAAAATGACGAAGTCAAAATGACGTCGTCATTTAAAGTTTAGACACTTCTGGGGCTGGCCCAGTGGTGCAGTGGTTGAGTTCAGCGTGTTCCACTGCGGTGGAACACGCTGGATCCCAGGCACGGACATACACCACTCATCAAGCCGTGCTGTGGTGGTGTCCTGCATACAAAAAACAGGAAGATGGGCACAGATGTTAGCTCAGGGCCACTCTTCCTCAAGCAAAGAAAGAGGAAGATTGGCAACAGGTCTTAGCTCAGGGCCAATCTTCCTCACACACACACACACAAAAATGTTTAGATACTGTTATCAAGTTGTTGACTACTTGACCTTGAGATGCATGCTCTGTTATTTATATGTGTATATATATAGCTTATATGATATAGATATTATATACAGCAAATATATAGAGAGATGTAGATCTCTCTCTCTCTATATATATATATATGTATATATATTTACATCTGTATTAGAAATGGGAAATAATGAGTGAGCGTAGTTTGAGAAATTACTTCTTTATAATATCTCACAACTGTACTGAGGTATAGCATAGAGGATAAGTTTATGCTTTCATGTCCATTCATTCAACTTATGTTTATAAAGTTTTGACAAGCTGCCTTATGCAGAGATTATTAGTGCTACTAAATGTCCATATGTCCCTAAACTTCTCAGCATGCACTTAGGTTGAAATTGGTGAGACTAAGTACTCAAAAATAATGTTGAGACGAAAGTGACAATAGATTTATTTCTTCCTTTCCAAATTTTCACTTTCACTATCACTATATACTATATATAGAAAACCCTAAAGACTCCACCAAAAAACTATTAGAACTAATAAATGAATTCAGGAAAGTTGCAGGATGCAAAATTAATATAAAGAAATCAGTTGTGTTTCTATACACTAATAATGAGCTATCAGAAAGAGAAATTAAGAAAACAATCCCATGTACAGTTGCATCAAAAAGAATGTAATACCTAGAAATAAATTAAACCAAGGAGGTGAAAGCCTGTACTCTGAAAATTATCAGATATTGATGAAAGAAATTAAAGACGAGACAAATAAATGGAAACACATATCGTGCTCATGAACTGGAAGAATTAATATTGTTAAAATGGCCATACTGCCAAAAGCAATATACAGATTCAATACAATCCCTATTAAATGTCAATAGCATTTTCACAGAACTAGAACAAAGAATCCTAAAATTTGTATGGAACCACAAAAGACCCCGAATAGTGAAAGCAATCTTGAGACAGAAAAATAAAGCTGGAGGTATCCTACTGCTTGATTCCAAACTATGCTACAAAGCTATAGTAATGAAAACACTATGGTACTGGCATGAAAACAGACACACAGATCAGTGGCATAGAATAGAGAGCCCAGAAGTAAACTCAAACATGTATGATCATTTTACAGATAACAAAGGAGGCAAGAATGTACAATGGAGAATTGACAGTCTTTTCAATAAATGGTGTTGGGAAAATTGGACAGTTACACGCAAAAGAAGGAAACTGGACCACTATCTTACACCATACACAAAACTAGATTCAAAATGGATTAAAAACTTGGGGGCTGGCCCGGTGGCGCAGGCGGTTGGGTGCGCGCGCTCCGCTGCGGCGGCCCGGGGTTCGCTGGTTCGGATCCCGGGCGCACACCGACGCACTGCTTGGCAGGCCATGCTGCGGCGGCGTCCCATGTAAAGTGGAGGAAGATGGGCACAGATGTTAGCCCAGGGCCGTCTTCCTCAGCAAAAAAAAGAGGAGGATTGGCAGATGTTAGCACAGGGCTGATCTCCTCACAAAAAAAAAAAAAAAAAATGGATTAAAAACTTGAATGTGAGACCTGAAACCATAAAACTCCTAGAAAACAAAAGCAGTATGCTTTTTGACATCAGTCCTAGTAATAGTTTTCTGGACCTGTCTCCTCAGGCAAGGGCAAAAAAGAAAAAATATAAACAAATGGATCACATCAAACTTAAAAGATTTTGCACAGTGAGGGAAACCATCAACAAAATGAAAAGGCAACCTATGGAATAGGAGAAGATATTTGCAAGTTATATATCTGATAAGGGGTTAATATCCAAAATATATAAAGAACTCATACAATATAATATCAAAAAATAAACAACCCAATTAAAAAAATGGGCAAAGGACCTGAATAGACAATTTTCCAAAGAATACATACAGACAGCCAACAGACACATAAAAAAATGCTCAACATCACTAATCATCAGGGAAATGCAAATCAAAACCACAAAGAGATATCACCTCACATCTGTCAGAATGGCTATTATCAAAAAGACAACAAATAACAAGTGTTGGCGAGAATGTCGGAAAAAAAGAATCCTTGTGCACTATTCGTGGGAATGTAAGTTGGTGCAACCACTATAAAAAACAGTATGGAGATTCCTCAAAAAATTAAAAATAAAACTATCATATAATCCAGCAATTCCACTTCTGGGTATTTATCCAAAGGAAACAAAAGCACTAATTTGAAAAGATATACACACCCCTAGGTTCATTGCAGCATTACTTACAATAGCCAAGATATGAAGGCAACCAAGTGTCCATCAATGGATGAATGGATAAAGAAGATGTGGTATACATATACACAATGGAATATTATGCACTCATAAAAAAGAATGAAATCTTGCCATTCACGACAATACGGATGGACCTAGAGGGTATTATGCTAACTGAAATAAGCCAGACAGAGAAAGACAATTACTGTATAACTTTCCTTATATGTGGAATCTAAAAAACAACAAAAAAATGAACAAATAAAATAAAAGAGAAACAGACTCACAGGTATGAAAAACAAACTGGTGGTTGCCGGGGGTAGGGGGCCAGGTGAAATATATGAAGGAGATTAAGAAGTACAAACTTCTACTAGTTATAAAATAAATGTGATGGGGATGTAATGTACAGCATAGAGAATATAGTCAATAATATTGTGATAACTACACACAGTGATGGATGGTAACTAGACTTATCATGGTGATAATTTTATAATGTATATAAATATCAAATTGCTATGATGTACACCGGAAACTAATATAATATTTTGTCTATTATACTTCAATTTAAAAAAAGAGATGAAAGCCACTTCTGTAAAAAGTCCAAAACTATCTTACATGAACCTCAAGTTGTCTCTTCCCTTGTTGTGGTGACCATAGACAGAGAGCTACCTGTTTTCTAATAGACTATAATATAAGCAAGAAGTAAACCTTTGTTATGTTAATCCACTAAGATTTCAGGTTTCTTTTATTGCAGTACCAAATGATAGTTGGCTGCTGAGTACTGGAATCAGTCCTTGAAGTTGGGTGCTGCTTTAAAAACTAAAACACACAGTGTTGACTTAGGGATCAGGCCCTGGACAGTGAGGCAACTGATATTGGCAACTGGAAAATGGTCATCTGTGGTAAGCTGTGGACAAATATTTGGAAAATCCATTGCCTCTTCTAAATGAGGAGACAAGCCATGCACTTTCTGGGATAGGAGATCTAGGGAAAGGGCATCAAATAATAGAATGTGGTAATGTGTTTTGTCTGCATTTGGCAAGAGATTGAAGAAAACACATAAGATCAGGAAATATTGTCTTGAGTGCAAGCAGAAATAGAAGAAAATAAAGAAATTATTGAAAATAGAGATTCAGGGCCAGAACTCCTGTAAACTGCTAGAAGGAGTATAATTCAGTATAACCACCTTGGGAAACTAGCAGTATTTTATAAAACTGAATATAGGTATATTTGTGACACAGCATTTCCACTGTTAAGTATATACCAAACAGAAGTATATACCAAACAGAAATATATATGTTCACCAAAATACATGTACATGAATGTTCATAGCAGTCCCCTTCATAATAGCCAAAAACTAGAAACTACTCAGATGTTCATCAACAGTAGAATAGATAAACATATTGTGGACTATTCACAAAATGGAATAGTATACAGCATAAGACATGATACATAACTACTATATGTAAAAAATATAGCTGAATTTCACAAACATAATGTTGAACCAAAAAAGCCAGACACAAGAGAATATACCAAGTTGAATTCCATCTGAATAAAGTTCAAAATTCAGCAATACTAATCTACAGCATTGTAAGTCAGCACAATGATTACCCTTGGAGGTTTGAGTGGGATAATGCCCAAAAGAGGGCAGGAGGAGGACTTTTGAGGGAGCTGGTAATGTTCCATTTCTTGATGCAGGTACTGGTGACTCAGACACAATCAATTTGTGAAAATATACCAAGCTATACACTTATGTTCTGTGAAGTTTTCTCTATGTTTATTACAATTCAATTAAAGTAAAATAAAAATAGAAAGGTAGACAGATAATTGAGGAGTGACCAGATTTGGAAAATCTTACTGCTTCTAGAAATGATATTAAATCATGTTTGAATGAAAAGTCCCAATAAAATTTTTCAGTTCCGTAAACTGAAATAAAAATATGGTTATAGACATGACCTTCACATTAAAACTACATAGTCTTAAGAAAACCACTGTTAAGTTCACAGAGAAGTTTGATGTCAGTAAAGCAAAGAGAAAAAAAAGAAAAGTTAAGAAGTATGTCTCAGAAAACATTTCGATTATAGTTACTGACACACGGAATTCAATGAAGACAAGTACATCAGAAACCTGTTAAGTTATTGAAGAAAACACATTGCAAAAAGAAACCATAAACCTTACAAGAATGAGCACACCTAGAGCCCAGATCTTGGTTTCTAAATACCATTATCCATTGAAGGAACCACAGTTTTTTGGAAAAATGATTCATTTCAAGACTGGGACAGAAAAAGTACTGTATGAGCATGAAATATTGTCTGCCATGAACTCCCACTCTTACTCCAGAATTGGCTAAAATGGATAGTGGCAAAGGAAGAACTCAGAGACCGGAGCCAGGTACTACTGAGATAAAAGGAAATAAAAGTGCCTCCAGGGGATAGGAACATGACCCACTCTTGCGTGTTTCCCATACTTCTTTTTCCAAATGAGGGGGTTAATTGTCCTGCTCCACTAGTATGTATTAATTGTATGTATTGGGGGTGAGAAGAGAGATATATCATGTTCCTCTTTTAAGAGGAGAAGCAAATTTTCACAAGCTGATTATGCTGACGGAAAGGATTGTAAATCACCCAGACAGTGTTGATATTAGATTAGATACAGTAACTATATAGAAAGAAGAAAAAAATAGTATCTATACACCAGAAGGAAGATCTGTAACAGAAACTGCTAGTTCAAATATTTGAGTGCTCCTTGATATTTTCCAGTCTCCTATTCACTTAGATAAGAGACCATGTGACTATATTTTGGCCATTCAGATGAGGGTAAAAATGATATACACTATGTCCAGATGTGTCTCATAAAATGCGACAAAATCATCTATGGTTACACAGAGGCCACATGCTCTGGATGGCCTAACTACAAGATTGAAGCAGCCCACATATATGAGTCACTGCTTGGAGGAGAACAAGGAGGGGAAGCTCATAACCAGCATTGGAATTTAACCTAAATGAAAATTAACTTTGTAACGTTAAGCCACTGAGACTGAACTCCGTTGTGGAAGCTAATGTTAATTACTGTACTAATATTCACCTTGAGGTGAAACAAAGATGAATCAGACAGACCCTGTGCTCAAACATATTTTGTCTATTGGGAAATATAAGATACCTACTACGGTAGTTTAAGGATGGCTAACAGTTCTTCAGTACTCTTATTTCTGAGAGATAAGTCATCGCTGCTATGCCCCGACCAAATGCCTGTTTCACAAACTCATGAGCCATAAAACAATCAATTTTTTCACTTTATTTTTTTAGAGCAAGTAAAGATTCACAGCACAATTGGGGGTAAGGTTACAGAGATTTCCCGTATGTCTTTTGCCCGCACATATGCATAGCCTCCCCGATTATTGACATCTCTCACTAGAGTGGTACATTTGTTACAATTGATGAACCTACACTGGCACATCATAATTAGCCGAGTCCATAGTTTACCTTAGGGTTCACTCTTCTCGTTGTCATTCTATAGGTTTGGACAAATGTCTAATGACACATATCCATTGCTTTGGTATCATGTAGAGAATTTTTACAGTCCTAAATGTCCGCTGTACTTCACCTATTCATCCCCTGCCCCCAACTCCTGGCAACCACTGATATTTTTTGTCTCCATAGTTTTGCCCTTTCTATAATATCATATAATGAGAATCGTAAAGTATATAACCTTTTCATATTGGCTTCCTTCACTTAGTAATAGGCATTTAAGGTTTCTCCACGTCTTTTCATGGCTTGATATCTCATTTCTTTTCAGTGCTGAATAATATTTTATTGTCTGGATGTACCACAGTTTATTTATGCATTGACCTACTGAAGGACATCTTGGTTGCTTTCAAGTTTTTGGCAATTATGAATAAAGCTGCTATAAATATCCATGTGCAGGTTTTTGTGTGGACATAAGTTTTCAACTCCTTTGGGTAAATGCTAAGGAGCATTGTTGTTGGATCACATGGTAAGAGTAGGTTTAGTTCTGTAAGAAACTGCCAAACTGTCTTCCAAAGTGGTTGTACCATTTTGAATTCCCATCAGCAATAAATGAGAGTTCCTGTTGCTCCACATCTTCACCAGCATTTCGTGTTGTCAGTGTTCTGGATTTTGGCCATTCTAATAAGTGTGTAGTGTTTTAATTTTAATTTCCCTAGTGACATTTGATGTGTTCACATGCTTATTTGCCATATGTATATCTTCTTTAGTGAGGTGTCTGTCAAGCTCTTTGGCCTATTTTTTCACCTAGTTGTTTATTTTCTTAGTGTTGAGTTTCAAGAATTCTTTATACATTTTGGAAAGCTGTACTTTATCAGATATGCTTTTGAAAATATTTTATGCCAGACTATGGCTTGTCTTCTCCTTTTTTTGACATTCTCCTTTTCAGAGCACAAATTTTTAATTTTAATGAAGTCCAGATTGTCAATTATTTCATGGATCATGCCTTTGGTGTTGTATCTAAAATGTCATAGCCATACCCAATGTCATCTAGGTTTTCTCCTATATTATCTTCTAGGATGTTTATAGTTTTGCATTTTACATACTTTCTTTGCTTTGAAATCTGCTCTGTATGAAATTAATATAGCTACTCTTGCTTTCTTTTTATCAGTGTTAGCATGGTATATTTTTCTCCATCCACTTACTTTTAATCTATATGTGTCTTTATATTTCAAGTGGGTCTCTTATAGACAACATATACTTTGGTCTTGTTTTTTGATCCACTCTGATAATCTGTGCTTTTTAATTGGTGCATTTAGACTATTGATGTTCAAAGTGATTATTGATATAGTTGAATTAATGTCTACCATATTCTTCATTGTTTTCTGTTTGATGATGCCCTTGTTCTTTGTACTTTTTTTGTCTTTCAGTTTTTTCTTGCCTTTTATGGTTTTAATTGAGCATTGTATATGACTCTATTTTCTCTTCTTTCTTATAATATGGTTTATACTATTTTTTTTTACTCTTTTTAGTGGTTTCCCTAGAGTTTGAAATATACATTTATAGTTAATCCAAGTCCACTTTCAAATAATACTATACTACTTCATAGGTACTCACAGTAAGTACCTCATAATAACCAAATAATCCTAATTCCTCCCTCCTATCCCTTATATTATTGCTGTCATTGTGTGCATACATAAGCATACATAAGCTTGCATATATATATGATATATTATTAAGAATACATAATCAAATATGCTGTTGTTATTATTTTGAACAAACTGTTATCTGTTAGATAAATTAAGATGAAAAATACAAGTTTTTATTTTACTTTCACTTATTACTTCCTCATTCCTCTTCCTTACCTTACGTAGATCTCAGTTTCTGACCTAAATTATTTTCCTTCTCTCTAAAGAATTTCTTTTAAAATTTCTTGCAAAGCAGGTCATTGGCAACAAAATCCCTCACATTTTGTTTATCTGAGAAAATAGAATAATTTTGCAGGGTACCAAATTCTAGGTTGGGGAAGTTTTTTCCCTCAACGTTTTAACATTTCACTCTATTCTCTTTTTGTCCGCATGGTTTCTGAGAAGTTGGATATAATCCTTAGCCTTGTTTCTCTATAGATAGGTGAATTTTTTTCTTCTGGCTTCTTACAGGATTTCTTTATCTTTGATTTTTTGAGGTTTGAAAATTATATCTGCCTTTGTTCAGCTTCTTACCTATTAGGACAGATTGGCAACTTTCAAACTCCTTATTTGGGCAAGCAGAATTCTTGATTGATGTTTTAAGACATTAAACTCACCCTAAATTTGGGCTAGCCTTCTTGACTTGCCTCAACAATAGAATGTAAAATGAGCAACTTTTGATGCCTAGTCTCTAGAAAGCTTCTATTTTTACTTGGGCCTTTTGGAGCTTAATTTTTGGAGCCCTGATCAACTATATAAGAACACCAACTTCTCTGGGGTCATCATGCCATGAGGAAGCTCAAGCTACCTTCCTCATAGAGGGGCCATGTGTAGAAAGAAAGAAAAAGATGCTTGGCCAGTCCCTGGATTTCCCAGCTCCTTGGCATTTGAGACATCTCAGCTGAGTCATCAGACATTGTAGAAAAGTGGTGAGCCATCACTGCTATGCCCTGACCAAATTCCTGTTTCATGAAATCATGAAGTAGAAAATGATGGAATTTTAAGACACTTAGCTTTGGGTTGGTCTTTTAGATAGTGATATAGTGGAAAAGATGCATTAAAATATGAATATAAATACAAATTTAGGATAAATATGCATATGTGTGTGTTACACATGCACACATGATGTAGAAAGCAAAACAGACTATAGACAGAAAGTAAGAAATGGTCATAAAAGTATAAATGCAGTGCTAGAGGAATACAAAGAAAGAAGAAATCACTGTTAAGGGAGGAAATATTCCTGGTCTGTAAGTACCATGGGAGCAGGGGCTGAGTCCATCTGAGTCATCACTGTAACTGTTGAACCTGCCACATGATAGAGGCCTATGAATGTCGGTTAAATTAATAGAGTAAATAAACCAATGTCATTGAATTTTGGAAGAATCTTGAAGGAAAGCCTGGATTTGCTCACATGAAAAGCAATGGCAGCAGCCAGCAGTTGAAAATTCTAGGCTAGTGAAACAACATAATCATAAAACAGAGGGAAGTATGTATGGAGACCAAAAAGGAGAATAAGGGATAATCTGATACATGTCACGGTACAAGAATACTGAGAGAACGTTTAGAAGAGTCAGCTGTGGTTTGAGAGCAGACCCCAAAGAGTTCATACTTCATTTAGCAGGCACTGAAAAAGCATATAGTTTCCTTTTTGATAAAATGTACTATTATAAGAACTTTTTGTTAGGAACATGAATGTAGCAGAGGAATCTGGGACAAACTGGCAAATCATTTGCAAACATTAGAAGTCAAGAAATAAGTTTTAAGCAGGGATGTGAGAAAGTTCAGTTATAAACAAGAAGGGTGCTTAGCAACTGGTATCAATTAGTGAGGGTATATTCACAATTTCCTTCATTCAGTAATGTAGAAACAGAAGAGATTTGGTAACATCTCATGTCATTTGCAAATATGCAACTCTAGAGTGCTGTGATAATTCCTGGGGACATACTTAACATGGCTACATTTTGACTCATGCAATTACTTAAAATATCACTGAAATGTGTGGGCATTCCCTCAGTGTACCACATGTTAGTAAAACTGGCAATTTAGCATCTGAGTATCACTTTCTCCCTCCAGGGAAATGTGTGCATTTCTGTGGCAACAACAATAAATTGAAAGCTTTATTTATGAGTGTGAGTATGCTGTAGGTTTCAACAGGAGGAAGATGACTATCTATACTGTCATCTCTGCTGTTCTGTATGCTGTATTAGGCCACATATATAATGACGAGTGGAGTAATCATTAAATCACTGGCGTGTCACTTTTCTCTCTCTGTAGCATTGTTTCTGCGGGCAGACTAGCAAGAAAAGTCTGTTCTGAGGCTTCAGGCAGCGTTTTTTTCCTTCCTTCCAAGATCATTACTTTCGGTATCTAGGACTATCACTTAAGCCATTTCATATTTTTCTTCATATATGAAATATATTATCAAGTAATTATAATGTATAAAACTAGAGGGTATACAACCTTAACTAGCATAGTTCTCTAATTTTTAAAATGGCATCAGAGACAGCCTAATTTTCATCAACAGAGGTACTGTCACTGTGGGCTGATAACAGAAAAAGAAGTTAGCAATATTAGATTAAATATGGAAATCTTATTTCATTGTAAGTATATGAATATGAGTGTGTGTCTTAAAAAATTAGATTCTGGGAGGCACACACAAAATTTCTAACGACAAATTCAGGATATCCTCTAAAAATGAAAAAAAAATATGAAGAAGGGAAACACATTCTAGTGATGGCTTATATTAAAATAAATATAAGAATTATCAGACTAAGACATTTTCACATAGTAGAATTCTCTAGAAAAAGGTATAGAATTAATCATCCTCAATTGTAAAACTGCACACACACAAAAAACACCATATTTTGAGGGAAAAACTAATACATGCCAACAAAGACCATATAAATAATGGATCATTAGTAGTGAGTAGTTAGGATCACACTTTGTTTCTTTTTTCTAAATCAAGTACTTGTTTACGATTTTCTTTTTACAGTCTTGTTTTGGAATCTGTATCTTAGAGGCCTGCACTTGACAGTCTGTAGCACACAAATGACATAGAGTGTATAAACTCCTATGTGCATAATCTATTTTTATCATCAGATCTGTTTTCTACACAGATACATAATATTTGCAAGGACCCAGTCAGAAATACCTGCACATATATAATACATGAAAAAAATTAAAAACTAGGGGCCAGCCCAGTGGTGTAGTGGTTAAGTTCACACACACTGCTTCGGTGGCCTGGGGTTCACATGTTCGGATCCCGCGTGAGGACCTACACACCGCTTATCAAGCCATCTGTGGCAGTGTCCCACATATAAAGTAGAGGAAGATGGGCAAAGATGTTAGGCCAGGGCCAATCTTCCTCAGCAAAAAAATAAATAAATAAACTAAATTTTCTTCTCCTTTCATTTTTTCTTTTCTACAACTCCAGGAGCTTGACCTCTTACTTCATTTATCTCTTTTTCCAGTCCTCTTTTGCTTCTCTCTTTTGTCGTGTTTTTCCTTTTAGTAGAAGAAAAGAATATTGCACAGCTGTCTTAGAGGCACTTTTTATTGTTGTTGCTTTGAAAAATATTTTTTCCTGCAATGACGGCAGTGCTTATTAATCTTTTCCTCCTCTTGGTCTCAGTGGTTTTCTGTCTCTTCCCTGCTTCCCAGTGGAAGCCTGTAGGTGGTAAAAATTATTTCTTTCTTCCAGATGTCTGTGCTCCATTGGGAGTTAGCAAAAGTGCTGGGTTTTACGCTGATCTCCCCTGTGCAATACATCAGTGGAACCGAGTTTGCTCTGAAGAGCCAATATATGTTGAAGCATCTTTGAAATTCTAGGTCAGCAGTGAACAGCAGAGAAAGCCTTCTTGATAAAGAAGTCTCATGTTCTGCCTAATTATTCTGAGTTTTGAGAAAGAGCTGCTGTCAAAGCACTTGGTTAAAGTAGCTAAGTTTAATGAGTTTCATTCCTGCGGTGTGTCTGGGTTTCTAAAGTTCTCCAAGCCTTTACCAATTGTCTACACAGTTGACTTTTTTGAATAATGCCCATTTAGTAAAAGCTGGGCGAAGAGGCAATTCCTACCCCATTTGTGAGACTTTCTCTGCTCCTCTAATTCTGATTGTAAAGTCACCCTCCCCGTGGTCTGGTTAATGGTGGACTTATTTTTCCTTGCTAAGTTTTGAGACAGTGACCTATGTTTTATTAATGCCTATAACAAGAGAAAATGTAGTGGGTGGTATTTGTGAGAAATAGCTGTAGAATAGAGGGAAAGGAACACAGAATTTGTGTGAGCAGAAATTGGTTTGAGCCCTATTCTGGCACTTACCAATTGTGAACACTTGTTAAATTATTAATGGGTTTTCAAATTCAGTTTCTTTATCTATAATATGAGAAAACTAACAATTCTTACATCCTGAGATTCTTGTGCCAATTAAATACTATAATACATCTAAAAGACGTAATAGTGGCACAAGATAAACACTCAGGATGCATTAGTTGCTATTATTATATATCTCATAATCATAAATTATCATGTATAGAATCCCTTAGAATATTACAACATTAAAAAAAAACTATGATTGTTTTGTCACAGGTTGATTTTTAATTATTGGTAAAACTGAGAATGTGTAAAGATAAATGACTAAAACAAGATTACACAGTTGGTAGAAAAGTTTGACCAAATTCTCAGGGCTCTTGTTTTCTTCTCTGGTGATCTGTGTGGAGAATTTAAATTAAACAATGATATCTCATGCATAGTGTTAAGCTCAAGTCAATCAATTAGTAAATATTCATTATTAGGTTGATTTATTAATTCATTCACCCTGACAAAATGACTATGTTACTAATCACTTTGTTAAAATATTTAAGTACATTAATTATTAGGAAGGTTAAAGATAGTCCAAAGTCACAGGGCAAAGTAATCAAGTAGCCAATTTAATCAAGTTTGATTATGAATTTTGCACTCTAATTTTGTCTAGACGCTTAAATCAGCATGGTAAAAATGAGGGTTAACTTTTAAGTGTTTACTTTGAAGATAACTAGTTAAACTCAATCAAACAACTGAATTGTCAATTAGTAACTCACTGATTTCTAAACAACCCATTGGATTAATGACCTCATTAAGTTTCTTCTCTTAATTTGTTGTGTGTATGCATATGGTTATGTGTGAATGGGTATATATATGCAGAAGTAAACATGCCTTCTATCCCATTGACAGAGTTGCATCTATAGGAAATATTTTATAATATCTTCTAAGAAAAATAGAAATAATGTTACCTGACATATCTGGGGAATGGCATTGCTGGTTGATGGACAATTATATGTAATCATAGTGTATTTTCTCTATGACTTTGCCCTTGTAATCTCTCTTAAGAGCTCATGAAACAAATATTTAGGAATAAACGCCAAATTTTAGTATACTTTAAATCTTTCTCTTCCAATGGCCAACTAAATAGATTAATGGATAGATAGTCAAACAGACAAACTCATGTTTTCTATTTTGTGATTGGTTGTGTACTGAAAACCAGAAAATCTCTCATGTGCTTTAAAACTTGCTTCCCATTGTCAATATAAAAATAACTGTGGCATCTCCATCTGTTTAACTCCACAATTTATAGGCTTTTTGCTATATCATACTGCCTCTCACGTTCTCGTGGAGAGCTGGGACAAAAAATAGACTGTGGGGGCACTGGACAAGTGGAAATTTGGCTCTGGAACTTCAAGTTCCTACCCACATGCAATTTATAAACAGTATGATAATCAGGTAACTGAAATACAAACAAGATTCCCAGAGTAAGCACTTCCATTTCCATTACTCAAAACTAAACTAACTGAACATCCCTTCTTGCACCTCTAAACATATTTTCTGACTGTTTCTAGACAGGGAATAATTTTTAGTATAATTCAAAAATGTCACAGAGATAAAAAAAGAAGAAAAATTCCCAGTTTACTCTCATAACTGTCTAAATTAGGGACAGAGGATCTTGCAGCTCATCAATATCAACCTCTCCCAGCCTTCCACCTCCCACCCTTGCCCCCCCAAAAATGAAGGATAATCGGAGTCTGGAAATATGTTTGAGAATACTATACACGCATGGAGCATGGAAGCTTGCATTTCTATAGAACTATGCTTATTTCATTTTCATTGGTTCAGTAAGGTAAAGTACTATATGCTCCTAATAAATACCTTCAATTAATTTTTCTTTAAAAGATAAGTATAACGCCTATTAATTATGGAGTTATTAGCATGGTGGTAAACACCATGGCCTTTGGAAGGAGCTAACTCTGTGTTCAGATTCTTGCTCCATCACTCTGTGGCTAGGTGAACTTATTCACCCTCACTGTGCTTGGTTTCCTCGTCTGCACAGTACTGATAACAAGGCTTCCCCCAAAGGCTTGTTCATTTCAATCACCCATTCAACAAATTATTTTTTAATATGTGCCAGGGAAATAATAGCCAAACAAATGGACAGTCTCTGTGCATATAGAACTAATCCAGTAATTTAGTACAAGGACTAATGTATAGCAGTACATAATGCAATACCTGCCCCACAGTAGGCTCTGATTAGCAGTTACTAAAGTTATTTATTATACTGAGTGTCAATGTAGGTACCAGACACTCAGCTTGGCTTCTCATTTGTTATCTTTGCAATCCTTAAATTGAGGCTATGAGAGTTTTTATGCCTGTTTTACAGATTGGAAAATTAAAGTGTCTCTAAACTTATACAAAAAGAAATATTGGAGTTGCCTTCAAACTCGGGTCTGTTAAATATAGACAAGCATATAATGGAATTCATCTGACCTAAAAAGAAGGTACTAGCCATGAGGGAAAACTGGGTAAACTCCATATTTAGTCAAAGCAAAGATATTTGCTTTCCTTCAATAGATGCAATCTACTTAAATTTCCTTTCCTTAGCCTCTGAATACTTAAGTGGATCTGTTTTACTTCTGATGGTTACCATATTACTTTACCTATAATATATAAAATAATGATGATAACAAACACCAAATGATGATTTCATTGATGCCCATGAACACCTCATTATAACAAACAGTAAATGATCATGTATGTAACAAAATGAATAATCTGTATATTATTCATGATGTCACCAGTGTGTTATGCTTATATACATGATTAAAATGCATTAACATAAGTATGTAAACGTTAAAATTCTTAAAAATATTTACATACAATTTAAGTATAACCATGTAATGAAATAATATGATAAACATCACAAATGAAATGAATCCATTAAACATGGGCAAGACTTTAAAGAGTATGATTTATAAGATATAGAATCTTTTAGTGCCATTGTACCGGCAAGCTAACCCTAGCAAATTAGCCAGATAACCATTATCTTATAAAAATAGCAATTAAACCACATATGCATGTATTTTAATATATTTCAATTATATAAACTAACATAACACAATATTGACTTCACAGATGTTATTGCTTAAGCAAGGTCAATTATGACCTTGGTCATATTTCAATTAAAAATAATGCACTTAGTTGGCACTTGATCTTCACACCGCCCAAATTACTTGTCTTCTGCATCTGGTCCGATATTTGGTTTTACTTTGGGTTACTACATGAGAAACGCCCTATTTCTTCTCAAAGCCAACCCACCCTTTGTGCTCTGGGTCTCATTTAATTTAATTAAAAGATCCAACTTCTGCAATTATATCTGCTTTTTCATCATTCTGTCTCTCTAGAGGACCTTCTAATCATAATGCACTCTTTATTATTTCCTAACTTGAAAAAATAAATTATCTTTAACTTAAGGTTGCCAGATTCAGCAAACAAAATTTGAGCAATAAGTATGAGACTTACTCAAGTAATTAAGAGACAATAAATGCCTTTTTTTAGAATAGGTATGGGACATTTGAAATTCAAACTTAACTTGGCATTCTGCACTTTATCTGATAACCATACTAATTCACATTCATGATGAAACTTCTTGAAAAAACAGGTCTTTTATTTTTATTTTTATCTCCACTCCTTCGTCTGAGATTTTGTCTGCAAACTTCTCCCAACAGATCTCATTCTCAAACATTCCAGTGAAATAACTTTTCTCAAGACCACCAATTATATGGATGTGGGCAAATCCAGTTGTCCTCTTTCTGTTCAAATTTTGTTGATTTCTGTGTAGCATTCAACGTACGACACCACATTCTCCTCCATGACACATCTTCTTGTCTAATCTTTGTGAGACCATACTCTCTAGTTTTTCATTTGTTTTAGCCATTTTGTAGACTGTGGTTTTCCAATTTCTTGCATTACCTTTTCTTCTGTTTAGCTTCTATTTTTAGAGAATATTCACATAGGATCTTGTAGTTGGACCCCTTATATTTTCAATGAAAAATGTCGCCTTAAGAGATTCTGTTCAGACTTATGACACTTAATGTCATTTAAATACCAGTAAGTTCAAAAGCTGAAATTCAAGCTCTAACTTTGCTTGAAATTCCAGACTCCAACACTTCATTTGTCTATTTGGCATATCCATGTGGGTGTTTATTAGGTAATTCAAAATTAACAGTACAAACAAAAACTTTCGATTCACCCCTGCCCCCAAAATGCTTCTTCTTTAGTCTTTCCCAAATCAGTAAGAGGTACAAAATCTCACCAAGTCAGTCAAGTGAAATACCTAGAAAAATCCTGGGTTCCCTCTTTTCCTTACCTCATATCAAATTTAAAAAAAAAAAAAAAAAAAAAAAACACCCTACGGATTTGAAATTCTTATCCTAAATTGGTCCACTTCACTCCGTCTTCACTTCTAATACCCTGATCTAAGCCATATCGTATCTCACTGAAATTCCATTCTTATGGCTCCCCCTGTTAGTGTAATGGTTAAGAGCATGGACTCAACTTAAATGTAATCAATAATTCAAATCCTTTTTGTATTTGACAGGCTAAAAATCAGAAAATGTAGAGTTATGAAAAAACATCTTTTATAGGTAAGCTCAGTGTGAACAGTTTTACAAGGTTTTATGTTTATATCAGTATTTTGAAAAGTACTTATTCATTTACATTTGTTAATCACATTTTAAATTATGAGTAAATATTAAGTATACAATGGCATTATTCCTGGATTCATGGTGTTTATAAGTGAATTGAAAGGTATACACTTTAATTTAAATTAAATAAAGGACTATCAGCAATAACCCAGCAAGAACAAATGAAGATAGGGAAGTAAAAACAATATAAGTAAAGTTCAGAACCTATATAAATACTTAGAGCTGTAATGGGAGTGAGGAGCAGTTGGGCCAAATCCTCATATAGACTCAGCAGGGTCCTGGAAGGGGTGTCACTTGCTTTTCCTTTCCTTTCCTTTCCTTTCCTTTCCTTTCCTTTCCTTTCCTTTCCTTTCCTTTCCTTTCCTTTCACTTTTCCTTTCCTTTCCTTTCCCTTCCCCTCCCTTCTCTTCCCTTCCCTTCCCTTCCCTTCCCTTCCCTTCCCTTCCCTTCCCCTCCCTTCCCTTCCTTTCCTTTCCTTCTTTCTTTTTATTGTGGTAACATTGCTTTATAACATTATATAAATTTCAGGAAGAAAATCAGAAAAGCCACAAATATGTGGAGAATAAACAAAATGCTACTGAATAACGATTGGGTCAATGAAGAAATCAAAGCAGAAATCAAAAAATACCTGGAGACAAGTGAAAATGAAAACACAACATGCCAGAATTTATGGGATACAACCAAAGCGGTTCTAAGAGGGAAGTTTATAGCAATACCAGCCTACCTCAACAAACAAGAAAAATCTCAAATAAACAATCTAATGGTGCACCTAAAGGAATTGAAAAAAGAAGAAAAAACTAAGCCTAAAAATCAGTAGAAGGAGGGAAATGACAAAAATCAAAGCAGAAATAAAGGAAATAGAGACTAAAAAAACAATAGAAAAAAATCAATGAAACTAAGAGCTGATTCTTTGAAGAGATAAACCAAATTGACTAACCTTTGGCTTGACTCACCAAGAAACAAAGAGAGAAGGCTCAAATAAATAAAATCAGAAATGAAAGAGGAGAAATTACAAGGGATACCTCAGAAATACAAAAGATTGTAAGAGAATACTACAAAAAGCTATGTGCCAACAAATTGGGTAATCTAGAAGAAATGGATAAATTCTTAGAATCATACAACCTTCCAAAACTGAATCAAGAAGAAATAGAGAATTTGAAGAGACCAATCACCAGTAAGGAGATCGAAACAATAATCCAAAACCTCCCAAAAAGTAAAAGTCCAGGACCAGATGGCTTCCTTGGTGAATTGCATTTCTTTTCTAATTATAAGAAGCCCCAATACAATACTTAGGTAGGGCCTATACATTCAAAATATATATAGAACTTAAAACATAAACTTCAGACCTTATGGGTAAAAAACAGAGTTAATTAAGAAAGACTAAATTCACAATAGTTATAAGGTAGAACTTACTGAATGCTTACTATATGCTAGGCAATACACTAAGTGTTTTGCTGGGATTACCTTTATGAATCCTAACAACGTTTTGAGATAAGAACTATTATTATGCCATTTTTACAGATGAGTACAATTAAATCCAGAAGACCTAAGCAATTTGTTAAGGCACATCCAGACACCAGATGGTGGAGTCAGGATTTGAAACCAGGTAGCCTTATTCCTGGGACTCCCTTCAAACCCACAACACTTTAAAGAGCTTGTTTTTCAATAGCTTAAGAATAGATATATTGCAACAAACTGAAAATGACATGCAAAAAAATTCTCAAGTCAACTCTTAGTGTTGCTCTAGGTAGCATTCTCAAACTATGTTCCCTTGAAATTTTAATAAGCATTCCAGGCAGGAAGGTCTTGTGGTCAAATACATTTGTAAAGTAGCCTATCATTTTCTCCTCATGTGATATGTGTGAAATATGTCACATATCACACATATGAAATATGGGATATGAGTATCACAAGTTTTGAAGAGTTCTTAAAAACTTATAAAAGTGATTCCGTTTCTCAAGCCAATAATATTAATCAGGAGAATTTTTCTTTTAAATTGTGGGTATGCAATTAGAAATAGACTCAAAAGAACAGGCATGGCATTCCAAAATAAATCAATGGAGTAGAAACCATAATGTACTTTGAGATAACAATATCAATACTAATAATGAAATGATAATAATCAAAATACACTGATTATTTATGCCTGGTAAGTTCTGATTTGAGAGGGCATTATATGCACCAAGGACTTTGCTCTCAATGTCTGCCTGGACGAGCAGCATCATTCTCACGGAGAAGCCTATTAGAAACAAAGACTATTAGGCTTCACCCCAGACCTACAGAATCTGAATCCACTGTCTAACATGACAGCCAGGTGATTTGTATGCTCATCGTTATTTTGGAAGCACTGACTAAAGTAGAACTTTCTAGGTTTGGAATGAACAGAACCACCTGAAGAGTTGAAAATGCATGTTCCTGGGTCCTACCTTCAGAGGATTTTAATTCATTATGTCTGAGCAGGATAAAGGAGTTACCAGGTCCAACAAGTGACCTAGGTGATTTCAAAGTAGTTGATTCCCAGAATACCCGCTGACAGTGCACTAGGTTTAAGGCTTCATTAGTTTCGGGTATGTGAAGGGAGACAGGTTCAGGTGTACTGAATTCCTAGGTATTCAAGTTATTTTGATGCCACCATCTTCAGTCCCACTATCCCAAGTTGCTCATGAGTTCTTTCATCCGCCATCAAGGTTTTAATGACTATCTACGTGCCAATGACTCCCAAATCTCTGCTTAGATCGCTCCTCCAAGCTTTAGATTTCTACATCTAACCACCTGTGAAACAACTCTCATTAGTGGTTTATAGGCCCCACAAGCTCATTATCTTCACTGTACTTCCTGTCTTTTTTCAGGGCACTACTCTCAAGAATGCAAGTATGAAACTGGGAGTTACACAGACCTTTCCTCTCCCAGGCTGCACACCCTCCCCGACACAATCACCAGTCCTGCTGATTTGATTTCTTAGCTATTTCTCAAATTCATTTCCTTCTTTCCATCTTTCTATCAACGTTTGAGCTTCGACCTTAATCATTTCTCCTGTGGATAACTTCAAATCCTTCTAATTGGTTCCCCTAACTCCAATCCCATCATCTTTGAATTCATCTTCCCTAAACTAGCCAGCGAGCTATCTAAATATTCAGATTCAACTGTCCCTTTTCTCATGTAAAATCCCTTTAATCTCATCATTGTCCTTGAGCTAAAGCTGAAGCTTTCAAATCGGGCAGACCCAGCCTTTAGAAACTGGCATGGGCAATCCTTTTTACCACTAGAGCCTTCCCACTTGATCACAGTAGCACCAAGCATCTTGTGTTTTTTTGCACACATAAAGTTATTTGTCTTTTAGTCAGGGCCTCTGCTCATACACTTTTGAAGCTTAAAACCCCACCCTTACACATTTGCCTATTTTTTTTCCTTTAAGAGTCAAATTTAAATGTCAACTCGTTCACAAATCTTTCCTGACTTGATTTTGAAACCCTGACCTTTGAACCATCAAACAAAAATTCCTGAAAGATCCAAAGAGTTACACTGGAGGTTGGATCCAGGTTTTAACACTTACTAGCTGTGCAACCCAACACAATTGAATCAATCACGGGGGCTGTGCAATTTCTGACAATTTACCTCATTATATCTGTGCTTTAGTTTTCTTCTTGTAGAATGTTGAGATATTTGTACCTCTAGCATAGATTTACTGTGAGGAATCGGTGTTATAATGAAAATAAAGTTCAGTTAGGTCTTCCTGGGCCCTGAGTACAATTATTATCATTTTATTGAAATTATCTGTTTGCATTCTGTATCTCCAGATATCTTTATGCTAAAAAATCCTTCTCTCTCTCTTGTTCTCTTGCCCTCTCTCTTCTTTCCCCTTGCTTTCTCTTCTCAATATTTAGTTCTGGCTTTATACTTAGAAAGGGCTTAATAAATAAACATTTAATTGAATTGAATGAGAATATCCCCAAGCCTCAAAAAGCCAAAATTACCAGCGCTGGCAGTCAGAAGATTTCAGATTAACTATGGATTTTAAGTAAATTTTAAACCTATTGATGATTGAATGAAAACGAACAGTGCTGATACCCATATCATTATGGTGTGTTCAAAGTTCATTTTTCATGGCGCTGTAAGTAATAATCATATGAGGTTTTTCAGTTAAAATGTATGTCAGCTCTCTCAATATTCACATTAGCCCAACAAAGCAGAAAGTTATCTCCTCTGGACAGATGACAAAACCGAAGCTCATATTGGCTCAGGGACTTCTCCAAAACAAAGCTAATAAATAAAGGAGCTGGAAATTTAACTTGATCTTCAATCTCAAGTTCTTGAACCTATGCCAGACTGCCACCATTACCTAACCCCAATGGCTAGTTAATTATATTCATTTTCTCAGTATTTTGGTATGAGATATGTAACTTAAGAAACTGATGTTTGAGAACTATCCATATATTGCTAATTCTGTTATAGTCAACTCGATTCAAGGATTACGTTTCATGTATTTGTGAATGTGCATGCTCATACCTCAAATAAAAACACAATATGGAAAAATTGCTAATTTGTGCAATTACACATCTAAAAGAAAACCTGCACTTTGCATATTTATTTTCAGTGCTGTGAATCATGCCGGCTCTAATGAGTATCTTCAAAATTCACAATTCCCAGATTATTAGTTATATCCCTAATATGAGAATAACTTTAAAATTGTATTCTTTTCTCACCCACTCCAGACCCATGAACATTCCTTACATGCAAAACTCAGACACCAGAACAAAAAATTTCATCTCCGTTTTTCTGAAGGGTTTAAAATTCATCCATCCATTCTTTCCAATTTTTCATCAGTTACTGAGTTAAAAAGGATAAAAGACAGGAAATCCCATAAAGTGTAAAGCAGATTCTCTACCAGATCTACTACAATTCTTTATTGGATACTTAACATGTGCTCTTCATCTCCACGCAAGTTGCTTTGATAATTCTCTCTTTTGTAAGGATCACTGAGACCCACAAGGTGATCCCATGCAAAGATTCGCACTATTAGTGCTCGCAGGGAAACTCAGCACAACCTCATTACCCAGTTTAGAAATAGAAAACTTCACCAGGAAAATTCCTTGAGACTTTATTAAAGTTTTATCTCATAGATGTATGACGTTTCAGAAAAGGCTTGGAACATAATCCCAAAAACATTGCAATATACCAAAAAAACTGCAATATACAAGAGTAAATATTAAAGGCAGGAACTAAGACGGGCTCTCCCACTGGGGAGGTTAGGGTCTGCAGACAGGTGTGGCTGAAAATACTTTTCAATACATTACCCAAACTGATTCAGTGATGTACACTGACCATTTTCAGTTCAAAGATTTCTAGAAAATCCTCAATTATGTTCACTAATTTAATAAATGATAGAGGAAGAGAGGTGCTTTGTGTGACGTGTGTAGTAAGTCCAATTTAGGGCCAAAGATATTTTCAGAAATTTGAGGCTTTTCATTTTGAAGTTCAGTTAGTTCTTTTCCTGATGGGTTTGAATTCCATCTAGTCTTTAATACAAAGTAGCATTTTCGGATTTGGATTCTTGAATTATCTATTTACCTAAACAACTTTAAACCTTTCAATTTTGAATGATTTTAGAATTCTTTTTCTTGAACTGGTTTTGCATACTTAGAAAGTAGAATTGTAGCTTCAAATGACGAGACAAGTGTAGGACTTGGTCAATTTGATGCAGTGAGGCTTGGAAGACAAATTCTTAGCTTATGTCACACTTAGATTATATCACAAGACATTTATGGTTATAATGCCTTCAGTTTATATCTTTGGTTTTTCTTGTTTTGCAGATATTTCTCTAACCTCCAAACTTTGGACCTACATGTTATGCTATGTATTCTGAGATATATACCATATATCAGATGTGTCATTATATTACCACCAAACTTATTAAAGTAGACTCTACACTCCCAAAAACATGCTCTCATTTTCAACAATTCTGTCTTATATTGATTTTTTAAATAAAACCACGACATTACCAAGTTTTATTATAACAAATGAAATATATCAATAATTTTATTCATGTTGTTCATAAAATGTAATAGAAATGTTCTGTTTTAGTAAGCATAAAGACATTAGTCTGCTGGCATAATGTCAAATATTAAACAAGAATTGTTAATATTATATAAATTTCATTATATCACTGTCTTTTTGTCACTTTAATGACTCATTATGCAAAGAAAAGAGTCACTAATTATTTTTTTCTTATTTTAGGATAAGTTTGAGGTGACAGCTCTCAGTTTATTCTTGAAAATTTTTTACAAGAAAAACTTTTCAAACTTTTGTTGCTTATGAAAATAAGTAAATCATGGTTCCATTGTTTCTATTTTCTTTTCTCCAATGTAGTATTAGAAGAAACGATTAAAAGGAGAAAATTTAGACATTTGTTCTGTTTATCGTCTATGACCTCCTGATACTGCTGTAGACATCTACATGTGTATTCATCAGGGTCCTCCAGAGAGACAAAAGCTACAGGATATAAGGATTTACATAAAGAGATTTATTATAAAGTATTGGCTCACATAATTATGGAGGCTGAGCAGTCACACAATCTGCTGTCTGCAAGCTGGAGACCAAGGAAGGCCAGTGGTGTAGTTTGAAGGACTGAGAGCCAGAGGGCTGATGTAGATTCCAGGCGGAGTCTGAAGGCCTCAGAATCAGAAGTGCTGAGGGCAGAAGACTGATGTCTCAACTCAAAAGTCAGGCAGAGAGAGTGCAAATTCTCCCTTCCTCCACATTTTTGTTCTAGTCAGGCCTTCAATGGATTGAATGATGCCTACCCACATTGGAGAGAGCAATGCACTTTGCTCACTCAACCCATTCAAATGCTAACCTCTCCCTGAAACACCCTCGTCAACACACACAGAAATAATATTTGACCAGATATCTAGACACCCTGTAATCCAGTCAAGTTGAGACATAAAATTAACTGTCACAATATGTAAATTCATTGCTTGAAATATAGTACAACTTTTCTTGCAGAATATATTAATTAAGCTGTAACTTTTGGAGTTGTTGATTTGAAAAAATGTTCATCGAAAATCATCCTGTTTTATTATAGTAATATATTTTTAGAAGATAGATTTACTTAACATATTATCATTCCAATGGTCATATTATGTTGATTAAATACAGAGGAAAACTTTGACGCAAAATAGAACTATGTGTGTTACTGTTTTTGTATGGGAATGTTTTGTTTTGGTTGTGTTTCAGTCTAAGAATCTGAAAAGTAATTATCAAGCAACTTCTAGTAAAAGTACCGCAATTTTGTTTCACAACAATGCTGATGAATCTCAGTCTAGACACAGAGCAAACACTTGATGCAGAAAAAAAGAGCGTGGTCTAATACTCAGTTTCTTATCGACCTCTGCTGAGACTGTCTACGGGATGAATAGAGTCTCTTATCTTATATATAGTCCATTGCCACACAGATCTACTCTGCTTTGTAATTGGTCACACAGACATATTTATAATGAACAATGTACAAAGGATTTCAGAATGATGGCCTAGAAACTGAAATTTCTTACTAGCAACTGATGGAACAAAATGAAATCCAGAAATTGATATGCTACCTCCTTAATAATTGAAAGAATTTTGCACATAAGGCTTCAAATGAAACTAAAAAATATGGACCTCATTCAGCCACAAATAATGTTCAGGTTAACTGTAGATTATGGATTTTGCATGTATTGAACATATTTTAAGAATCAACTTATGGTTGCTTGAATTTATTACTCCCATTTTCATGAAAGCTTTGCTGATTTTGCCAAAGAGTTTACTTTTAATTTATAGGCAAGATAGCTATAAGAAAAAAAGGAAAGTTATGATGACTTTATTCATTTTAGTAAGACTGCTATTATCTTGTGGTAGCATATACCAAAGAATTATGTTTCTATATCCTATTTACTTTGTATGACTTCTAAGATCTTTGCAATATCTCTGTGAGTTAGGAAAAGGCAAGGATTATTATCCCTATTTTACAATAAGAAAAGAAAGACAATCAGAGGTCCTATTAATTGTCTAAATTTTTTAACACTTTGGCTCTAGATGAAAAACCAAGTCTCTTCACTGAAAGATCTCTGTACCTACACTAAAGTAATAGTTCAAATATATATACATATAAACATACATATATACGTATATTTTAATGTGATCGTATAATTCTTTACTCTGTTCCCTGGATTGTTATGGAAATGTCACGTGACCAAAGCTTGACTAATAAGATGGTTTTGCCCATAACTCTGAATTGTGAGTGAGTGAGGCAAAGACAAATGAAGAATCTTGAGTTTGTTCACTGTGGCAGCATCCAGCAAGACCCAGGAAGCCCATTGTTGGAGGCACCAGCAATGAGCCTTAACCAGACTGTGCTCACAGATGATGCAGTCTATATTCTCTGCTGCCTTTCTTAGACCCTGAGAATTTTATGAGCCTTGCTCTCCAGACTTCCAGTCATTTTATTAGCTAGAATATAAAACTCTAGCAAACTGTACATCAGCTTAGTCAAGAGGGGTTGATTTCTAAATTAGGCAACAAGATCTTGACAGGAGCAACAGGAGAACACAAAATTAACACTTTCAGGAGATGGAAGAACAGTGCATCAAGGTACAAGGTATTTGGGTTCCAGTTTTGGAATTTCCACTTAATATCTGTGCAAAATTTTGCCAAGTAATACACATTCCTTAAGCATTCCTTCTACCGTGAAAATGAAAGTATTTGGTTAGTGATCTCTAAGGTACTTCCCATATCTAACCTTCTATAATTTTATGATTTCTTTTGGTTTAGAGACAATGAGCAGAGACAATGCGGAATAGAGGAAGTAGGTATGGATCAAGCCTTACAAACAATTTAACCCAACTCACAAGTCAGCTCAGTCTCTTACTAGATTAAGGTGCTCTTCACTCGTTCAACCAGCCTAATAGAGGATAGGATAAACTCCTTCTTGAGAGGTAATATACATGTAGAGACTAGGTAGTTTTTTTTATACAGAGTGTTAGATAGTCATATAAAATTTATCATTTATATCACCAAAAGAAGAAGAAAAATTGAAAATAGAAGCAGACCCAGAGGTGAACCACTTATTGGGTTTAGAAAACGCAGTTCTCTAAAGAAATAGTAATAAAAATGTTCAAGAGAATAAATGACAAGGTGGAAATTTCGCTAGCTGGAATCTTTAAAAAATTAAGTAAATTAATTAAATGGAATATCTAAAAGGAAAACAAAAGTCTGTAATTGAAGATAACTCAATAGATGGATATAGCTGCACATTTGACATAGCGGAAGAAAATGTTAATACTTCGGCAAATAGGTCAGTAGAAAATACACAGGCTAAAGACTCGAGAGAGAAAGGGGTGGAAAGTGTAACAAATGTTTGGGACAAAGTAAAAAGGCCTAAACCACACTTAAATTGAATGCGAAAAGGGAATGTTGAGAGAGAATAAGTAAAAAGTAATAGATGAGAATTTCCCAAAACTGACAGATAAGGATTCAAGAAGTACAGCAAGCCACAAAAAGGCTTTTCTTTGTAAAATGGCTGACAACCCAAAACAAAGATAAAATATTAAACACACACACAGACAAATGCATTTCTTTAAAAAGAGAATCTTGCTACATGATATTTACCTAAATTAGTTGAAAACTTGTGTCCACACAAAAACCTACATACAGATGTTTACACAATCTTTACTCATAATTGCCCAAACTTGGAAACAACCACGGTGTCCTTCAATGAGTGAATGAATAAATAAACTGAGGTACATCCAGACAATAGATTATTATTCAGCACTAAAAATAAATGAGCTATCAAGCCATGAAAGGACATGGAGGAATCTTAAGTGCATATTGCTAAGTGAAAGAAGCCAATCTGAAAAGACTATATGCTGTTTGAGTCCCATTATATGACGTTATGGAAAAGGCAAACCTATGGAGATAGTAAAAAGATCAGTGGTTGCCAGGGCTTAGGAGAGAGGGAAGGATGAATAGTTGGAGCACAAAGAATTTTTAGGACAGTGAAACTATTCTGTACGTTACCATAATGATTGATACGTGCCACTATATGTTTACAAAAAAAAAAAAAAAGAGAGTCTGACTTCTCAACAGAAACAATGAAATCCAGGAGACAATTGCATGACATTTTTAAAGTACTGAAAAAAAATTGCCAAGCTAGAAATTTTTCTAGGGAAAATATTATATAGAAATGGTGACAAGATAAAGATGATTCTAAATGAATAAAAAACTGATATAAGTTGTCAGATCTACCCTAACAGAAATGCTTAAGAATCTCTTCAGGCAGAACCAAAATGACTCTAGATAGACACACGAAAATGTAGGAAAGAATAAAAATCAAAACTATAAAGTTACTATGTGGATGAATATAAATGAACATTGACTATAAAAACGATAATGTCTCAAAATGAAATAAAATAATGAGAGATTAAAATCATGACTACAATAAGCAAAAGGGAAGAGAGCTGTAAATGGAGTTACGTGTTCTAAGTTCCTAGAATTATCTAGAAAGTGGTAAAAGCACTACTGTATATTAGATCAAAATATACCAAGGATACACATTGCAATCTTTAGGCTAATCTTAAAAACAATAGTTAAGTAATCTAAGCCTAACAAGCTAATTGAGAGGAATAATGAAATAGCAACAACACATAAAACCTTAATCATTTAATACAAAACAAGATGAGAAAGATGAGACTAAGGTACATAACACATGTGAGACAAATGGAAAACAAAAAGAAAGATGGTAGATCAAAACCCAATATATTAGTGATTACACCAAAAGGAGACTGACTACTATAATTAAGAGAAAAGATTGTCGGACACGATTGAAAAAATATATGTGCACCTTATAAGACTCACCTTTGACAGGTGACAGAAGGGTAAAACTAAAATGATTAAAAAAACAAAAAGGAAATGAGAATGTCAAAGGAGTTGGAGTCAGATTCACTCAAATGACAATGCCATTACTATGTTCTCTTGGGGTCCTGAGATGTCCCAAAATGAGCTAGTCCTAAATTTGTGGGGAGTATGGGTGGAATCTTATCTCACATTCCTCATAGATGGGAAGGAACCTCTATTTCATTGACCAGGAGAGTCGACTGGGAAGAACACTTCCAGCCTCTTATAATCCCCATTCTTCTTTATCGGTCTGATTGGGTGAAGGGAAGAACTCACATTGCTCAGTCCCTCTGTTTTCCTCTGCACTTTTCTAATAACTTAGTGGGATGCAGTTCTGCCAAAGATAGGGAAGGGGTAGAGTAGGGAGAGCAGTGATTAGGAAACAAGTTTGCCCACTGATCCAAGTCTCAGTCTTTAATCAATTTTATCCCTAATGAAATCCACGCATTGATCTCTATCTGTCTGCTCCTCATGACTTACTTCTCAATTGGTTCAAAACTCTGGAGTGATTTAAGAGGGAGACAAGTGATTAATCTGCAGCCTCCAAATAGTAAATAGGAGTGAAAGTTCTCAGGGAAAATACATCTATTTTTAATTTTTATTTCAGTTCCCGAAACACACACATGCACATACTAAAACACGCATGCTCATTTATAAATGAAATAAAATTACATTACTATCAACAGCAACATTAATAGGAGAGAAAATAAATTGTAGAAGGGCAGTTTGAACAAATGTTTATCAACTCTGGTAGGGTCTATTCCCTGCACTCTCTCGACTTATCTGGAGGATCTGGGGTGCAAGATGGGGTGAATGAAAGTTAAGACTTGGTGAAGGAACAGCCTCCAATGGATTAATTGCCAGCAATTAGTCTTTGATAATCCGTACTAGTGAAAGATGAACAAATATATGAATCTAGTTTCAGAACACAGGAGAACCAGGGCTTTCTTGTTCTACCCACCTTCTCAATCGGACTGCGATCAAACAAGAAAATGGACAATAATTTCTAGGAAGGTTCCTAAATTTTGGCAAATAGATAAAGTTTTATTTTTCTTTTTTAGATAATTTATATCTAATGGAAACCATTTGTGGCTTTATTAGTATAACACTTCTGACATTCTTTCTCCTAGTTTCTTCATATTTTTTTCTATTATTGAGATTATCAATGTTCAGTGATTCTATAGACTCTTTCTGCTCTATTTAATTACAGTTGCTTTCTTTTTAATGCTACAGCTTTTTAAAAATCTTATTGCTTCTTTTTATTTCCAGTCACTCACATTTAATAATGTACATAGAATTACTTTCTGATACCTTAGACTTAATGATATACGATTGTTTGATATTCCTTTTTGCAGAGATGTGTCACTGTTCTGATTTAGAGCTATTTTGAACTAGCTTTCATCTTTTAGCATTTAAATGATCTAAGTCCTCATGTAGCTTGCTGTATTTTTCTTTATTATTTACTCTTCCTCCCACGTTAATGTCATTTGTTGAAATTTCTGCTGCTTTTTTAAACACCTGCTCTTTGTTTTAAAAATTTCAAGTCCACCTTAGACTTCTTTATTACTCCCATCCCACACCCTAAGCATTATTTTATGTCTTACCTGAAGAACTTTAAGAATAATTTTACAGCCTGCTTTGAAACTTAAAAATTATAGAAGTACATTTTTAGACAATATGAGTTGAAAATGACCTTAGAAAAAATCTACTTTGAACCACACATTTCTACCACCCTTATTTATGAATAAGAAAACTGAACCACAGAAAATGAAGTTATTTGCTTGCCTCAAGCCACACAGACTCTAGTGTTAAACTCATGACCAGAATTTTGGTACTCTGGATACCAGACTGGTATGATTTCCATTATAACGTGTTATTGCTCATACTAGCCCATTGGTTGAATCCTTCTAAGAATATTGATAGTTTCTCACCAACTGACCACGATCAAAATAAAATTTATAATTCTATTAACCAGAACACTCTAGAATGCAGCATTATAGAATTATGTGCCAGTGTGAGTATAGGAGCGTATACACAAACATATTTTATATATATGTATATGTATACTATGTATACATAGTGTATATGTTATGTATGTGTATATATAGTATATCGTATACTTATCATATAGGAATTGTCTAAAATGTCTTTTATTTTTGCCATAATTATCTACTCCCTTACTTATCAAACATAATTAAACAAAAACAATCCAAGTTTTGTTATTTTTTATGAATAAGGATCTTGTAGGTAATGGAGATATTAATAAACATGAATTATTGTGACACAGGTCCTTTCATAGAGGAATCAGGCTGAATTTTTACTGATTTCAGGAATGTGAACAGAAAGTTTGATAATTACTCCACCCTCCCACCCAAAAGGATTTACTGTTCTTCTAAATATAAAACACAAGGACAATTTCAGTTAATGGATTTGTTCATATTTGTTGATTCAATGTTATTTTTGCATGTGTGTGAGGAAGATTGTCCCTGAGCTAACATCTGTGCCAATCTTCCTCTATCTTGTATGTGGAACACAGCATGATGAGTGGCGTGTAGGTCTGCGCCCGGGATCTGAACCCACGAACTCTGGGCCACAGAAGCGGAGCTCATGAACTTAACCACTATGCCCCTGGGTCGGCCCTGAGATTCAATATTGTTTTTATGTCTGATCTGGTGCTTGATGAAAGAAACAACAATCTATTCTAATTCTGATTCATTTTTAGAGCCAAATGAGAGAAGATACAACTAAGCTAAAATTCAGAATGGCTCAAACACAATTTATGAGCCAAATGATGGTGAAAGATGAAGCTGTATAGATGGACAAGTACAAGAATATGAAGAAATTATAAGGATATGAATTTACCCTGAATGAAAATGTTAGATATTGGAGGATTTTATACCAGGAAGCAACATCATTCTTCTACTATCCTATGAAAATGAAAATCTTTCCAGTTAATCTTTCAACACAGTTCTGATAATGTCAGCCTTCTATTTAAAGTCTTCAATGAATCTCCATCATCTGCAGCAGCAATTTAATTTTTTATCCATTCATTATCTCCTATCCCTTTTGACTTAGATATTAAATCTAGACATTTTGAAATTCCACAAACAGAATACCTATTTCCAGATCCATCACTATGACCATGTGATTTCTTTAGTAGACTGTTCCATCACCCCATCCTCCATTCCTACTTCTTCTTACCTCCAAAATTCAACCTCAAATTCTCCCAAACCTTGGGTTGGTAAAGTTCCACTTATCATCCTGGGTCAAGGACAATTGTACACATTTCCAATGTCGGTCCCATATATGTTGGTGCCTCTTTCCTTTAGGACCCCTAGGAGTCTGCATTTAAATCTCATAGTACTGATGTGACTGTATTATGTGTTCACATTTTTTTTTCTTCACTGAATTATAACAATAGCTGTGACTTATGCATCTTTGTAACCTTAACATCACATATAGTTGGCATTCAACACACGTTTGTCAAATAAAAGAAGGAATGAATGAACTCCTTATAAGCTAGAGAAAGACTGATGAAGACTAGAGATATCTATCAGGCTTATCAGAGGAAAGTCTTTGTGAAAACTGAAGAATCTGGGACTGGGAATCTGAATAATATGAGAGATGTCAGAGAAAGATACATTAATAGTAATTCAGATGAAATTCTCTATTCCTAGGTAATTATTCTGTACTGGACCTTAATCCTGCTCAACCAGAGTTGGCAATGGGGTGTGGGGCAGGTAATATAAGTTCTGTAAATTTTAATAGAAGTTTCTGGTTTACTTCCCATTTGACTGTAAATGTTGCTTGATTAACAACATCAAAATATATTTAAAACAAGTTAGCAATTGCAAAATATTTCATTATACTACCAGCAAATTGATTTAAGGTAGCTTGAATTCAGTAGAGATAAATTATATAATAAGATCATTTAAATTGATGGATAATTTAAATTATTATCATCTTGTCTATAATGTATAAACTTACTCTTTCTGAGCTTGTGAGGTAATGAGTAACTTATGTTAGCCAAACTTTGTAATAGCATTAACTTGGGATTATTAAACAACTCTGTCACATTTATACCATAGCATACTAGACCAAGATGCTAGTAAATTTTATAAAATAATGAGGTGCTCTTACTTCTTTCCTAAAAAACCGTTTTGTAATAAAAAATTTAACCTTGCCTTAAAAGAGATTTGGACTTTGCCTTCAGATTCTGGGAGGTAATCTCTGAACTCTTAGAATGTCATGCCTGATAGCAGTGCCTTTGTTCAGAGTGAGGGCTGATCATGTTAGAAAGACCAACAAAATACCAAATGTTTTGGGTCACACAGTATTAGTTGAACTGGAGACTGAGATCAACCAAGTGGTAACAAATCAATCAACCATGCACACATGATGGAGCCCCATTAAAAACTCTGGACCTCAAGGCTGAGCTTCCGTGGTTGGCAACACTCCACGCATATCGTCACACACTGATGCCATGAGAGTAATGCATCCTGACTCCACGAGGGGAGGACAATGGAAGCTCCACATTTGGTGTCCACCTGGACTCTGCTCTATGCACTTCTTCTCTTGGCTAATTTTCATCTGTATCCTTTCCTGGAATAAACCGTAACAATAAATATAACATATTTTAGTGAGCTCTGAATATCATTTGATATTCTGAATATCAATTCAATACCAAATCATTGAAACTGAGGGTAGTTTTGGGAACACCCCGAAACTGCAAGTAGTATCATAAGTGAGAACGATCTTGTGTAGACTGTGCCCCCAAACTTTATAACTGTCTAAAACTTTTGCAACTTTCAAATACTCCCTACCCTACTCCTTATTCTCTGCCCATATCTGATATTTGTTTCACTCTCTGACATTGCCTAGAGTTCTAAGTGTATACCAACCAATTTTATTTAGAAGAAATGAAAAAAAAAAGCTTATTACTTCTTTATGTAGCTTTGTTTGAAAATACTATAATTCATATTTTGTAGTGACCAGTTATATGATTTACCAATATTTGCTTATGTATGGTTTTCTTGCCCATCTGAGTCAGTAGAGACCTGAATATTTAAGTGAACATCATTAATAATGGTGGATTTTCTGTTTGACAGTTTTAACTCTTAGATTCTAAAATAACCCAGATTTAACATTTTTGCAACCAAAATTTTAGCATACGGCCACCAAGTGCTTCTTCTGTGCAGAAGACACATGTATAGTACTTCTAAGATATCAGTTGCACAAGTCCAGAACTTATAAACAATCCTTGCCATCTTCCTGATCCTAGTACACAAATTACAACTCAATCCAAGCAATCAAGCTCTCCATTTCTTCCATTGCCATCCAAGCCCAAGCATCTATCATCTCTTGCCTACACTTTGCAGTAGCTTTATTTTATTTTAAACAAAATATGTATCTCTTTATTTATTTATTTAAACAATTTATTTAAGGTAGAGAATAACAAAGGAGTTCATCCATTTCTCCCACTCCCTATCCCCTGCTTCTGGTAGGCACCAATCTGTTCTCTGTATCTATGAGCTTGATTTTCTGTTCTGTTTTGTTTTTTAGATTCCACATATAAGACAGATCATACAGTATTTGTCTTCCTCTATCTGGCTTATTTTACTTAGCATAACGCCCTCCAGTTCTATCCACATTGTTGCAAATGGGAAGATTTCATTCTTTTTTATGGTTGAATAATATTCCATTGTGTATATATATATGTATACGTATATATATACCATAATTTCTTTACCTATTCCTTCATGGATGGACATTTACATTGTTTCCATATCTTGGCTATTGTAAATAATGCTGCAATGAACACGGTGGTGAATATGCCTTTTCTAGTTAGTGTTTTTGTTTTCTTTGGATAAATACCCAGAAGTGGAATTGCTGGATCATATGGTAGTTCTATTTTTCATTTTTTGAGGAAAATTTATACTATTTTCCATTGTGGTTGCACCAATTTACACTCCTGCCAACAGTGCACAAGGGTTCCCTTTTCTCCACATCCTTGCCAACATGCTATTTCTTGTCTTTTTGATAACAGCCATTCTAACAGGTGTGGGGTGATAGCTCCTTGTGGCTTTGATGTGCATTTCCCTGATGATTTATGATCTTTTCACGTACCTGTTGGCCATTTGTATGTCTTCTTTGGCAAAATATCTATTTGGATCTTCTGCCCATTTTAAATCAGTTTGTTTATTTTGCTATTGAATTGTATGAGTTCTTCATATACTTTTGATACTAACCCCTTATGAGATATATGATTTGCAAATATTTTCTCCCATTCAGTAGGTTGCCTTTTCATTTTGTTGATGGTTTCCTTTGCTGTGCAGCTTTTTAGTGTGACATAGTTGCACTTATTTATTTTTGCCTCTGTTGCTTTTGCATTTCCTGTAAGATTCAAAAATTCATCGCCAAGACCTATGTCAAGGAGCTTACCGCTTATGTTTTCTTTTTTTCTTCCTAACGTTTCTGTTTTTTTTTTTAATTGAGGCAACACTGGTTTACAACACTATATAAATTTCAGGTTTACATCATTATATTTCAGTTTCTGTGTAGACTACATGATGTTCACCACCCAAAGTCTAATTACCATCCATCACCATACACATGTGCCTTTTTACTCCTTTCACCCTCCCACCTCCCCCTTTCCCCTCTGGTAACCTCTGATCTATTCTCTATATCTATGTGTTCGTTGTTGTTTTTTATCTTCCACATATGAGTGAAATCATTTGGTATTTAGCTATCTCCATCTGACTTATCTCACTTAGCATAATGCCCTTGAGGTCCATCCATGTTGTCGCAAATGGCAAGATTTCATCTTTTTTTAAGGATGAGTAGTATTCCACTGTATATATATACTACTTCTTCTTTATTCATTCATCTGTTGATGGGCATTTAGGTTGTTTCCAAGTCTTGGCTATTGTGAAAAATGCTGCAATGAATATAGAGGTGCATATATTTTTTCAAATCAAGGTTTTCGTGCTATTTGGACGAATACCCAGAGTGGACTAACTGGATCATATGGTAGTTCTATTCCTAATTTTTTGAGGAATCTCCATACTGTTTTCCATAGTGCTTGCACTAGTTTATATTCCCATCAGCAATGTATGAGGGTTCCCTTTTCTCCACATCCTAACCAACACTTGTTATTTCCTCTCTTTTTAATAATAGCCAGTCTGATGAGTGTGAGGTGATATCTCATTGTAGTTTTTATTTGCATTTTCCTAATAATTAGTGATGTTGAACATCTTTTCATTTGCATGTTGGCCATCTGTATATCTTCTTTGGAAAAATGTCTGTTCAGATCCTTTGTCTATTTTTTAATTGGGTTGTTTGTTTTTTGTTGTTGTTGAGTCATATGCATTCTTTATATATTTTGGATATTAACTCCTTATCAGATTTGCATGATTATCATGCAAGATTATCATGATTTGCAAATATCTTCTCTCAATTTTTAGGTTGTCTTTTTCATTTCGTTGATAGCTTCCTTTGCTGTGCAGAAGCTTTTTAGTTTTATATCGTCCCAGTTGTTTATTTTTTCTTTGGTTTCCCTTGCCTGGGGAGACATGATTTCAAAAACGTACTGCTAAGACTGATGTTGAAGAGCGTACTGCCTGTGTTTTCTTCTAGAAGTTTTGTGGTCTCAGGTCTTACATTCAAGTCTTTAATCCATTTTGAGTTAATTGTTGTGTCTGATATAAGATAATGGTCTACTTTCATATTTTTTTATGTGGCTGTCCAGTTTTCTCAACACTATTTATTGAAGAGACTTTCTGATCTCTATTGTATGTTCTTGGCTCCTTTGTGGAAGATTAGCTGTACATAGATATGTAGGTTTATTTCTGGTCTTTAATTCTGTTCCATTGATCTATGTGTCTGCTTTTGTGCCAAGCTGTTTTGAGTATTACAGCTTTGTAGTATATTTTGAAATCAGGGAGTGTGATACCTCCAGCTTTGCTCTTTTTTCTGAGGATTGGTTTGGCTATTCAAGGTCTTTTGTTGTTCCATATAAATTTTAGGACTCTATATTTTCTTCTAGGAGTTGTATGGTTTCATATCTTATGTTCAAATCTTTAATCCATTTTGAGTTAATTTTCTGTATAGTGTACAATAGTGGTGCAGTTTCATTCTTTTGCATGTAGCTGTCCAATTTTCCCAACGCCATTTATTGAAGAGATCGCCCTTTCCATATTGTATATTCTTGGCTTCTTTGTCATAAATTAATAGACCTTCTCTGACTGGGTTTATTTCTGGGTTCTCAGTTTTGTTCCATTGATCTCTATGTCTGTTTTTCTGCCAATACCATACTGTTTTAATTACTATAGCTTTGTAGAAACTTTGAAATCAGGGAGCGTGATGCCTCCAGCTTTGTTCCTCTTTTTCAAGATTGCTTTGGCTATTCAGGGTTTTTTGTAGTTTCATACAAACTTTAGGATTATTTGTATTATTTATTTGAAATATTCCATTGAAAATCTGACAGGAATTTCATTGAATTACTAGATTGCTTTGGGTAGTATGGACATTTTAACAATATTGATTCCTCCAATTCATGAACATGGAATATCTTTCCTTTTTTTGTGTGTCTTATTTCTTTCACTAATGTCTTGTAGTTTTCAATATATAAGTCTTTCATCTCATTGATTAAATTTATTCTTAGGTATTTTATTCTTTTTGGTGCAATTGTAAATGGGGTCGCTTTGTATTTTTATTTCCCTTTCTGATAGTTTGTTATTAGTGTATAGAAATGCAACAGATTTTTGTGTATTGATTTTGTATCCTGCAACTTTACTGAATTTGGTTATTAGTGCTAACAGTCTTTTTATGGAGTCTTCAGGTTTTTCTACATATAATATCATGTCATCTGCAAATAGTGACAATTTTACTTCTTCCAATGCTATCTGACCCAAGCACCTACCATCTCTTGCCTATACTTTGCAATAGCTTTATTTTAAAAAATTTAATGGTGAACATTTTCTAACATACAGAGAAGTTGAACTGATTTTGCATTAAATAGCATAATATCGGGCCGGCCCGGTGGCGCAGCGGTTAAGTGTGCGTGCTCCGCTTTGGCGGCCCAGGGTTTGCAGGTTCGGATCCCGGGTATGCACCGACACACCACTTGTCAAGCCATGCTGTGGCGGCATCCCATATAAAGTAGATGAAGATGGGCACGAATGTTAGCCCAGGGCCAATCTTCCTCAGCAAAAAAGAGGAGGATTGGCATCAAATGTTAGCTCAGGGCTAGTTTTCCTCACAATAAAAATAAAATAAAAATAGCATAATGTCCATCTCCTCGTTTCTACATTTAAGAATTTCCTATATATACACATTCTTAAGAAAATATTATGACATACATATTATCAGCCACATTTTATAAAAGGATGAAGTGTCTTAAAGAAGTTAACCAGCTTCCCCAAGTTCACTGAAAAAAAAAAAGAAGTAGATGAGAGTTGTGTATTTGACCTGAGGAATTTCTGGACCAATGCATATGCGCCTACCACAAAAAGAAAGAATGCGCAGGGTTTCTTGCTAAAATGCCAGGTACCCAAGAATGCTGTCATTGTATAAGAAAAGGCTCTGGCCAATATGCATGGGCATCATGAAGTGGAACTCATTATAGTCTAGTATGGGCACCATCTGATGATCACAGCACCAACTCTGCATGAAGAACAAGAGCAAAAACACACAGGAAATCTTGTTGGTTTGCAACTTCAGGAGTTCCTCAGATGTAATATGAAACTGGCCCCTTACACAGAGGGCAGGGAGAGACCAAAGAAGGAGGCAGACCACTCCAGATTGGTAGGTGGCAGGTTTAGTAAGCAAGGGAACTTACATACAAGGCTTGTCTTGAGCATCCCCAAGATGAATAGATCTCCACACCCACCCGCCAGCATCATAAATGTTTATATAGAGGTCTTGACTGGGTTCAGTCAAGTATACAGTCCAGATGGTCTCAACAAGACATTACTCCTTAGGCTGCATCCTTGAAACAGCTTCAGCTCTGGGAATGGTGGGTGGATTCTGCATTCCAAGGACAGGGGAGAGGTGAGGAGCATTCAATTGCCTGAGTCCAGCTCGCAGGTCAACCAGCAGTCATGTCCTTTCAGTGAACTTCTCCAGCAAGTTTGAGTGTTCAAGGGTTCTATATCGGTTTTCTACTGCTGTGTAACAAATTACTGTACATTAGCAGGTTAAAACACATTTATTATCTCACAGATCCATAGGTCAGAAGTCTGGGTAGGCTCATCTGGGTTCCTTGCTTTTGAGTCTCACAAGGCCAAATCAATATATCCGCTGGGTGGGCTCTCATCTGGAGGATCTGGGGAAGAATCTGCTTCCAAGCTCATTCCTGATGTTGGCAGAATCCAGTTCTTAAAGCTGTAGGTCTAATGTCTCTGTTTCCTTGATGGTTGTCAGCTGGCCACTATTCTCAGCCTCTAGAGATCATTTATATTCTTGCACATGTGGCTGCCTCCTCTATCTTCATATCAGCAATGGTGCTCCAGGTCCTTCTCCTGCTTTGAATCTCTCTGATTTTCCCTTTGGCCATCAGCCAAAGAACACTTTTCTTCTAAAGGGCTCACGTGATTAATTGTAACCTGATACTCTCCCTTTAGATCAAACTCACAGTCAACTGAGTAATAACCTTAATTACCTCTGCAAAATCCTTTTTGCCATGTAAAGTGACATAATCACTAAGGTAGTATCTCATTATATTCAGTCTTAGTGATCAGGGAAAGTAATATCAGGGGACCCCAAGTAACTTATGCAGAAACTTATTGACCAATCCTTACTTTTTTAAACTGAGATTCTATGAGACATTAAGTTCCACTGATGTGCCATTATAATCACAGTTTTGTTGTACGTACACTTGCTCTTGTGACACTGTGGCTTCTGTGCCTAAAGAAGATTGTGGCTTCCAATTGTTTGAGCTCTCTCATGCAGATCTTTCCACAAGCAGAAGATCATAATGAAGCTTGAGAACTTAACCTGAGTCTTAATACCAAGGAAAATTCTTATAAGAACGTTAGGTACATGTCAGCACTCTACTTTTTTTTTTTTTTTTTTTTTTTTTTTTTTGTGAGGAGATCAGCCCTGAGCTAACATCCGCCAATCCTCCTCTTTTTTTTTTTTTTGCTGAGGAAGATGGCCCTGGGCTAACATCGGTGCCCATCTTCCTCCACTTTATATGGGACTCCGCCACAGCATGGCTTACCAAGCAGTGCGTCGGTGCGCGCCCGGGATCCGAACCAGCGAACCCCGGGCCGCCGCAGCGGAGCGCGCGCACTTAACCGCTTGCGCCACCGGGCCGGCCCCTCAGCACTCTACTTTTATTGAAAACAGAAGACTTTAGTCTACAGTGATAAATATTTAGAAATGGAACAAATTTGGCTTCCTGTGTCCCAAGACACTTGTGTGACCTTGAATAAGACTGTCAACTTATCTGGGTCTAAGTGTACTGTTTTGGGAAATTAGTGTACTTCAGCATGATGCTCTCTACAGTTGCTTGTTCATGTATGAATTTGATCAGGATTTCCTCAAAATATGTTTCAGTGTGTGCTCTATAAGCTGAAGGTCAGCGCTAAATGGGAAGCACTATTATCAAATTATAAAAAAGCAAAAGATAGCCACTATTATTAAGACCCCTATTTTACAAATTCTGAAAAACTGAGTAGTAGATGGTTAAGCACTTGCCTAAGATTTCCCAGCAGGTAAGTTATAGAGTTTGGACCTTAAGAGGGCAGTTTGACATCTGAACATTTTGCACCTAACCACATCTTCATGTCGTTTCTAAAAGGAATGAGTCAATTGGATAAAAAGTAAAATAAAAATATTATTGTACAAGACACTCGTTTTTCTCATGTGAGAATTCAACATTCCATATTTATAAGGAATAATTGCTTGTAATTCACTTGTGAGTAAGAAGTGAAAATAAAATTGAAACCTAAGATAGTGTTCACTCCAAATGTTATAATCAATTTGTAAATCTCTCGACGTGAAGCTCTTTCAAGGAAAATTTGCCATCCCTTTTAGCTACAAAAAGTAAGCACAAAGGCCACCCTGACATAAACACAGGGAGTCCATAGAGTGGTGATCACTTCCGTTTCCTAGATGCATCCCTGATGTACATAAGGTTGTGATTGTCCCTCAAACAAGAAAAAATAGTTTAAATAAACCTGCATCAATTCAAATTGGAAAGAATTCACATATTTGTGAGAGTTTGAGTGATTCTAAAAGTAGTAAAAGGACTTTTCCATAATAACATCACATAATTTAGTTAACCATATAGAATTATAGAACTTGACGGAAACATTGAAATTGTGCGATTAAATACATGCATTCTAACAATGAAGAAACTGAGAGCTAGGGAGATCACCCAGGTAATTTTAATCAAGATTCATTGGCAGACCTCAGATCAAATGGTACTAAAAACTCCCAGACTTTCTCTTTTTTTTTTTGCCGTTATCAAGCTATTTCCCTTCATTTTACAATAAAATTTTTTCCTTCAAATTAATCATATAGAAATGTCTCTCAAAGCCTAGTCTAAAGGCCATGTAAATAAGAATTACCTAAATCAGCTTGTTAAAAATGCAGAATATTAAGTTTTACCTGTGACATACTGAATCAGAAAGTGTGGAATTGTTACCACAATAAGCATTCTTGTAAGTTTTTTTTTAGGTAAAGTTCGAGAACTACTGCTTTTTGAAATGTAGATCATTTACTTGTTTACTCATTGTAATTCAATAAAAAGATCTCTGTTGAGTTCACTTTATATCTCAAATTTCCTTTCGCAATTCCAAATGAAAATTAGTTTGTGTATTCATCAATTTTGAAAATAACTATTCTGAAATTCTTAGTAAATTTTGTGTATTTGAATGCATAGAACATGCACTTGATTAGGGTATCCTATGTAATATAACCAAAATTTTCAAGAAATGTAAAAACTATTTTAAAATCTGTGCTTTCTTACTTTTAACTTTCATAATATTGAAGATTACAATTGCCTCTATTCTGTAGTTACAATTTCTCTAGAGACAATTTGGTATATGAGGAGTCTGACTCCTGGCTAAAAACCTATGCAAGTTTTTTCAGGCCTGATCATAAGCAATTACAAAGACTTTTTCTGGCAGGCCACGTGGGGGAAAGCTGCCCTCCCAACTCCAGGCTTGGTGCACAGTCAGCGCATCACAGTCTCTGAGGGGAGTTGCAGTCAAGGAATCCACACCCTAGCCTGTCACACTCTGGCACATTTTTGCAATTCCGGCCCCGGTACCTTCACTCCTAGGTCTCTTTATCTGAGGCCACAGGCAAAGGTCTTCTGGGCGCCTCCCGAGGGCTCCTTATGGGGGAGAAGAGAGAAACCTCAAACTTTCCCCCACTCTGACTCAGTACGCAGTACTTTTCCACTCCTACCTCTCTTCCCTCTTCAAGTCCCCCTAGTCCATAAAACTGCTGGAGCCTTCTGCTCAGGGCTCCTTCTAAAGCAAGACGGCCCCATGTCTGCGCTGATCCACCTGACTCGACTGTGCGCCATTCAGCGGGGAACATGGAGTCGGCGTTGCTTCCGGTTTTCTATAACGCTTACTTACATCATCCCATTGAACAGTAAGTGATTCAAGCCTTAAGCCTTTCGTTTATGGCTTGTTGCTTTAACTGGCCACTCTGACCCCTGGCAGCTCAGCTCTCCCTCCCTGCTCAGCTGAGCTTCTGGCGTTATAGTCACATTCCTCTCCTGTTGAAGAGACCATCCTCTTTGGCTTTGGTAATCATAAGCACCAATTGTTTGGTTCTGATTTTAGGACATCGCTTTTCTCCTGCCCTCCCACTCCTGGTTCTCTGGCCTTCAAACCCACGCTAGTATCTGCACCATTGACTCTCTGGCTCTCAGGCCTTCAAACTACACTATAGGTTTTTCTGAGTCTCCAGCTTGAAGTGGGCAGATGGTGGGACATCTCAGACTCCATAATCAAGACAGCCAATAGTAATAAATCTCTTTAGATAGACAGATAGATCTATTGGTTCCGTTTCTCTGGAGAACCTGACTAATATAGATTCTTCAGTGATAATTCACCATGGACTTTCGCTAATAATATTTAGCACACCCAAGCCCTGCACATAAAACATTGACACTAAAAGTTTGCTTACTGGCACTTTCCAATTTCAGCTCCAACATGTAAAGAGCTTGTAAATTGTCATTGCCATCTGTTAGGAAACTGAATTGTGTTCCTTCAAAATTCATATGTCAAAACTCTAACTCCCAGTACCTCAAAATGTGACTGTATTTGGATAAACTAAGTTAAAATGAGATCATTAGGGTGGGCCCAATATGACTGGCTGGCATGCTTATAAGAAGAGATTACAGATACATGCAGAGGGAAGACTGTGTGAAGATATAGGGAGAAAGACGACGGCTTTCTATAATCAGAGGACGGAGGCCTCAGGAGAAACCAACCCTGCCAACACCTTGATTTTGGACTTCTAGTCTCCAGAACTATGAGAAAATAAATTTCTGTTGTGTAAGCCATTCAGTCTGCGATGCTTTGCTATGGCAGCCCTAACCAAGCGATACACCATCCTTACAATAAGAGAAAGCTGGACCTAACTAAAACTCAGGGACTATTCTCAGACCTAGCAATATACTGACACTTCAGGGAAAACTGCAACCTGAAATCTAGAAAGCCGGAGGGCTCCAGAGAGTCATAGCTGAGATCCGCTTACATGGAGCAGAAACTGTTAGAGCCATAAGCTAGCAGAAACACTGAAATAACGTTTGACAAATTGCTGGCGGCTTAGTGTGACCTCCAGTGACAGTGAGAAACTCTTGGGAGCCACAGTTGTACCCTCTTGATAAGTGTGAGGAGATAAGTGTGTGCCACTCACGCACATTCCTGAGACTTGACCTCCAGGAACTGCTTGACCTCCAGGGTTTCAAGTGTGGGCTGTGCACACTGGCTTCCTTCCAAGAGTACACACGACGGCAAGGGGAAAAAAAGAGTAACCTCACAGTAGAGAAACCTGCTAAATCCATCTCCGCAAGATGACTAACGTCAATAGTGACGCCATGTTGATAGGCTATACCTCTGCCATGTCGTGGTGAGGAGGGCACTTTACCTCTGTGGCTTTCTCCCAAAATCCATAACCTGAGTCTAATCATGAGAAAAATATCAGGCAAATGCCAATTGAGGAATATTCTACAAAATACCTGACCAGTAATCCTTGAAACTTTGCAAAAACAAAGTCAAGTCTGAGAAAATGTCACAGCCAAGGGGAGCCTAAGAAGACATGATGAGTAAATGCAATTTTGATAACCTGAATAGAATTCTTGAACAGAGGAAGCACGTTATGGAAAAATAAGGAAATGTGAGTAAAAGAAAGACTTTAATTAATTTCTATAAAAGGATACTTGATTAATACTTGCTCATGGTTCTCTCTCTCTCTATATATAAAATTATATATTATTAAATAATATATATTATATATGATTATTTATATGATGTTATACATTATATGATGTATGACAAATATATATATGTATGCACATACACACACCCACATCAAAAACACATCTAAACAGTACAGAAAGATATAAATGTATAAAGTAAGAAGTAATAGTTTTCCTCCCCTCCCTTCCTGCCCCTATTTCCACTATTTACAGTGGTTTGTGTCTCTCAGCATTTTCAAAGAAGGATTTATATCCATGTCTTCTTAAAATTTTTAACAAATCAGATTGCACTATACATATTGTTCTGAAACTTGCTTTAATTTGCTTAAACATAAAAAATAAATTTGTGTACTTGTCAGTCTACCAGTTATTGAAGATCTACAGGATGAGGAGTATATTTTCTTCATTTTTGTAAACCTAACTTTTACAACAGTGTTTGGCAGGAGTAGGCAGTCAGTAAATGTTTGTTGAATGAGTAAATTGGTATTTGCATTTCTCAAAGCATAACTTACCCACTAATGATTTAAATGAATGTCATGAGAGATGCTAACTTATTTTATTGCATAAAAAGGTAAATTAGGACTTTTCAAAATAGAAAGAGATCATTCATGTGAATTTATTAGGCTTTTTTTGTGTATTTGGAATATTCTTGGAATTTAGTATCTAGAAACATAAATGAAATAAATTAACCACAGAGCAACTGAAAACTCTGAACCAGTTGGCTCATTTTTTCACTTCAGCATTATTTTCTGGATATCACATTTTTAAGCTACATACAGAAAACAACATACAGAGAAGGAAAACATGGATTTTTAAAATAGTATTTAGGTATAACCCTTACATTTTTGAAAAATCTAGGTGGACAGTAACTGGAACCTTCCAATTCCACGAAATATAAAAATTTATCCTTCTCATAACATGTCTACAATTTCTGAATGCATAGTCACGTGATTTTCTCTAACTTCTCTTTTTTTTTTTTAGATGATGGAATTTTTAGAATTATTTTATTGAGGTCATATTGGTTTATAATGTCGTGTAAATTCAGGTGTACATTATTATTCATCGGTTTCTGTGTAGACTGCATTGTGCTCACACCAATAGTCTAATTTTTATCCGTCACCATACATATGTGCCCCTTTACTCCTTTCACATAGCCCCCACCCTCTTTGCCTCTGGTAACCACTAATCTGTTCTGTTTATTCATGTGTTTGTTTATCTTACACATATGAGTGAAATCATATGGTGGTTGTCTTTCTCTGTCTGGCTTATTTCGCTTAACATCACACCCTCAAGGTCCATCCAAGTTGCTGCAAATGGGACAAATTTGTCTTTTTTATGGCTGAGTAGTATTCCAGTGTGTGTGTGTGTGTGTATACACTACATCTTTATCTAGTCATCAGTTTATGGGCACTTGGGTTGCTTCCACATCTTGGCTATTGTGAATAATGCTGCAATGAACATAGGGGTGCATAAATCTCCTTGGATCTTTGACTTCAAGTTCTTTGGATAAATACCCAGTAGTGGCATAGCTGGATCATACAGTATTTCTATTTTTAATTTTTTGATACATCTCCATACTGTTTTCCGTACTGGATGTACCAGTTTGCAATCCCACCAGCAGAGAATGAGGGTTCCTTTTACTCCATAACCTCTCCAACACTTATTATTTCTTATCTTGTTAATTATAGCCATTCTGATGGGTTGAGGTGATAGCTCATTGTAGTTTTGATTTGAATTTCCCTAATAATTAGTGATGTTGAACATCTTTTCATGTGCCTGTTGGTCGTCTGTATATCTTCTTTGTAAAAATATCTGTACATATCCTCTGTACCATTTTTTGATTGGGTTGTTTGTTTTTTTGTAGTTGAGTTGTGTGAGTTCTTTAAATATTTTGGAAATAAACCTAATATTGGATACATAATTTGCAAATATTTTCTCCCAGTTGGTGGGTTGTCTTTTCATTTTGTTCCTGGTTTCCTTCGCCTTGCAGAAGCTTTTTAGTCTGATGTAGTCCTATTTGTTTATTTTTTCTTTTGTTTCCCTTGCCTAAGTAAACATGGTATTCAAAAAGATGCTGCTTTATACCCTCAATGTCCATCCACCTTCATTAAGTAGTAGATAATAACAACAATAAACAAACACATAGGGACAGAGATTGGATTGGTGGTTACCAGAGGGGAAGGGGGGAGGGAGGAGGGTGAAAGGGATAATTCGGTACATGTGTGTGGTGATGGGTTGTAATTAGTATTTTGGTGGTGAACATGATGTAGTCCATGCAGAAATAGAAGTACAATGATGTACACCTGAAATTTTTACAATGTTATAAACCAATGTTACTGCAATAAACAAAAAATTAAAAAAAAAAAAAAGATGCTGCTAAGTCCGATGTTAAAGAGTGTACTCTCTATATTTTCTTCTAGGAGTGGTTTCAGGTCTTACATTCAAGTCTTTAATCCATTTTGAGTTAATTTTTGTGTGTGGTGTAAGATAGTGGTCTACTTTTGTTCTTTTGCATGTGGCTGTCCAGTTTTCCCAACACCATTTATTGAAGAGACTTTCCTTTCTCCGTTGCATGTTCTTGGCTCCCTTGTCAAAGATTAACTGTCCATAGATGTGTGATTTTATTTCTGGGCTTTCAATTCTGTTCCATTGATCTGTGTGTCTGTATTTGTGCCAGTACCATGCTGTTTTGATTACTACAGCTTTGTAGTATATTTTGAAATCAGGGATTGTGATGCCTCCAGCCTTGTTCTTTTTTCTCAGGATTGCTTTGGCTATTTGGAGTCTTTCATTGTTCCATATAAATTTTAGGATTCTTTGTTCTATTTCCATGAAGAATGTCATTGGGATTCTGATTGGGATTGCATTGAATCTGTAGATTGCTTTAGGTAATATGGACATTTTGACTATGTTTATTCTTCCCATCCATGAGCATGGAATATCTTTCCATTTCTTATGTCTTCTTCAATTTTTTTCAATATTGTCTTATAGTATTCAGTGTATTGGTCTTTCATCTCCTTGGTTAAATTTATTCCTAGATATTTTATTCTTTTTCTTATGATTGTAAATGGGATTGTATTCTTGAGTTCTCTTTCTGCTAGTTTGTTATTAGTGTATAGAAATGCAACTGATTTTTGTAAGCTGATTTTGTACTCTGCAACTTTGTTGTAGTTGATTAATTCTAATAGTTTTCTGGTGGATTCTTTAGGGTTTTCTATATATGGAATCACGTCATCTGCAAACAGTGAGAGTTTCACTTCTTCCTTTCCAATTTGGGTACCTTTTATTTTTTTCTTGCCTGATTACTCTAGCCAAAACCTCCAGTACTATGTTGAATAGTAGTGGCAAGAGCAGGCACCCATCTCTTGTTCCTTTTCTCAGAGGGATGGCTTTTAGTTTTTAACCATTAAGTATGATGTTGGCTGTGGGTTTGTCATATATGGCCTTTATTATGTTGAGGTACTTTCCTTCTATACCCATTTTATTGAGAGGTTTTTTTTTTAATCATAAATGGATGTTGGATCTTGTCAAATGCTTTCTCTGCATCTATTGAGATGATCATGTGATTTTTATTCCTCATTTTGTTAAGGTGGTGTATCATATTGATTGATTTGCAGATGTTGAACCATTCCTGCATCCCTGGTATAAATCCCACTTGATCAGGGTGTATGATCCTTTTAATGTATTGTTGTATTCAGTTTGCCAATATTTTGTTGAGGATTTTTGCATCTATGTTCATCACTGATATTGGCCTGTAATTTTCCTTCTTTGTGTTGTCCTTGTCTGGTTTTGGTATCAGGGTAATATTGCCCTCATAGACTATGTTAGAAAGCATTCTATCTTCTTCAATTTTTGGGAATATTTAGAGAAGGACCAGTATTAACTCTTCTTTGAATGTTTGGTAGAATTCTCCAGAGAAGCCATCTGGTCCTGGACACTTGTTTTTTGGGAAGTTTTTCATTACTGTTTCAATCTCTTTACTTGTGATTGGTCTGTTCAGATTCTTGATTTCTTCTTGGTTTAGTTTTGGGAGGTTGTATGAGTCTGAGAATTTATCCATTTCTTCTAGTTTATCCAATTTGTTGGCATATAGTTTTTCATAGTATTCTCTTATAATCCTTTCTATTTCTATGGTATCCATTGTAATTTCTCTTCTTTCATTTTTAATTTTATTTATTTGAACCTTCTCTCTTTTTTTCATAGTGGGTCGGGCTAAGGCTTTTTCAGTTTTGTTTATCTTCTCAAAGAACCAGCTCTTAGTTTCATTGATCCTTGCTACTGTTTTTTTAGCCTCTATTTCATTATTTCTGCTCTAATTTTTATTATTTCCCTCCTTCCGCTGACTTTGGGCTTTGTTTCTTCTTCTTTTGCTAGTTCTGTTTGGTGTAGTTTAAGATTATTTAGTCGAGATTTTTCTTTTTTGTTGAGGTGGACCTGTATTGCTATGAATCTCCCTCTTAGAACTGCTTTTGCTGCATCTCATGAGAGTTGGTATGTTGTATTTTCATTTTCATTTGTCTCCAGGTATTTTTTGATTTCTCCTTTGATTTCTTCATTGATCCAATGGTTGTTCAGTATTGTGTTGTTTGGTCTTCACATATTTATGACTTTCCCAGATTTTTTCTTGTAGTTGATTTCTAGTTTCATAGCATTGTGATTGGAAAAGGTGCTTGATATGATTTCAATCTTCTTAAATTTATTGAGTTTTGCCTTGTTTCCCAACATATGGTCTATCTTTGAGAATGTTCATGGGCACTTGAGAAGAATGTTTATTCTGTTGTGTTTGGATGGAACGTTCTGTATATATCTATTAAGTCACCTAATCTAGTGTTTCATTTAAAACCACTATTTCCTTGCTGATTTAGAAGTCTAGATGATCTATCCATTGATGTAAGTGGGGTGTTGAGGTCCCCTACCATTATTGTGTTGCTGTTAATTTCTGTCTTTAGGTCTGTTAATAGTTATTTTATATACTTTGGTGCTCCTGTGTTAGGGGCATATATATTCATAAGTGTTATGTCCTTTTGGTGTAATGTCCCTTTTATCATTATATATTGCCTCTCTTTGTGTCTCATTGTCATTTTTACCTTGAGGTCTGCTTTGTCTGATACAAGTATGGCAACACCTGCTTTCTTTTGCTTGCCATTTGCTTGGAGTATCATCTTCCATCCCTTCACTCTGAGCCTATGTTTGTCTTTAGAGCTGAGATACGTTTCCTGGAAGCAGCATATTGTTGGTTATTGTTTCTTAATCCATCCAGCCACTCTGTGTCTTTTGATTGGAGAATTCAATTCATTTACATTTAGAGTGATTACTGATATTTGAGGGCTTAATACTGCCATTTAATCTCTTGTTTTCTTGTTCTATATTTCCATTGTTTCTCTTCCCTTGTATTTCTGACTGCTATTTCAGTTCAGTGGTTTTCTCTGATGGTTTTCTCAGTTGTCTCTTTATTCACGAATTGTGGCTCTGCTCTGATTTTTTGTTAGTGATTACTATATGGTTTGTATAAAAGATCTCATAGATGAGATTGTCTATTTTCTGATAACCACTTATCTCCATTAGCCTAAGCAGGTTCCATCCCTGTCCTCTTCCCCTTCTGTGTTATTGTTGTCACAAATTATGCTGTTTTGTGTTGTGAGTTTGTGACAAAATTGAAATGTCTATAGTTATTTCTGCTGCTTTCCTTCCCTTTATCTTTTATGTTATAATTAAGTGTTTAATAACCTGTTCTGATTGAGAGCTGCTATTTTCTGATTTTGTCAGTCTATTTATCTCCTTGCTCAAAGCTTTGTAAACCTTTGGCTTTTTGTTTCAGGTATGAGAGCTTCCTTCATCATTTCTTTAAAGGGGGGTCTAGTGGTGATGAGCTCCCTCAGCTTTTGTTTGTTTGGGAAAGCTTTTATTTCTCCACCATACCTGAAGGACAGTTTTGCTGGATAGACTATTCTTGGCTGAAAGATTTTGTCTTTCAATATTTTGAATATATCATTCCATTTGCTCCTAACCTGTAAAGTTTCTGCTGAGAAATCCACTGAAATCCTGATAGTGGTTCCTTTGTAAATTATTTTCTTATGCCTTGCTGCCCTTGATATTTTTTTCTTTGTCATTGACTTTGGTGAGTTTTAATACAATATGTTTTGGAGAAGACCTTTTTGTGTTGATGTAATTAGTTCTATTGGCTTCATGTAGTTGTAAGTCCAGTTCCTTCCCCAGGTCTGGGAAGTTCTCAGCTAGTATTTCTTTGAACAAGCTCTCTGCTCCTTTCTCCCACCCTTCTCCCTCTGGAATACCTGTAATCCTTATGTTGCTTTTCCTAATTGAGTCAGATATTTCTTGAAGAATTTCTTCATTTTAAAAAAATTTTAGTTCTCTCTCCTCTTCCACCTGAAGCATTTCTATATTTCTATCCTCTAAATCACTAATTCTGTCCTCCATAACATCACCTGTATTTTTTAAGGATTCTAGATTATTTTTTTTATCTCATTAATTGTGTTCTTCATATCCAGATGTTCTGTTTGGCTTTTTTTTTATAATTTCAATCTCTTTGGTGAAGTATTCTTTCTGCTCATTAATTTTATTCCTGAGCTCACTGAACTGTCTTTCTGAGTTTTCTTGTAACTTGTTGAGTTTCTTTATGACAACTGTTTTGAATTCTCTGTCATTTAGATTGTAAATTTCTGTGACTTCAGGATTGATTCCTGGAGACTTGTCATTTTCCTTCTTCTCTGAAGTGTTACTGTAGTTTTTCATGGTGTTTGATGAACTGATCCTTTGCCAGCACATTTGTGGTAACATCAGGTCACAGATTCCACCTGCCACCACTGAGGGGAAGCAGGAGCTGTGTTTCTGATTCCACCTCATTTGCTGGAAGTTGTGCAGGTGTGGCTGCTCTGGGTTTGTGCTGGCTGGTCACAGCTGCTTGGTGGGTTGCCGTCATGGGGACAGAGGTGTCTGTGCTCAGCAGATGAGTTGCACATACATGGGCTGGCACTGCGCTCAGTGGTGGTTTGGCTGAGCCACTGTGCTTGGTGGGTGGGACACCTTCATGGGAGCTGAGCCACGGCCACTTGGTGGAGAGTGTTCCCACTGATGGGGCTGCCAGGGCACGGTGGGCACTCCCACAGGCTGGGCTACCCCTCCAAATGTATTCATGTGCACACTGGGCTGCCCCCACCTCTGCTTACACTTGCACCAGCTACTGTGCTTGATGGGTGGGACTCCTTCACAGGGGCTGAACCACAGTCACTTGGTGGGGAGTGTTCCCACTTGCAGGGCCACTGGAGTGCAGTGGGAACTCCCAAGGCCAGCCTACCCCTCTGAAGGCATTCATGTACATGCTGGGCTTCCCCACCCTCCACTTACAGTTGTGCCAGCCACTGTGCTTGGTGGGTGGGGCACCTTCAGAGGGTCTGAGCCATGGCCACTTGGTGGGGAGCATTTCCACTGGTGGGGCCACTGAGGCACGGTGGGCACTCCTGTAGCCTGGGCTACCCCTCCAATAGTGTTCATGTGCAAGCTAGGCTACCCCTTTCTCCTCTTAGGGTCACTGCTGTGTGAGGTTCCATGATCTGGCTCGCTGCTGCCGGGAGGGAGCAGGGGTGTGCTCACCCAGTTCCACTGCTTCCTGGGGATCCAGTCCACCCACCTTCAGATGTGTAGCTGTGTGGGTTTCTCAGGCATCCTGTTGTGCTGTGCGCATATCCTCTGTTGGTTAATGAATGTCCATTTAGTTGTGATTTAGAGGGAGAGAGACAAAGAGAACAGCTCACTCTGCCATATTGGTGACGTCACCTCTCTAACTTCTTGAAATGAATATGTTCTGCCTTTTACACAGAATATACCCAGATGTCAAATTCAGCACTTACTTCATATTTCACAAAACACCAATTCCTACACTACACCGGTACACATGGTAGAATTTAAAGAAGACATCAAGCAGCGTAAGAAGGCAAGTGTACTTTGTATCTCTGCAAATATCTTAAAATGTGAACTGGAGTCATCATGATTCTTAAAATGTCTCTTGGCTTTTATTCAGTGCATTGATTGGGAAGAAGAGCGATAATTCACTGCCCTTATATCATCTTGTTTCAGCTTCCCTCAATCTTGCTGGCTCCCTCTTCCACCCAGTAAAAGCTTCATTCTTTGGGTGAAACACATTTCTCTCTTGTCATGTGCAGAGGAGCTGCAAACATTATGAAGGCCCCCAGTCAACATGGCCCTTGAGGTCCTATCTCCTAAACTAATAACCTATCAAGGTAATATATTTTGTCAAATAAAGAGAGTTCCCTAATTAAGAGGAACTGTGCCAGTTTTAAACTAATTATAAAATAATGTAACTGTCACTGTACCATTATACCAAAAACAGTAGAGGCATCAGGTAATGTTATTAGGGAAAAACTCAAAGAATAAACAGGGGCGTTTTAACTATAACCAAATAATGTAAAAGTGTTCTAGTTATATCTTGTTCCATTTGGTAGAAATATAATCAAAAATGGAAATTTTAGAAGTAACCTAGTAAAAGAACAAGGATGTTGAACCAAAAATGGAATGGGCTGTGTTGAGAAATACTAAACTCTCCATAATTTTTATCCTTTGAGAAGAGGCTGCTGACTCTTCAAGAGGTAATTAAGGATTTCTACTTTGAGAGTGAACAGATTAGATGAGTTATAATGTCTTTTCCAGCTATAAGAGGATATGATTTGAAGACAGAGATATACTTTTGTTTTTTTTTTTTTAATCTGGAAATCCTCCTTCTCATTAATCTGTAAAATGTTAAATGCCAGTGCTGAAATCAGGAGTGATATATAAAATAAGAAATTATATGAAGTAAAATATGTCAAATACTAAAGATGGTTTGACATAGTGCTCATTCATCTGAATCTGCTTGCAAACTTTTGGGGCTTAGGAGACATCTATGATGTATTCTTTTCACTTACATTAATTCAGTCCATTGACTATCCAGGAGTAAGGTATTAATAGCATTGTATAAAGACGATGACAGGGGAGGATCAGTTCAAGTATGAGACTATATCAAAAGGAAGCTAGGAGGATACATTGAATAAATAAATAATAGTGGAATAGGGGCACATTTGAGAAGGAAAATAAGGATAAAGTAGGTAGAATCAAGAAATAGTAACATGGAATGGAAGGAGGGGCAGTAGAATCAAGAGGGGCTACTCCAATGCGTGTTAAGACTCTCATACAGTAAAACACATTTCACAGCATTCTTGGTTAGGTCCAAAAAACATTTGCCTTTGGAGGGAAAGCAATTAAAATAGTACTATTCTACAGCTGTCCTGATAAATTTTTAGTTTAATAAATGGCATAAATAAACAAATTAAAAATTCCTCTAAAACGACAATCCTGATTGACATCTACCAAAGTGACACTGCATTGATAATGGCTCTAATGACCCTTTTCACTCCAAGTCCCGCTCTAAAACTCAAGCTGCAAGATCCTGCATTCGTCCTATCAGCTTCTCTTTACAAGTAGAAATTCAATCTCCCCATCTTTAATTGGCTTTCTGATGACAGCTCTGCATTTGCTGAGCATTGCTTGGTAGGCATAACACTGCATTTGATTAAAAAAGAGGAAATGCCTTTCTGCATTTAATGTAAAAGCCAAAGTTAATTTTCAAACTCTATCTAAATATTCAATGTCAATAAAGGTACTTTTTAACATTTTTTAGATATTTTTGGGTCATCACAAGTGTTAATATTTTGCCCCAAATATTGCATTTAGTGTTTCTTTTATCACATTTTGATCTAAGAATATTTTTTACATTTTCTATATTCCTGAAGAATGGTACCTCTAAATAATTTAAAATAACTATAGACAAGCATTAACACATATTTATACATATATAAAGCCCAACATTCATATCTTAACCTTTTCAAAACCTGACAACTATTGGTGAATATGTGTATTTTATTCAGCCAAGCTTGTTGCTTTCTTGTTTTATGCCCATGGCTTAGCAATTGGAGTTTCAAAGCCGTAAGCTTTAATGTTCTTGACTGACGTGGAATTTTTGCTTACATTAAAGATTTTTTTTTTGCTAACTTTGCCTTTTCTCATATTTTCCTCTGTTCATAATCACAAAGCTATATAAGTCTTTGTGAATTAATAAACATTGTCCTTTAAAATACAAGAATGAGGTATTTTTCAAAGCATAGAGGAAAAAAGCTATGCTTAATGTATGTAGACGTGTTTAACAATCATTTTTTTTCTTTCCTAATACATTTCAATGTGAAAAGATAATACATGCAAATGAAGAGCTGACTGCAAAGAACTACTAGTGTATCTATAATTAAGTTTAAGAAGAGCTTCTGTTTTTACAGCTTTACGATTGTTATTCAAGTCAATAAAATCTTTATATGTAAAAAAAAATACGATTTTCTTTTACTTCAACTCTTTAAGAAAGGTAAAGGGAAAGAAGAATAAACTTTAAAATCTAGTCCCTATTATCAGAGGCCCACAGAATGGAGAATGGTCATGAAATGTATGTTAATATATGCTGGCTTTGTTGGATAGCACGTAATCCTGATGAAGACCACTAGACTTCAAATCAGGAGATCTTTGTTCTAATCTATGTTATGCAATTAATTAGCTGTGTGACCTTGAAGAACTCATCTAAACCCTCTGACTCTCAGTGTCTCTATTAAGTCATGCTGAACCACACGGCTTTCAGAGCCTCTTTTAATGACAACATTTCATGATGTTGTAGGAATCAAAGACAAATTATTACCTTTCAATGCTAAAAAAAAAGATCGAGAGGTCATTTCATTTTCTGAGGATGGTCAATTAACATCCAGACCTTAATTCTGCAACAATGGAGATTTACCCGAGGAAAAACACTGATAATGTGAAATTCTGCTTTGGGTAACATAAGAAAGAAGGATTTTCTTTTGTATAGGCAATGATCTATCCTGGAAGTCCTGGGAAGAGATTATCTGATTCACTTCTAGGATGGAGAGAGATAAAATAAATCTGGACCCTAAGCCCTTGATTACGTTCAAGAGGATTAACAGACAATACAGGTATGTATATTAGCTATTCTAGAAATTGCATATAAAAGTGCCCAAGTTCACAAGAAATGGCTATAGAAATTATTATAAACACTATTATAAATACATTTACCCTGCCATTCTTCTTCCCATCAAAGTGGAACTCCCAAGGATTCCTGAGAATTGTAGAAAGACCCTTTCAGTTCTTTACTGGACATTAGATATTATAAATAACAGTTATATATACTGTTTATCATATTGAAGTTTATATCTTTGAATAATTTTAGAAAATTTAGGAGAGATAGTAAAGTACAAAGACTAAGAGTTCAGTTTCAGGGACTAGACTACCTGAATTGTAAACTTAGCTTTGCTCTTTACCATCTGTGAGACCATGGATGTTGGACATTGTATGCAACTCCTTTTTGCCTCAGTTTCCCTGTCTGTAAAATTGATACAATATTAGTACCACAGTAATATTGACATCTATCACTAGGATATAATGTTGAAGAAAGTAAATGATATATATGTGGTTCATATTATCATTACCCTCATCATCATTATTAAGCACCCAGCAAAGTGTGAGTGCTCAATAAATGGTATTACCAGTGCATAGACAGATCATTTCCATATAATTTGGGAACTCTGGGATCTAGTATGGGAGCTAGAGAAAGGATAATTGAGTAATAGAATTAGGTTTAAATTAGATTTAGGGTTCTGTCTTCTATCACATTATAAGATTCTTGGAGGGAAGCAGGGACTGCCTCAGATACATTTTTGTGTTTTGGAATGCTAATAGCAAGAGCGTTGTCCTTTTCTTTTTCATAGCAATACAGATACCAGAAAATAATCTGGAAGTTACCGATAAGAACACTCCCTCACTGGGAGTAAGATTGGGCATTGTGGACTTCAGGCCTTCAATTTCATCTGCAGGTAGATTATCTCCGCAGAAGAAGAGAAATGAGCTTCCTAGAGGCACAGAGTAACCTTTTTCAAGAAGATTGGAAAATAACCCAATTGTCTGAGAAGAAGCAGTACAGTAAGATTATTTGTATTTTGAAGGTTGAAAAGAAACTGTGATCTAGACCTAAAGATGTGAATTCCCTCTGTGCTCAGGGATGATGTGGTTCTAGGCCTGTGAGGTGGTGGATACCTAACAATCAGTATATGCCTCTACGTTTCCTTCTCCTTGAGTATGGGCTGAATCTATGAATTTGATGAGATTCACTACCATCATTAAGTTATGTTATGTGGCACAGTTGACTTTAAGAAAGAGATTATCTTTGGTGAGACTGACCCAATCGGGTCAAATCTTAAAAAGAACTAGTCTCTTTCTGGAGACAGATTTGACAGAAGGGAAATTCTCCATTACTGGCTTGGAAGATGGAGGGTAAAGGAACATGGTAAAAACTTGAGAGTGGCCTCTGGGAATTGGCAGTGACTTCTGGACAATAGTGAATAAGAAAGTGGAGACCTCAGTCCTACAACCACTGAATTCTGCCAATAAGCATACGAGCTGGGGAAAGGACTTTGACTTTCAGAGAGGAATGCAGAATGGCTGACACTCTAAATTGATCCCTGTGAGACTCTGAGCTCTCAGTTGTGCCATACCCAGCCTTTTGCTCTACAGACTTGTGAGTTAATAAATAATATTATTTTAGGCAACTAAGTTTGTGGTAAGTTGTTACACAGCCATAGAAAACTACTACATGTATTGAAAAGCTATCAAGCTCACAGTGGTTGATTCAAGTTTTCCAAAGTTCTAATTTTCACTTGAAATCTCAAACTGCATCAATGACTATTGTCACTTGTGAAGCTCACTTCATTCCTTTGGAGAAAATGTGTACCCAAATCCCAAATTTGAGTGACCATAGCTTTTCAGCCATTTTTTCAAGTAACAGCAAGTAAAATATAGCAGCTTTTTGCCCACGATTACTTTTGTACCATCAGTGCAAATGTCAACACAATAAAAAGGCAAATGATGTTTTCATATCATTATGGAAAAATTTTTGAGTTTCAAACCACCTGAAATTATCTCAGGGACCCCCCCAGGTGTTCATGAACTATGCTTAAAAACTATTGTCTTAGAACAAAAGTACTCATGGAAAGCAAGGGCAACAGCAGATCAATCAGATTCTGGAATTTCCCTTCTTGATCTTGGAGGTCAAATGATCTCCCCAGGCTTTTGTACTGATACAAATAATTAAGGCCAAATCAGGGATGATATAACTTCAGATGGAGACGACTGTCAAGCAGAATCAGGGTAGATAAACATTTTTCTCATGATGCTTCCAATGCCCTGGTATTGGCTATGTTATGGGTCTGTCACAACTCACAGAAGCTTTTACTAGGATTTTAAGAACTCCAGAACCACATTTATTTCTCAATCAGCCCTGGAACTTTCAATAGAGTAGCTTGTCCCTGTGATTTCACTTTTGTCCTGAAATGTTTTTGTTGTGTTTAGTACTTGTGAACTTTTAGCAATTTTTATGATCCATAGAATCTATTGATAAATATTGATAAACAGAGCTTTACCAGACATCAATTTGCCACATGCATATCTGAAAATTAATATTATAAAACATGGTAATATTGTACATAGATATCAAATAGGGGAAATGAGATATTTTATAACTTTGCCAACTCCTCTTTTTCACGGAGGGATCTATTTGTATCTAAGTTTCAGATACATGTTTATTTACGAGATGAACAATAATTCTATGCAAAAAAATATATCCATGGTACAAATTATTAGCATTCAAAGTTATTCTGACTGGAGGAAATTCTTAGCAATGAATATAAAAAGTTAAATGAAAGGGTTTTTTCCTTCTTTTTTTCTTCTTAGTTTACTGCTATATCTATTGTAATATTAGGTTACTATATTATAAATACTAACAAAAATTGACATGAAATACTCACAGGGATGAGGAAACTCTAAAATGGATAAAATGGGGATTCTGAAATTCCTATAAAGAGAGAGATATGGCACTTGAGGATTAATAGGAAACATAAAAATGGGATGTATACACATCGTAGATTAGATTTGTATCTTTGCACCAGCATGGACTCTATTATTTAGCTAGTAGGTAATTAATAAGCGTTTACTGAGCTTATGATGTTGTCTCTTTACCTTTTTTTCCTATTCATTTCACATCTAACAAAGACATTATGTTCATATTGTATACGTTAGGAACTTAGTGCTTCATTCTGATCCTTTACAGCCCAGGAATTCTACTGAGCAACCCATTCAAGCCTACTTTTAATGTGCAGAGCCCCAGAGTTTTCATCTTTCCTGTCTATTGCCCTTCTCTTGTTTCAGATTCTCCCATTCTCCTTACATACCTCAAAGTCTTTCCAAACTTACTGGTTTTGTGTATCATCTTAGATTAGGCCAAAATGAGGTTTATTAAATTGTTCTGGCTGATACTAACTGCATGCCTTTTGCAATATTTAAACCACTGATTAGAGTTGATATTTGCATCTAGTGAACCCAAAGACACAAATGCTGAAGGGACCATGACTTAGTTGAAAAGTGCAAAGTTTACTTGACTTGAAGTCCCAAAACCAGGATTCAAATACAATCTCCGTTAAAAAATGTGACCTTGAATAAGATGATCCCCCCCAAATTATCTTCCTTATTTATATCAGGGAAATAACATCCATTCTTATATAACATTTTGAGGGATTAAATTAAATCACATATTAAAATGTCTGGCAATTAAAAAGTAACCAATAACTTGAGTGGAATCAGATTCTTTTTTCCTTCTCATTATCCTTTGATGGTTATTCTTTTTCTCCTGCCTCTCAGCTGTGCTCTGCCCTTGGTCCTCTTCAGATCATTTCTCCTCACTTGGAAATTTATACTTACTAACTTGAAAATTTTATCCAATATAACAACTTTGATACTAAATATATGATGATGATGATGATGATGACCCCATACTTTATACGTTAAGTCTGGATTTCCTTTGAAATTTCAGACCTGTATATGCAACTGCCTGTATGATATCTCTACCTATCCCCTCTATTTATCTCATCTTTAGAACTCAAAATTAACGTGTCCAAAATTGAAATACTGATCTTTCGTTCCAAGCCTGCTATTATATAGCCTTTTCCATCTTGTTAATGGGAACTCTATCCTTCCAGTTGCTCAGGGGAAAAAAAATAAACCCTTTAAATCACCTTTGTTTTTTCTCACATCCTCCTAATCAAAATAATCTGCTGCTTCTGTCTTCATAATATATTTAGAATTTGACTATTTCTCACTGCCCCCACACAAACACACTGAAACAGGCCATTACCATGACTCATTAGCCAGCTAAATGGTCTCTGCTTTTGCTCTTGGTTGCCAACAAACTATGCTTCATAAAGCTACCAGAGTGATCCCACTGAAACAGTCGTATCACTTTATCCCTTTGTGCAGATCCTTTAACACCTTCCTATCCCTATCAGAGTAAATTCCAAAATTCTTACAATAGCTTACTTGTTTTTTATCAGGCAGATCAGGCCTGCTTCAGAACAAAAATCATTTTTCATTTTCTCCACTGCCTGTACACTCTTTCTCAAAATGTATGAGTGTCTTGCTCCCACACCTCCATCAGTATCTCACTAAAGTTCTATCTTCTCAGTTAATCCTTCAGTGACAAATACAATGGCCTCTCAACACATACACTCCCTACCCTCCTTTCCTTCTTTATTTTTTTTCCACATTGCACTTATCATCAACTAATATATTATATACTTTCGTTGTTTATATTCTGCCTCATCCAAGTAGAATGTGACATTCATGATGCCAGGGATTTAGTCAACTTTATTCACTGCCGTCTCCCCAGTGCCTAGAGTAGTTTCTGGAACTTCATAAATATTTTCAAATGAAGGAATGAATGGTTGAACTGAATTTATGAAGATGTCAAAAATCCCAAATGCCAAATGAACATCAAATTATTTCCCTTCTACTTATTTTTGTAGTAGTTTCTGCTGTTTTTTATTAGAAGTTGTTAATAATAGCAACACGATGTAAAGGGGATAAAAACTGCGTGGTAATTATGGAAAAAATCAGTAATGAATGAAGTTCATTCACAAATCTTTGAGAAATATTTTTCTGAGTCTGGCTTGACACAGAGCTGAGCCTATTCTTTTGGTGCTGGAAAGCATCAGGGGTGATTTTTGTCCTATAACATAATCAAAATACACATACCTGTAAGGTTTTCTGGATATTTAAAATTTCATTGATGATACCAAAAATATAAGAGAGGGCAATTCATTTCATTATCTGACTAAATTACTGCTCAGCAATTTTCTTAACCAAAATACACACACACGTACACACACACACACAGTTAATTATATTGGTCAATGTGAAATTTAAAAAATCCTTGCTTTCACCTTTGTTAAATTTTCTATGTATGAACAATAGATTTACTTTTTCTCTATGTACAAACTCTACAAACCCTTCAAAGGCATGTTTAAAGATTACATATTAATTATTTATTTAGTATATGCGGACACAGAACTACTGCTAATAAATAAAGATTCAGGGAGAAGTGTACAGCTCCTCCACAAGATGCACAGCAAACATTTTATTTTTACTGATTCATAGTTGTAGAAGGAATATATTTGCAAGGAAATTTTGTACTCCAAAAATACTGCTTGCTAATATCTCCCCAGATTTCTATGAAGGAGAGAAGAATTTGCTGAGATACCAGCACAGACTATTTCTCAGCATGGTCTATTTTGCAACTATTATTCACAAGCTCTACAGGCCACTTTGAAATGTTTAATAATCTGTCTGCAATAGAGCTTGTCTCCTATTTTCCCAATATAACCTCATTATTTCTTTTGTGTTGGTCGCTTTATCTATCCACCTTTCCCTTGTCATTGGTTTGATGATTCTTGCCCTTTATTAGGCTTTATTCATAATTTTTCTATAGCCTGAAATGATGTCTTTACACACCTCTAATAGCAATATATTTGACCCCATCATATGTCCATATTGAATGCCTTTTGCCCTGTTTATATTTGTTGGTCTTTGCTCCAAAAATGAAAGCATAAGCTTCTATCCAGTGCCTTAAAAAAAAGTACAGTAAAAGTAAGTAACAGAAAAATTACAATACTTAAACTACATACCCTAAAATAAACTAGAGATGTAAGCATAAACAGATACATATCCATTCATTGCAATTATTACAAAAATTATCCAAGAAAAATTTGATGTAAAAATAATCAACATAGAATGATACTGAGTATACATAATAAGGAGTATAAAATAAAATTATTATTGTCTACAAATTTAAAGAAAAATTTAATATTCTTTACAAAAATCTAGATGTAAAAGTTTTGACCTGGAAAATTTGAACTTTGTAAAAGTAATATCTGTAATAAAACTTCACAATGGAAAAGTTTGAAAATTTTAATATTTTTCAGGATTCATATGGGAAAATGATTACACAGATCGTATCAGTAAAAAATAAAAGAACCTTTAAAACATAGAAACAGTTCCATTGCTATGCATCAAAAATTGAAGAAGGAATTAATCTGGTTTAATTAATTATGCTCTAGAAAATATAAATGAATTAGATAAAATTATTAAAATATTTGTTTTCACTTTATAACTAAAAGCTATATTTCAAAATGAAAGTATAAAAGTTATAAATATCAAAATACAAAATAATATAACTGAACACTGTATAAAACACTAAAATCACATACTAATTTTTTTAAACTGACCAGAGAGCTGAGGTCACAGTAACTAAATAATCTGAAATCCAAGCTAGGATAGGGTTCTCCCAGAAGAGATGGAACATGAGTACTGGCTTACTTGTGGCATCAAGAGAAAGTCAGCACCTCCATGCAAGCAGGTAAAAAAAATTAGTTAAACTTTTTAACAAATTGCTAAAGGGTGAGCGTGGGCTAGTGAGAGAGTAGAGAAACTCTGGGTCCTATAGGCTCAAGAAGAAATTGCGCCCTCTCACAGATTCTTCTTCATGGACTTTCATTGGACGCTCACAAGAAAGAATGGTGGTGGGAAGGAGACTGGAGAAAGCCTCTTTTGGTGGCGCAGGTCTAGAGGAGGGGAATAGCCACTAAAAAGAATGAAGTCCCAAAGAGGATCTAAGGAATAAAAGCCTTAAGGACTGAGGAAAAGTTAGCAAACCTTGGCATCCCCAGAGCTCAGTGAAGATCTACTACAGCTGGAAGAAATGAAAAAGAAAAAGGCATCTACTCCTAGAGGAGGGGCAGAAAGTCATCCTGGGCCCAGACCATTGGAGATAGCCCACTGCTGGGAAAGGAACTGAATTACAGAGAAAATACCACCCTTTAGGCACAGGGACATAGGTCTTGCCTAAGAATGAAGCTAAACCAGGACAACAAAAAACTCTCTCTGACCACCCACCATGACGTTAGCAAGCACCAAATAACAAGCAAGAGGAGACCACTGATGGAGAAGGACAAGCAAGTAGAGAGAGAGCCTATCTGCAGTGTAGACACACAGAGAAGGACTAAGGCAAAGGGCTGGAGCAGGAAAATTTGTGAAAAAAACCCTGACAAACCATCCCCATCCTCAGAATGAAACAGAATAGAGGAATCTGAAATTGCTGTGAACTGAAGGTAAAATATTGCCAGCAAAATACAGAACCAGCTCAGTCCTCTCTAGATTGACTCAATCTCCGTGCTAACAATATAGCAGAAAAAGAGTTGTGCCCATTTCCAGGCATAAATACTATGTACTTCAGTCTCTAATGTTCTACACACTATGTCTGGCAATCAATGGAAACTCTCACAAGCAAAAAAAAAAACAAAATGCACTGTCAAGAGACAACATATTCAACAGAATGAGACTTAGAGATGACACAAACGTTGGAATTAGTAAACAGGGAATTTAAATTAACAACAATTACTATGTTAACATCTTTCATAAAAAAGTGGGAGAACATAAACAAATAGGAAATTTTATGAGAGTTAGAAACTTTAAGAAGAGTAAAATGGAAATAGCAAATTCGGCTTTATTTTGATTGGTATTTACATAGCATATCTTATATCTTATTACTCTTTCCCTCTGGTAACTTTTATCTATCTCTGTTTTTATATTTAAAGTGGATTTCTTGTAGGCATAGTTTGTTGGACCTTGATTTTTCTATCCAATCTGACAATTTCAGCTTTTAATTGGTATGTTTATGCTAGTTCTACTTTATATAATTATTGATATGGTTGACTTCAAATCTACCAACTTGATAGTTGTTTTGGCTGTAGTTCATGTGTTCTTTATTTTTTCTTCTTTATCAATCTACTGTTGGATTGAATACTTTTTATGGTTCCATTTTTTCTCCACTGTTAGCTTATTATCTTTATTCTTACAAAAATATCTAGTGTTTACAATAGTCAACTTAATTCACCAAGTGGAGTTGCTAGCTATGTTAACAACAGAAAAGTATACATCATAACAAAAAATATTACCAGTGATAGAGAAGGAGTTTGCATAATAAAATGAGCAATTGACCAAGAAGACATGACAATTCTAATGGGTATGCAACTAAAAACAGAAACACAAAACACATAAAGTAAAACTGATATGACTGCAAGATGAAATGGAAAAATCCATACTTATTTTTGGAGATTTCAACAATCCTCTCTAAGTAATTGAAAGAACCAGTAGATATAAAATCAGTAAAGATATAGAAGTCTAATAACACTATCACAGCAATAGGACCTTAGTGATATTTATAAAATATTCCACTCAACAACAGCGGAATACACATTCTTTTCAAGTATACAGGGAACATTCACCAAGATTTGGTTCACCATTTTGAACCAAAAAACAAATATCAACAAACTTCAAGAACTAAAATCATATGAAGTATATTGATTGACCATAAAATTAAAATAGAAATCAATAACAGAAATATATTTGGAAAAATGCCAAATATTTGAAAAGTAAACAACACATTTCTAAATAATTAGGAATAAAAGAGGAACTTGCAAAGGAAAATAGAAATATTATTAATTAAATGAATATAAAACACAACAGGAAAAATTTGCTTGATGTGAGTAAAGCAGTTCTTAGACAAAATTTTATAGCGATAAGGGCTTTTATTAGAAAATAAGAAACTTCTTATATTAGCAATCTAAATTGATCTTTTAATAAATTAGAAAAATGAAATGATATTAAACTCATATCAAATAGACCGAAGGATAAAATAAAGGTAATTGAAGAAAACAATGACATTAAGAATAGAAAAATATTAGAGAAAAATCATTGGAACTGAAATTTGGCTCTTTGAAAAGAACAATGAAATTGATACACCTCTAGCAAGACTGGTCAAATAAATTAGACTAAAACAAATAAAATTTAAAAAGATGACATAAATTACCAGTATAAGAAATTAAATATAGCGGGCATCACTTCAGATCCTACAGACATCGACTATAAAAAGGTGATATTATGAACAATCTTATGGCTATAATTTTAACAACATAAATGTAGTCAACAAATTCCTTGAGCAACACAAACTAACAAAGGTCATAAAGCTCATTCGGTGTATATCTTGAATACAAATATATTACTTTTCATTATTTCATACCTTTTATTGGGGCCTTTCTGTGAATGTTACCCAAGAAAAATGAAAACATAGGTTCAAACAAAAATCTATATACATAAATGTATATGGTAGCTGTACTTGTAACTGCTAAAAAGTGAAAACTGCCTTCAACTGCTGAATAAATATGCTGTAGAAGAATCAGACAAAAGAACACTATATAGTAATAAAAAGAAATGAACTACTGATACACGCCCAAAATAGATAAATCTCTAATGCATAAAGCTACTTGAAAGTTAGGCTCAACACACACATACACATACACACACACACTCTCTACATACAAACATGCATACATACATACATACACATATATGTACATAATCCTAGAAGGAGAATCTGTTTGGCCTAATGTTAGTCACATACTTACCCTCTATCATTTCTAATCCCTCTGGTGCCAAATGGAATAGGGAAGGAACAAATCCTCAATGGAATATTGGAATGATCTTACTAAAACAAGGAGGAAAGAATAACATGCATATAAATATTATGAATTTTTATATATAATATAGAATTATATACATATTTCTTCTATGCTTATTTAAAACATCTTCAATCAAAAAGTACACAAAAATGCTCAAAATCCACTATGGAAACTGGCATAATGTCTCAATGACCTGTCAAGTTTTCCTTACAATTGACCTCATCTGAGCCCACTTCTTGGCTATTTGATACTTATTAACCACTTATTTTCTATTGCAACACTTAGATAATAAAAAAGTGCTTTAGTGAAAAGTGGAGTTGAATTAAATGATGAGTTTAATAATACAACCTGCTCATAGGAGCATAATGACATTTAGTAGATTTAATGTTAACTCTTGTTCAGGTATTTTCACTCCTGCAGCCCTCCTACATTCCTGTAAGAAACGGAGATAAAAAGGAGATAGGTGGCATGCATGGAACATCTGAGTGATATATAAAATATAACTCTAATATTTGTATGAAGTACTTTCTGAAACACACACTAAATAAGATAATAGTTAAATAAAATTGATGCTACACCATCAATGTGGAATGGCATTTCATATATTCTGGAGTCAGTTCTGGTCTGATACCTGTGATGAGTAACAGATCACTGCAAGCTGAGTTCCTAGGAAGAGTGGGATCCCAGCTCAGCTGGACCTGGAAAGAGTTTACAGTCATTTTATGCCCAATATGTGGGTGCTTGTATCAAACATATGAGAATGCATAGAGCGGTACATTATTCCAACAGGAAGCAGCCTTAGGAAGTCATGAAAAAGCCACATGAAAACAAAAATCAATTTCAAAAAATGTCACCAAATCACTGGAATTCCTTTGTGTGACTTCCAGAAAAATTCGACCAGCGAATCTTCGTGAGAACTAATGTTTATTAAACAACTTACTATTAAACAGGACCTTGGCACAATTATTTCATTTAACTTATGCTCACAAGAGCTCTGGGAATTAGGTGATAGTATCCCCAATTAATGTAAGGAAGACACTAAGGCTCAATGACCTTTAACCTGTCACGTGACCCTAAGGCCTGTTAAGTGAGTGAGCCAGGCTTTGCACTGACATTTTATTGATTCCACTCCATCAGGTTTCCATCTTCCCTAATCATCTCCCATATATTCTTTTGTTATATATCATGAAGTATCCATATAGTACTATGACTGTGGCATCACAAAGTTTATTGGTTCTCAGAGTGTGTAGCATATCTTAAAACCCCAAAATGTATTCCCATAGAGCTCTTTCATTACCTATTTTAATTTGTGTGATTTTTCTAAAGAACTGGATTTTCTAATATTAAATGTCCCCGAAACCAACTCCATATAACACAAATTGAAGCAGAGACACCAATTACCTTCTGTTCTAGAAATATTTCAGCAGCCTATTCCGAAAATACATATCAGCGTATTCACTTTGGGATCTTGACATTTGCAGAATGACCATCGGCCTTGCTTAAATTCTATCAAAAGTATTGTTAGCAAAGTACTGGGAATATAATTAGCACTCAAGAATTTCATAAGCGGCCAAAATTTCATTTGTCTCGATCCTCCTTGAAATTGATTTGGCTGTTTAGGCTTCAATTTTGCCTTAGCTGTGACAAATACACTTTTAAAGAAACGTATTAGACATTGTTTTGCTTTGCACACCTCAGACCCATGAGGCTGGATCACAGCTCAACAAAATCACCAAGGATATTGTACTCCCTAAAAACATGAATTTCAATTGAAAAAAAAAAATCTTGCAAACATGTTATTTAAGAAAAATAAAAGCAAAGCAGGATAGGGCTAAAATTTCCACTGAAGGGGGGCTGCACTGAAGACTCTTCTGACATATTTCAGTGTGTTCCACCTTGGAGGAGTCAGTAGAGCACCAACAGACAAGGGAAGACTGCAGAACTCAAACTGATGCAAGAGATTAAAAAGCAACTTGAAAAAAGACTAAATACAAATCCTGCCCTTGTGATCTGTCTAGTGATATTTATGTATGCAATGTAACAAGAGGAAAATAAATATGAGCTGTTTTACCAAGCTAAAGAGAAGTGAAGGCTATAATAGCGAGCGTTAGTGATGATGCCCATATATTTCTCTAAGGCTTTTCATACAGATAGATGAGCCACATAATAGAATCAAAGTAAATAAAAGCTCTGCTCTTGCTTGTTGCCTGTGAGGTGGGGCAGTTCTGACAGAGAGAAAGCACTACAACCAGAAAATGTTTATTTAAATAATTGAGGACACCTGGTGTGAGGATACTAAGGCCAATTTTGCTGGTTTCTCTTTCTTTCTTTTTATTTTGTTCATGTTTCATTTTTAGTGAACTAAGAAAATTAAATGTGATTATACCTGCCAGTTGCATCCTCCAGGAAGGTAAAATTGTGTTTGTTTTGAAGACCATTATAAAAATACTTGGTTTTCTCATCACTTGAATCATTATAGGTAATTTATATCTAGTATAATACTACTAAAAAGTTTTCACTTTACTTAGAAAATGAGTTTCTTCATATGGATACTTTTCCACCAAGAGAGTTTAACATTTAAACTATGGAGTTCTTGAATATCAAAAATTTACCCAGTACATCATATTTTCAATGATTAATATATTTTATTTTTGAACTTATTAAACAGATTTGGAAAGTTGCATAATTCCTCCAAAATGTAATCCTTTTATGTTTATTGCAGCTCTGCTTCTAATTTCAAGTCTTCTTCTAAGAATTCAACTGGTCCTATATAACTCTTCAAATCAAAACCTGGTCTTAATGATTATTTATTCTAAACACCTGAGCACATACAATATAAATATATGTAAACGTATGTATATATACTATATATATGAATATATACTATATATGAGAATATATATAATATGTATATATGGACGCAGTTGTTTCTATCCTCAGGAAGCTTACTGTTAGGTAGTGAGATATGTATTTAACAAGTAATTAAAGGACATGCCATGGTACTCATTGGAACTTACAGGATGCTCAGGGAAATGGGGCAAGGTGCGCCAACCTAGTCTTTCAGAGGAAGGAAAGTCCTGGATTACAGTCATTTTTAAATTGACAACCTAAGAAAATGGAGGCAAAGGGAATGACGAAGATGTTCCAGACTGAAGAAATGACACATTCAGGGGCAGAGAGGTGCAAGTTAAATGACATATTCCAAGAATTAAAAGCAGTTCAGTATGACTGGAGAGGAGAGATCAGTCCGAAGTTTGGTGAGAGCTAAGGCTGGGAGGTTGAGGAGGAAGCCGCGTGGGGGCCAAGTATGATGCATTTGGACTTTATTTGTAAGAGGAAGCTCTAGAGGTAGTAAACCAAGGAAGCACCATGATCAAAAGATAGTTTTGGAAAATTACTCTAGCGACATAGAGGAGATTGGGTGTTCAGAGCAGTGATAAGAAGAGGACAGCAGTATATACAAGGGAATAGTTAGATAGTTGCGGTAGTGGGCAATAGTGATATAGATCATGGAGTAAGAATCAAAGCAAAATTAAAGATACTTTGGGGAAACAGGAAAGGCATGATGAAAGTAAGATAGATGTCAAGGGTGACTGGCATGTGTGTGTGTGTGTGTTGTGTGTGTGTGTGTGCGCGCGCGCGAGCACGTGTTTTAATCAGCAGGCAAGTAAATATTTAAATAATAATGATTTGTAGAGATAATGATTTATCACCTGTCTCTTGACACAAATCAGTTTGTAACTTCAAGAAGCAACCATATTTATTTCTTTTAGGTCTTTTTTTTTTTTTTTTAGTTTTTCTCAATTACATTCATATCTTCAGATAATCTTCATATAACTTGACATCAATTTTAGAGCCCAGAGTTGGAGAGCTACTTCACAAGGTGGCTGGCCAGTTTGAAAGGATTTTCCTTTTCTACTGTCTTCCAAGTGCATGGATTAAAGGAGATAGGCTAAGGAAACATGCTTACCCTTGCATCCTTTAGACACCTTGAAATGGTGCTGGTCTCTACCCCCCTGCATGCTCCTACTCATGATATTGTTTCTGATCAACACTCTTGGCCAGAAGGACGAGATATTTCAGTAGCTTTCACTTGGTTCTCTCCACTGTGATATTTCTTACCTCACAGGCCAAGGATGCAGCATGGTAATTCCAATTATCCATTCAGGGAGCTTGGAAATGGCCACCAAGTTGGGCCACAGACCCAGTAGACCCAGTATATATTGCCCTAGCCCAGAATGCCATTTATTTCCTGGTGCTTATACGTGCCCACAGCAACAGTAATACCCTGATGACACTTCGGGTATTTCAGTATTAGCGGCAACTCAGACACTGTGTCCAGTAGTCCTCAAAATGTTTGGACATTCCTGTTTTTCTAATGCACACTTACCTGAGTAAATATCTGAAGGCACAGACTTCATAATTTATGGCGCCCAGTGTAAAATGAAAATGAAGGGCCATTTAGTCAAAAAGCAGGCAAAATAGCTTTTTCCTTTCTTCAGCAGTCTCTCAGACTGTCCTGGTGTATTTTATTTGCTATTTAATGTGCCTTCCCTCAGGCATTCAGGATATTTGTCAGGTGAGAGCAGATTCTCATCTTCTACCCTCCCTGCACCCAAGCCCAGGCATCAGTGCTCAGATCCCCACCGGGAGCCAAGGGCAGCAGCATTTGCTGGGAGGAAGTGGACGGTGGGCTGCTGAGAACCTGTCCCAGGGAGGCAGGGAGTTCATGGGAGGCAGGATCACATGTGAGTTAAAGATCCAAGCATTTGGCAGATGAGCCATCATTTCATTGGACTTGAGTCTTACAAAACACAGATTGAAAGATAAAATCTTTAAGAATTTCAAGAAGCCGACTTCAGAGCATTAAACCCAAATGCCAACCCTCTTCTGAGCACAGGGCCCTGGTGAGCTGCACTGGTCATACTGACATGAAGCCATCCAGGCTATAGGTTCCTTTGGGTAAGGACTGGAGGCACCATTGTTGTGAATATTTGCCACAGTGTTGCATAATTCTTCTTTCTGGGGGTCTACATTCCCCTTTAGTCAGTGAATCTGGGTTGCAAACTGGCTGAGTTCTGTTTTAGGGGCAATTGCCCTCAGTTTCCTGGTCATCTATCCATGCTTGCATCTTGTTGGGTAACTATCTATTTGCCTCTATGAACGTGGTTCAAGTAACCTTCTCCTTAACTCTTTGTGGGCCAGGGCCCCATGCTCTAACTCTGCCACTTATATAATAATTGCATCCCCCTAACTTGTAGTGATTAAGTACTTCCAACTGGCCTCTATTATTTCAGAAATCTATTATCTACTAGTAGGTTAATGTTAATAATATCAATATTATTGATTACCAATTATATTATTACTCTCAGGGAGCCTAGGTCTGTAATGGCTTCTCAGGTTTAAACTCTGGTTTACAGAAGGAGTCACTGCTTTTGGAGATTTTATTTATTTTTTCCAGAGAACAAATTATTCTTTAGTTGTAGATATCAAAGTAGATCAATTTACTTTGACTAAATTTAGATCATGGAACTCTCATGGTAAAAATTTGGGGTGGTTTTTTCTTATAAGCCCTCCCAACTTCTTTTTTAGGCCTCCCTCACTTTACGAGTTAGGCCTAGACCATTGAGCTTTGTGGTGATTCTGGTGTGACTCTGACCTATGAGTTCCTTATCGCCGTGGTAAGTGGTGAATCCTCTGGACATTCCTGTGGAACACAATCATCGGTGGGTCTCCGGCCTTGATGTATCCACTCCAGCATTTACACATCCCTAGAGTTTTTCATTCCCTCTTTCTCCACCTGATACAGAAATTCTGGCATTCAACTTTACTTATGATGTGTCATCACTTTTTCCATGCTTCTAGGAGCCACCCTAATAGTGAGTATGCAACATCCCCTAGGATCTTAGGAGTACCCAGTATAATACTTTTAAATCAATACACTCTTCCTTATCTAACATATAATCCAACGCAGGGGGCACTACCCTCTGTTCACTAAATATTCCCATTGATCAGCTATAATTCCCAACTTTCCAGTTAGATTGGACTATGTGACTAGTTCTGTCCAATAAAATACATGTAGAAAGCATATGAGTCACCTCCAAAATGAGGCATTGAGAATCTCATACAGAATTCTCCAGAATCTCTCTTTTCCTTCCAAAGTAATTAAGAAAGCTGTATGTTCCCAGCAATGGAGCCTCCATCCATTGTCACTGGGTGGCTGTATGGCTTAGAGACCCTAATGCAGCAAATGAAACATCAATGAGAAATAAATTTTTGCTGTGCTGAACCACTGAGACATGATGATTACTTCTGAGTATAGCTTAGTCTGTCCTGATTAATACACAATGCCACAAGGAAAGTGAGATTGGACTGGGAGAACTAAACTCCCTCCTTTTGCCAACTATGCCAGTATGGCCATGCCTCAGATTGGTAGAGGTGAGGGGCTATTTAGGGGATGAAGAGGTTCACAGTCTATCTCCTTCTGGATGGGGAATGAAGAGAGCTCTTGTTTTGGTATTACCTTCAATATATCTAATACCCACATCACTAAATCCTAGTTCTGTCCTAGAGTGTGGAAAGACAGTGCCAAACGAGTTGTCATATGTAAAGTGCTTTGAATAATAATTGCTTCACGGATTGTAAGAGTGCTAAGTGTTAGCTCTTACTATTCTCTAGAATTAAACTCCATGAAAGGAGAGCTTTTTGTCCATTTTATTTGGTGCTTATACCTCAGCACCTGGAATATTGCCTAAAACATAATATGCATTCAATCACTATGTGTTAAATGAATGATGAATGAATGAATGAATGTAATTATTTGATTTTCCCTCCTTCCTCCTTGGGTCTCTATCCTTGCTTCTTCTAACATATTAGCTTTCCATGACCAGAATGAGGGAGATACTCTCCTTTGACTTTCTTTAATCATTTATGCTTTCTTGCCAATGCTAGCTTCATTGCCGTGTATTATTGCCCACTGATATCTTCTCTACTTTAAGGAAGCAATGTTCATTCCAGTCAGTCAAGCCTGCTGTCCTAATGGAAGAAAACTCCCTACCTTTGAGTTTAAACTTCATGCAGAGATGGAAAGCAACAAGAATACAATGATGTGAGGTGAAATTCCTGAGATTAATATTGGTGAAAAAATGTTCCCCATTACATGCCCTTTTACTTTTACTGCATGAAATTGGTAATATTTGCCTCTGTCTGTGCTTTATATTGGAAAACTTGTAAATTATGTTTATATTACTAGGATTTTATTAAAATGTTTACTCCAGAACCAAGTGTCATACCATGATTGCATTTACTTACCTGTAAGGAACTATGTTTTTCTTCCATTTTTAGATTTTCTTGCAATTTCTACCTTGATCACATATTTAAGGACACTATCAAAACTGTAAATTCTCCTTCATTTTCCACATACTTGCCTCAAAAAATTCATGTCTCCCTGCTTTTGCCTTTCATCCACACTGATCACTCTCTAGGTCAGAGTCACACCTGTTTTCCCAGGACTCCGTGTCACTAATCTCCTGAATGTGCTCCATTGTTGTTTAGATCCCCTGTCTTTTTGTTTCTCGATTTGCTCCCTGCTTTTTCTGGAGAACACCCTCATATAATTCCCTAAGAAAGAATGTGAGAGTGATAAACTGTCAGAGTAGTACCCCATTGAACTGGTATGAAATTCTAAGTTAAAAACTCTTTCATCTCAGACCATTAAAACTGGTGTTCTCCTACTTTTAGTTTGGTTTAAGAAACTTCGATTCCAGTCTGATTTTCTTTTCTTTTTAGGTGAGTTCATAATATGTTCGAGTGCTTTCTAGTAATTTCTTTATCTATATTGTTATGAAATTTCAAAATGCTGTATCTAGCTGTGGTTCTTTTTGATCATTCTTTTGTTTTGTATTGTTTTCTGAATACTGGATTGGTCTTTCCTGCCTGAAGATAATGTCCTTCTTCAGTTCTGAGAACTTCTCTTTTAATATTTTCATGATAATTTCCTTTGTTCCATCTTATCTCTTCTTTTCTGATTAATTAATATTAATAAAATGATGGATCTTGATTGATCTTTTTTGTTTTTTAACTTTTCTTTTATATTTTTTCATGTTTTTATTCTCCAATTCTTAGGAGATTACCTCAAATTTGTGCCACAACAGTAATATAGCATTTTTATTTAATTTCAACAATTGTTAATTTCCAATGTGGTCTAATTTTTCAGGGCATTCTCACTTTATAGACAATTTTTATAATTAAATATTTTTGAAGGTGTTAATAGAGTTTAGTGTAAAATTATTTTATCTTGATTGATTTCAATTGCCTCTTTCACCCGCCCCCTGAGGTCATTTCTTCTCTTTACTTTTCCTGGCCATTTTTTTTCAGGTTGCAGCCTCTTCTCGAATATCTGGAGAACCTTTGTAGTCTGATCACGGTTACAAATAAAGAAAGAGGCATGGTGAGTGGGAAGCTGTATGCCTATGGGGGAGGCAATTTGACTGGCAGGCCCAATTTTATGGCAAGTAGCTACAAAGGCAGCATTTTTTTAAATGTCCTTGACTCTTGGGTAATTAATTTTTAATTACTTACAGCATATCCTATATACAAAATAGTATAATAAAAAAGAACATCTATGTCAGCACCAACCTGATTAAAAAAATAGAATGTTTAAATAACATTGAAGCCTCTGGTGTGACTTTAATAATAGCTTCATAACCCATGCTGTTCTCTAGAGGTTACCAGAGTCTCACTATATATACATATATATATATATGTATTCTTGAATAATGTATTGTTTTGTTTTACATGTTTCTAAGTTTCATGTAAGTGGAAACGTATGTATTCTTCTGTGGCTTATTTTTCATATTTTAATGTGACATTTTTTTCTGTGATATATGTAACTGTAGGACATTTATTTTTATTGCTTCTGCCAGGCCATTGGGGACATAGGAACCATTAATCACTTTCAACAGCATTCCTGCCTTAAGAATTTCAGGCTATATAGAGAGTGCCAAACATTTGAGAGGACTGGCTTGTTGTTATGTGTTTTCAAGGTATAATATTTTACCTCGTCTGAAAAGAGTTGGAGAAACTCCTCAGTTTCCTTAGTGGGCGGATTTCTTCTTCTCCAAATTCACTCATGGATGGAGTATCTTCTTGTGGTTCTTGGCAGCAGGCGGGATCTCTCGTAGCGTTTCCTACACGGCTTGGGACCTACCCTTTGTTTCTGTGGAAATAACACGGGCCACCAGATACTCTGGGGACAGAGGCCAGATTCAGAAATTGCTTATCTCTTAGCTTTATTAGTCTCCTCCACCTGGCACAAGAAATTATCCTTACTTTTTTTTGCCATCTCAGCTCTTCATATAAAAAGCTTTTGAAAACATATTTTGTCTAACATTTCTAGATGTGTTGTTCTAAGTTATGTATATTTAGACGGACATGTTTCCAGAAAAGAAGCCCCTACTATTTAATTTAATTTAATTATTATTATTTTTTAATTTGGCAAATGTTGGGCTGCTCTCTATTTGAAAGGGGTATTATGGGAGGCATGTAGCTGTGACTGGGTGTGTTGGGGTGTTAACATTTTTTATGTATATTTTTAATTATCTTCCCTTTTTCAGTCCCATGTTTCACTACTGTGCTCTCTTTTACCTAAAGTCTTAGGCTCTGGGCCTTTCTGGAATGCCTCTGTGAACATCAGATCCCTAGAACATAATTGTAGCCTACTCGGGCTTTATGATTTACCTAAAATTTTTCTCAATCTGTTTCATCATCCCTCCACTCACTTCTTATTTCCAGAAATTCGTTAAAATTTCTTTTCTTTTAGAAACCCACCTCCTGTTTGTTTTATTGGTGTACATCTGTTACTTTAAAAGTGATCTCTTGTCTATCATTAAATGGTATCTCAAGAATTTAGAGCATATAAAACACAGTAATCTGGCCTCTTGGGCTTCAAGCTTCCCCAGCTCCTTTATTCTTTTTAGATACCTTAATACCTGTGACTTAAGTTATATTACGTAATTGTCCTAACCACTGTGTGAGGAACATTACCAGTGTTGCTATTTGTCAAAGAACTTCCAAATTAGAATTACATAAGTAAACAGGAATTGATTCCATAATGCTGTTTTCTTCATATCTGTGTATAGAAAACCCTCTCTTTACTTCTCAGTTAGATGAAAATAGTACTCAAGCCCAAAGCTAACTGTCTCACGGTGTGTAATAGGAGTACCTAAGGAGTACCTAAGGAGTACCTTAGGAGTACCTAAGGATATCAGTAGATAAAGTACAAGTCAGGAAACCTGGATTTAGGCACAGGGCTGTGTAGTTCAAAGAACACAGACTTCAGTATGAATCTTGGAGCCATCGCTAACAGTGAGGCAAAACTGTGGCAAACTACTTATCAGATAATCAATATCAGTATCTCAAATTTAGGAAAACCCTGCATAGTTTTCAATTGTAAATTCAATTTCAGGTACACTTAAGAAGGATTATATTGAAAATGTTAAATGAGATACCAGTAAAACAACTAATGCATAGCTTGGCACCTAACAGATGGTCAAAAAATGGTTTGTCTTTCACATTCCTTGCCTTGCTTTGCCCCTCGTTCCACTTCCTTAGAATAATGCCTGCTACAAAACACAAATATTGGCTAATTGGACTCTTGGTAAAGTCCACTGCAAGAAACAAATTTTGTCTACTCTGTCTTTTTCCTCTCGTATCAAGACTTACTCTCTTGAAGTGGACTCTGGTCCCTAACTCAGCAAGTGCTATTGTAGGGGTGGAGGTGACAAGCTGAGTCTGTATGTTAGTTACTGTGTAAATAATTTCATTTCTTCAAATGAGTCACACTTCTGGTTCATGCATTGCTTAAACTATCAAAAATCAATTCAGATGTTAAATACCATTTATGATAATTTCAGATGACCTTTAGGTTTTGGAAAGCATGTTTAACAATTATTCGTCTACCAACTTGCTAATGTCTGCTGGATTTTACCCCTTTGCATTATGCATACATTTTAAAAGTTTTATATAAAAGCAATATATCCCTTATGCATTGGAAGTTCTTTCAAACACAGCTGGGAGATCTATTCAGCCATCAGACTCCCTCCCTCACCGTCATCTCTGGGATCCTTGCAGAAACCTGCTTTTGATATTTCTTATATTTATACCAACAATCTGGATGTAATTTCTCACCCTTCCTAAGGAGTTACAAATAGACAAAGCTATATCATCTTTGGGGCTGAGGTATTCACTGAGATAACAATAGGAAAACAAGTATACTCTCCAGGAATTGATCATCATGGCTGCTATGAGGTTTATTTTGAGCTAGTTTTTCCTATCAAGAGGTTTATATCTGTAGCAGAAATAGGTAAGTATATGGAGTCTTATTTCTTCTTCAATTCAATAAAAAATATTATTACTAATGCCTCCTATGTTAAAACATGCTTGTAAAAACCTTAGGTTATACAAGGTAACTTTGACATATCTTAGACTCAAATATATATAATGCAATGACATATGTTGTAAAACCATCTTAAATACCATGGGCATAGAGAGAGTGTCTGAAAATAGCAGGTTAGGATGGGCTTTAAGCAAGAGGTAGGTTTTAAATGATGGTGGGATTTTTGACAAGCAGAAATACAAAGAGGTAAACATTTCCAACAGAGGAAAAATAATGTGGGGTGTGTATATGTGTGCACGGTTTTGCACTTTATAGTAGTCCTTGCTCTTTGGCTGCAAAGGTACTGAGACTGATATGAAATTGCTTAAAGCATTACATTTTGCAGATACAGTTATAGCATGCAAGATTTCAAGAATAAATTGGAATCAGGTGTCTGAATACTGTGGAACTTCTTGTTCTGCCTCATATTTCTGTTTCTTTCTGTATGTCTGCTTCATTGCATGATTTGATGGGGAATAGCTTCTCTTGTTTTCTTGTCTACATGGCTGTCCAAAGTTCTGGGATTTATTTCTCTTTCGTTAAAAGATTGACCAAACTGGGGTGGAATCTCTTAGCCTCAATTTCAAATTCCTCAGGGAAAATAGTCATTGGTCCATTTTGTTTAAGATCTCATCCCTAGTCCAAGTGATTTTTCTAAAGCATTACAGTCACATTGAAGAAAGATGTCTTCTTTGAGTCCTATGGATGCAATCAGGTGAACAGGGTAGGATAAGAAGCTCCAGTCCCTATTAAAAAGGAGAGATCTAGAATAACTACTCTACAAATGCCCACTTAGATGGTGAATATTTGAACATCTGACATTTTAGATGTAATAAAGTATGAATGTAGAAGCATAAAAGGTCATAAAACAGGAAAAGTTAGTTGGAATGATGTCATGAAGACTTATAATGAAATTTCAAGGAATTAGAATTTTATTCTTTATGAAAGGAAGAGACATTAAAAATATTTAAGTAGGACTATGGCACTATTAGTAGCATCTATAAGTAGATTCACATGGAAGCAAAATACAGACACAAGGACCACTAGGAAAATGGCTGCAAGATTTCAGACGAGAAGTGATGTTTTAGAGTTGTGGCATTAAGATTAGACAGGAGAATTCTAGTGTGACGCTGAGTCAACTGGATTTGGTGTCTGCTTTTATATAGGCCGAATAGAGAGATGAGATGAGAAATGTTAGACAACCAGTTCTTCAAAATTAGCTTTCTCATATTTACTCTGTATTAACACAGCTTGGAGTAAGTAGAAAAAGTGAAAACGTCTATCTTCTTTCATAGCTATGGTCCAAATGCTCATCCTTTTGATGCACTGAGTGAAGGCCAGGAGAATGGGCTTGTGACTTCACATTTTGCTGGACCAAAACATATGGCATAAGTTCTCTAGAGGAGAAAGCTACACTACATAATGGATTGTCATATGTATATCTATAGGTATTAAATAAAAAGGGGGCTATGTAGACAAATTGATTTGGGAAATGCTGAGTTAAACGATTTTAGAGAAGTTTCTTATTCCCCAAGGCAACTCCAGACCTTTAATGTGTTAATGTTTTGTGTGAATCTTTAAAGGGAGCACTATGGTATGCAAAGTCTCCCATATGAGCATAAAACTACTTTTAGAAGGAAATCTCTATGGACTAATATTGTTTGAAATGCAATGTGAAATTCTGCTAAATGTAGAGCTTCTTTAGGATCAAAAATGCTATCTCCCTGGTGAATATCATTTAGGATATTTAACCTTAGGGTGAAGTGATTCAACCAGAATCAGAAGATACACATTGCACTGTATTAAAATGACTAGTAATGATTAAAACAATGAAAATGGCTCTCATCTTCTTTCAGATTTATGGCCCAAATGCTCATTCTTCTGAGTGTGTGCTGAGTGAAAACCAGGAGAATGGGTTTGAGACCTTTGCCTTCCTAATGGAACACAACACATGTCATGATTTATCCAGGGGAGAAAATGATACTACTTATTGGATTATCAAAGAGTTGCTTGCCCTGTACCTTAACAGAGAAAAGTGCTACTTACACTGACACTAAGGCCATGGAAATAAAAATTCAAAGTAATACATGATGAGATACCTAGAGGACATTGAGCAAGAATGGTTCAGAGCTGCCATATCCTAATATCCTGCTGTATTATATGGTGGAATACCTTTAGGAGGATTACTTTGAAAGCGAAAGTGAATGTTGTTGATTTCTGGGCATTTAACTTTGATCACTTTTCCCTTTAGAAACGATTGTAATAATAAAAAATTTTAAAAGAGGTGGTGTTTATTAAATAATAATTAAATAAAAATATACATTCTCTTATTCTTTGTTGTCTTAATCAATTGCAAATTCTATTTCAGATAACTTCAAAAGTTCGAGCTACCCCTGAGATTTTTTAATCATATAATGACAAATATGAACATTCTGCATCACTCTTTATCTAAATAAAGAGTGATGAACTACCTACATCATTGAACCACCTATATCAGAATTATTTATGGGAACTCCACTAGAGATCCTCTGGGTCAAAATCTCCAAAGATATGGCCTAAGAATCTTCAATTTTAGTAAACACTCAGGTGGGGCTGGCCCGGTGGCGCAAGCGGTTAAGTGCACGCGCTCCGCTGCGGTGGCCCAGGGCTCGCTGGTTTGGATCCCGGGCGTGCACCGACGCACCGCTTGTCAAGTCATGCTGTGGCAGCATCACATATAAAGTGGAGGAAGATGGGCATGGATGTTAGCCCAGGGCCAGTCTTCCTAAGCAAAAAAAAAAAAAAAAGGATTATTGGCAGATGTTAGCTCAGGGCCGATCTTCCTCACAAAAAAATAAAAATAAAAAATAAATGAACACTCAGGTGATCTTATGCCCATGGCATTTTGAGAAACACTACACTAGTCCTAAGAATGCATAATTGTCACTATCACTAAAAATATTGTCCAAAAGTACAGGCAGTCCCAAAGACTCAGTATTCATTAGTTCAGTTGACCACAAACTATGTGCTTCAAAGATATTCAAAAGTTTAAGGTATGCCTCTGCTCTGAAAGAGCATACATGACTCTTCTGTTTTTGATATTAAACCAATAAATAAAAAGAAATTCCTTGGTATACTGCGAAAGTCATAGAATATTATTTGGCATTTCTAGAGTTCCATGCCTACAGGTAAAAGATTTTTTTTGGAATCTAGTTCTCAAAAGTCGTTTACAATTAGTTTATCCACTGTAGAGGTGGATATAAATGGTAAGAGTATCATATACAATGTATTTTTAATATATAATTCCTCCTAAGCCTCCCAAAGTAATGTCTATCAAATCGAATGGTTGACGCACTTTGAACACCAAACTCCAAAAAGAAGATGACATTTTTTCATTAGTTTAAGATTTATATGCTAAAGTATCTGTCACAATAATAATAAAATCTGACAGTGCAGATCATATGGGTTTTCATGCAGCAGAGATAATGTGTTCTTTGGAAGATATAAATGACAATTTGTTTAAATCAGAGATTTAAAAAATTTTGACAAGCATGGGAGATCCAAAACTTTGTATTTTACCATTTTGAAATCATTCATTTAATGATATTTATGTCATGTCAGCCATATTGATTAATGTTTTGTATATAAGAATGAATGTAAGTTGTTATTATTTTATCAGGTACTGTTTTGGTTCTTAAAAGGTCAGGTGCCAATCAGCTCAAATGCATCTATGAAGAGAGATGTTTTTATGTATAAATTCTAACATAATTACTTTGTGCTATAGTTGAGTTCTCTGTACTTTTTTTTGTCTTTTTTTGCTTTGGTAGCTGCAGTGTGTGAAATGTCAATCCATTCTATGCAAAGAGTACTGAAAAATATGCACATACCTCCAACTCTAAACAAAGAGGAAAGGATACCTTCTCAGAAAAATATATGAACAATTAATGCGGTACAGCCACTGACTTGCTTCATTGCGCCAAACCCCCTGTTCATATAATTGTGCCCCAACTAGACCGCGTTCCTCTAGTGAAAGGCCACATTTTATTTATCATTGCCATCCCAGTGTCATATACCAGATCCTAGCAGGTGCTTAAGAAACTCAAGCTGAACATAGCTGAAAGGGAAGTAAAATGTCTGCTACATATCATTAAACTGCATTATGTGCTATAAGTCAGTTATGCAGATATTTAGCAAAATTGTAATCACAAATACTTCAGTGTCTACATTCAAAACAGAAAATAAATGGTGGAAAAACCACATTCTAGATTTCCCTTAGATCTATGTTCCCAACTATTCCAACTAACCGTATACTTCATTTGAAACAACTAGGGAAAACATGTGGCCTCTTAGAGCACTTTTTAATGCTAAGAAATAATAATTTATCTTAAAAGAATTAATACAGCTTCTCAAGTGCCTTATATATTCTCAAGAAGTAGCTTATGTTGTGGGAATTTAGCTTCTTAAGAATTAATTTTTCTACACATGGAACGCTTATTTTAGTTTCTTTACCTCAAGAGACCTTTAGAACAGTCATCATTTTTTATTCTCTAAGCTGCATTTTGTTGTCAAATCATATTTTACATGAATACTGCAGAAACTTCAAGTTGCATCCTCAGGGAAAGAATCTCATCCCATCTCCAGCCCAAGAAGGATTAATCACAGATAAGTATAATGCGAAGCTATAGCATTTTATAACATCACTAAAGCATCATTATGTAAACAGAGTTCCAAGAACTTCCAGAAATAAAAAGAGAAGCTCTCATATTAAAGCTTACATTAGAAATAAAAACTCCCTCCATAAAAAAGTCTCTCAGAAAATTCTTTGTGGTGTGCATAGCCAAACATCTGCCACAAAATCACGCAACATGGAGAAAGCTGGCACACCCATCTTCCAACTTTTTTGGATCAACGTGTCTCCAATGCTTCAGTTCTCCTGTTCTTTCGTTTTCTCTATAAGATCTATAAGTATTTACTTCTATTAGTATATAGGCCTTAAGTGAGGTAAAATGAATTTTCTAAAGACCTAAAATTTAATGTCTATTTTTAAAACACTCAAGGCACCAAGTGTCATCCAAGCAGCAAACACCTCATAAATATCTTCAAAGTACATCGTGTGAAAAATTTTATATTAAATAAAAAGCAAAAAGCAAACTCTTGTGTATGTGTGCATGTATGTACGTGCAAGGCATCCACATATGTGCAATCTGTAGTTTGGGGGGCCTGTTTAGAAGAAATTCACAACACAAGCAGTGGTGTTTAGGTAAGTCTGAAAAAATAGGGAGAGGTTTTGGGAGTGAGCACTCCATAACTCCTTTTATTTTGCTTGGTTAGTCTTTTATAATAATTATAAAAGTATGCAAAAACATTTTTTTCAGTCAGGATGCACTGGTTAATGTTCTAGTAATAAACAACATCAAAATCTCAGTGCCTCATATCAAGAAAGGTAGCTACTTTGCTCCTTCCACATGCCCCTTGCGTATCAGCAGGGGGAGCTCTGAACATCTTACTACAGGGAATCAGAGCAGCCTCCATCTTGGATACTGCTGTTTGCAGTGCCAGAGAGAAAAGAGAAAACTCTGTAGGGATTTTTTTCTATAAATTAAAAGCTCCACATTAGAATGACATAAGATATTTCCATTCATAATGTATGGCCTAGAATTAATCACTTGGTCTCACCCACCCAAAAGAGGGTCAGAAAATACAATCCTACCAGGTGACTACAGGGAGAGAAGAACCAAGTTTAGGTATTTAGCACTGATGACTCCCACTCATATGTACTTTGATCCCATGAACAGGTCTTTAAACTAGTGCAGAAATAAGGATAATATGAATGAAGTACCCTACTAACTAAGGTGGCAAGTCTGGGCAACATGGCTAGCATTTTCTTTTCAAAAGAATACCCAATTAACTCTCTGTCCAGCACTGTCAACCACTTCTCGTTATCCTGAGTCACTTTATTGTACAGTCTGAAAAATTGCCTGGCTCATCCCTGAGATTATGAGCTCCCTGAGAAAATTTACCATTTCTCATTCCTTTCAGCACAGGCCCTGACATATTGTAGGTACTCAGTAAATTTAATAAGTAAATGAATGGCTCTCAGAATGCCTGGAAACTTTTAATCAGAGGGCTGAACGAGATTTATACCACACTCAATTTTGATTATTTCTTACGAATAAAACTAGACTTTAGGTCTTTATAACATCATTTTATTCAGTTTAGTTATGGAATCAACCATTTCTATAGATAGATCATCATTTTTAAGAGCCAGGTTATGTTATCTTCATCTTGAATGTCATAGTTAAGGAGATATTTTTGCAAATGGGATATTTTAGAAGCCAATGTCTAGAAATGAGGACTGATATTGAAAGCCAGAATTCAGTGTCAAAGACAATCTAAGTAATGAAGCCCAGAGGCTTAGAGATTTCCAAAGACCAATTTAATTACAGCTCAGAAACATATACACCAACATTGTAATACAATTGGTTTTTAAAAAGTAGATGTTTTCTTTTCTATCCTCTTCTTTTACCTGATATTTGTACTAAATGTTGGACCTGCCCCGCCATATGGGTGAAGTACTGACCTCTGTTCTCAGATTGAAAACTATGTTCTTCCTTCTCACACAGAGAAAGAACTAAAAGCAATCACCTATTTAAAAATTCCTGCTTCATAACTAGGAAACTTGTTTACCAGATTATTTTTAAAAATAACTTAGGCCTCCACTACAGGGCCACATTTAAGCAGGTGGAGTCGGTTAAGGGCTTATTCATTCAGAAATGAACAAACGGAAGATGTTACTAGAGCTACTGAAGCTTTATCCTACTCAAACTTTGGATAATCTTGGCTTTAGAATTTTGTTTTTCATAATGATCATTTTTTTTTTTTCTTACTGATCTGATGGTTTTATTTTTGCGATTCCTGGGTTTTTGACACCTCTTATTATGAACATTTTCTGTTTTTTTTGTTTGTTTTTAATTTTTTGTTTATTACAGTAGCATTGGTTTATAACATTGTAAAAATTTCAGGTGTACATCATTATACTTCTATTTCTGCATAGATTACATCATGTTCACCATCAAAATACTAATTACAACCCATCACCATATGATCCAGCTATTCCACTGTTGGGTATTTACCCAAAGAACTTGAAAACACCAATTTGTAAAGGTACGTAATGATCTTTTTATCAGTCTCTTAGATGGTGAATAGACTCACAGATGATAAAATCATTTCTGAATTTAAACGTTTATAAGAATTAGCCAACAACAAAGTGTGGTGACTAAGGTAATTTATTACTGTATATTGCAGCTTAATGAAGTTTACTTGGCTTAAACTATCCCCCATCCCATCCGCTGCAAAAAATAATGATAGAAACGGGATTCAGGGGGAGGGGGAGACGTTCATAAACGCTAAGTCTAGATGTAAGGCAGACTTCATGTAAGGTTTGATTTATTAACTCATGTGAGAACACCAAGAATCCATTTTTTTTCTTTGTAATCACTCTCGCTGGTCCGTCCAATTCCCTAGCCATGGTGACTGTATTATTTAATTGTTGCTGTTTAATAAACCACCACAAAACTAAATGGTTTAAAAGACAATAATTTGTTATTTCTCACACTAATGTTGGCTGGCTGTGGTTCCTCTACTGCACTCACTCGTGTATCTTCCTTAAGCTGAGGGTCAGCTGAGTTGGAAAATCCAAGATTGGTCTGACAGTGAAAGTTGGCTGTCATCTTGAACACCATGGGTCTCTTCCTCGTGGTATATCAATCTCCAGTACACTAAACCGGCTTCCTCATGTGATAGTCTTAGGGCAGAGTTCCAAAAGAGTGAAAATGGAAGCTACCAAGGCTCAGTCTCAGAGTTGCACAATGTTATTTCTTTCATCTTCTATTGGTCAAAACAAGTTAGAAAAACAGCCTAGACTCAAGAGGTAGGGAAAGAATTTTCATCTCTTGATGAGAGGTTTGGAAAAGGCACAAAACTCCACAGGGAGTTTTGATTCACACTTCCACAATGACCAAAAATAGTCGCTTTTTTGGCAAACCTCACATTTTCACACAATACCATACCATCCAATGAATGGCAATGTATGTTTTGGTAGTTCTTGCAGAAGAAGGAAGAGAGAGATAGATTCCTTTACTTGAAGCTCTAGCAAAAATCTGACCCATCTTTGGAGCCAGGGAAATGGTACTTAAGCCAAGTAGGACCTAACATCTGTCGCTGGGAGTTGAGTCAATAGCACTCAGTCTATATCGCTGACTTTAGAAGTGGTGTTTTATCAAAATAAGATTAAAGTATTCCTTACAGAATAAGGAAGACCATATGTTGGATCTCAAAAGCAAATGTAGTTCATTACACACTGCTAGGAAATGAGAGTGCAAACTTCACTACAAATCTCTTAACAAAAACACTAGTGCCTTTTTTGTCATACACTTCCTGCTTTCTTACTGGTGTTTTGCACTTGGAATTTGGATAATATGAATTAAAGGCCACTATCCTCCATATGTTCTTTTTATGACCTTAATTATCCTCTCTGAGCCTTAGTTTCTTCAAAGAATATGAGTAATGATCATGATAAGAGTGTTGAGAAAACTAAATGAAATAATCTATGAAATAATTTATAAGTAACTAGCAAAGTATCTTGTACCTAGTAAACACCTCCCAAGTGACATGTACCACCATCAGCATCAACATCATTATTAACATGACAAAAAAAATAGCTTAGTGAAAATTATCTATAAATGTATTATTTTCTAAATAGTTCCCTTCAACTGAATAGTTTGACTTTAAAATGTGGGTTATTAGACTTCTATATGTGAATCATTTCAATAAATAAACACAATTAAGCTTTCAAAAAAAAAAAAAAAGCAGAGGATGACCAGATAGCAAAATCCTGTCTGTTATGCTGAACCAATTCTCATAGATGCATTCTAGAAACACATATGATACTCCTGGGCTTCTAAGGAAATTTTATAACCAGAGGTACGAACATAATCTGAGTCTATCAAAAATCACTTACTGTAAGTCTGTACATTTGAAGTGCACTCACAAAATGATTTGTAAAGAACCAGGGAATATTGCAGCTCAGGAAGTGTGAAGATGACCTAGATTGTGTACCAGAATCATTTCAAAATTGGCCAAATGGCCTTAAGCAGCACAGAACGAGAACTTTTCTCTGAATTGAAACTTGAAATATATGCATGCTTTTTGATTGCTCATTTCTATAACGTGACTCACATGGCCTTGCACAGAATTTTAAGTGAAAAGACAAAAAACAGATACAAGACAGGATTGACAGGCTTACCTCTGGTTGGGTATCTTGTCTATTCTCTCACTTTCCTCTTTCCAAATTTCACTTGATCTTAGTTTCTGGCTTTGGTCCCGTCTTGATTTGATTATTGAGGTTTGAGAATCTGTTTTTAACTGAAGAGCTGAAAGCCTTTCACTTTCAATTGCATTTACTTGGGACACACAGACATGTCTTGGTAGCTTTATCCTCAGGCCCTTATTTTTCCCCAATAGCAAGCGCCACTCAAAAGTATGAGAGCAGCTTGCATTAGCTCTAACATTCAAGCCCTCTCATTGCCTCGGAGACACTCAGGCAATTTATGATCATTTGTTGCAAAGAGGCTCTGCCATTTCTCTCAGCCAGAAGGAAAATAGCATTGCCTCCTCAATTGCATCTCAAGGACTCAGCTAATGCAGCCCTGGTGCTCTTCTCTGGATAGAAATATCTACAAAGGCTTTGAGAGCTCAGATCAAGTATTTTCACCGTCAGCCACCAAAGGCGCTCTGCCCCCTGCCTGCCACAATTATAGGAACTTCTAGCCAGCAGAAATAGGCAATCTGAAATTTCTTCTAATGCTCCTGTCAATATTGAACTATAGATTGCCTGAAAAAGTCCTTCCTTTCCCCTAGTGGCTCAAGTGCATTGTGAAGGGTTTTTAACAGTTTGTGTCAATCTAGGACATGAGGTTTAGTGGCTCTGCTATACCCAATCACTAATGGCCCCACAACATGCTATACAGAATTACTGACTCCCTGCTGGGTATAGAGGGGGCACTTGTTCCAATATGTGGACCTCTTCCAGAGGATGAGAAGTCACAAGCGAGGGAGCTAGGAAGAAAGATTATGACAAAGCGGATTTTAGAGCATGAGTGGCTATTGCAGCAACGAAGTCTAGAGAGAAAAAAAGATTCTTCATTCATGCCTATTGGTGAGGAGGGCACTAATGGAATTGGCAAGCCATAGCATGTTGGTTGGATCTTTTGTTCTTTAATAGGAAGCTATCCAAGGCCAAGTTAGAGTTCCCCAGACCTATGAGTTCAGAAAGGGGTAGAGAAATACCTCAATGTGCACAATGACTTTCCCTTCAGTTACAACTTATTCAAAGCATTTCTTATTGAATGTAACCCAGTTGTTCTGTATGTCTAGAACCACAATGCCACCAGGTGTGAGATTCAGTAGCCAACATTATTAAGGATTGCCACTAGGTGTGAAATTCAAGAGCCAACATTGTTAAGGATAGTGTAGCTTGCTCCTTCAGAGTACAGTTAACTTGCAGAGGATAACTAAGAGTGTGTAGAGCAATAGGAGAGAAATCCTGTGTCTGGGCCATGCACCACTAGCTACATAGGATTTCCAATTTATGTAACAATAAGACCAGTGAAGTGGGGTTGTTCACCTTAAATATTTGATGCTTTAATAGCTGCCTGTTCTACAACTGCACTTACTCTATCATTATTAGCTAATAAACTTGAGAAAAATATTCTTGTGAATTCTTACAAATATAAAAACTAAAATATTATTGTCTCCATATTTTTCCGAATTGAAAATACAAGATCAACCCTTAGCCCTTTAAGTGGCACTAATGTTAATAGTATTAAAGTCTGGGGACTAGAGAAAGGAAGGAACATAGACCAATAAAAACTTCACATCAATTGAAATACAAAACCTTTGCAAAACCACTTTTGAACAAAAAAAATATCCTTTAATTATTGTCGAGTTTTGTCTTTCTCTTACAAAGCAAGAGGAAGCAAGAATCAATCTCAAGGGTTATTCAGTGAGACTCTCCCATTTCAAATCTAATATTCATCGAATGACTAGGCAGAAGGAGAGGAGGAGAAGTCAAACCTCCTGCGTTCCAGGAGCTTATCTTCTGATGGAGGACACCAAAGGCCAACAATCATCTACTACAAGAGGAAAAAATAAAGTCAGTGTAAATCAAGGTGCAAGTAAGCATGGCACAGGGTACAAGGAGTGAAGGCACGGGTGAAGAAGTAATTGACTGATTTTAAAAGAGGATATCTGGAATGCTTTGCTGAGGACGTGGGATCTTAAAGGTAAACTAAGATTTCAGCATGAGGAAAGAAATCACAAATACAGCAGAATGAGAAAAAAGTATGAGAGAATGTACACACCTATGAACTTGCATGGCCCATTCAGGGAATGGAGTGTAGAGCAGAATGAGACAAGCATAGGATATGCGTAGGATGTGTTAAGACAGGGGCCAAATCATGAGGGCCTTGATTCAGGGAGAGTAACATGTATTACATACAGCCTATATTTTTTATTGTGGTAAGATATACATAAAAAATTTATCAATTTAACCATTTTTAACTGTATAGTTCAGTGGCACTAAGTGCATTCACATTGTTGTGCAACCATTACCACCATACCTCCAAAACTTTTTTCATCTCCCCAAACTGAAACTCTACAGCCATTAAACAAACTTCTCAAATCCCCATTTCCCCAGCCCTTGAAACTATCATTCTACTTTCTGTCTCTTTGAGTTTGACTAGTCTATGTACCTCATATAGGCGGAGTCATACAGTATTTGTCTTTGTGCGACTAGTTTATTTCACTTAACATAATGTCTTTAAAGCTCATCCACGCTGTAGCATGTGTCAGAATTTCAATCTTTTTTTAAGGCTGATAATATTCCATTGCATGTATATACCACATTTTGTTTATCCATTCATCCAGTGGACACTTGGGTTGCTTCCACCTTTTGGCTATTTTGAATAATGCTGCTACAAACATTAGTTTACAAATATCTGTTCAGATTCCTGCTTTCACTTCTTTTGGGTATATACCCCGAAGTGGAATTGCTGGATCATATAGTAACTGTATTTTTAATTTTTCAAGGAAACACCATAATGTTTTCCATAGTGGAGGCACCATTTTACATTCCCACCAGTAGTGCACAAATTCTCCACATCCTCATCAACATGCTTTATTTTCTGTTTGTTTAGTTGTTTCTCGTATAATAGCCATCCTGACCGGTATGAGGTGGCATTCATGCACACTATTTTAATTAACTATTTTTCAGAACAACACTGCAAGGATGACATTATTATCCAATTTTATAGATAAAGAAATAAACCAAGAGACCTGAAATAACTTCTCCAAGTGTCTTTGTTAGCAAATGGTACAACTAGGATGATATTTAAAGCTAGGTATGTAAAAATGCAAATGCATGTATTTATCATAATAAGAGTACAAGATTTGTTTCATAAGAAATGAATTAGCATGGCTGGCATTTGTGGCAGATGAGGCATGATCTTGTCAGCTCATCTGAGCCTTATCTGTTCCATCTTGCTGTGCCTCCATTTTATCTACAAGTGGGTACCTTGTGCCCTCACATTGTACACAGCACTAGTCCTAATCCACTTGTCTTAATTCATCCCACACATGTTAGCACACTCTGGCATTTGAACTCATGACTTGCTGCCTCATTCTTTAAACCCTTTTTATCCAATAGCCTAAAATCACTTCTAGGTATTCTTTCTTGAAACATGATATGGAGCCTCTTTTGGATTTGGTTGTCTTACGCCATCATGAAAAGGGTATATATGATTCATCAAAGCCCCAGGCAACTCTACTCAGCGTGATTCCCCAGAAACGTGATTCTTACCTTGTTTTCTCTGGAACCTAGAGCAGCATCAGGAAAGAGTCAAACTATTTTCATAAGATGATTTTGGAAGCAATGGGAACATTAAGGAGTCAAGGACAATAATTAAGAAGGTATTACAATAATAGTTGTGGTAAAAGGTAATGAAGATCTAATCCAATGGATAAGCAGTAAGCATGGAAAGAGGCAGAACTGATAGAAGTGGTTATATCGCAGATGAGGAGGGTTTGGAATGGATGATGGCTTGTGGTTAGTGGAATGGCAGAACTACTAGTCTAGAGAAAGCGAGAAGAGTAAGTTTAAAGGAGAAAATATAATAAATCAATTTTTAGATTTATAAAATGTGGAGTGAGGAGATTTCTCTTGGAAAAGGTTATTTAGGTAGAAAAGGTCAAGGGTAGTGTGATGGTTAATTTTATGTCAACTTGCTGGGTCCACAGGGTGCTCCAATATTTGGTGAAACATTTTTCTGCATGTGTCTGTGAGGATGTTTTTGGATGACAATGACATTTGAAGTGTTAGAGCGAGTAAAGCAGATTGCTCTCTCAAATGTGGGTAGCCCAATCAGTTGAAGGCCTCAGTAGAACAAAAAGGCTGGCCCTCCCACAAGTAAGGAGGATCTCTTCCTACCTGATTGCTTGAGCTGGGACACTGATCTTTTCCTGCTTTTGGATTCAAAATGAAACATGAGATCTTGTTAGGTCTCAAGTCTGCCAACTTTTGGACAGTGACTTCATCATGGGTTCCCTTGGGTCTCCAGCTTGCCCACTGGAGATCTTGGAACTTCTCAGCCTCAATAATCACATGTGCCAATTCCTTAAAATAAATAAATAAATGCCATTGGTTTTGTTTCTCCAAAGAACCTTGACTAACATAGATTTAATTATAAACACCTCCAGCTATTAGGAGGTAAGAGGTAGGCAGAGAACAGAAAAGGGAAGTTAGGAATGAAGATACATTCTGATAAATACAGTGTCATAAAAAGCAAGAAAGATGATAGATTCAAGAAATAATATGGTCTATAATATTAAAAGCTACTGGATGGTCAAAAGGAACAATGGCAAGAAGAGGCTATGGGATTTGACTATTGAGTGCTTATTGGTGATTATGTAAGAGCAGTTTCAGTGGAATAGTGGATCCAGAATTGGACTGAAGGAGACTAAGGAATTAGTCTGAGATGATAAAATATAGACAGGTAAGTCATCTACACTGCAGAGAATGCAGCTAGCAAAGTAAAGAGGAAATTGGAGGACAGCTTAAGGAAGGAAGAGAATTGATATTTATCTTGGCACCTGAAAGGATTGAGCATATGGAGAAATAGAGATAGAAAATGACGGAAAGAGGAAAATATGTAGTCCAAGAGGATGCATAAGAGTAAAGAAAACAAAAACACAGAATTAGGAGTCGTGTTGGGAACTCATAAGGGTGAAACATTGAAAAGAACAGGAACTTCTTTTGAGGAGACTTCTTTGAGGAAGAGGGTGAATGAAAATTCAGAATCACATATAACAGGCGTGGTAAGCAAACACACAACTGTAATTAAAAACAAAACTTTAGTGTGTCAAAATCAGATATAACACAGTCACAATAACACCAAATTAAAAACAAAAGCAAAACCTTTGATATATCAAACAGTTACTAGTTATTATCCCAGGAATGTCACAGTGCTTTATGCAGCATGCCAATAATTCCTCAGACCAACTCTAGGAGGTAAACTTATAGAGTCCCTGTTTTAAAGAAAAGAAAACTGGAGGATACAAGGCTAAAAGATCTGCCTGAAATTGGTGAAGTGAGAATACAATCACTTGTTCAATACTACAAAAGATGATACCCTTTCCCATAGAACTATAATGTTCCAACGGTCAGGATTTTTGGAGAGAAAAGACAGCAGAATATAGTGATTATACAGGAGAATATAGTGTGTGGGTATAGTGATTCACTGCAGGTCAATAACCAACGAACCAATAAATATTTATTGTACTCCTGTTATGCCACACAGAGGTGAGAAAAGGGGTTTTAGCACATGGAAGATAATTAAGGAAGTTGCTAATTAAATTAATGAGATGTTCTTCCACTTTGCATTATGCAGGAAGTTAGTATATTCATCGCTTCCCACTTTGCATAACCATTCTTTTCCACATTATACGTATCACAGCTCTTCTCTTACTCTTTTCCTTTATGGCGTTTTCTTTTCCCATATACACAAACTAATTCTTCTATAACATAACATATTCTATCAAGTATTAAAGTTATTTAAGTTTAAGTTTATTGTTAATATGATTTAAAGGAATTGTAAATATCTGAAAGTACTCAGCAAATGCATATATAAAGGTTACAGTGAATGTTGAATCAATAAAAGAAAGAATGAATGAATCAGTGACTTAAATTGAACATACATTTCTGTACCAAGGAAAAATAAGGTATGTCTGCTTGAATCCAACCATTAGATTGTACTAAGCTTCTCACAAATGGAATAAACAATAAGAAAAAAAATGAATAAGAGTGTCAATTTTAATAAAACTCTAAAAAAAGAAAGAACAAAGGAAAATTAGGAAGAATATAAGGAGAAATATAAACAAAGTAATCAGTCATTTAAGACAGGTAAGTTGAAATTGACAAAAACATCACCATTGCTGGATTAGCAATTTAACAGTAGAAAAATCAACATGTTGCTTGAAACACTGAGGGACAAAGGAAAAAAGAAGCCAACAAAGAATAATTAGACATTAACTGTATGTGAGCAAGGTAGCTTCTAGTATTTTCGTAAGTTTCAACTTGAGTAGCAGCCATTGCCACACTCTGGAATCAAAGCAATTTATCATCCATGAACAACTGCCAACAAGAGCACCACCAGGGAGACACTGAGGTTGTGTTTTTACTGGGCCTGAGTTTTTATATAAAAGAACTGAATTTATCTACACTGTGGAGAGTTGCTAAGCTCAACGTCAAGGGACAAGGCTCATCTTATTAGTAGTGATGTTATCTTCGTTATTGTAGCCTGTCACAGTCTGAAGAAGTTGGGGAAGGAGAGATGCATTTAGCCACAGTTGCAGACAAATTAGAATTTGGTTTAAGGATCCCCATGTTACTGACTTTGTAGTTTCCACATAGAGGGCCTAATTTAGAGCAGAGATTTTTGAGGTCCCAGAGATCCCATCTTGAATCTTCACAAGCTAGAGTAAATGTGTTTTAAAACAAAAAAATATATATATTTACAGTACAACTGTGCTCTTTTCTTTTGAAAATCAGATTGGAATGTAGTCCCACTGATAGCCTGTGCAGAGGAAGACCCATAAATATGTAATGAGAAGCTGTTTGCATATAGAAAAGCCTGCATACATCCGCCAGAGAAGGGGAATCCTCGGAGTTTGGAAAAGTAACTTGAGATGCTTTGAAGTAGAGGGCACATTTCAGAATTTTTCAAACGGCATATCCAAATGTACTGCTGGCTCTGGGAGGGTAAAATATTGGCATCCTTCATGAGAGTATAATGGCTGTTCACACGCTCCACTAGAGCCTAATGTGACAAATGAATGGGTTTGCCTGCAGGCCTCAAAGAGGCTGGATGGAATAAAGTGATGGAGAATTCTACCACCATTTAGACAATTGGGCTCTGTTTTCTCCTTTTAGATACAGTCTCCGTTGGAGGGTAACAGGAATCAGCTTTGGTATAACTTCCTTCAGTCAGAGCACAGACGAAGCATCTGTTTTGAGATTCTGCTGTGGTAGGGATGTGTATTGGATTCCCTGGAATAAATTCCTGACTATTGATATGCACCCAAGACTACCCACATAACTTCACCACCTATCCCCACCACTTCCATATACATACACCATCTTGCCAGGGCTGAGGGTTAAAGGGACTAACTATGCCCAGAAAGTTTTGTATGGGGTAGATATGTGAAATGGAATTAACTCTTTTTCCAAAGTCTCTCAATATCTTAGTTCTAAAATTAGTGAGGGAGGGCTTTGGGATGAGAATAATCTCTTAAACTCAGTTAAGATGAGTCTATTCCCCAATCTGAGTTCGATGAATTCCAACCTCAGTGCCCAGAAGGAGAGTAGAGAGGGCAGGCAGGAATATGATGCAGAACCATTACACAGGCTCACTATCCTATACACTTTCCCCCCTACATTTTATTATGATAATTTTTAAACATACAGAAAATTGAAGCAATTTTACCATAAACATCCAGACCTAAAACTAAACTACTACCAACTAAAACTAACATTTTACTATACTTGATTTACCACATATCTATTTATCTCTCCATCCTTCTACTTGCCCCTTAATTGTACATTTGTCAGTGTACTTCTTAGCAAGTTGTGACATCAGTGCACTTTCCCCTAAATATTTATTCATGGATACCATTTATAAGAGTTTGCTATTTTCCTTGGGTCCTTTTATTCTTTTTAAGGTAAAATCTACATATAATGAAACATTTATATACATACATATATATATATATATATATATATATATATATATATATATATATATATATATATTGAGTTTGGGCAAATTTATATACCTATGTAACAAAAATGCCTACCAAAATAAAGAACATTAACATTATTTCAGGATGTTACCTCATGCCCCTTCCCAATCAATCTCTACCCTTAAGTCTGGAGAGCAAACACTGTTCCAGTTTTTTTCCACAAAGATTAGTTTTGCTTGCTCTAGAATTTTATTGAAAGGAAGTCATACATATGTGTTCTTTTGTGTAAAGCTGCTTGCAGTAGAATAATGTCCCCCCAAAATGCCCAAATCATAATCCCCAGAGCCTGTGCACATGTTATGTTACACGGCAAGTTGGCAAGGAAGAATTAAAGTAGCAGATGGAATTACGGTAGCTAATCAGCTGACCTTATAGTAGTAAAATTATCCTGGATTATCTGGGTGGGCACAGTGTAACCACAAGGGTCCTTAAATGTGGAACAGGGAGGTAGAAAAGTCAAAACTAGAGAAATCGCATCCTGAGAAAAAGTTGTCCAAACTTTGATGGCTTTGAAGGTTGAAGGGGCCCACAAGCCAAGGTGTGTGGGAAGCATCTAGAAGCTGGAAAGGGCAAGAAAATGAATTCTTCCCTAAAGTATCTAGAAAGGAACACAGCTGCCAACACCACTGATTTGAGCCTGGTGACACCCATTGTGGACTTCTTACCTCCGGAAATGTTAGCTAATACATTTGCCTTGTTTTATGCCACAAAGTTTTAGAAATTTGTTAAAGAAGCAATAGGAAACTAATACACTTCTTTAACTCAATATACTATTTTTGAGGCTCATCCATGTAATTGTATGTATCAGCCATTTGACTCCTTTTATTGCTGAGTAGTAGCCCATTTTATCTGTGCTCCTGTTGATGGACACCTAGACTGTTTCCAGTTGTAGACTATATTATTGGGTCATAATTCTGTGCATTTTTAAAAGAAATAGCACTTGATAGAGTTGTGCAGGATGTATTTGAGGATTCACTATCTGTGACCTGCCCTCACAGTAACCAGCACCTGAACTGGCCAAAGGAAGGCGCCAGTGGGTGATGCTTTAGGGAGCTGCAAATACACAATTCTAACCTGATGTCGGAACCTTTTGCCAAGCTCTAATGGAATATTTCAACAGCAAGATCTGAGGAAGGCAGGAGCTACCCTCACATGGAGCACGCTATGGAGACCTTAGCATTCTGAAGTGTCTGCATCTCTCCATATACACAGGGGAAGTCACCCCTGAAGGGGAAGGCAACCAGATCCATTGCATATCATCCCAAGGAATGCCTTCAACTATAATAATGGCTAATTCTCTGTTGCAGCATCACCTGAGCCAGTGCAACCTGGGTTAAATTATTAAGCTTTAAGCCTTAATTTGCACATCTGTGAAATGAGGATAAAACTAGCAAAATTCATGCAGGGAATAAGTATGATAATGTAAGCAAAAGAACCTGACAAAATATACATAATAGGCTGCTATTGTCATTTATTTTCACAAGCCCAATACAGTCAGGACAATCCTCATATCTTCTGTTTCTAGAAAAGAATTTTCTAGAAACGTTAAACCCAAGGAATATATTTATTAATTCAATAAATATTGACTGAGCATAGACTAGGTTTTAGATGTTACTAGAATTATAAAGATATATTCCACACACGACTCTTTTTCAAGGAGTCTAATGAGGAAGACATAGAAGCAAACTTGCATCTCTCCTTGGCAAGGTCACTATGAGAATGGTAGGCATAGGTGATCATGGGAGTATTTAAGAGAACACCTAGCCTAATAAGGAGAGAACGTCAGGCAAGATTGGAGATAAGATATTCTTGAAGTAGGAAGAAGTAAATCAAGGATAGGCTAGGTGGAAAGGTGATGAAGAGAGGGGATGGGGTCAGGAAAAGCCCATGTTGTGCCCAAAGAGAGACTATGACAATTCAGATAAGTTAACACACTACGTATAGGTGCACACTAACTTGGAATCCCAAAGTCAAGTTTAAGTATAGGTAGGAATAGATGATATTGGTTTTCAAATTTTATGCGTTATCAAGTCATATAAACCAAGACTGGAATCACATTCCAATTTGGCTGCCTATCAGTTATTTGAACTGGAGCAAAACAAATAATTTTTTAAAGCCTCAATATCTTCATTTGTAAAAGGAGTCTGAAACTATCCAGACAACTACAGCAATGTTGAAAGAATGAAATGACAAAAGGTTTATAAAGCATTTAGCAGAATGGTTGATATACACTAAGCCCCCAAACAGTGTGATACTCCCCTGTTTTCTTCCCTTTTCATTTTTTCTAATATCACTAATATTCTAAAGAAGCACATGATGCCATTTTGTTCCCAACAGTGGGGTAGATAGACAAATATACATATAAATTGGAACATGTCACTGGCTATTATTAAAAGGGAAGGAAGACAGTAGCCCTAGCAATTTTCACAGACACAGAACAAGTATGTTAGAATCCCCATAATTATACTGATAGGCTTTATTTTAGTGACCAAGTTAAGGAAAACAGCAAGCTGGAGCAGAGAGCACGTGTCTTCATTAGGCCAATTGGATTAAAGATTACAAAATGATGAATGTTGCAAAATAACTAACTTTTTTTGTTTCTTTACGATGGTTGGAGTAGGAGAAGACAAGGGATTCCATTAACATTAAGAGGGCCCAGTGTCTCCAAGGGAAAGGCTAATGACATTATAAAATATATCTACATCCCTGTGAGAGTGATAAATATATGTTGTGGAAAGAAATACGTACGTGCTAATAAAATCAACGTTCATGTATATCATTGATAGGAATAGAGCTAGGTTCTATGGGTACCTAAACTTATACAATTCAGGGTCTTCTTTAAGAAAACAAATAACTAAATTGCAAATCCAAAAGTAGGTATTGGTATTAGTTTCCTATTGCTATTGTAACACATTACCATCAACTTCATGGCTTAACGAAACACGTTTATTATCTTACAGTTCTGGAGGTCAGAGCCCAAAATGTATCTCATTGGGATAAAATCAAGATGTCAGCAAGGCTTTCTTCTTTTCTGGAGGCTCTTTGGGAGTCTCCATTTTCCTACCTTTTCCAGCTTCTAGAAGGCTATCTGCATTCTTTGCCTTAAGGCCGTTCCCCTATCCTCAAAGCCAGCAATGGCCGATTGAGTCTTTCTCAGATCACATCAGTCTGACACTGACTCTTCTGCCTCCCATTTTCACTAAGAACTTTATGATTACATTGGACCCACCCACATAATCGCCCTATTTTAAGGTCAGTTGATTAGCAACCTTAATTCCATCTGCAACCTTAAGTCTCTCTTGCCATGTAACATTCACAGATTCCAGGTATTAGGATGTGGGTATATTTTGGAGGCCACTATTCTGCCTACCACAGTATGAAATAAATATTCAAAATGTGGAAAGAAAACTACATCATATCCCTGACTCTTGATATTCAAGTCTTTTTTCTGTGCTTTTTTGAGGCAGTTTACAAGAAATGTTTCCAAAGGAATATTTCTGATTAAACTTGGATTTTTCCCCTCACCTACAATTCTCTACAACTTCCAACAACTTCCAGCACATACAGGGTACACGAAACGACAGACCCTGAAGCTAACTTCTTTAGCCTCATAGTTAATCTGCTTCTGAGAATTGAATACATCACTGCAGATATGATGCTCACTATGAAAATGTATCCCCTTATAAAATGTGTTACTGTAGTACATTAATGATATTGACAAATAAAATTATTTGTTTCTTTTATGAAATCAATATTATTGAATGGATTTTGGCTTCCCATATTAATAAGACATTGAAATGTTTCCCAATTTAAGGGTAATTTTCTTCTAGTAAATCCTTTCTGTATTAATATTTTATTAGTTGATCATTTTTCACTTACCAAAATTAGGTTATAGGATTTTTTCCAAGATGCATCTCTTTCATCAGTTAAATTATATATGATAGGCTACACATGGGAAATTATATGAAGTGATATTTATACTTTAGAATATAAATCCATCTTTTATGCTTGACATGAAAGAGAATGCCTCTCACTTCTAACCCAAAAGTGCAATAAGGAAAGCATCTCTTTGTTCTACCTTTAAAAGAAAAGACTTGCATTTAGCATGGCCTCCCATAATGATTTTTCTGGAATTCTGACTTTTGTCTCATAATTGATTTCTGGAAGTTCAGCAGTATGGTGCCTTATCTTATGGCATTGTTCTCTGACTGAGAGAGAGTCAATTTGTGGTTCCTTCTGCTGTTCTCTTTTAGGCTAGGGGAGCTAGCTTAAAAAAAAAAAGATATGTAGATCTTTGCTTGGGAATAATTGAAATAATATTATTTCATTTTACAAGAGAATAATAACAGCTGTCTGTCTGTGAGTTCTTGCCACATGCCCAGGGTAAGCATTTATGTTCCTCATCTGTTTGGTCCACATAACAATACTGGAAGAAAGGTATTATTATCCTTATTTTTCTCATGAAGACTTATAAGTGGAAATAATCATTTACTGTTCTCACACCAAAAAAGATAACTTGTGTTGGGATACGGAGAGAGAATGGTCCCTGTTTTCTAAGAAGCATCCTCAAGTCCGCAGGCTCCTTGTCCTCAACCTAACTGTCAATAGTGCTGGATTGGGTCTGATGGAGCCTCACCACTACTGTTTGAAAGACAGAAGTCTAGGGATTAAGCATGAGGAGTTTGAAGGGGATTTGAAAAATGTACCATTTAAAATGATTATTGCTATTATTGTTATTATTATTTGTTTTCTGTCTCCTGGTTACAGCTCTAAAGGAAAGCTGGTATTTAGAGGCAGGGCAGAACTGTTTAATGTCTTTCACATTAAAGGTTGCATTCTTAACTACATGGAATCTAGAATCATTTTTTTTCTTTGCTCCTCAAGTTAATACAAATCAGTCTTTTGCTGACTCTCTTCATTTCCATATGGTTCTAAAACTACCTGTAGAATGCCCCACATTCTCTTCTCTGCCCCAAGGGAGAAAGCTCTGTAATAGGATGTAAGATTTTGGAGACACCCTTGGGAAGAGGATTGCCTCCTCCATCTAGATGTCATAGCACCGATGACTTTGCGAAAACACTGAAAAAGGGTTCTAAAACTCAAAGCTCTAAAATGGAACAAAGACATGGGAATTTATGATGTGTGTAAATCCCCTTGGGGATTACCCAAAGCCATTCTGCCACCTGGTGACCTGACACTTGCTATTCAACCAAGCAAAGAGAAAATAAGAAAAGGGACAGGACTGGGTTTGTGAGCAAATTTCTTACTCCTTTACCCCCAAGAGGCGCTTGGGGGGCTCCTGCAGCCAGAATCTCAGTGTCCATCCAAGTGGATTTTCCTATGTATCTAAATGAGCCCAAGGTTGGCTCTTTCGGGGTATACTGGAGAATACAACTCGAGCCAGAAAGGAGTCACAGAAATCTGATGCATAGGTGCCAAAAGGAACCCTAGAGAGCCTTATTTTACAGATGCAGGATTTTCACTCCAAATGGTTAAAGTAATTCATTTAACTCAGAGAGAAGCAGAACCCACGTTTCCCAGTCGGGAAATCATAGTGCAGTGCATCCTACAGAGCTTTCTTTACCTCGCAGGGCATGCGGTTTAGCTGGCGTGTTTGTTTAACATGAAGTGCTATGTCTCTGTGCAGGTGCAGAATTAATATTATGGAATAAATACTGCCTACTGCCATATTACATGTCCGCTGTTAATTAAAAGGGGAACAATGGGTAAACTGTAAGAAATCACTTAGCATCTGTAGAAATAGAATCAATAGATCTGGCTGTTTATAATGAGCTCAAATTCACTAGAAAAATAGAGTTGGGAGAAATCCAAATGTAATATATTTTTATGTAATTATTCTTATAATTCTCTATTTAATAATATGCAGTGAAGCCTTTTGTTTCTATTTAACATAAGATTGTAAAATATTTAGCTCATAAAAGCATTAAGATGAGGAAATGAGAGAGAGTGAAAAAGAAACCTTTTGTTTTTTAAAAGCATTTCTTTGTTTTTCTCCCTGGTTGTGAATCTGTCCCCTGAACTCACTGCTGCCTCATTTAAAATTTTCTCTATGCTCTCAAATGCCTCACTTGAAACTTGCCTTCATATTTAAAAACAAATGGAGATACTGCTTAATTCATTTTGCTTTCTGGGAGTAAAGGAAATGAAAATTAAAAGTGGTTCCACCACCAGTAAAGAATGTATAGGTTTCGATGGCAGTATTATGAGAAGAATTGTATTTACGTGTTTTCTGTCCAATTTTCTAAAACACCTCTCCTCATCCGCTTCAGATGGCAATCTTCTAAAAACTGCGTTTGTGGTGATCTGGCATTGGTAATGCATTTTTTAAGATTTAAAAAGCAGCTAAAAAGCACTGAATACTATATAGAATGGAAGTGTAATAAGCCCTCTTAAAGAGGGTCACATTTTTGCTGTGACTATAAGCTTTTCAAAGGTTAGAGCCATGTTCATCTTATGTACTTGCATAGTCTATTGTCTAGTAAAATGCCTGCTGTATATTGGGTACTTATTAAATTTGCTCAATTAATTTCAAATTAATTGCAGTTTCTAATTTCATGTGAACCAATTACCTTCTGTGGCCACAGACTCTACTCGTAGCTTTTGACTAGGAATCTCAGACATAAACATGGATAGATAGGCAAGGAAGGAGCAGAGGCAGGAGGTGTGATGGACACAGGACTGCCTAGGTTGTATTGTACCAACAATGTGTCAAACGGTGAGTTACTTGACCTCTATAAGCTATAGTTAGTCTTATGTAAAAATAAAGGTACTACTAATATCTGCCTCACACGATTTTCAAGATTAAATTTTATCATCTCTGTATAAAGGGTTTAGCAGAGTGTCTGTGCTGGAAGCAAACACTCATCATGTGTTAACTCTCATTGATATTGCTATGCTGTATTAGTTTCCTACTGCTGCTGTGACAAAGCATTACAAATTTAGTGACTTAAGATAACACAAATTTATTATCTGACAGTTCTGGAGGTCAAAAGTCCAAAATGAGTGTTAAGAAGTTGCAATCAAGGTGCCTGCAGGATTTCTTCCATCTGGAGGCTCCAGGGGAGAATCCACTTCTTGCCTGTTCTAGCTTCTAGAGGCTTCTATATTCCTTGGCTCCTGGCCACATCACTCCAATCTCTGCTTCTATCATCACATCATCTTCTCCATCTCCTTGCCTCCCTGTTATGAGGACTTTTGTGATTACATTAGGCCCACACGGATAATCCAGGATAATATCCATATCTCAAGTTCCTTAACTTAATCACATCTGCAAAGTCCCTTTTATCAGATAAGATAACATATTCACAGGTTCTGGGAACTCAAACACTGACATCTTTGGGGGTCTTCGTTAGCCTATCATATACACTAACATGACAACGAGTCTCTTACACTCGGAGACTTTTAGAAATTCACAAATCTATAAATTCCCTATGGTAGTTCTCTTCACATTCACATAACTAGGGAGTTTTTGCTTGTTTGTGAGTGTTATTTGTTTATTTGTTTAACTGAATTTGGCTGTATCTTAGGAAACGTCGGGGTTTGGTACAGATCTGAGATGTGGTGGTGGGGAGATACATCTTAGGATTTGTATTTTTTGTGTGTGTGTGTGAGGAAGATCGGCCCTGAGCTAACATCTGCCAATCCTTCTCTTTTTGCTGAGGAAGACTGGCCGTGGGCTAACATCCATGCCCATCTTCTTCCACTTTATATGGGACGCCGCCACAGCATGGCTTGCCAAGTGATGTGTCAGTGCACGCCCGGGATCCGAACCAGCAAACCCCAGGCCGCCTCAGCGGAGCACGCGCACTTAACTGCTTTCCCCATGAGGCCGGCCCCAGGATTTGTATTTTTAAAGAGCCCCGTGAATTGTTTTGAATTTATTCAACTTTTATTCAATAAATATTTATTAATGTTTTAGGAGCTATAGAATTTTAAATATCTAACCACATTTTATGTTGGAAAACTAAATAAAAATTTAATAGACACGACAAAGGAAATATTTCTTTCTTAAACTTCAAAGATCTCCATGAATAAGATATTAAAGAGACTAATTTGAACATGAGATGAGGAAACAAAAACATGAAGGGGACCTGTTACCAATGGGAAGGATATTTGCCAGTGTTGAATATTCTTGGTTTGTTTGTTTGTCTTAACCAACTCCGAATTTGGTACATTTTAACATGATTTTTCTCCCCTCACCACCTGTGATGGTTAATTTTACAAGTCGACTTAACTGGACCATTCTCCTCCTATCTCTGTTTCAATTGACAGACAAACTTGATTCTGCCTAGTGAGTCAGAAGAGATGAGAACATTAATTTATTTGATCACATTTATGTCAACGTCACTCTAAAAAAAGAGGCCAGTGTGCTCTTAGATGCAAAACATTTTAGGTCATTCTATTCTCACTTTTGTCCCCTAAAGCACCATTCAAGTGATACATTCAACACACTGATGAGGAGCAGAGTCTGCTATTTACATAAGGGAGAGGACTTGTGAAACAGGAAAAGGACTGAGCTGGGAATGAGGAGACCCCTGTTTCAATCCAATCTGACCACCCATAAGCTCTTACATCCTTGAAAAATACACACAAGCTCTCAATGTTTTAATATCTTCAGATGTTCAGTGTAGGATATGCCTTAGCCAGTATCCGAGGTCATTATATTTGTGGTTTCATGATTATAACCTGATTTTAAATATAAGTCCAGACATCATAATAATAACATCAATTAAATAAATATGTGGTGCTTACAATGTGCTAGATAATGTTTGGATTGTTTTATAATGTTAAATCTTTTAAATATCACAAAATCCTGTGAGATAGATATTGCTACTATCCTCATTTTACAGACGAGGGAACTGGGACATAGAGACCTACATAACTTACCCAAACTCACAGAGCTGGGAGTTAAGCTTTGAAAATCTGGGACCAAAGTCCTTGCCTCCTTTTTTCTACCACACTGTAGCATTTTTCCAACTTATTTACAAAAAGAATAAGTAATGATCATTTAGGGTCACAAAAATTGAGTTAACATAATGCTAATATCATTTTATTTTTACTACTGTATATAGTCTTACATACTCTTATGTATTTAGTTCAATTTGGTATGCTTTATTCTTTTCCTATAAATATCTTCCCTCCCTGTTCTGTTGCCTAGTACCTCATCAGCAAAACTATTATTTAAGTATCAATTTCCTTCATGGAAAAACAATTGAAAAGTCACCTTAATAACATGAAATATGATACAGATGCTAAATGATAACAATCAAGGACAGAAGTCTAGTGAATCTAACTTGGGTAGGCACTATGTTTATTGTTATTCATCAACTATCTTTCTTATCATTTACCTGACTAATATCTTCCTGAAATCAGAGAACTTCTGAGTACTGAATAAATAAAAGAATAAGTAAAATTAAAATGGGTATTAACATTCTCATATTAAAATAAGAAAACAGCAGCTCAAAATGTTTGAATATCCTGATCATTGTAACACAAGTAGTAAGTGGTAAGCCAGAATTTGAACCTAGGGCTCTTACTTCTTGGAATAGTGTTATTTCCCCAATGCCACATCTGTCTAGCCAGCAGAACTTGAAGAAACTTTACACCAATCACTCAATTAAGAACCAAGATACAAGTGGCCAGATTTATAGACATGAAGAAGTATAATCTATTCTTTCTGGATGTTAAATACATAGATCATTTGCATTAACTTTATTCACTGTTATTCTCCCAGACTCAAATGGTTACATCATTCCTTTACCTGTGTACGACCAATAGATGCACCAATTCTTATTCATGATGGTGTCCTTCCTGACCCAAACTTAAGAAGTTTTATATCACCAAATTAACTGTAAATTTTTTTCACGTAGTGTTGTTGAGTCTGTTTCTTTTATTTTAATTCAGTTTACTTTATATTGTATTGTTTCCATCTACAATCTGACACTAATATTTCCTCTGCTTTAATTTTTATGTTAAAAAGAACATCTCTTCCTACCCATCCTTAAAATAACATCTTAAATATTATTTTCTCAAAAACAACTTTTCTTCCCCACTTGTACATTATTATTTATCTGGGTTTTATTTTTTAACTTTTGGTATCGATTTTCCCCCACTAGACTTTCAATTCCATGGTAATATGTATTGTCTTAGTTTTGGTCACCAATGTAGCCTCACTGCCAAGCCTTGGGAGAGGACAGTATGGGGACATATTGACCCTTTCTTTCACACTCCCTTGCATGATTATTCGTTAGGATCAGAGCCCGTGTATGTCTTAGCTTCCTCTGTTTTTTTAGGGTGGGAGTTATCTCTCTCATGTGCATATTCTCTGCTCCTTCCTGCAGTGCATTTAGGCAATCTCTGTCCTCAGCAAGTCAGTCTATCATTTTGGGTAGGTAAACTCAATTAACAAAGATAGAATTTTAAAGTGCTATAATGAGCATACAACTTAACTCTCACCTCCAATCCAGCTCTTTCCATAATCAAACTGCCATTTTAATATTCACTTGGCAATTTATGTATCTACTTTCTCAAATCTGTGCATAACACAGGAGAAGGAAAGACATATTTGTGATTTCTTGGGACCCTAAAATTCCAACATACTGTCATGTTGGCTAGGAACATTTAAAGAACCAGCAATGAGTTGATGTCATGTGAAACAAAAGGCTATGTGGATAAACTGATGCTTCAAGTGCGGCTCTGGTCCTTGACGTTTCAGGACTGCAGCGGCTTGTCACAGCGGCTTATTGCAGCAGGTGTCTATGGTGCTTAGCAGCCACTTTATAAGTAGCACTGGGCTTAGTAAGCACATCTTGCCTCAACTTTTGTAGCTGACCTTGATGATGCAGGTGCGGCTTTGACCTTGGCAGGCACAAATGAGAAAGGGATTAGATCATCGAGGGAAAGGGAGTCTTTCAGTTCCAGTTAAGGCTTGCTTGATACAGGCTTCTCAGGCACCGAGGGGTGAAACGAGTTTTGTTCCACGTAGTGTTTCTCATAGTCAACTGGCTGAGGCCTCAATCTCCAAAGGCAGTTAAAATGCAGGTGAGCTGTAATACAACTGTGTGAGGTTTTAGTCTTTGTATTGTCAGTGTTTGACATTAATGAAGGCTATTAGTTTAGCTAGTTCTAATTCCTTCCTCTTGCCACACTTGAAGGGGCATCAGATTCCAAAAAGAATGAAGATGAGACATGCCAAGTGGCTAATCTCTAGGACTCGTGTGGCATACTCACAGTATATGAGAGCCATCTCCTACCACATAGTTTCAAATTGACTCTGATTTGGTCATTGGATAGGCTCAGACCGTGGCATAAGGTCTCTAAGGTCCAGACCAAATTGATCCACAAAAGGATGGCAGATCTTATTAATCAACAGATAAGGAAGAAGGGGAAGAGAGGGATATTATTGGAAATAGCTTTTACTTGAACCTAGGTTTAAGGAATGTTGAAAGAGTTTATCATAAAGTTAAAAGTCAAAATTCAGCAAAGAAGTGTTCTACCTGCATTCATCTTAGAAATAAGATTTATAGATAATTTTCAAAAAAAAAAAGTAGGGGTCAAATATAGAGAGATTTAAATATTTTAAAAAACTAGGGCCCAGGAAAAAGATTTTATCTTTAGAAAAATCAGAAGGCAGATTTTCAAGGGATGAAGAAAGAAAGCAATCTACCTAAGAGATTCCTTGAAGTCTTTAGCACCAAATCAGAACTGGATGAAAGGGAAAATGGGCTCCATTTACACCAAACTGTCTTCCTCTGGTAATGATAAAATTTCTCAGCAGTGAACTTGAGTGACTTCCCTGGAAGGCGCTCATATCTAAGAAAGCAGTGAAAGACATCACCTTATAACAGCAGATGGGAAGCCCATAGCAACAGCAGTTAGGAAACCATTTCATGAAGACTGGGACAGCCATACGAAGCAGTTATAGATTATTTGAACATTTAAGAAGGGAAAACTAGATAGACATAAAGTTCTTTAACCATCTTCAGGTTAGTTTCAAGATTACTGTAGTAGTTGAGAATATAGATATTGCCCCCAAAAGTTGATTCAATATAATTTTGGAGCATTTGCTATTTGTCAGGCTCTGCTCTTGCTCCTGAGGTATAACGGGAACAGAGACCACAAATCCTTATACCCATGGAGAATATATCCTAGAAGGAGAAAGAGAAAATAAACAAGATAAATAGGTGAGTATGTAGCTTGAGAGAGAGTGACCCGTGGTAAGGAAAACAAGAGAGCAGGGAAGAATAGAAAGTGTCCACTGAGGGAAGGATTAGTGACCAAGGAAGACCTTACTAACGGAAATGAGACTCAAAGGGAAATAAAGCATATTAAAAAAAAATACCAGGGGCCGGCCCCGTGGCGCAAGCGGTTGGGTGCGCGCGCTCCGCTGCGGCGGCCCGGGGTTCGCTGGTTCGGATCCCGGGCGCGCACCGACGCACTGCTTGGTAAGCCATGCTGTGGCGGCGTCCCATATAAAGTGGAGGAAGATGGGCACCGATGTTAGCCCAGGGCCGTCTTCCTCAGCAAAAAAAAAAGAAAAAAGAGGAGGATTGGCAGATGTTAGCTCAGGGCTGATCTCCTCACAAAAAAAAAAAAAAAAAAAAAAAAAAAAAAATACCAAAAAGAAAAAATCCCTACACAAAAAAACCAAGGGTAACCAGAGGGCACAACAACAGATTAGAGCCTAGGCCTGGTATTATGTCTCTTACCACAGAGTCTGAACATATAAAATCTAAAGTCTATAAGGAAAGGAAAAGTCCAAACGTCAAAGATAGAGGAAATTAAAGAGAGAATGAATGAAACACTACAAGCGCCGTTCACCCTACATCTGATGGAAAAGGAAAGCAATCATTTTAGGAAGCAGATAAGAATGTACAAAACTCAGCAGGACACAACACCAAAGGCACAATCCATGAAAGAAATAATTGATAAGCTGGACTTCATTAAAATTAAAAACTTCTGTGCTGTGCAAAGCAAGGTCAAGAAAATGAGAAGGCAAGCCACAGACTGGGAGACAACATTTGTAAAATATATACCTGATAAAGGACTGTTATCCAATATATACAAAGAAGTTTTAAAACTCAACAATAAGAAAACAAACAACCCAATTAAAAAATGGGCCAAAGACCTTAACAGACACCTCACCAAAGGAGATATACAGAAAGCAAATAAGCATATGAAAAGATGCTCCACATCATATGTCATCAGGGGAAATGCAAATTAAAACAACAATGGAATACCACTACATACCTATTAGAATGGCCAAAATCTGGGACATTGACAATACTTGGCAAGGATGTGGAGCAACAGAAACTCTCATCCATTGCTGGTGGGAATGCCAAATGGTACAGCAACTTTGAAAGACAGTTTGGCAGTTTCTTACAAAATTAAATATAGTCTTACCATACGATCCAGCATGTTCCTTGGTATTTACCCAAAGGAGGTGAAAACTTATGTCCACACAAAAATGTGTACACGGATATTTATAGCAGCTTTATTCATAATTGCCAAAACTCGGAAGCAACCAAGATGTCCTTCAGTAGGTGAACAGATAAATAAACTGTGGTAGAGCAGGTCCTCCGTATCCACAGGTTCCGCATCCTTGCATTCAACCAACTGCAGATTGAAAGGCCTACAATAGTTATGTCTGTACTGAACATGTACAGACTTTTTTTTCTTGTCATTTATTCCCTAAACAATACAGTATAACAATTATTTACATAGCATTTACATTTTATTAGGTGTTATAAGTAATCTAGAGATGATTTAAAGTATATGGGAGGCTATGTGTAGGTTATACGCAAATACTACACCACTTTATATAAAAGACTTGAACACCCATGGATTTTGGTATCCAATCCCCCATAGATATTGAGGGATGATTGTATAGTCAGAAAATGGAATAATATTCAGTACTAAAAAGAAGTGAGCTATCAAGCCATGAAAAGACATGGAAGAAACTTAAATGTACATTACTAAGTGAACAAAGCCAATCTGAAAAGGCCACATAATATAAGATTCCAACTATATGACATTCTGGAAAAGGCAAAACTATGGAGGTGGTAAATAAAATATCAGTGGTTACCAGGGCTTGGGAGAGGGAGGAATGAATAGGCAGAGCACAGAGGAGTTTTAGGGCAATGAAACTATTCTGTATGATACCATTGTGATGGATACATGTCATTATACATTTGTCCAAATCCGTAGAATGTACAACACCAAGAGTGAACCTTAATATAAATTATCGTCTTTCAGTGATAATTATGTATAAATGTAGGTTCATCAATTGTAACAAATGTCTCACTCTGATGGAGGATGTTGGTAATGGGGGAGGTTATGCATGTGTCAGGGCAGAAGGTATATGGGAAATCTCTGTGTTTTGCCCCCAATTTTGCCATGAACCTAAAGTACTCTAAAAATTAAAGTCTTTAATAATTGAAAAAAACTCAAACAATCAAAAATTTGCAACAATCTTGGGTATATTATTAAGACAAAGAATCAATACAAAAAAAATAAGAAAGCTCAGAGGGACCTTCTGGAAAGGAGAAACAGGAGATCAAAGCATTTGAGGAATAGCCCACTACGGCAGAAAAAGATGAAGCAGTCGAAGGGATGTATTTTGCCATCAAAATACAAGTTAGTCCAATTCTGAAAAATCCAAAAGCAAAGCAGAGGAAAGGCAACTTTTGTGCTGAGCACATGTGACAAAGTCTTAGCATTCACTGGGCCTCCAGGGGCAGCAGCTGAGGTCAGAGATCTGCTGTTGCTGATTCTGCAAATGAAACAAACGTTGGGGGAGGAAGCATTGCTTGGGATCCAAGGGGGCATTCAATAGTTGTCAAAATATGGACTATGGGGGAAAAAAGAACCAGTTGAAGTACCACTATTACAAATTTGCAGACTCTTCAAGAGGCTCAAAGGTGTCTGACATCACTTTGAGTGACGGAAGTCAGTTTGCGTAGGTTGGTTCTCCCCACCTTATCTGATAAGCACAGTGCCATAATTAACACTAACATGTCAGGGAGTGGACTTTAAGATCACAGGTCTTAGACTCTGGACAACTAGACCAGGCTGATTGAGATTCTGGTGAGGATACAGACAAGGAAACATTTCTCTCTCTGTTTTTGGTCTTTAACAAAACCGGATTTGTTTGTAAATTTAAAAACTTTAATTTGAGTCTGAATTGAACCAAGGACCGGGTTATAAGAATAATATATACATGTCACAATTCTTGCAGACGCTGGCGTTGCCTGTGCTCTCTAAATGTGAGAGTTTGGGACCAGTACTGTGACAATCCTGTGTGGCCTATTAATTTTTTGAAATTTTAAAACTAGGGCACATGAGAGACTTTGAATGAAGGATTGAAATTCAGAGGTCCTGAATGAAGAACACTCCTCTAGAAAATGGGCCAATCTGTAGCTAAGGGAGCCTTTACTCCCTTAGGCATGTGGCCAAGTCCTATATGACAGATTGGGTAGAGAAAGAAATTGAAGAGGAAGAAAAAGAAACATTTGGACTCTAATCTCTTTAGGGTTTAGCTTAAAACTTTTTATTCAATTATAACTTAAAACAGAATGGGGATTTAAATTTGGGGCTTTGTTTTCGTCTTATGAATTTAATAATGGCAAGCAGTATTCAACTTTGTAATTTATAACATTTTTAGAATTGTATTACTTGGAATAATTTTGTACTATTAATTGCACACATTGCCATGCCTTTTGCATAGTATATTGGATAACCTGACTGGTCATATTTTAGATAAAATGTGAACTAGGATGTAAACTTCTTGGAGAGTTGAAATTTGGATTAGGAGTTATTTTAATTTATAAACTCTTCATCTCTTAGCTTTCTAGGACCCAAGTTAACCGTGTGCCAGAGGTCGAAGAAGATGTATAAAGTTGGTGCTGTGCAAAGGTTCTCACGAGGTAGGAGCAGAGATGTTTTCGAAGACTGTTGGTCTTTTTAGTGAGGACAGCCACAGTTTTAGTTGACCAGCACCTTTATTTTGAAGCCAAAAGGAGGGATTTCCTCTGTGATCATGTGAGGCATCCTTCCCAACAAAGTCACACATCTAGCGATGCTATCGACCACATTCGCTCAGTCAAAGGATGCTGAGAGAGGGAGAAGGAATCTAAGAGCCCACAGCCACGCGTGATGAATTTCCTCTCTGTAGAGTCTCTGGATAGAGAGCTGAGGATTGCTAAAGGAGAATCCAGTTCCCTTCCCCAAACTCATGCTCCCAGCCGAGAGCTGAGATATTGACCTCTGCTTGACAGATAACCAGTAGAGCCGCATTTCCAAACCTCGCAAGGAGCCTCTGAGGTTGACATCACTACCCTCACTTTAAAGATTAGGACACCGTTACTCAGAATTAAGCAACTTTCCCAGACACGCGGTAAATGACAAGAAAGAATTCAAAGCTGGGTCTGTCTTACTTACAAACATCTGCTGTTCCCGCAGTGTAGCCCTCAAGAACTGGCCCTTGTCTCCCTCCTTAACCGCATGCCCCACGGCTTAACCTCAGGCACCTTTTTCCCTCTGTCACACCATGCTAATTAATGGGCAGTAAATATCGTATGTTCTCTTAGTTTTCCATGCCTTTCTGCACACTGCTTCTCTTGTCTTTTAACTTAGATTACTCCTAACTACCCTTCAGCTAGTCACCAGCTCTGGTCTTGTTTTATTCTAGAAGTCCTCCGCAATCCCTCCATGTGCCCTCTTTCCTTCATTACTCCCAACATCTCTTAGTATAGCACTTATCACAGTGACACATGGTCATTTTCTGATTAGCTGTCTATCTGCTCTGGTGACACTCTCTGAACATCTGGGTATTCTTGCTCTAGCAGAGTTCTGGGCACACAGTAATTGTATAATGTTTGTAGAATGAAGCTCCTTTTTATTTTCCAGCCCTATTAATCTAATAAAATATTTATACAACTTATCTCAATTGGTCCAGCATTCAATAGCATTGAAGACGTAGAATCACCCGCAGACATGAGGGAACACTGGGACTCCCTCTACCTGATCCTGGATAATCAAACTAAACAATGAGTCTCAACTTTAATGCCTGAGAGATTTCTCTTTCCACGTTCCACTCATCCATTCATTACTAAAGAGATGGAAGCATGAAATCTATGACAAAACATCTCTCCCTTTTCTGACAGTTACTCTTGAAAGAATTACCCTGCCTTTGAAGCCCTGTCCAAGGTTTTGAAATGATAAGTATGTATGCTTATCATATTTATTGGTCATCTCTTCTAAAAAACTGATGTCGAACATGGTTTTTCACTAAAGAACTTGATTGTTTTTACCCACTAGATCTGTTTAACTGCTCTATGTCAGGGCTTTTTATTTGGGGATTCACCAATTGGCCACTATCTCCTGTGTTAATCAGGGAGCATATGAGAGTACGTAAACCATTTCAGAGAACTCAATTTCCATATAACAGCAAAGAAAAGTGCCTGCTGTCCTCAAAGAGTTAATGAGCTTCTCTGAGCATCTGCTTCATCTGCTTATTTCTAGAATGACTTAAGCATGGAGGAAAATCTGGTTTAAAGTTTGGAGATATTTCAAAGTAAATCACCTCTTTGCAAATTTGTGAAGTGTATGCCATGGGATGACATGCAATTTGTCAAATTGTGTTCATTTGTGAGAAAGCAGTCCTGAAGTTAGACCTCCTTCCTGAAGTTTCTCTTCTGTCATTTCTGAGATTTAAGAAAGGTTTCAAGAACGAGTACTGTCACTTACATGTGATACTGCACTAGCCACTGGCAATAAATCTCACTTGCAACCGCTTGAGGTACATTTACTCACAGACGATGTACATTTTACAATTCATGGCGAGCTTTACAACTCATCTGATTTGAAGTAGGTCACAAAGAGGTGTTAGAGTTTCAAAACTCTATCTGGTATGTGTTTTTTTCTATCAGGAAATTTTGCTATTTTTAGCACCGGAGGGGACTTTGGGGATGATTTCATGCAATCCCTTCATTTTATAGATTAAGAACCTGAGACCTGGGAAGGTTAATTGATTTTCCCAAAGTCCCAGAGCTAGTTAGTGGCAGAGCCAACACCAGAACCCATCATTTCCCTGTCTCAAAGGCTCTCTCTCCACTATACCAGGCTGTTTCCAGTCTCTGGCCATGCAAACCAAACTTTGGAAGTGTGTTATTAAAGGATTATCTGTTCCACCCTTAGTGGCTGGGTCAGCAACAAGATTATTAAATTTTTATCCCATTCAGAGCTCTCCAACCTGGGAGATTCTCATTTGCCAGACTTAATCTCCCAAAAATATGCAGAGGGAAGTAATGACACACACAGTAGTCACAGAATTAGACATTGAAAGTCATTAGCTGGGCAATTCTAGTATAGTCTACAGCCCAATTGTGTCATGATTTAAAAAAACGAAAAAGCATTTCTTCTTTCCACTTACATGTCCATGAAAACCAAAACACAGATAGCCTGGTGTGAAACTGCACAGATAGCTCCTGGAAGTGCCTCCACTCTGACATCTGCCTAAATGCCAAATGAATCTGCCGTATGATAATGAATACAAAATGAATTAATAATGATATGTGAATCATGAACACAATTTACAGTTCCTCAGACAAAACAGTGTCTTTTTTAGCATGCACCTGCATAAACTAGCTCCTGCAGGCCTCCAGCGCAACCTCCCAGCTCTCTTCTGGCACACCACTGCCATCTACTGTCGCCGGGTAGAATGGCAGCCTTCCCCAAAGCTTGTGTCCGGAGCTTGCTCTGCTCTCCGTTAAGTGTTTGCTTTTTCTTATCATCAAACATGTATTTGTTTATATTTGTTTTAAAAGTCTTTGGCTTTTCAAGGGTGAGCTCTCATCCTTCTTGCAGTTAATTTCTTTACAAATAACTTGAAACTACTCCGGGGCAAAAATACTTGACAGCGTGTTCTATCACACACCACAATCTAAACAGTGTGTATAATCCCAACGTGAACTCAAAGCAGTTCTTTGTTTTAAAAAATAATTAAATAACAATGTATTTATTTCTCTCTTGCTGCCTTGAAATACAACTTTCTTTATGGAAGTCGGCCAGCTTAGCAAACACTCGGAGGCTTTCATTATCTTCCCCTCACAATAAATTCAGCATTTCTAAATTCCGTAGAACAACATGATTAAAATTATAAGTGATATTGGCTTTATTTCCTCCACCCTGTAGTGCACTTTTGCCGTTTGTTCTCCCACTTCCTCGCCACTGCCCCGGAATCTATTCTTTAACTGTGTCTGAATTTCTCCTTTTGGAGCAAGGGGATGCTAAGAAATGATTTATTTTTTGAAAAGATCGCCTTGGCTTCTCAGTGGAGAAAAGAGCATAGGAGAACTGTGTAAGGAGGGAGGAGAGTTAGGAGGCTGTTGAAGGAAGTCAGGTGAGCAATAACTGGGGCTTCACCTAGCGCAATGGGGATGAACGTGGTGAGAAGTGGCAGGGTCTAGGGTATATGGGGTTAATAAGCATTGCAAATAAATTGGATGTGAAGTAAGAGAGAAAGAGAAGACTTAAAGACAACACCTCGATTTTTTGTCCTGAAACCACTGATTTGGAGAAGAAACTAGGAGCTCTATTTTAGACATTTTGAATCTGAGATTCCTATTTGACATTCAAATAGAGCTGTCTGGTGATAGGCGTCCATTTGGTATGCTGATTTCCTTTTGGGAAATTACTCTTCTCTATAGTGTCAGTCCAGGTAAGACTATGAATTAAAGTGTTCTAGCTTTATGGTGTATAGCACTAGAGTTGTAGACAAATGTGCTATGTCTGAAACAAAAAACTACATTAAAAAGTGAAACCGTCAGTTTCTTTTTAGGAAAGTTCAGAAAATCTATAAACTCTTCACCAAGTGCTAGACTTCACATTAAAGAAGTGATGTTAGAAATAAACCCCTCTGCCTTCTCTGGATTCTTCTTTGTGCTTTGCTTGCTCTGATTCTGATATGAAAAATTGAAATGAAAATGAAAACTAACACGATTGTCTCTTTCTTCATCTGTGCCATGTGGGAACTTGACCCCTGCTCTAACCTTCTGATTCTGTGATGCTGCTTAGCTAAAATAGACCGTATATTTCTTCGTAGCTAGGCCACACTATTAAAACTTAGTCCATTTATTTTCCAGTTTTCACTTTTCACAATCTTGTCATCTTTAAAAGCATTTTTTAAGATTTAGGGAGAAAGAATGTTGTTGCCAAGTAACCAGACTCATAGAAAGAAATGAATTAGAGAAGTACATAGCCAAAAGTGAAAATAAAAATTCCAAAAGAAATTCCTCAAAATCACCATTAAGAATATGGTTTATGTATCCAATTTTGAGTCTCCTTGGTAAAATACAACCATATTTTAGTTTTCAAATCAAATCTTGAGATTAAAAAAATAGAAGGGAGTGGATAAGTAACATCATCTCCCTTCTGTAATCACATATTAACCGAATATTTCCACAGCAGTGTATTGAAAAAGCCTAATTCTGGCCTTTCATTAATTCATTTACCAACTATAAATAGAAGAAATGAATTGCAAAAGGGGCTGTGGTGTGCACTGATTGAATAAAGTCATTTAGAAATAGGAAAGATAGTGTGTGCAGAAATAAATTTTCATAGCAGATGTAAGAGACAATTCATTACAAATAGAAAACATTTCTAATTTCATTATACTATCTATTTACTTTTAGTAAAGTCACATACAATTCTAAAAATTTCACTTTGCCCTTCACAATCTTTCCTAATATCCCTACATACTTCATACATCCACTTTTCCTTCTGGTTTCTAAACTCTCTTCAACCTGTCCATCAAACCTCAACTCCACAGATCATAGTGCAAATTTCATTTTTTTTCTTCTTTTCTGCTAGACAAAAGGAAGCTGCTCATTTGATCCTTCTTACTGAAATAGAGAAAAGAGAGTTTAATAGCTTTAACAAAATCTTTTACTTTATGTCAAATTTATTCTATTCATACAGTGCATTTTACAGTGCTGACAAAATTTCACTCTATGCACAAAATACTCCATGCAATTCTCCATGGTTTTTGGCATTTTTCATCTCCATTAATAAGGTTAAGATTTAAACATATGCGCTGAAATGACTACTCAAAGAAGGAGCAGTTGGAGGCAGGACTCATGGGCACAGAAATATGTCTTAGGTAACATGTCATCACCTTTGTTGATCCAACATCAAACACCCATTACAAATCCAACTTATAAGTGCTTGAGATTTACTTAGGAATGAATAATATACATTTTCCATTGACTTTATGTTCTATGTTGCATTTAAAGTTTGCCACTGTATACATCAAATGAAAAATAAAAGGTAGAGATTTCAGCAAGTTTCTTCAGCATATGAAAGCAAGTATAATATGATCAAGTCTGTGGGAGATACTGCTATTTATCCTCCAATATATATGCCCTGCCCATCCTTTCATTGTAATAGAATGTTTAGCTCAGCATATGGTCATCTGGAATAAAGACATCTTGGCATCCCTTGTAGGAATGATTAAGTCCTGGGAAATGGAGTGTAAAGGCAGTGGCAGGTGAACATTCCAGATTGTGACCTTAAAGGGAAAGTGTGTGGCCCTACCCTCACATCCCATTACTGGCTGTTGTGAATAAATGATAGTGGACCCTCTTGGGCTTTGCAGATTAAGGGCAACCCCTCAGAAATGACAGAGCAAAATGATAGAAGGATCCCATGTCTCTGACGACTCCATAGAGCAGCACCATCACACCGGTTCAATTTTTATGTGAGTCCAAAATAAAATTCACTAAGTGAATTGCCTCAGATGGCAATTCTGTATCCTAAGAATACAATGTCTATTTCTGCAAGCAAAGGTATACCTCCGCCCAAATTCTGTTTATAGGAGTGCTATCAGAAGGGATTTACCTCTTAAAGTATAAAAGGTGAGATTAGCACTTGAATATTCTTCAATAAAATAAAAGGCAGCAAAGCTATTCTAGAGTATTACACGATGACTCTTTTTGTGATGTTAATGTGTACGCTCACTGCAAAGAGGAAATATTACAGAAACTAGGTAAAATCCACTTTGCTTGTTTCTCTGGAAAAATAAATATTGATTGAAATTGCTCACAAAAGAACGATTAACTCACTCATATTTTCACACAAAAGGTTTTATTAATCATCTACTATGTACAAGTCCTGTGTTTGTCTATATATTTGAGGAGCTACAAATGCCCAATTGAATTAAGGTAGATCTCAGTTTGAAAATAACTCAAAAGTCTAGTGGCTGTAAAACTCTTGGCAATCGATGTAACCTCTCTAGGCTCCAGTTTTCTCACATGTAAAAGAGGATAATGTTGGTTCCTAACTCATAGGGTTATAAGAATTGAAAAAGACTGTGTATAGAGCCCTTAGAAAATGTCTACATAGAGAAATCATTCATTATATATTTGCTAGTGTAATTGTTGGCACTATTATTGTTGGTATTATTATTATTATTATTAATATTGATATTATTATATACTATACACATAATGTATACATACAGTATAAAAAGTAATGAGACAGGTCTTGATATTTGAGGGACTTGTCATCTGGGAGAGGAGATCAGATAGCTTCCCAATTGGCTATAGTACTAAATTATAAATTCCACCCCCAAATTCCCATGACAGTTGTCCACAAGTAGTTATTTCTGGCTAGGGATACTAGAAGATGTTGTATGAAGGGATATCATTTTAACTGGATATTGAATGACAAGAAAGCTCCTCATAGGTGGAAATGACAGCCAGGATTAACAGGTCTCCCATCGGTTAGGAAAGTATGAGTAAATGCACAATGGCCCTGAGATTATACTTGTTTTACAATTGTGCAGAGACATGGAAGCTCTTTTGAAAGCTATAGTTTCAAAAAGAAAGGGGGATTCTAAAGGAGATAAAATAAGCTGACAACCAGTACAAGTAAGTATTTTGTCACCTCCATCCGAATTGGAGCATCAGAAATAAACGGAAGGGCCAGAGTGAAATATCCTTTCCTTGTCCCCATTGTCAGGTTAAAAAGGTAACCAACCATCAGCCTCCTGGGACATCATATGAGACGTTGCACATAAACATCACTGGAATAAATTTGAACTAAAGCATAGGTAGCTTAGATTGCTATATCTAATTCGCACAGAATATAATTTACAGCTACATGAAATGCAAATAGGTTTCTTCCCAGGGAAGTAGCCTGTGCCTTTGGTGGTAAATTAAAAACCAACAAACAAACACACAAACATTTTATTAGCCGCAACCAATCTCTGTGGCGTAAAAGGGCAAATTTTACTCTGCCACCACAGAGTTGGTCTCCAATCTTGAGATCAGCTAGTTGGGTCTCCTGAAAATAGTCCAAGTCAGTCAAAATTCTGTCAACAAATTACTGTACGACATTGTGTTGTTTCCAAGACCATCGGATTTATTTCGTTATCTGCATTTCATGTCTTTTGATATGCTGTCCAAGAATTTATGTGATTAGGAAAATTATAAAAGAAAACTGAAGCAAGAACACAGAGATATGGGAAAAATTTAGTCAACATGGAAGATAGATAAAGTAACTCAAAAATAATTTCACTTGTACTCTATCCATGTAAATTACTTCCATCTCTACTATGCCTAATGACTATTGATATCTAGGTATCAGCAGCAGAAAAGCTTTGAGAAAAGTTCTAAATAAGATTCTCATTTATGATCAGAGTATTGATAAATTCCTTGTTTTATGTTCAATCTAATATTCGTAATTTTTACTGTAATCCTCCCTATGTTCCAAATGTTGAACAAACGTGTAAACAATATTGAGAGTGGGTGGGGATTCTAGAATAATATGTCAGATTGAGCAAAATAGACATTTGACTGGTCTCACTCCCAAGAGCCATTAAAATGATAATAAACTAATGCCAATAATAACAAAAAGTATAAAACTATCAGAGCAGAGGCAATTAAAAGTGTAGGAGGATCCATGTCCAAGGGATTTTAAGAAATTGAAATTTATTGATGACAGAGAGGCTAGAATACTGATGACGACTGCAACCAGTTAATACAAGTTAAAGATCAGAGACATCTAATGCACACAAGGCAGTTGGTGAGCTCTGAAGAACCCCAGAGAGGTGTGATCCTCTGAAACACTGTGGGCAATACAAACTGACAGTAAGACATGGGCCCAGAAACGTTGGAACTAATTGAAAGACTATAGGTAAAAGTATGACTTCCCAACCCAAACTTCATATGCAGAGAAACCCAAGAACCAGGCACGCAGGAAACACACATACACACAACCAAAACAATTACCATAAGACAAACAGTTAGGCAAAGAAACCAGGGAGAACAGCACGAGCGAGAAAAGTCAATACGTGTTGGCACAAAAGAAGAATCTAATGACAGCTCCCGATATCCTAAAAGCCAGTTGACAATTCCTTCCACTTACACATATATAAAGCTTTTCATATTTAGGCTTTTATGTTTGTTTGATGGTTGTTTGGTTTTTGGTTTTGATTTTTCAAATGGCTTCTAACAAATTCCATTTTACTTAGGAAGATGCAAAATTTATTCACTAGTTCCTTCAGTGAACCATTTATTCATCCTACAAACATAATAAGATATTTGAAAAGTGTGTGGAAAAATACATATAAAACACACATTTACTGAAGATAATTTAATTTATCCGACGAAACAAAGATCCAAAGTAGCTATAGAAATGTGAAGACTTGTGTTTGCTAATAATGACATTGATGTCTCCTGTTACTGCTGAATGTGAGTTATTTCCCGCTGACAGACTCTGTGAATGACTGGATGAATGAGACATGGCCTTGACTTTTAGGAAGTTTACTGTCTAGGGGAGGCACCAGACCCGGAAGTGCTGCAGTAGGTCTGTTCCATGTGCTGCAGGAAATGCAGGAGTCCTGAACCTCTAATGGCTCAGGGAATGGGATGATTAGGAAACCAAGAATTCCAGAGTTCCTCCAGGGAGTGACTAGGATAGAGACTGAAATTTTAAACATAAAACATAAACCTACGGAGAACACTTTCAGCTTCTTGAGGTAGAATGAAAGGATGTGGAATAAAGCCAAAACTTAGTAACATGATACAGTGGCTCCAAATTTTAATATTCATATTTGTACTGACGAACACTTTCCACAAGAGAATCTCTTCTCTGTATGCTTCTACATATGCTCTTGTAGTGACATTGTGCTTCCCTTTAGTTTCACTTCTACCCCATAACTTTCCTCAGTTGCCTGGATCATAATACCTTGAACAAAGAAGTCACCCAATGTATGTTTGTTAAATTACTGAATTAGTTAATAAATCAACTAAAAAAATCTAAAAATCAACATACCAATAAATTTAGTAATTTCACAGGTTCTTTACAAACAGAATATCTGACACTAGTCCTCTGGTCATTGCTGTTATATTTGGCTCCTTTGTCATATTAACCACTTTCTTTAAAATCTTGGCTTTAAAGTATTCTAACTCTCATACATTAAAGAAAGATAAAATTAAAATACTTAATATGCCTTCAAAAATATAAAACAATATTCATATGAGAAGCAGAATTTATTTTATCATTATCCATCATCATATTTAATAGAACATTCTTCAGACCAGACCCAAATTCTCCAGATTTTAGATTTTTTAGGATTTTTGATGGGAATTTTGGAGCCATGTGATTTTCCTCTGCAATCTCTACTGTTATTATTATATACAATATTGTGTAAAATCAATTACACAAATCGAATACACAAACTCCGACTTGTATCTAAAGAAGTTTCATCTTACAAAACTTACTATTAGTGCACAGGGTTTACAGCATAGAAAAAAGTTTGCAGTACTGTATTTTAAATATTCTCTCCAAGAGTTTTATTAATAAATAACTACTATTTATAGAAAGCTTACTATGCAACAGACACAAGGCTATATACTTTTTAAACACTATCTGAATCACTTTTACAATAACCCTGTAAGGCAAGAATTTTTATTCCCATTTTTCAGATAATAAGCTGAAGTTTAATTGGGTTAAATTATCTAGCCAAGGTCATAAAATTGAAAGTAATAGAACTGAGATTTGCCATGAAAGTCATTGTCTGATACATGAAACATATTTCTCTGAGCTCATTATTTATTTGATGTGCCTTAGGCAACGTATATAAAATTGCCCCATTTTATTAGCAGCATCTAATTATGAATATAATCTTAAAAACAACATGCTTTGCATAGCACATAGAGAATCTAGCTACTCAGCCAAATAGTTCATTAGTGTCATAGCTGACAGCTCACCTTTCTGCTCGTGGCACCAAGATTGTCAATCTGATGGAATGCTTCTATTTACACCTGCATCCCATTATTTGAATAATATCCATGCAAGTTCAATTCCTATCATTTCAATTTATAAGAGCTAGTACCATGTCACTGATGAGTGTAGGTGGTTCAGATATTCCAAGGGAGAAATATAATTAGGAAAATAGAATATATTTTATTTGAGAAGCCTATAGGCACTCTATCTTACGTGTTAAATTATATTTTGCTAATATATACAATATTTTATGTGGAATGAATATTCAGTGACCCACCTAAGAGCAGGCTGGAAAAAAAAGGAAGAACTTGTTACAGCGTGAATTTCAAGATGCCGCCCAGTATGGTTTTTCCCCCCTGGAATCTAGTGATTACATATGAGAATGCTGGATGGCACACTTTCTTAAATGTCAGGTTTATTCTTGTTGCTCAATAACATGATAACAAAGGCTCCATTGTCTTTTCACTTATATTAGAACTTCACTAATATATTCACGCTAACACCAACATTAAATGTGGGACATGTCCACAATTACAATTTTATATTTTAAAAGTAATTAATTCTGTTTTTTTACAAAAATAATTCACTGCGTTGTTATTTTCTCCAATCTTTCTTCATTGTGTATCCTGACATTTTTCAGTGTTTTCACCAGCAGCAGACTCCCAGTGCATCAGGCACTAAAACAAACTCTCCCAAGGGCAGTCTCCTTCACGTGGCTGCCATTTGGACGAAAATCACGAATGTTTTCTCTCAACAGTATTTCTATGAAACTCTTCTTTTCCTTGTTTCTCTCTAAGAATCTCTGATACTTCATAGTATGTATGGGGCTACAGATCTGAGTGAAATCATATTTTCCATTCAGTAAAGAATCTCCTTCAAGAGGGTACTTAAGAGCTTTATAACACATGCTCGCCAGAGAGATGGTAAAAGTAATTCCATTTACATCCCTGTAACGATGCTCTAAAAACTCAGCCTGTTGGAATGAGCACTCAAACATGCTCTCTCTCTCTCCCTGTTTCCCTGTCTTTCTGTTTTCCTTTCTGACTCTGACTCTGTCTCTGTCTGACTTTCTCTTTCTCACACGCACACATACACAAACAGACTAACATTCTCTCTCTTTCTCCTCCCTCTATTTTTATTTCATTTAAATTCATCCACTCACCCACAGCCAGTCAGATTTAATCTTAAATTTTTAAACAACTGAGGTAAATCAGGTTAAATATGAACATCTCGGATTCAGACTTATTTTCAGAATCTGGTGAGATCACCTGCTTTTGAAAACACGATATCCGTGTGTAAGAAAATTACCCAAGAAGCTGGTTTACCAGTCACATGATTTGAATCATCCAAGTCCCACAAAATATCTACTTTAGACCCAACTGATTCTTTTGAGCATGACAAAACTTCCGGACTACTGATCTTGGTAATGCAGAAAATTTAATCTCTAGTGAAATAAAAGTCTTCCAAATTAATGAATACAGCTTCCCATGACTGTTCCTACTTAAAGATTGAGTAGATAGTCATTTGCACGTTATAATTCAAATGGCCCTAAGGAAATTAGCCGCCCCAAAATATTTCTTCCTGCTGACCCATGACATTTTTCCTGAAATTTTTCTTTTTGCTCTTTGGGCTAAACCACTATGCCTTTAAAAGGTTCTTGCTGAGATGCAATGTATTTCATGATCCAGGACATGTTGGGAATTTCTAATGCATTTATTTAATAGTGTTATGGAGACTTACCAGGATCCAAATGACATGAGACACAAATCAGGAATATTTTAATTGGCAAAAGTTTGAAAATTTTACAACTCTATTTAGAGAGGGCTTCCCCAATATATACTATGAAATATAGAATTGGGAACCAGATGCAGCCAGTAGGTCTTTTGAAAAAAGGGACACAAAAATGGTAAGTGCTAATGATGAAGTTTATCTCATTCACAGTTTATTGGTCTCCAGCATGTTTAAACTCATTATAACTCACTGAAAAGTATCAGACTTGTGTAGAAGTTGGGTGGACAGGAGTATTTGCTTTTTTAAGATCCAGAAAAATATCGAATTTCTAATCAAAGCATCAAAAAGAGGAGTAAAAGCTATGAAAGAATATTGCAGGCCTCAGTGTGTATGTCAGCAATTTTCTCGCTATTGTGGGCACTGGCAGAGACGTTAAATTCACTTTCTCTCAATTCCTTCATCTATAAAATTACTATTCTGATTATTAAACATTTCTAAAGTCTTCACAATGTCCTGAGCACTGAATATAACATGTAGAAAGACATCGTTTGTGCCCTCTAGGAGCATAATGAAGCCTACCACCTACTTCTAAGAATGTCTTGGGCATTGAAATACTATTTTAAAGTGCCAAGAGCTACTCAGAAGAAATGTGTTGTATAATTACAAATATTATTATAGATGAATGGACATGTTCCATTAAACACTAGAATTGGTTACCAAGGGAGTTTATGGAGTCTTCTTCCCTGGAGAGTTTAAAAAAAAAAAAAGCCAGCAACTAGATATACATCTGTTTAGGATGGTTTAGGTGGTGCTGTGCCTGGTACAAATTATGGAGAGAAAAACCAAATGAACTCTCAAATTATACCAGCATTAGTATCCTGTAAAGAACAAGGTTGAACAGAGATGAAATAAATAAACAATTAAATTGAAAAACAGAAAGAGGATAGGCTCCAGCTGAGTTAGGAATTAGGCAATGAAGAACTATTCAGCTTAAACAGATAAGTATCTGTTTTAACTAATTGCCATTTATCCTCCACCTTTTCTGTTTCTGAAACACCCTGAATATGTTTAAGGGCAAAATTCACCATGCTAAAAACAGGCCTGGGTCTAAATTTCTCATCATTGAGGCCTAATAGGTTAGTTAATCAGATGAAGTTACAAATAATAGTAGCCTGGAATACTATAAAAATGAGATATTCTGAATTGATACTTTTTTTAGTAATCAATTCCTGAAAGCAGTTACTCAGTTATTTTTTAAATTGAAGACATTCTAATGAAAATATTCTAAAACTTATAGCAGCCATGCTTGCTTCAGCGAACCCAGTAAAATAAATATAATTTATCCTATGATAATAGTAGATCCTTGGAAAACTGAGATGTTTTAAAACAATTTTCAATGATTCAAAAGACCCCCAATATTGCATTTTTCTGCAGATTCAGATAACAGACTCACTCAGAGAGAGAATTGTTTGGAAAGAACCCACTGCAAATGCTCAGCTATTAAGGAAGTCCTTGATCTGAGCTTATTTAGTTCATTTGTTTCTTTCTCACAAAATCTTAATAAAGTGAGCAACGCATGACCTTCAGAGAAGGATAACAAGACTACCTGTTGGCAGAATTAATTATTGACTCAAAGGCTGTGAAATTGCCTTCAACTAAGTTATTTTCACAATCTCTAGAAACTCCTCTTCTTCCCTGGCATTATCACCGTGGTGAACTGACAGGAGTGTTTAAAACATTATCTATTATTTCTACATCACAAGCCCCGTGGACTAGGTCAATCGCCTGGTCGGTTTCAGATCACTCCTCTGTCTGACTTTTATGCAGATGCGTGTTGAGGTAGAAAGAGCCCTGGCCTAGGAAACGGGAGATCTGGATTCTACAGCTTTGCTGTGTAGCCTTGAAAATAACTTTATTTCTCTGAGTCTCAATTTCTCCATGTATAAAATAAAGGAGTTGAATTAGATAATTACATAGGTCCCTTCCATTGTACAGATTTATGATTCTATGGTACTTTGCATTTTACGCAATGTTAAAGGATAACAAAGTCCTTCACCATGATTTTTTCTGGCCATGATGCCCCCAAAGCACTTTGCAATATCTGTTGAAGTCTTTATCATAATTTAAGATATCAAAATATACAAACTAGAGGTAAATTGTGTTGAATGTGGGCCATAGGCATTTTTTGTTTGCACAATAAAAAATAATAATCTAGTTTATAATTCTATAAAAAAAAAAAAAGAAGCATTAACATGAAATCCAGATTTGGGCTTCTATTGAAAGAGCTAAGCACATTGAGTCCACAATGTCCTGGCATCAATCTATCAGAGCTAGGTAATTCTTGCCATCTTTGGTTGTGACGCATGCCCTATAATTTGCCATCCAATCCACTGCACTCACTTCTGTTCTCTGCCTGGCCTGTACACATTTCTATGTGTGAACGCAGGTTTATATGTTTGTCTCCTCCATTAAACAATGAGCTTCCCCAGGGGAAAAAAACTGGTCTTGACCCTCTGTGGTAGGCACAGTTAGCTGCCTAACAAACATGCCTTCTATGCTTCATTAAAAAAAGAGCCCAATTTTATTCAGAGCACAATCTATCCTGATAAAATACTGCTCTTGGCTACCTTGTGTCTCTTGAGGTTCAAGCCAATGAGAAGGAAGAGAAAGTCAACAGGTTAGTTCACACACACAGAAACATACACACACACAATCTCTCAACTGGCCCACACATTAGCCGTTCATAATTTGTATTTTCCTCATATTCTTACTTGGAACTCTAATACAAAGTCTATTTATATAGTAGCCACCTTGCAACTCTGAGGACAAAAGCCGTGTGCTAAATGGCAGTAGAAAAGATGGAAGGAGCATTAGTTTCTGACTGTATCTTTGAGCAGTTGATCCAGCCTTTGCTTGTCATCATGTTGCTTAGAAACATAAATTCCAATCTAGTTGAAACATCATAAGCAAGTTTTCTGTTTATTAATGCCAGTTGCATTCCTGACAGCTACACACTCATTGAATCCCAAGTACCTGGTCCACAGAAGGTAGCTGGTTATTAATGTTTTTATAACAGAAACAATACCAATAACCACAACTTACAATGGATGTCTGCCTACTATTGCCAAGTACTCTGCTCAATGTTTCATGTCATTTAATTCTCACAATTATCCTGTAAGACACATAACATTATCCCCAATATACAGATGAGTCATGGAGAAGATATTTTTCCCTAGGTCAAACCATTCTTTAAAATGAATGATGAATATTTTATCTAAGATTGAAACAAAGCCAAAGTCACGCATGTGAAAGTACAAACATCTCCTTCAACCATTTGGACCCACAAAAACAAGTTACCATTTCAAATAACACTTAACATATGTTTATAAGTCCAAATATCAGCTGGACCCTCAGAATCCCCTAGCATTCTTATACTGTTCCCTAAACAGTTTCTTTCTCATTATCAGAAAGGAAAAATTCAAGTATTCTGCTATTTTCTTAAACTACCAATATCACCCTCAGTCCCTGACTCTTCACTGAGAAAACACAAGGCTACTTCCAGCTGTTCTTACACACTCTGGCTTCTGACTTTTGCGTTGATGAATTGTCCCTCTTATTCTCTAAGGTCACACCCACCAATGGTGCTCAACATTTCTTCCCTGATTTGTAATTTGAAGATTTTTTGTGTGTGTGTGAGGAAGATCAGCCCTGAGCTAACATCCATGCCAATACGTCTCTTTTTGCTGAGGAAGACTGGCCCTGAGCTAACATCCATGCCAATCTTTCTCCACTTTACATGGGATGCCGCAACAGCATGGCCTGACAAGCGGTGCGTCTGTGCATGCCCAGGATCCGAACCCGGGCTGCTAGCAGCGGAGGGCGCGCACTTAACCGCTACACCACGGGGCCGGGCCCTGCAATTTGAAGATTTTTATCCTGTAAATCATGTGATCCCTCTCCTCTATTATCAATTTCCACTCCCATCAGAATGCAGGCATGCTCCATTCTTTTGTTATTAAAAAGAAATTTCCTTGATCCCTCCCGTTTCTTCCAGTCACGGACCCAAAGTTATTGATTACTACATTCTCTACTTCCTTCCTTGCCTTCTGTCTTCAACCCCCTTTATTTAGGCTTCTATCCTAAACAAACCTATGAAAATGTCCTTGTCAAGATCTAAAGCAACTTCTGACTTACAAATCCAATGGTCAATTATCAGGCCTCAAACTTTCTCAGCAGGATTTGACACAGTTGATTCCTTCTCCTTTTCGCATCACTAAATTTTCTAGGCTTTGAGGATGCCACATTTTCCTAATTTTCTCTCTATTTTAAGTACAGTAAAGTAGTCTTTACTGGCTTTACCTTCCTGTCCTGACCTTTAAATACTGGAGCGTCCTAGAGTCTAACTTTGCCCCTCTCTTTCCTCTCTATCTCTGGTCCAGTCCAATGGTACTAAATACATCTCTGTACTGACAAGTCCTAATTTTTGTGTCAAACTCAGACTTTTCTTCTGAGATTGACTGACATACATACAACTCTCTCTTGGACAACTCCATTCAGTATGTCTAACTTGTCCAAAACCACCATTCATTCCCTGATTCTTCCAAAATGTCCCTCATCTATGATATTCACATACTCAAATCAAGTCAAACCATATCTTGCAAACAAAGAATTTATAAGGCATCCTTGATTCCTTTCTTTATCCCTTTATCCAGCCCATGAGTAAATCATCTTACCTTTAACCACTTCTTACTACCTCCACCAAAACCAGCCTTAACCAAATAACCATCAACAATTAGTTAGGTATATGCCACAGCTTTTTAACTAGTCTCTCTCCTTACCATTCTTTTCCCTTCTCTCTACACTTAACATTGATTATGCCATATTTGTGCTCAAAGCTCTCAAGAAACTTTCTTTCACATTTAGAACAATAATGAAGATCCTTGTCATGGCTTATAAGATCCTGCTAGATCTGGCTCTGCATACATATTTTTTTAATAGACTTTACTTTTGGAGCAGTTTTAGGTTCACAGCAAAATGGAGAAGAAGGTACAGAGATTTCCCATATGCGTCCTGCCCCCATATATGCATAGCCTCCTTCATTATCAACATCCCCCACCAGAGTGGTACTTTTGTTACAATTGATGAACCTACCTTGATACATCATAATTACTCGAAGTTCACAGTTTACAGTAGGGTTCACTCTTGGTATTGTACATTCCATGGATTTGGGCAAGTGTATCATGACATATATCTGTCATTATGGTATCATACAGAATAGTTTCATTGCCCTAAAAGTCCTCTGTGCTCCACCTATTCATCTCTTCCCACTCCTAACTCTTGGCAATCACTGGTCTTTTTAATATCTCCATAGTTTTGCCTTTTCCAGAATGTCATACTGGGAATCATACAGTATGCAGTCTTTTCAAATTGGTTTCTTTCACTTAGTAATATGAATTTGAGGTTCCTCTATGTCTTTTAATGGCTTGATAGGTCATTTCTTTTTAGTGCTGAATAATATTCCATTGTCTAGTTGTACCACCAATTATTTATCCATTCATTTACTGAAGGGCATCTTGATTGCTTCCAAGTTTGGGCAATTATGAATAAAGCTGCTATGAACATCTGTGTTCAGATTTTCACGAGGACATAAGTTTTCAGCTCCTTTGGGTAAATATCAAGTAGCATGATTGCTGGATCGTATGGCCAGAGTATGTTTAATTTTGTAAGAAGTAGCCAAACCATCTTTCAAAGTGGCTGTGGCATTTTGCATTCTCACCAGCAATGAATGAGAGTTCCTGTTGCTCCACATTCTAGCCAGCATTTGGTGGTGTCAGTGTTCTGGGTTTTGGCCATTCTAGTAGGTGTGTAGTGATATCTCTTTGCAGTTTTAGTTTGAATTTGCCTAATGACAGATGATGTGGAGCATCTTTTCATATGTTTATTTGCCATCTGTATGTCTTCCTTGGTGAGGTGACTGTTAAGATCTTTGGCACATTTTTTAAATTGGATTGTTTGTTGTCTTATTGTTGATTTTTAAGAGCTCTTTGTATCTTTTGGGTAATGGTCCTCTATTAGATATATCTTTAGCAAATATTTTCTCCCAGTCTGTGGCTTGCCTTTTCATTCTTTGACAGTGTTTTTCATACACTAAAAATTTTTAATTTTAATGAGTACCAGTTTTGCACTTATTTTTTTCATGGATCATGCTTTGATTGCCTACGTATTTTAAATCATCTCCTACCTGGCATCCTTTGCTCAGTCCAGCCCAGCCACTCTGGCCTTTTTGCCATTCATCAAATGCCACAACATTATTTCCTCCTCAAAGGCTTTGCATTTGTAGTTTCCTCTTCCTAAAACAATCTTATCTCAGGCTTTATATGTTTCTCAAATATTTGTCAGATATCCTTTTAGTTATTTCATTCAAGTCCCTGTTCAATCATTACCTCCTTGAAGTTTTCCTTAATCAATCGATCTAAACCTGCCTTCATTATTTTCTATCCTTTTATACTGTGTCCTTATTTTTCTTAGTATTTATAACAGCCTGAATGATAGTAAATACTTATTGTTTTATTTGTTCATTATCTGCAACACACTTGATTGTAAGTTTCATGAAGGCAAGAACCTTTTCTATCTTGACCACAATGCAAATGCCTACTCAAGTGCCTAGACTATAGTAGGAACTCAATAAGTATTTTTGAGTGAATGCATAAGCTAATGAATTGTGGATACCTTCCTATCTTTCCCATTAATATAAACATATACAGTATGCTGTGACTTAGCTATATATATCAACATTACATAGAATTCAATACTTCTAAGTTTATTAAAAAACATGATTAGCTGTTTTCTCTAAGCCTTATTGTCTTAGAACTTATTTTTAAAATTCTCTACAAGTCTTTACTTTCTCCTTTAATCTTCTTATCTTGTTTATATTATTCATCTTAGGATTCATATGTAGATATGTGCTTTCCACTGCTACTAGTGTTTGGGTCTATTGCTATACGGATCAATGTTCACATTATAGGAATTCACACTATCATAGCCTAACTTGCCATGCACTAAAATTACAGTACAACTTCCCTCAAGTGGATACAGGCTATTCTTTGGTATTCCTTTTAATGTGACACTACCGATAGCAAAATAATACCTTTAGAGAGTTGAGAAGAGTCGAACTCAGCTTGCCCTTACACTAATTGCCCCCATAGGCTATAGTACTTTTATTCATATACTGAGTTACCTTAATGTTAATGTGAAATTTTAAATATCCTCCAGAGGCTATCTCTGCTTCCTACTGTTACTGTATTTTGCTTTGTTCTCTCTAACTCTATTTCTTCCTCGCAACCTCAGTTTGATGCTCCTGAATACTTCTGCTGTCTAGTGCCTCATCTTTCATTTTCTCAGCATATACATTGTTTTACCTTTTCCTTGAATGTTTAGCTTCTGTTTTTGTCTTTGAGGATTGATTTTACAGCAATTACAAGCAAAATGCTGTGTTCATTTCTTCTGATTAATAAACCAACCAATCACATCATCTTTGGTTCTTGGTTATTTGAAGAGGCTTCACTCTTCAAGCCTGATTACATAAAGAAAGACAAATATTCGAATACAGAAATATAGAGAATTCCTATAGAAATTTATTCAAAGTTCCTTATCTGAACAATGAATGATAACACAGAAAATGATGGAGTTACTATTTTTTCCATTCCCCAAAGTGGTTACATAACTTGTACTATTCTGGATACACAGGAGAGAAGCTAACTAATTACATATGATGAGTGCTTAGGGCATTAGTATCCTTTTAATTCTCTCACAGGGAATCTCGGTTGAAAAAGCCTATGTTGGTTTCTTTGTTTTTATTAGTACATCTTTTTAATCATAGGGTTAAAAGGAAATTTAGAAAAGCAATAAAACCACTCTTATTCCTGTCTTCATACATCCTTTGTAATTATTTCAGTCAATGTGCTCAATACACAAAGGAATGTCTTCATCTATTTTTTTTTTGATTGTGTGTTTATACACACAATCAGGTTGAGAAATTCTTCATACTGATTTTTTTTACCAAAATTATAACTATTAATACAAATTACTTAAATAAATTAATCAAAAAATTCAGAAGAGGTCATCATTTTCTAATTTTACATTTCTTTTTTTAGTAAAGCAATAGAAATATACTTAGCACCTCCATATGCACTCTGTGGGGTGAGGTAGACAAGCGTAGTGGCATAGAATGAATAGACATGGATGTATACTCAAGGATTCTGTACGCAGGTTTTCAATTTGCATCTCATTTAGAAATGAAAGATATGCACAGCTAGCTTTTCAACATGTAGTATAAGAAAAATTTGAACTCTGAAAAGTTTTCTTCCTTTTCCATTTTACTGTTTCAATTGTTGAAGAATTACAATCCTTACTATATTACAGCAATAATAGTAATAATAGCAATTAATATGTACTGATCTTCTTTTCTATGCATCACGCACATATTGGTTTAAGTAAATCTCATCCTGAGAGAAAGTCTTGTTATATATGCCTTTAACTCACTTTAACTCATTACACACTATTGTAAAGAATTAAAAAGAAAAGACAAAGAAGGAAAAGTGTTAATGTAAGTGCAACGATTAAGTCCAACATTATAATCAAAAGTATATGTTGTACAACAAAGCTAACAGAAATATAATGTAAGAAACAAATGCAAGATGCACATGTAATTTTAAATTTTCAAATAGTCAAATTAACTAAAGTAAAAGAGTTCAAATCAATTATATATCTTATTTACTACAAATAACCAAGATGTTACCATTTCAATATGTAATTGATATAAAAATGACTGAGATAATTTACATTCTATTTTTCATACTACATCTTCAAAATCTGGTGTTTATTTTACCTAAACTACTCATCTTAATTCAAACTAGACACGTTTCAAGTAGCCAACATGTGGCTAGTGACTACTGTATTGGACACCACAATTCTACAATGAGAAGTGATTAGAAAGGTGAATTTGTTGTTCCCTCAGCAAATTAAATATTACATCACATCATAACAATATGGTTTATATGTGATTATATTATAATGCATGTTATATGGTAGTATATACATGGATATTTTTAGGTGTGTGTGTACGTGTATGTGTGTATATACATAACATGCTTATAAATGCACATCAGTTTTCATCTACTACTAAATCTAAAAAAATGCAGCAGTTAAATTTTTTTTTTTAAAAGAAAACATGCAATCTAATGGTGAAAGAAAAAACTGGCTGTGCTGCAGTTATTAAGATACAGTGTGTTGGTTTTCATCACAATATCGATGTTTCTTAAGATATTTGCAAGTTAGGTTAAACATAGGTGAATTTCTCCTACGTGGTGAGATTAGACCAGTGGTTCAACCAGGGGCAAATTCACCTCCTCCTGCACCCAGGACAAATGTCTGGAGACATTTTCAATTGTCATGATTGGAAGGGTGCTTACTGGCATCTAGTGGGTCAAGGCCAGAGACATTGCTAGATATTCTATAATGCCCTGGACAGGCCCCTGTTAACAGGGGATGTTAAAAACAAAGAATTATCTGGCCCAAAATGTCAATAGTGCTAAGGTTGAAATACGTTGGTTTAAACTCTATGTACTATGTAAGACAAAATTCCAATATTTTGTTATGATTGTCACTTGAAAGGTGAGAACACAAGCTTAGGGATTGTAAGTAATTTGCCCAAAATCCCAATAGCTTTTAAGTGGCAGAGGCAGGGTCCAGCTCAGATCTGCCTGAGTCTTATCTAGAACTCTTACCCCTACTCCACAGAACAGCACTGCTCACACTTCCTGTGTTAAAGGTTACATTTTTTGCTTTCTTTTGCTTTGTTTGTAATTTTCAGTTCTTCATAAACTTGTACTTTTGTGATATCTAAAATAAAAAGAATTGCTTGCAAAATAAAATAAAAATGGAATCCAAAATGCAATCCCCCCCACACCCTGCCATTTATAGTGGTAGAAACAACAGACAATAGTAACCTCTTCAAGGGTTATAAAGGTTTGTTGATGTTTACTCTTTATTCTCAATTTCTGTCCGCCTTTGTTACTGACAAGTACAAACTTCAGAGGCAGGACAAGCTTCAACCACAATTTGAGTAGCATTGCAATAAAGGATATCAGAAATGATGCTACTTCTTTAATTAAGAACAAATTTTAAAGATTATCGAATCAATTACAGTTTCTATTAGTGAAACCTCAGCTTTATTTTCAAGCAGTATTCTTCAATTCACTCAAAAAAAAGCTAATTTTCTCTGAGAAAACAACAGGAAAAAAGAAGATTTTGTGAATATCAACATAAGACTTTCTTGTAAGATCTAAAATGTACAATTTTCAAAAGGATGGCTCTTTTTCTGAAAGTACAAAATGTTAAAAGAGAGAAAAAGGGGATTCGTGAAACATAATTTGCTTTAAAACTGGAACAGCTGCTCTGAACAGTTCTTCCAAAGGAGAAACAACTCCCTGTAACTGGGAAGCAATGCTAATTTTTTATTACATTGCAGGCGCATTGCTCTTACATGTTATTCCACTTAACATTAAACTTCATTTAGCTGTAGTCGCAATGTGCCTTTCTCTTGAGATTCACTATGTACCCATTACTTTTACCATCATGGAAGGAACACAGCCATTACTACCAGATACGACTCAATGAGAAGCTTCATACAACATTCAGGTTGTTGCTGCAGAATTGACAAAGCCTCTTCAGAATCATTTGCCAGCACTGTCAAAATTATTAAATCAGTGTTACTTGGGCATATAAAGGTAATTTGATTTTGTGAATATTTTAAAAGTTAGACTAGATTCTCTGATGGATGATCATTATGGACTGAATTGTGTCTCCCAAAATTCATATGTTAAAGTCCTAACCCCTTGTACCTCAGATGTGACTGTATTTAGAGACAAGGCATTTAAAGAGGTAATCAAGGTACAATGAGGTTATTAGGGAGGGCCCTGATTCAGTATGACTGGTGTCCTTATAGGGAGAGATTAAGACACAGACGTGTGTACACAGAAGAAAGACACATGAGGATACAGTGAGAAGGTGGCCATTTGCAAGCCAAGGAGAGAGGCCGCAGGAGAAAACTTCCAACACTATGATGTTGGACTTGTAGCCTCTAGAACTGTGAGAAAATAAATTTCTGTTATTTAAGCCACCCAGTCTCTGGTATTTTCTTATGGCAGCCCTAGCAAACTAACACAAGGCTTTAAAATTTTTCAGCCAACATTAAAAAAAATATATCACTCAAGTTACTAGTCCCTTTATATTAGGAAAACATTGACAATGGCTTAAAATCTGGTCTTGTACATCATCAATCAAAGATACAAAATGCAAAGAGGAAATAATAAGTAAATACTCTATATTAATTAAATGCTAATTATCCTTTAAAACATTAAATATATTTTAAGGTGCATTGTCGACATGCATCACTTCACTAATGATTCAAGTAATTCTTATTGGGAAAACATTAAATCCAAAATAGCACTCAACAAATTCAAATGAAATATGTAAATAATGTGAAAAGGAATTTTGGCAAGAAGAAATTTGCCTGAGTAAAATCAACAGTGTAAACCACTGGAATCATGTGGTTTTATAAAACATTCAAGGCTAGACAAGAACAGACAAGGCTAAAATTGAATAATTTGTTGGATGCATTAAAATGATCCATCATCAGTTTAATTTATTGATTTTTTAAAAAAATTATTCTTCATACTTGTAGTGATTGAGGGTTTTTTAAAATGTGTTTTCTGAATTTAACTCTCTGGAGTTAAATTTGACAAAGCACTGTCTCCGAATAAATGACATTTTGGAAACAGGTTATAATATAAAATTGTATTTTTACTGATGCAATATGTGAGAACTTAATCAAAGAAATATCAAAAATAGCCTTATGCACAGTTCAAATTTTTCTCATTGAGTAATAAGTTGTAAAAACCTGATACATTTTGGATACGAAGAGAAAAAGGATAGAAAACAAAGGAAGAGAAATTTGTCTACACTGATGACTCCATAGGCAAGGCCAGTGTTTTCATTAATTGGATTTTCTTAATTTAATGTTCTTATGTTGCAAATGGAGCAAGAATTCTAAATTTTAGTATGAATTTAATTCTCTCAGCAAAGTTAGAAAGAAAAACAAGTGTAATCTAATACAGCACCTGTATTTTAAGAAATGACTCTTCTTTTTTAGGACAAAACTAGAAAGATAAAACATTAAATCAATTAATTCAAACATCACAACTTTTAATTTAACTGACTACACTATTCCTCAATTCCTCTTATTTAAAACATTTTAGTTGAGCCAATATTGTAATATTATCCCAGCATTTTCTTAAGAATATAAATTAGTTAATTCACCTAAACCAACAAGAAATATACCAATTTTACAACTTCCTTGCTTTCTTCCAAGTTCATTTTAAGCGCTACTAGATCAATACCATGAAATACCTTTAGACATAGGAATACGTCAATCCAGCACTCAGTATCACAAATATATAAACTGCCATTGATTAGGTTATTTTCTCTAAATTTAGAAGAATTGAAGTTCAAATATCAGACTAGTTTCATGCAATAGAGATATTCTTCTAACAAGACAAATTGTTTCAATACAGCATCCCTTCCCCTGTCAAATGCCTTTCAGTGTTCGTAATGCCTTACAACATTCGTAAATATTTTTTGTGAGCAGTCAACAAATGCCAGCATTCATGTTAAGAAAACCTAAACAGAAGGCATCTGTTTTAGAGTGAATTTTGTCAAATGCATTTCTGATTCCAATTTTTCTCCCTAATTTATTCTTATTTTTTTCTAATATTACTAGGTTTTAACTAATATTACTAGGTTTTAACATTCAATTTTTGGAAGCATATCAACAGTGTATTAGCAATAGTACTAGTTAAATTCTAAACACTCTTCCTAAGGCAATGAGACAAAATTTAAAATAATTAAAAGATTCATTTATAATAGCTTTGAAGTTCTGCTCTGCTAAAGACCAGCTAATATGATCATCGTAAAGTTATTTAAACAGATATTTCAGGGGTTTTCATCTAAAGCTGTCAGCTGACTCCATAAATTTGGAGTGGACTTGAGAATATGTATTTAAAAAACAAATCTCAGGGGCTGGCCCTGAGGTTAAGTGGGCACTTAACCGCTGGAGCAAGTGGTTAAGTGCCCATGCTCCGCTGGGGCGGCCCGGAGTTCACCGGTTTGGATCCCGGGCGCGCACTGACGCACTGCTTGTCAAACCATGCTGTGGTGGCATCACATATAAAGTAGAGGAAGATGGGCATGGATGTTAGCCCAGGGCCAGTCTTCTTCAGCAAAAAAAGAGGAAGACTGGCAGATGTTAGCTCAGGGACCATCTTCCTCACAAAAGCAAAACCAAATCTCAACACTAGTTATTGACTAGACTGAGATTAGCTTCCCTGAGTCACATCACAAAACTCAGGTTTGAGTGGTGAGAATCTGAAATCTTATCTTCTATGCTGATCCAGGACATTCAATAAGGCTTCCATTCTCTTCCTTCCTTTCTATTTCGAAAGCATTCCCTTCTATTTTTTTTTTCTCTTTTTCTACAAAAAAGTTAGATTTTTTTCTTTTCCAGGACAAAACTAACCTATACCATCTATACTCTTGATCCTGCTAGACTTTCTCATCATCTGGAAAGATATTCCCTTTAATTAATCTCTGTCTTCTTCATATCTAACATTTCCATGTCTTTGTGTTTTTATATTCATTTTCATAGTCATGTATTCATTCATTTATTGAATTTTTTTGAGCACTCATTATGTGCTGAGTACAGTGTCAGGCACTACAAATACAGCAAAGAACAGGATGAATACAGACCCTGCTTGCCCTGATTTTACGTTCTAGTGGGGGTGGGTCTAAGGACAAGTAAATAAGCAGGTTCAAAGTGTAGTGTTTGAAAGAGCAACATGGGCATCATCTGGGAGGATGTTAGAAATGCAGAATCTCTGGCCCTACCATAGATTTCCTGAATCACAATCTGATCAGATCCCCGGGAGATGTGTGTGCATATATAAGCTTGAGAGGCACTGTAATAGAGGAAATTAAGGGCATTAACCAACGTTTATAAACATTCACAGGTCTTTGCTACTTAAAAGAAATATATTTTTCTACGTCTGCATTCCTGTCAAACCACATTTCTCAACTCAGACCTTTTCTTCCATTTCCCCAGTTTATGTTTCTATCAACTGTACTCATCACTGCTTCTTGAAATTCTCTTGTTTTGTTGCATCTTTTACTTTTCCATGTTTCTCTTTAAATAAGGACTGTATCTATCAAGGTCCCTCTTGAATAGTACTATTAGTAGTAGTAACAATGATGTCAGTTAATTTTGGTTGAGTACATACTGTGTGCCAAGCGCTCTTCTAAAGCTCTACATTTACCAGTTCATTTAACACTCACAACCTGTTTGAGAAAGGTACCCTTATTATTCTCATTCTACAGATGAGGAACCAAGGCACAGAGAGGTTTAGTAATAACCACCCCATTACAAAGCCTTTCTTTGTTCTCTTAGTGGGACACAAGTCATTCCTCCTCTAAATATTCTAGAAGTTTTCTCTGTGCCTCACCTAGGGAACTCGTTACTCTTAACTAATAGTTCTTTCCATATTTCTCTCATTACACTTCTGCTACACATTAGTCTCTTCCCACTATACATTACTCTCCGTTGGGATTTAAATATTCCACATCCACTGCACATGTTTCCACGGGATTTACAACTTTGTAAGTGTTCAAATATAATTGGAGGTTTGACTAATTTAATGTTTGATACTATATGTTTCCAAGCATCAAACATTATATGTTAGGAAAAAAAGGGAAAGTATATGAGACAGAGTTTACTTTGCAATGCTGTTGCAACAGTGACATAGATGTTGTTTTAGAAACTATTTTGGTTTATTTTCTGTTCCTTATAATGAAATTTCCTATCAATGTCAACTCATTGCTTTCACCTATTTTTTTCCTCACTCATTACTGGTTTCTTGATCACTTTTATCTCACCTCTTTATGAAATTCAATTAAAATAAATTATCCCACCCTTTGTGTGGTCTAGCTGGCTGGAAGAATGTGACCCAATAATGCCCTAAGGAAGCTCAAAATCCTATAGAGTAAACACATTTAAACAGATTACTGTGCATATAATTAGTGAGAAAGTAGAATCAGGTACAGTGCACAGTGTGGCTCAGGAGAGGGAGTGATGACACCTAGTGATGACTTTCTAGAAGAGGGATGGAACAAATTCTGAAAGTCTGGGAAGGTGTTGACATTTAAGACAGAATATGAAAGTTGATGGTGGCTGTACATGCATGGTGCACCAAAGAAGGAACAACAAAGTGCACCAAATCGTGCATGGATAGAACATGTAAAAGCCTCTGATTTCAGGAAACTCATGGAGTTTGTACTATTGCTATATGAATATTTAGTGGAGAGTAGTGGATGAGGGCATCAGGCAATGAAGATGCCCTCTAGGTAGAGACCATATAATGAAGAACTCAAATCTTGGGGCCCACGTGGTTCAACTTATATTGACATAATCAGTTTCTTGGCCAATATTTAGATATTTAATAAAATTTTTCATTTATATAAATTTATTTATATAAATTCCAGTTGATTTCTCCAGGTGATTCTGGTATGCACTCAAGTGTGGGAACCACTGTTGTATTTCTCTCTGACATAGATATTAGAAGGTAAACTGCTAAAGGGTGTTTTTTAGGGGTTGTGTTAGAGATGTCGATGGTGAAGAATATAGGAATGAAAGGATACCAGGAAAGATCTAACAGTGAAAATGTACATACTTGGTGTATGAGAACAGAAGGAACATCAATAACGCCAATAGAAAGCAACTGTGAGGAAAAAATTAGTTGTGTTGTTTGGGTTTCACGTTCTCAAATGAAATGATGATTGAAATTAGAGGAGTGTTAGCTATACCCGCTTCAGTATAACTAAAGAGGTCAATTATATAAGGACAATCATGAAAGTTGAATTATTTCACAATTGTTGTAGAAGTTGGCGTTTGGCTGGTATCAAAGAGGGATTCTCTTTTTTTCTGTGAATTAAGAAACAATGACTAAATACTCTATATATTGATGTGATGGTGGTTACATGGGTTTATATATTTGTCAGAACTCATCATACTATACCCTTAAAATGGGTTCATACTATTGCATGTAAACTTTGTCTAAACAAAGTTGATTTAAAAATGGAAAAAAAAATAAATTTCAGTTGAAAATCTAGTGACAGTCTGTCAAAATGAAGTTTCAGATTTAAAGACCTGAAGTTAAATAACTCTTCTTACCTTTTCATCGATATTTCATGCTTCTCTAAAACAAGGATAAATTTTTGTCTTGTTTTGTGTATGGATCAGCAGATGAAGTTCCTAGAAGCTATCCCAAGCCATAGCAGCTTACGAGAATAGTGAGTTACCGTGAATGAAACTCCATGGCTCATGGAATATCCTGGCAACAAAGTAAAGTGAGATAATCTTTTAATAGTTTTAACTTTTCCAATTTGTTCTGTACAATAATGAAAATAGTGAATGCAAGAGTCCATATATAAAACTCATTAGGACTTAGAACAATGCTCCTGCAATTTCTGTGATTTAATAAAAATATATTTTATAGTATAAAATAGAATTCTATGAATCCTTTTATTATTGGGTCACCTTTTCAATGATAAACCGTTTCTTCCTTTTTTTCTCTCCTTGTCAAATGTTATAAAAATATATGAGTACAATGGGTGAAATATATTTCTATAAGAGTAACATAATAATTAACAACTTGGGGCCAGCCCCATGGCTTGGCGGTTAAGCGCGTGCGCTCCACTGCTGGTGGCCCGGGGTCGGATCTCGGGCGCGCACCGCTTCTCAGGCCATGCTGAGGCTGCATCCCACATACAGCAACTAGAAGAATGTGCAGCTATGACATACAACTATCTACTGGGACTTTGGGGGGAAAATAAAAAAAATAATAATAATAATTAACAACTTGATCAATAACAGATAAATTACTCAAGTTATTATCAATTTCAAGGAAGATAAAAATATAATGCCTTGAACAAATGTAACACATCTTACATCCTAACAAATAAGAATTATATGCAAATTTACTTTATGGGGATGAGAGTATTTTTCATGGAATAATATACCCATGTAAACTTAGTTTATAACAAAATAGTTTATAAAATACTTGATATAAAGTTTTGCATACCATGGTGGAAGACTGAATGTACATATTTTTTGATGCTGTCATTAATATCTGGGCATTAACATTTGGGTCAAGTATGCCTTTTAGAGATTTATCATTCTTTTTCGTCTGTCCTGAGTTATCTCATATGGAGCCATAGAAATGGAAGGGCAAAAGCAAATGAGCCAAGTGTTATGAAAGAGGAGTCATGAGATATTAATTTGAAAAATGAACCTCATCCCAGGAAAATAGAAGAATAGGCCATCCTACCAATGAAAAACACAATAACAGAATATAAAGTATAATAATGACAAACATTAATGAAGTTTGAAAAAATATAAAATATATGACATTATTTCCTTTGTCTCGAGTTTCTTTTTAGCTGACAATATATTTTTATAGTAATAATTGCCTCTAAACTTCAATTACAAAATTTCATCATCTACAGTTATGTTTAGGGAAAATGTTAAGAACACTCTTAAGCTCTATCTAGAATATTAGTTAGATATATGTCCAGGCTCAAAGTTCTTTTGATATTCAGTCAATACAAGTTTATTCAGGATTATTGAAACCTTGATATAACCATTTGATAGGCCTATTTATTTTTTAGTAGAGTACATTGAAATTTAATAGGAAAATAGACATTCCTCTTCTTTTCATTCTTTCTGGATTCACTGCCAGACAATAGAGACATACATTTTAAGTTTTGTACATTTTATAATATATCTACTTTTTTCTTTAAAAGACAGGCATAGAACCTGAAACTCTTTCTTCCCAGAAAACTTGGCCTGGAATCTGTCACTCTGTATCTCCTACATGTTCTATCCCAGCTCAGGTGGTTCTAACACAGGTAGCTGTGCATCGTCCCCCCACCCAAAAGTAAAGCTGAATTTTAATCCATAGGCCTATTTTTTGAGCTAATGGTACCTCAGGACAAAACCTACACCACATGGATAATGGGAGAGAAGGCAGTAAGTAGAAAGGCAGAAGTCTAGATTTAGTCTGGAACAAAAAGAGGGAGAACATATGTTAGGTGATAACTGGAGAAAATTCAGCTAATATGGGATTCAGCCTACGTTTCCACGACAGGGTCAGCAAATTTTTTCTGTAAAAGACAAGATCGTAAATATTTTAGGCTTTGAAGTCCTGGATTTCATACTTATGTCTATGAATCTCTGCTTCCCCAATTATATAGTAAATAAATATATATTGGACATTAAACATGCTCTTAGCACTTGAATAGAAGTCATGGTGAATAAAAAAGTACAATTTATTTTTTCAAAGAGTTTGCAACTAAACGGAGAGAAGACACGCCCAACTCTCACCAATCAACAACCGGATTATAATATGGCTTAAGAAACTCTGTTAAGTGCAGCCTCTGGCAGTACAGGGTTTAGTCTTAGTGGGCAGAAGTAGAGGCAGAACAAATCAGACTGAAGAATCAGAGAAGCCTGGAACATAACTCTGGCTGCTGCTCAGATACCACGGCGACATGAAGAGAGCTTTCTAGGCAAGTAGGACAGTATGAGTCCAGAATAAACAGCACATTCGTGGAAAAAGCGGTATATTATAACTATTAAGAACATGGCCTCTAGAGCAAAAAATGCCTGGGTTCAAATCACAGCTCTGTCACTTATCAGCTGTGTGACCTTGGGCAAATTACTCAAACTCTTTCTCCTTTAGTGTTCCCATCTGCAAAGGGAGAATGATTATAGCTCACTGTGTGATAGGATTCTAGTACTGATAAAACATGTAGATATTTATAAACCCTCAGAACAGTACTGGATGCTTAGCAAGCTCCAAATAAATGTTTCTTACTAATTATTACTGTCATTATTATTGTTATTAAACTATAAGGATACTAATTTGCTTCAAGCCCTAAGTACATTTGTATGGGTCCAGGAAACTTGAAGTTCCCTGTGTATCTGAAGGCTAAGGGAAGTAAGAATAAAACAAAATTAAACAACAAAAAATAAACAAAAAGAAAACAATAGTTCTATTGTTTCAACTGCTTCTGATATAAAATGAGCAAATGGCTTAAATCTCAAATATTTGGAAGGAAAAAAATTCAGATGAAACCATTGGCCAGAGAAAACCAAAACTCATTGTGTTGCTGACTCCTCTCGTATATATCTTTCTTATCATTCCCAGGTAGGTGCAAAAGAGGTTTATTTTTTGTTTTGCTTTTAATTAATCTTTTATATGTATGTGGAGGGATCATTCATGTGACGATTATTAATGTATAATGTATACATGATATAGTCTTTCTCTATTTTCTCTGTTAGAAAGAACGAATAAGAGCAAGGGAGGGAGGAGAGAAAGAGAGCGAGAGAACAGAGAGGTCTAAGGCATATTAAGACAGTCAAACATACTGCTCTTGTATTTCCCTCTAACCTCTCTGCCAAAAAGAATGATTTCCTAAGCACTACTAACTAACAAATGCAGCATGTAAATGCCTGACTATTCCTTCCAGGGTAGCTCTTCACAAAAGGGACTTCTGATTTTGCAATTCTAACATTAACAAAAGCAAATTTTACTATATGGGACTTATTCACAAGAAACAAAATATTATCTTTACATTAATATGCTTAATTTTACCACCTGCAGAATTTGTATACCCACAGCTATATACCAAACAGAAATAGTCCCATTATCATTATAATCGGGAATAATGATAATATAATAATAATATTTGGTTAGAATTTTAAAGCTTATACAGAATGATAAATATACCTCCTGAAATAATACAAGGATTTTTCCTTCTCCTCTGAAAAAAAATTAAAACCCTCTCAATAAGCAGTAAAGACCAGTATATTTTCCAAATAATAGAGTATTTGATTCAGGGGTTCTCCATATACATAAATTTCCCTTTTTATCCAAGTCACTGCCATTTGACTTCTCCAAGGGACAATGACCAATTTATCACAGAACTTCCTAGTCTATTTGGAGAAAGATGCAAGTAAAAGCAATGATTTTTGTTAGGTTTTCTATTTGTGATGATTCTCTCCTTTTTTTTTTGTTTTGTTTTTGGATGATTTGCTTCACTCCATTTACATTCACTATATTGTGATCAACCTCTCAACTTAGCAGCCAAAGCAGCAATGTCATCAATTAGCAACACTGGGGATTTCCATTCAATGGGAGAGTTAGTAAGCACATAAATGTTAAACACTGTATTAACCATGAGAGAACGTAAAGGCAACTAAATCCTCGACCCTGCCCTCAAAAAACTGACAGTCACAGAGTGGTCAGACATTTATAAAATGTATATAAATATGAGGGAGACTCTAAGAGTGCTTTAAATAAGTTTTTAATAATGTGATTCGTGAGCATAACAGATAGAATGAATAATTCTGACTCAAGATTTGAAAGGACTCCATTTAATATCTAACACATAGTATATGAAAGACATCAATAGAAGAGATTGATAATATAATAACAGTTGGTTATAGCTCTGTAGCAGACGATTGGATGTCCCCACCTCTTGCCCCAGAACAAGCATTCATTCTTTACTTTATCATTCTGATGACTAGGAAACCTAAGGAAAGGGGTTCAGATGCCCAGAAGTAAGAGATTGTTTCAGTCAGCTTGGGCTGCTGTAACCAAACACCACAGACTAGGTCACTTAAACAATTATTTCTCACAGTTCTGGGCTAATAAGTCCAAGATCAAGGTGCTGGCAGGTTTGGTTCTTGAGGAGGGCTCTCTTCTTGATTTGCAGATGGCTGCCTTCTCCATGTATTCTGAAGTGGTGGAAAGAAAGTGATTGCAAGCTCTCTGGTCTCTTCTTATAAGGACACTAATCCCGTCATGAAGATCCCACCCTCATGAACTCATCTAAACCTAGTTACCTCCCAATGGCCAACTACTATCACATTATGGGTTAGGGCTTGAACATAGGAGTTTTAGGGGGACACAAATATTCAGCCCATAACAGGGATACACAAGGAGCTCAAGATAATGACTACCAACTAGTATAAAACTATTTTGATACTTTAAAAACATTATGATACTTTGAAATAAGCCAAATATATGCCCTGCTATGCTAAGATGGACCCCAAAATATGAATAGCATTTTAGCAGTTACATATGTCATATGAGCTGAGAGAGGTTAGTTTTATTGAGCACTTCAATATGTCATTTGCAATCAGGTGAATTACACAGCCATTTCATCAAATCCATATCAACTCTGTAAAATTAATATATTACCATCTCAATCTGTTGCTTCCAAATGACATTATTTAGCATCTTTAAATACTGAATTCTTATTAGATCTCCTGCTTTCTGTGTCTGCCTTCTTTGGTGATCTATTTTGCCCTTCCTATCTTTCTCACTAATTGTGGCATAACACCCCAAGGTGATGACTCTAACTACTCTCTCAATTAAGACAGCTCTAGCCTAAGAATGAAGAAGAGTGAGCCCCTTATTCTTGGCCCTTAAAGAGAACCTCATTATCAAATAAAATCTGCTGCAACTCCATTAACCCAATGGAGAAGCTTAACGCAATTTTGATATTAAAATCTTGGCAACGGTAACTTGGAATTGACATCATAGAGAAGCAATTTTTCCCCTATTTTTTAACCTTAAATGCAATGTAATCTTACATTTTGCTTTTTTTTTTCCTGTTGAAATAACTGGCATGAATCTAAACACAATCACATTTTTTTGTCTGTTTTTATTTGAATAAATATGGCAGGAAGTACTTACTTTATAACACTAGCTCTGCAGAACCTATTTCCTTTCCATGTTCAAATATTATGAATATTTATGAACCTAGGGATGGAAGCTGTAAAATAAAATAAATTGGCTTGAGCCAAACACTTTTCTGCGATCTTTTCCAGTTCATTCAACCGACTGCCACTTGACCAAGACCTCACTCAAATGAACTTACACATTAAACTACTCACTGAAAAATTGATTTCCCAAATGTTTTCCAATTACAAAACCACACGGAATTTCACCAAAGCATTCTGCAAAAACAATCGGTATAGGTAAGATAATTTTTATACAAAATTTTTAAAATCAGATGCTGGTTATGATCTGTTGGTTCTCAGGTCCTCAAGCTCCTTCCTACAGCATGCTCTTATAAAACCTTGAATTTTTGCTCTAAAAATTTTATATCTCTTTCTTTGTAAAAGAAACATGCATCCTTCTCTTGGTCATGTGACTTACAGGGTCTTCCTGTGGGAAGAGTGTAATTAATGACTCCATTGTGGAGTCATGGGATTTCTTTGGTCAATAAAATGTGGGCAGAAGTGATGCAAGCCCATTCCAAGCACAAGTTTAACTAACCACTTTGTATTTCTGCTAATTTTCTTGCTCTTTCCCTCTGCCATGAGAATAGCATGTCTCAAATAGGGCCTGTTCTTTTGTATCAAGCTCCAGCATGGGAAGATATGTAAAACCAAGACACATGAAACACACACCTAATAACATGCAATATGAATAAGAAAGACACTAGGTTTACAAGCCATGGAGATTTGTAAATGAAGCATAACCTAATAAAGTTAGTACTGGAAATGACATGCTTTCAGAAGATAAGCCTGAGCTACGTGGCCCTGGCTTGTGTGGTTAGGGGAAAAAGAAGGCCAAAACTTTGTTACTGAATATTTGAAAGACAGTCACACCACGTTATAAGATGCAAAATAGTTTGTGAAAATCTCACCTGTGATGATTAAGGTGGATAATGTACTGAACGACTTTTTGTTAAAGAGGTTGGAATAAGCAATGTTACAGACGAGCCTTAGTTGTTATTAGCTACATTTGACAAACTACTACAAGAAACAGATTGGCTTAGAAAAGAGTTCAGTGGTTTATGAGGAGAGGAAAAGCGGAGGATTCAGAAATCTGAGGGCTTGCAAAATGAGAGAAGAACTAGACAAAAGATAAATTAAGTTTCAGTCACAGGGCAAAGACCAAATCCAGGAGGTGGTTGTAAGTGACCTTGTTTAAAAAAAGAAAAGAAAAAAAGTGGCACCTTTAATTCACCCTTAAAATCTTTTTAGATGGCAAAATGTCTCAGGTAAAAGAGACTGAGGCTGTGGAGCTCAAAGGACCTGTATCTTAATTTAGAGAGAGAAGCATGCCTCAAAAAAAATTGTAGGCCAAGCTATTACGACAATTAGCCTGGAATTAAATAAATATGAAGCTGGCAAAGTTTTTGAGTAAATTGTACTTCCAAAAAAAGCTACCAGCCTGAATTGAAAGATATTGTGACTGTTCAAGATGTAAAATAACCTTGGGACTGCCAAGTTTCCGTGGTAGACGAAAGCTGAAGAAAACCTCTCAGGTCCTAAATAATAAGCTATAGTTTAGGACAAAATAACCTTTAGTGTTAAAGAAAGCACTTCTCAGAGGTTGGAGTCAAGAGCCAAGAACCAAAGGGGAGGCTATTCTCACAGACTAGAACTAAGGCCTAATCAAGAAACACTTCCTACTCCCAAGATTATGGGCTCCCATGTTACAAGAACAAGATTTTATGATTTCTATAGACAAGGAACTGCTATATGCCTCCAGTTCTTTCTGTTTCTGAATGGGAGTAATCGTTATTGCCTTTTTATCTCTGTTTTATCAATGTATCTTGGATGTTTGGGTGACAGAATGTTGGTTTTTTTCTTTTAAAATTTTAGGTTTCTTAATCAGGATGTAGCTGATGTAGAGACCATTACAAGGCTTTGGTCTTTAGCCCATTGCTGAGATTGAATAGGGATCTTAGACTGTCTTTCCTGTGGAAGAGCTCTGCATGCAATTTGCATGAAGAGGGAGAAAGCATGCAAGTGAATATTTGTGACCAAGAAAGTTGACTGTGGTCCATAGAGTAATCGTTTCCAAATATGGTCTCCTCTGTTTACCTATGAGAGGAGCTTACATCCTTTCCTATATCATGTAAATTTCAGTGTCTTCCTTTGGGGAGGATGAAACTTACCAGCCACATTGTGAAACTTGGCCATATGACATGGTTGGCCAGTGAAATGTGAGTTTAAATGACAAAGATCAGTTCAAAGTAGAAATTTTAAAAGTCATTGTGTATTCTCACCAGCAATCTTTCTCTTTCACCCTGTACTGAGAATGGTATACTGCAAATACGTACATACTACTCCTGCAGCCTGAAAAAGAAGACACGGAGCAGAGTTTCAACCACCCCAAAGCTGTCAACATGTAACAGAGACATAAATATACCATAGTTGTTGTAAACCACCAAGATCCTGGGGCTGTTTGTTACTATAGTAGAACCTTACAAAACTGACAAACACAGTTCTATGCCTGCAAGACTGAAATCCTGAGAACTACATTTCACCTGATACCTTTCCAACTGAGTTCTGATTAATTACTGCCAGTTGGGATTACTTGCATTAATGAGAATACAGTTTTCTACTTCTGGCAACAGCATCAGCAGTTGTGGCTCCTAGGTTCCTTCATCATCATAAGAAATGTGGGTTCTTAGTTTCCCAGGAATACTACTTTCTCTCATCCATTCCTTCAGCCCCATGGTTCCTACAGTTAGTGATTCACGGATAGCATTGCCTTTTTCTCATTTTTTCTTGCATGCCTAGGGGATAGTAACACCTTCTTGCTCTTATTATACTCTGGGTAACATCACCTTTCTTCTTATTTACTTTTGTTCCCCTAGTCTTAATTTCTAACACTTCTATAACAAATTTCCTATATTAAATCCATTTCTGATTGAAATAGACTATTTTCCAGACTGTATCTGACTTATACAAACAGGATGTCAAAGAAGTTTAGAGTGTCTACTACATGTTGGTTAAAACAAACAAACAAAAACACCTTAAACTAAACTAAATCTTGGGAAATGGAAAGGAAGTCAAAGAGATGGAGAAATAGAACAGGGACAAACACTACTGCAAGTCAGGCATTGTGTGATCATACATACTCAATCAACCAAGCAGATATCATTCTCTCAATTGTAACTACTAGAACACTTAGCTTCAGAGATAGTAAGTGAATAACCCAAAATTACGTATCATTGACAGAAATAGTATTAAAATTCATGTCTGTGTGACTTTAAAGTATATTTTTTAAGCTTTCAAACTCTTTTAATAATACAAAGACGATCCAAGATGAGCTAAGTAATATAAAATACTATGAAATAAATGTTAATTTATGGAACAAAATAAAATATTGTAAAATGAGATCTATAAGGAAGATATACCCATATATCAGTACAATCCAGGAAAATGCCCTAAAGGAGGTATTGTTTGCAGTGAATCATAAAGTATAGGTAGAATCAGTGTAGCAATAAAGAATACATTATAATGTGGAGGAACAGCCAGAAAAGAAACACAACAGGCAAGCTAGATGTGATTTGCTTCACGAACAGTGAAGTTGCTGGTTTGATAGAAGGTGGCATTAGATTTTTAAGTTAATGGGAGATAGAGTCAAGTAGAAACATGTTACAGAGACAATAAGTGCCTGGTAAAGTTTAGGCCAGTCATGGAAAATGTGAGAGACTTTGGAATTTCCCAAGCAGATTAGTGAACATTTATTTTAGTGACAATATGGAGAACAGAATGGATCAGAAGAAATTCGAATAGCATATTAGTTGGTAAATTTTTGAATTAATCAAATGTTGACTTGATAATGCCCAAATCTAGAGTGCTACCAGTGGACATTAATATTCATATAATCAAATGTTCAGAGGGCCAGCCCCGTGGCTTAGTGGTTAAGTGCACGCGCTTTGCTACTGGCAGCCCGAGTTTGGATCCCGGGCGTGCACCGACACACTGCTTCTCCGGCCATGCTGAGGCAGCCTCCCACATACAGCAACTAGAAGGATGTGTGTCTATGACATGCAACTATCTACTGGGGCTTTGGGGGAAAAAAAAGGAGGAGGATTGGCAATAGATGTTAGCTCAGAGCCGGTCTTCCTCAGCAAAAAGAAGAGGAGGATTAGCATGGATGTTAGCTCAGGGCTGATCTTCCTCACACACACACAAAAAATGTTCAGAGTATCTAAAAGATTGTATAATAGAGATAATCTGTAAACTTCATAAACATCTAAAGCCTCCTGGGTAGAAGTTTTGCTGTGATCTTGAAAAACTAAGAGGAAAATTCCACAACTTTTCTAGTAATTCTCCCAGTATTTTGTCATCTAAGTAATTCTTCTTTATAGATATTTAAAATCTCCTTCACTTTAATTTAGGTTCCTTTCTTTTCTTTAGGTTTCTGTGGCCATGCATCAAAATGACAAACAACTTCTCATAAACCCTTATGCAATTATGCTCCCTGGCTGAAAGGATAGCCCAAATCCGCAATATACTGTGTCTTACAAATCGTTTCAGTCATTACTGATAAGTAATTCATGCTTAATATGTGTTTATCTTACGTTGCAAGCATTTTGAAAACCGTGATTCGTGTCTTTTTTCTCCTTTGTTATCAGCAAGCAGTGCCTAATACAGCTTTGAGCATAAATAAGCTGTGTTATGGGCTGAATTATGTCCCCCAAAAAATTCATATGTTGAAGCCCTAACCCTCAATACCTCAGAATGTGACTGTATTTGGAGATAAGGTCTTTAAAGATGAGATTAAGTTAAAATAAGGCCATTATGGGGGCTTCTAATCAAATCTGACGGGTGTCCCAATAACCAGTGGAAATTTGGATACACAAAGAGACACCAGGGATGTGCAAACACAGAGGAAAGACCATGTGAGGACAGAGCCAGAGGCGGCTACCTGTGAGCCAAGGAGAGAGGCCTCAGAAGAAACCATACCTGCAAACTCTTTGACCTTGGACTTCCAGCCTCCAGATCTATGAGAACATAAATTCCTTTGTGTAAGCCATCCAGTCTGTAATATTTTGTTACAGTATCCCTAGTAAACTAATAAAATGTGCAAAAAATACAGTAACTAATGCATATTATTTGACAGAAATCTAATAGGAAACTTTTAATGTGTAAATTAAGTAAGATAATAAAATGTAAACTATTCATCTTCAGCCTCTCTACATACATTAAATATACTTTTAACTTCTCCGAATTCCTATACATCTTCTTTAATTTACTGCCAGTTCAGCAAATGAGTACATTATAAACAGTGTCTCAAATTGAATTTGATAACTGAAAGTGGTTATCTATATTGTTAATTTAATTTCAAAGTTATATATCTTCAGCATCTATGTACTGCAGTGACATTTCCCAGTAACATTCTAAAATTAATGAATTTTCCCTGAAAAGTGATTCCAATTTGACTTTCTTTTTTATGTACATGATGAATTTAATACAAACATAAGGCATGCCACAAATACATCTAAATATCACATCACAAGATATAGCATATAAAGTTTTATTTCTATAGATCAATAAGGAATTCATAAAAATTCAAATCAGGCATAAATTTTGTAAATCAGTCTGCACTTTTCCATTGCTTGTATTATTATTTAACTGTTCGAGCATTTAAATTGTCTCCCTAACCAATCTGTAAATTCTTCAAGAATTATTTCTTGTATCATTTACAGCAAAATCAGAAACTTATATATTATAAGTACTCCATAGTCTCTGTGGAAAGAATGAATAGTAATCCTGATAGTTTATGGAAATGAGTCTCTAAGGAATATTACTTTTTATCAAACTCTGATCTCTGTTTCCATCACATAGTTTGGCATTTTGTCCCAGTGTATTTGATGGTTTTCACAATAATCTTTGAAAGAAATGATTGATTTTGATTTCTTCAATTCAACACATTAGGGCATTGAGAGGAGGTAAATTCTATTTATAAATTAGTCTGAAAATTCTGTAACTAGTGATGGTGAGTAAAGATTACTTTGGTTTTTTTATTGGGGATTCAATAAAATTCAATGTGTTCTTAAATATCAAAAAATAACATAGTATATTGGGCTGGCCTGGTGGGGTAGCAGTTAAGTGTGCTGGCTCTGCTGCAGCGGCCCAGGGTTCGGATCCCGGGCACACACCGATGCACTGCTTGTCAAGCCATGCTGTGGCGGTGTCCCATATAAAGTGGAGGAAGATGGGCATGGATGTTAGCCCAGGGCCAGTCTTCATCAGCAAAAAGAGGAGGATTGGCAGATGTTAGCTCAGGGCTGATCTTCCTCACAAAAATAAATAAATAAATAACACAGTATAGTGGTTAAGAGGTGAAACTCTAAAATCAGTCTGCTTACACTTGAACCCCAATTTCGTCACTCACTAGCCTGTAAATTTCAGCAAGTTATTTAACCACTTTGTGCCTTTGTTTTCTGAATTGTAAAATGGGACTAAAAATAATACCTACCTCATAGGAGTGTTAAGAGTATTAGATGCACTATCTTGGTAAAGGAATGCTGAAAAATGTGTGGCACAGAGTATATTCTTTAGAAGTGTTTGTCAAATAGGTAAACAAATAAATACTGTATTGCCTGCAACAATTCTACCACCTAAAAAAGGTATTCTTTCCCTCTTTCATTAGGTTTGCCCTGCACAAATAATTCAATGCCACATTTGTTAATGTGAAACACATGTGACTATGAAATTACAAAGTCAAATTTTACATTTTATAAAATCGCTGAAATGGTTGCAAATGATGGAAATACGGAGAAATCACAAAGAGACTTAATTCCCCCAATTCTTAAATTGTTTTCCCTGTCGAGCAGGCCAGTATCACTGCCTTTGACTTCACTCAGATTCACCAAAAAGACATCTAACCATACCAAGTATTTCATTTTTCTACCTTTACTGATTTTAACACACAAAAGTGAATAACTTGATCAGGGTGAAGTGTCTACAACAGTGTGAGAATTCTGCTGTTTCTGTCAGAATTTTGCCTCCAGAGGCAAGTTTGTCTACACATAATCTTTCCTATTTCTTTGGTCTTCTGATCAATGTTTGTTCTGGCTTTTTTAGTAAATGCATCGGTCATTCTCCTTTGATGAAAACCAGTTCACGGACGAATCAAATGTATCCTTCTCTCATCTTATGCAACTCTATGCAGAGTCACATAAAAATGGAATCCAGTTCTGGAATATCAAAGAATCATCAAGTTAAGGGAGAAATTGAGCTCTAAGGGAATAACTTCTTATTGAAAAAAATACATAAAAACCTGAAATCCAAGGGAAAAAAAATCTTTAATAATTGCCTTGTTATCATTTAATTTATTCTTTTTAGCCTACTCCAGCCTCTCTTTTTAAAGGTCTCCATGACAAATTCCTTTTACTAAGGTAGAAGCTCTATGTGTGAGTGTATTAGGAGACAATTGGGAATACATGTAACATCACAACTAATTAAGCACATAAAAACAATTTCTTTAACATCTTGGTTTCCATCTTGTCCTAATTATAAATTGTGTTAATACATGAAAATAAGTTAATGTTATTCAAATTTTTATCTTCTGTTTAGTATAAAGTCAAGGACATTGCATTAAAACTAATCTGCTTAATATTATAAATAAAAGAACATTTGATGCTTATGAAATCAGGCTATTTTGTGGCATCCATTAAAATTACACATATTTAGCTTAATCCTGCCCAAAATAAAGCAGATCTTTGAAATTTTGACTTAAAATAATTTTACAGTGTCTGTCCCATAATTCAAAAGTATAAAAATTTTACACATATTAAGCATTTGTTTGACAGGGAGCTTGTGACCTTGAAAGGCACATTATTCGAGTTAATGAGCAATTTCAAGGATATATCTTCTATATTAAGCCAAACATGATGGCCCTCTTGGTGCAATTCATTGATCCTAGATCTGTTCTCCAGAGTCATACAGGAAATCTTAAGTCACTCTTTTACATGTCAGACCTTTAAGCACTAAATATGCTGCTTTGCCCTCCTAATTGCACTTTTCCAGAAGGAATACCAGATGACAGTTAAAGCATATATACAGGCTTTCACTAATGAAAAAGAATCAGAGAATGTCAATTTGATGAGCTGACTGTGTCCAATTTGGATCCTTAGGGAAGATTTCAACCCTGAGCCACGTTGATTTAATTAAAATATTCTAAAATATTAGCTAAATAAGCCCCTATTTAAAGTCCTTCAAATCAGCTTTTAAAGTCAATTCAACGCTTTAAACATGTTCTCAATGTTTAGATTCCTGCGTCTCTGCTATGGTGGCTGAGTTTTTTGTTTTTTCTTTTCCTCCAGCTGTCCTCAATATAAATTGATGAGGACAGTACACTTACAATATTGTAAAATGCTCATTCCTGTGTTTGGACTACCGGCCAAGCAATTCTTTCCCATTGAACATTGGTAGCACATTGTTATTTCTTTTATGAATTTCCATTTTTATGAGTTTTCTTTGCAATCTGGCCTGGCAAATGGGATCCTGGAAAGTTCTAAGTGGTCTAATGACCAGGAGCCTTTGGAATTTATCAGGGACAGAAATGATGCCAACTCAAATGTAAGCATTTGTGTTACTGTGCTTTTCAAAAATAATAGCACATTCTGGGGGTCACTGTTTTTGGCCAGGCAGATTAAGGAAATCTTGCAAATAGAGGATGCTTGGGGGTCATAAACGCAGTAAACTTTTGAAACCAAAGCATCTCAGGTAGCCATAACCTTTAATTTTAGAGGTTCAAAATTTAAACTACTTACTGGCCAACACACTATTATATTCCTCCTCAACCCCTCATACAGTTAAGCAAATACAGTACACTGAAGATTCACTGTAACACCATTGGGGACAATTTACAAAGACGACCACCTTTATAAATACCTGAGATCTATTTACACTACACTGTTCAATATGTTGGTTTGGTAGTAGAGCATTTCACAGCTAACCTTTCAAGAGAAGTAAGTCAAATATCTTCAAAAAACATATTTATTTGGTTTTAATCTAATTTAATTTAATCTTTATTTTAATCAAAGCACAGTTTAATGGATTTTCTAAGTATATACAATTCACCTTTAATCTAAAAATCATTTATTTTGGTTTTAATCTGTGTATGTAAATGTTTTGCTGTCTTCCAAACAATTTGTAAAATGTTGTCTAGTTTTAAGGACTTCCAATGCCTTTATCAAGAGGACATTTAACAGAGAAAATTTGCATTTTTCCACCAGGGCCCAACAAACAAACTCCTTGGGTACCCAGTAAAGTGACGGGTCTTGTACTTTTTTTTTAAGTTTTAGTTTTAATTAACTGTACAATTAATATAGGACCTAAGTATAATGCCAATGCTATATATCTTAAAGTGAGTCTTGGTTTTCAGTTGAATTTATAAAGGCATACTTTTCAGAATACAAATTGCAAAGGTAGGCTTCATACTCAGATTACATAGTAGCTCTGCACCAGGTCTAGATGCAAAATTTGAAATGATTGTTTACTTTTGAATAGGACTGAATGATTTTAAAATCTTCTCCAATTCTGAAAGTCTAAGAATTTTAGGAATTTAACATCAAAATGTGTATGCAAAGCAAAGGTAGAAGAGCAAGATAATGGAAATGACAATCAAAATCAGAGATATCCATAATACAAGACCAAACCAGAATAAGATATCATTGGGTTTAGATACTTAAGAGAGGCTTCCTGAAGGTCTACCTTCAGCAATGGGTGGGATCTGTGACAGACAAAACTGAAGAGCATCTGGAAAGGTGGAAGGTAAAGAAGAACACACAATTGAGAAATTGGTCGCCCATTTGACAAATCACAGGGGGTAGAGATATATGGAAGTTCAAGGTATGTATAAGGAAGTAGTGAGAGAAATATCTGGAAATTTGAAATGAGACCGTATTTTGGAGATCATTAAATTATAAAGAGAAAAGCTTGACTATTATTTATGAGATAATGGGGAAACATTGAATAAGAGAAATATAATTACAACTGCAATTTGAGTTGATTATTTTTTTCAATACTAGACGTGATAGTTTGAATAATAAATAGAAAACAAAATAGAAAAAGAAATCAAGAGCCTGTTGCAACAGTCTGGGAAAGAGCTAATGAGGTTTTGAAGAAAGATGTTGGTAATAGGAGAGAAAGAGCAAAGTGAGAGAAAAGGAAGAGTTGTCTGTCAAATTCCTTCTAGGTTTCAGGCATTAGATAGGCTAGTAGAACTATAAATTTTATTGCTGTTATGACAACCATGTGAGGTAGACATTATTACTATCTCTGAACAGATGAGGATATTGACAAAGATTTTACAGAATTTGTCCAAGCATACACATAAGTGATAGAATTAGTATTGAAAACAAATTCTAGAATTAGAATCCAAAGCCTATAACCATTACATTATCTAACCTGAGAATTTGTTATTAAGCTATGTCATATGTTACCCTTATACCCATCCATCCCAGTACTAATTTACAACTTTGAGCAGAATTTTTAAATATCATTGTGTGTATATAATTTGGAACACTTTCCTAGGTGGTTCTGACATGGTCTTCTTATTTTTAGGGAAAAAACATATGGAATCTTCAAGTTATATCAATTGGTATGGAGAGATAGAAAAGGAGATGAATTTGATATTGAATTTGAAAATTAAAACCCTATTTCTCTAAACTTTGGGTAGCATTAATAGATGTGGTAAATTCATGAGGATGAGTTAGTTTCAAAGAGAACATAGTACAATCATCTTTGGGTAAACTGAATTTTAGTGTTGACAGATGATATCTATACTACCAGTTGATTTAATATAAAACAATAGTATCCATAGTAGTATAAAAGAAATTTATTGGAAGATACCAACTTGCTTATAGAACCTATATTAATGGAAAGTCCAGATTCTAAAGGCCTACAGACACAGGATCTATAGCCAATGTTGCTATTGGATTTCTCTCAAGATGCCCCTTAACCAATCTCATTTGATAACCGTAATGCTTAAGAGTGAACACAGAAGTACTGTACCTGCCTTTTAGAAAGAATCAGGTATGTCTATCAGCACATTTTTCAAAGATCAATTATTATCTCTCATGTGACCACCATTTCATTTACTCACCTCCAAAATTTAAGTACATTTGACTAGCAGAACATGTATCACCACATGCATCTGAGCTGCAAGTGATTCTTGGGAAAACAATTTCCTGACATAACTTAGCAAGGCAAGGTTCAAATGAGGACTGTTTCAAATACAGACAGGATGTTAGACCACTGCAAATGACGAATATCCATTAGAGCCCTGGTCTTAATATTGGCTACACATTATTAATGTGCACAATATGCCCACTTCTTCCCCATTTAAAATTCCAAACAACAGCATGAACACAAGCAAACATAACACAACAGTTCTTTTTACAAATAAAAAGGGATCACCTTTTCTTATTAAAAAAGTCAATTCAGTTACTGAATCTACAAGTCCAAGATTTCTCAGTAATATTCATTCCTTCTATAGACCAGTCATATTTGAGTCTCGATATTTTTTAACTTGTATACAAAATAAAGTTAACCGCTACCGAATAGGTACTATATAAAACAGAAGGGGAAGAAAAGCAGAAAAATGAAACATTTAGATAGACAGATGGATGGAGGGATGGAGGAATAGATAGATAAATAGATAGATAGATAGATAGATAGATAGATAGATAGATAGATAGACAGACAGACAGATAGAAACAGATAGATAACAATGTAGGCACCATGTTCCTTATTTCTGCAATGGATTAGAAGACCATAGTTAGTGTTGAGACTACTTTTTCCAGTATGTATTTCATGTTCACTTTGCTCCCAGCTAGTGGCTCAGTTGGTCAATGTTATTAACCTGGAAGGTGATGCAAAACTGAATTTCCTAAGGGAGTCTTTGGTTGTTTTACATTTATTGTGATGCTCTTTCTACCTATTAACTTTTTCAAAAGACATGGCTGTACTAGGAGTTACCTCAGAGGACCCTTTGGGCTTATGTGTAATCTTTCTTCCCAGATTGCATTAACAAAAAACCTATATCCTCTTGACAATGAAAATCAATTACCCAGCTGACATAATAATCTTTTTCTTCCTTTTTATTTCAGTGACAGGGAGTCTGAAATAACCAGGCAGAAGTTTTATCTGCCAATTAAATGGAACTCTGTTGTGTCCTTCGGTAGTATAAACTAGCAGACCTCAAAGTTATAGAGATTTGAATGTGAACAGAATCATGATCACTGCACCTTTCGAGTTTTCAATGTTGGTACATTTTATCAGAGGCGCAATCTTGATTTTGGTTTACTACTTTGATATGAAAAGAAACAATTCAGAAGTTTGTTTATACCATCCCATAAGTCAAAGAGCCAATGTAAATACTGTTAGTTGCTGATTATATTTCTTCTAACCATAGGTTAGAAATTGAGATATAACCACAGAATATATTTATAGAAAAATCTGACCACTTTGAGGGAGACTTTGGCCAAACTCCATTCACCACCTGCCCCAGAAACCTGTAAACCACAGTTTTACACTGTTAAACGGGGAATCAGTGTTACTTCAGAATCGGTGTCAATTGCTGAATATTCTGTGTACTTGGCTCTTCTCTGGGCACAATATCCCTAGTTACAGGTCCTTTTGGAGAAAGTTAGCTAGAAGGTTTATAGAATGTTTGTGCAACATTATTCCAGACTTCTTCCTCAAAGTTATTCAAACTGCCCTTTGCCAAACTGCCTCTTAGAAATTCTTGAGAAGCTTTGACTCTTTCATAATAAGTCTAGTTAGATCTCTTTGCACAAAAGAATTTCTTAGAGATTTATTTTTCTTATGTTGAATTTCCTTTGGTGCTAGGTACCAATGATAAATTAGCCACAGCCAAAGAACACTGTGGATTGGGTCATTCTGGTGGGCATCCTGACTCTGAAACTTATTTGCATAACTACACCCACCTTGTAGCAATTAACACTAGTGGCCAGGTGGGTGTAATTACTCAAGTAGATTTCAACCAGCAGTGACAGAGGCCTCTGCCCCCTCAAAGTCCATCATCTCCTTTAAAATCATAAAGTCAATTTCAAGGCACCACCTGCTGACTATATCTTTGGCTTGCAAAGGAGAGCAACCACAGCCCTTTCCAACTATGCTAGCCCTCAGTGAAAAATGTAATTCCCATTGCCTCGATGAAGAGAACGTTTTCTTTGTCCTCTGGGAAAGGACAAGGGGGTTTCACACATAGTTTATTCAAATATTTCTATTTCTATAACTCTTTAAGTTCCTTCTATATTATATCAAAGAATCTTTGTCACTACAACTTTATTTAGTGAGTCATAAAATTAACTCTAGCTAATTTAAACCAAAAGCGATTCTGTAAAGTTATTTTGGGTAGCACACAGAGTCTCAAGAAGGGGTAAAAACCCACTCTGAGTCTAAGCAGTCAGAAGTATTCAAGAAATAGCGATGCCAAATTTAGCAAATAAAAAGGCAGGACACCAACTAAAATTGAATTTCAGACAAACAACAGAAACTTTTATTTATTTTTTGTAAAAGTAACATAATATTTAGGGCAAATTTATAGTAAGAAATTATTTATCTGAAATCCCTTAAGTCGGCATCCTGTATTTTATCTGGCAGCCCAACCAGGCACAAGGGAGATTTGGTAATGACAACATACATGTCACTGTTTCTAGGCACCTGTAATGATCATAATTGGAAGCCAAAACCTCTACTATTGTGGCCCTTAAAAAATCAGGTGGATTTTACAACACATCTGTTAGAAGATTTATTCTCTTATATTGCTCACTGTTGAATCTGTTTTGTTAGTTCAACTGATGTAAAACCTAAGTCATATGTGTTAATCCAGTTTTATGGGAGCCTGGCAATGCAAGCTTTCTGTTTTCTGCCTTTGGAAGACAAGATTCACTAACTGGGCAATTAACAAAAATAGAGAGGATATTCAAAGCTAATGGGTAGCTAACCAAATGAATGTCCGCACCTGAGAGCTGGAAATGTGAGTCTAGATCCATTAGTCCATTAGATTTAATTAGATTCAATTAGAGTGAAACATTTGTAACACAAATATTTTAAACTTAAACAATAAGTAATTTATATTCAAATAATAATTAAAATATCTCTTTGCTAATTCTCTCACATTGGCAAATTATCAGCATTTGTGGATTGTCAGTTTTCTCCATTTTAGATTATTCAATGAAGAAATATTATACCAACTCACTGAAAATAATTTCCTAATAAAGAACCAATTAAGTCTTTAAATGTGTTGTTTTCTTCCAAATGTTCAAACTCCTTTGCCAACTGGCTTTATTTTTAGATGAAGAGAATAAATTATACAATTATAGGAAATTGTTGGGCTCTTCTATTTTATTTTGCTATACTGCATGAATGATTGTGTATATGGAGCTTTTCAAAGCCAGCCTAGAGGGTTTGGCATTCAGAGATCTGAGTCACGAGCTATCAGCTCACTGCAGCTGATAACTGCAGAATATTACATATTGTTCAGACAATTCATTTCTTTAGTATCTTATACTCAAAGTGGCTTTGCTTAGGAAAGAAAGTAGAATGCTTCTAATTATTCTCAAATCAAATATCGGATGCATGGTTGTTTGAGAAATACACAATCATGGTTTAAAAAATAGCTAGATGTTATGAAAATTAGAAAGTATCTCAGAATCCAACTGCACTCTAAGTAGGTAGGGATATGAAATATCAGAAAAATGTGGAATAAAGAATGACCACTCAAAGAGGAAATGTATTCACAGGATAAACTCTCAGAAAATGAAAGTATTACTGAGTGCCACTCAACATAACACTGGTTTGATGGTTATTATTAAAACATATGATAGGTTATAAGAAATGCCCCTGATCTTCCCCTGTTGTACCAGCAACTCCTGCAATGGGATGCCATCCATAGCTGGAGTCCATTTCCCCATCTCAATTAACATGGGCTGAATCTTGAACTTGCTTTGGCAAAAATAATGAGGCTGAAATGACAGCGACCCTAGTCCAAATGCAGGCATTAAGAGGTATTGCACACTCTGTTCACTTTCCTGGATCCAAGCCACCATCATTTGAGCAAGCCTAGGCTCTCCTGCTCGAGAATGAGAAACCACATAGACCAGAGACGGGTGATCTCAACTGAAGTAATTCCAGACCAGCCACCCCTCCGCTTACCAACAGACTTGTACTATGTGAGACTCTAAGTACATGTACATTAGATTGTTTAATATTTTGTCACCCTTCACTGATCCTGTTCATTTTACTTTTCAGTCTTTTTTTTCTGTTTTTCATTTTGGATATATTTTATATCTTTAAATTCACTAATGTTGTGCAATGTCTAGTCTTGTCTTGATCCGACATGTTTTTCATCTTGGAAATTTTATTTTTCATCTTTAGTAGTTTGATCTGGATCTTTTTATATCTTCTCCCCTCAGCATGGTAATGCTTTCCTCTATTTATTTGAACATAGAATACATTTATAATAGCTTTTTTATCATTCCTATTTTCTAATTCTATTATCTGTGTCAAATCTAGTTCTACTTCTGTTGACTGATTTTTCTTCTCATCATGGGTCATATTTTCTTATTTTTCATGCTTGTTAATTTTTTTGAATGCAATTGAGAATTTTGTGTTTTTGGTGTTGGGAGTTCTGTGTGTGTGTGTGTGTGTGTGTGTGTGTGTGTGTGTAGGTATTCCTTTAAATATTTTGAGGCTTTGTTTCATGGTGCAGTTAGGTTACTTGGGAACAATTTGATTTATTACTTCCAGACTTGTTTTAAGCTTTCTTAGGCAGTTCCAAAATAGCATTTAATGAAGGGTGAATTACACCCCACTACAGAAGCAATTCCTTCCTGAGAACTCTACCAATGCCCCTTGTCTTAGGAGGTCTTTCCACTCTGGCTGGACCACAAGTTATTTGTGGCCCTGTATGATTTTTTTATGCCTCATTCTTCCTCTGTGTCTTTCCCTGGTTCTGTTAGTTTCCTCACACATACACACTTATCAATACTCAGGTGAAGACTTAAGAGGAATCCTCTTTTGTCCTATGGTGCTCTCTCTGTGTGCAGCTCTTTCTGAGACTCTGCTCCATTGATTCTAGAGAACTTGACTTCCACAAATCTGACTCTCTCACCCTCATGCAAGGACACTGCTGGTTCTCTTTGTGGATGCCTTTTCTGCACTTCAGCATTGGGCATATGTAGAGCCCACCTCACTTGTTTCCCTTTTTGCAGAGATCACTGTCTACCATTACCTGTTGTCCAATATCTGAAAGCTATTATTTCAAATATTTTGTCATTTTGTTTTTAAGGCATGAGATTAAATCTGGTTTTTGAAACATCATAATGATCAAGCAGATGTCCCTCTTTATTTTTTTCAATAGTTTCGCTTACTTGACAGTCATCGATTATACCTTATGATGCAGGTTGTCTAATTTTCCAATCAATCTAAACAGTAATCTCCTTGAGGACAATGACATTTCTTGTTCACTGTAGTATATTTCAAGGTTATTAGTGTGGACAACATAAACTAACACTTGCCAGTATAAAAGAAAGAGAAAATTTGGCTGAAGAATATTTGTGGCACCTGGAATCAATAAAAGGATTGCGTAGTTAGCAGAAATCAAGGGAACTCAGAAGGCTTTGTTGCAGGTTTATATCCAAGACTGGTCTACATGACAGCACTGTGGTTGTAGGAGAGACAGAAGAGCAAGGATCTGGCTAGATTGGCTTCTGAAGCAGGAACATTCAGTGGCAGGAAGGTACCAAGAATGTCTTCCTACTCAAACTTTACATACATCAGGCTAGTTATATAATAGAGTTAAGTTGAGTGCTGGGTAGACAACATATACACACTGAATAAAAAATAATGAAAGAATATAAGGCCCTATTTCATTACTCCTCAGGAATTCTTAAGTTAAGTAGTCATATTCCAATTATAACTTCAATCCAGCTAATTGAAACAAACAAAAAAGGTTATCTCAGTGAAGAGTTTTTAACATCCTTATTCAAGATAAGATAAGAAGATGATGAAAATACTTAGTAACATGCCATAATTAAGTTTGATGGACACTTGTTGCATTGTTACTTTGTCTTTCATATTTTAAAATAATATAATATAATAAATATAATATAATATAATATAATGTAATGTAATGTAATATAATATAATATAATATAAAGGTGTTCTTAAGAGAAATAGATAAAATAAAATTCCTTTAACAAATGGGATTGCTGTGGGAGGCTAAGTGACTCATCTAAGATCACATAGTTGATAAAGAAAGCTAAAATTAAGGCTCATTTTTTTACTTCAAATCCGGCATTTCAAAAGCACTTCTTTCTACACAACTTCTCTTCAGGTTGAATATACTTTAAATTAAAATTAATTGAAATATAACATTGAGACAGAATTTCACAGTACATTTTTTGTAAATCACATGTAGGAATGAATAATTTATACAGTGAAATTCATTGTTTTTAAGTATACAGTGTGGATTGTACAGTTCTGACTAAATCTATGCAGCCATATAACCACCACATCAATCAAGATATAGAATATTTCCATCATTCCAACAAGCTCTCTCTCATCTCCTAATAGTCAATCCCATTCCCCACTCCCTGGTCCTTGGCAACCAATGATATAATTTATTTTCTTATAGTTTTTCCTTTTCCAGAATGTCATATAAATGGGATCACACATTCAGACCCTCATAGCTTGAACAGTGAATTCTTCCAAACTTTTAAAAAAATAAATAATACCAATATTACTCAAGACATTACATAAAAATATACTGAAATATATTAAAAAATAATTTATTGAAAAAGAATAGTGCATCATGACTAAGTAGGTTCATTACCATATTAAGATAAAAAAGAATTATCATGTGATCATTTTGATAAATTCATGAAAAAATTAGACAATATGCAGAATCCATACATGCTTAGAAATATTACCACAAACAATAACTGTAAGAACTACTGAAACAACTATTAGAAAATCAGGAATTATATAAGGGAAAATCTTTAATCTGAATTAGATCATCCACAAAACCCTGTAGCAAAAATAAGTCCCTGATGTGGTAAAATATACAAGCCTTTTCCCTGAGCATTTGCTAGGAGCATTATATTCTACATTTTACTGGAAGATCTGAGAAGTGCAATAATGCAGTAGAGAAAACAAATTTATAAAATTTTTAAAAGTGAAATAAAACTGTCATTATTTTCGGATGACATGATTGTATATGTAGAACATAAAAAAAACTACAGTCATGTGTCGCTTAATGATAGGGATACATTTTGAGAAATACACCATTAGGTGCTTTCATTATTGTGTGAACATCATACAATACACTTGCACAAACCTAGATAGTATAGCCTACCACACACCTAGGCAGTATGGTACTAATCTTAAGGGACCACCATCATATATGTAGTCTGTTGTTGACTGAAACATTGTTGGCACATGACTGTATCCATATTAATCAGTCAATTTCAAAGTCTTACTATTACAAGAGCAACAAAAAAATCTTATGTCTACATACCAGCAACAACTAGTAATTGAATTTTTTTAAATGGTAATTCTTCTAAAGACTAGTTCATCCAACAACAGCAGAATACACATCTGTATAAAGATCACATGAAACATTCACCAAGATAGACCACTTTCTGGGCCATAAAACATACTTTAACAAATTTAAAAAAATAGAAATCATACCATGTCTGCTCTCAGACCACAATGAATTGAAACTAGCAATCAATAACAGAAGGATAACTGAAAAATTTCCAAGTATATGGAGATTAAACAACATACTTCTAAATAATACGTTGGTCAAAGAAGAAATCTCAAGAGATATCAAAAAATTTGAACAAAATGAAAATGAAAATATATCTTATCAAAATTTGTGGGATGCAGCAAAAGCAGTGCTTAGAGGGAAAAATATAGCATTGAATGCATATATTAGAAAAGAAGAAAGATCTAAAATCAATAATCTGTTTCCACCTCAGGAAACTAGAAAAAGAAGAGCAGATTAAATCCGAAGTAAGCAGAAGAAAAGAAGTAATAAGAATTAGAGTAGAAGTGAATGAAATTAAAAATAAGAAATCAATAGAGTAAATCAATGAAACCCAAAACTGGTTCTTTGAAAAAATCAATAAAACTGATAAGCCTTTAACCAGGCTAACTAAAGAAAAAAGATAGAGAACATAAATTACTAATATCAGAAATAAGAGAGGTGACATCACTACTGATCCTATGAACATTAGAAAATAATAAAGAAATACTATGAACAACTCTATGCCCACAAATTTGATAACCTAGACAAAATGGACTAATTTCTTAAAAGACACAATCTGCCTGAACTCACACAAGAAGAAATAGGCAATCTGAAAAGGCCTATGTCTATTAAAGACATTGAATCAAAAATTAATAACCTTCCAAAACAGAAACTACCAGGTCCAAATGGGTTCGCCAGTGAATTCTACCAAACGTTTAAGGGAGAAATTATACCAGGTCTCTACAATCTCTTTCAGAGGTTAGAACCAAGGGAATATTTCTTGATTCATTCTGTGAAGCCAGCATAACCCTAATACCAAAATCAAAGACATTAAAAGGAAAGAAAACTACAGAACAATATCTCTCATGGATGTGGATGTAAAAATTCTCAACAAAATATTAGCAAAATTGAATCCAGCAATGTATAAAAAGGATTATACACCACGACCAAGAAGGATTTATCACAGGTATAAAAGGCTAGTTGAGCATTCAATAATCAATTAAAGTAATCCATCACATCAACAGGCTACAAAAGAAATATCACATGATCATATCTATAGAAACAGAAAAAGCATTTGACAAAATCCAACACTCATTCACGATAAAAACTCTTGGTAAACTAGGAACTGAGGGAAACTGGGTCAACTTGATAAAGAATATCTACAAAAAGCCTACAGCCAACATTGTACTTAATGGTGAGAAACTTGAAGCTTTCTCACTGAGATCAAGTACAAGGCAAGAATGGCCCTCCTCATCAATTTTTTACAAAATTGTACTGAAAGTTTTAGTTATTGTAATAAGACAAGTAAAGGAAATAAAAGGTATACAGATTGGGAAAGAAGAAATAAAACTGTCTTTATTTGCAAATGGCTTGATTGTCTATGTAAACAATGTGAAAGAATCAACAAAAAAACTCCTGGAACTAACAAGCAATTATAATAAAGTTGCAAAATACAAAGCTGATACACAAAAGTCAATCACTTTCCCATATTCCAGCAATGCACAAGTGGAATTTGAAATTAAAAACACAATACCATTTGCATTTGCACTCAAAAAAATGAGATACTTAGGTATAAATCTAACAAAACATGTACAAAATCTATTTGAGGAAAATGACAAAACTCTTATGAAGGAGATCAAAGAAGAACTAAATAAATGGAGAGATATTTCCTGTTCATGGATAGGAATATAAAATATTGTCAAGATGTCAGTTCTTCTCAAATTGATCTATAATTCAATGCAATCCCAATCAAAATCCCAGCAAGTTATTCTTTGGATATCGACAAACTAATTCTAAACTTTGTATGCAAAGGCAAGAGACCCAGAATAGCTAACACAATATTGAAGGAAAAGAACAAATTTGGGGGATTGACACTTCTGACTTTAAGACTTTACTATGAAGCTAGAGTAATCAAAATGGTGATATTGCTGAAAGAATAGGCAAATATATCAATGGAACAGAATAGAGCCAATTAATATTAGACCCACATAAATTTAGTCCACTGGTCTTTGACAAAGGAGCAAAAGAAATACAGTGGATACAAGACATCTTTTCAACAAATGGTGTTGGAACAACTAGACATCCACATGCAAAAAAAGAAATGAATCTAGATACAGATATTACCCCTTCACAAAAAATAACTCAAAATGGATCACAGACCTAAATTTAAAATGCATAACTATACAACTCCTAGTAGATAACATAGGAGAAAATCTAGATGACCTTTGGTATGGTGATGCCTTTTTAGATATAACACCAAAGGTGCGATCCATGAAAGGATTGATTTATAAGCTAGATTTCCTTAAAATTTAAAACTTCAGCACTATCAACAACAATGTCAAGAGAATGAAATGACAAGCCATAGACTGGGGGAAAACATTTGAAAAAGACACATATGATAAAGGACTGTTATCCAAAATATACAAAGAACTCTTAAAAATCAACAATAAGAAAATCAAGGGGCTGGCCCAGTGGCCTAGCAGTTAAGTTCGCGCACTTTGCCTCAGTGGCCCAGGGTTTGTGGGTTCAGGTCCTGGGCGAGGACCTATGCACCACTCATAAAGCCATGCTTTGGCGGCGTCCCACATACAAAGTAGAGGAGGATGGGCACAGATGCTAGCTCAGGGCCAATCTTCCTCAGCAAAAAAAGAGGAAGATTGGCAACAGATGTTAGCTCAGGGCCAATTTTCCTCACAAAAAGAAGAAAAAGAAAATCAAGAACTGGATTTAAAAAAATAGGCCAAAGACGTTAAGAGACGCTGCACCAAAGAAGATATTCAGATGGCAAATAAACATATGAAGAGATGCCCCACATCACATGTCATCAGGGAAATGGAAATGAAAACAACAATGAGATATCACCATACACGTATTAGAATGGCCAAAATTCGGAACACTGACAACACCAAATAGGCCAGGATGTGGAGCAATAGGAACTCATTCATTGCTGGTGAGAATGCAAAATGGTACAGCAAACTTCCCATCAAACTATGGGAAGACAGTTGTGGGGTTTCTTGCATAACTAAAGATACTCTTATCATATGATTCAACAGTTGCGCTCCTTGGCACTTAACCAAAGGAGTTGAAAACTTATGTATACACAGAAACCTGCACACAGATGTTTATAGCAGCTTTATTCATATTTACCAAAACTTGGGAGCAACCAAGATGGCCTTCAAAACGTGAATAGATAAACTGTGGTACCTCCAGACAATGAAATATTATTCAGCACTAAAAAGAAATGAGCTATCAAGCCATGCAAAGACATGGACGGACCTTAAATGCATATCACTAAGTGAAAGAAGCCAATCTGACAAGTCTACCTATCGTATGATTCCCACTATATGACATTCTGGAAAAGATGAAACTATGAAGACAGTAAAAAGATCAGCAGTTGTCAGGGGTTTGGGAGGTGGGAGGGATGAATAGGCAGAGCACAGAGGACTTTTAGGGCAGTGAAAATACTCTGTATGATGCCATAATGGCGTATATGTATCGTCATACATTTGTCCAAACTCATAGACTGTACAACACTAAGAGTGAATCATAATGTAAATTATGGACTTGGGGTAACTATGAGGTGTCAATGTAGGTTCATCAATTATAACAAATGTACTACTCTAGTGGAGGAAGTTCATATTTGGGAGGCCATGCATGTATGAGGAAAGGGATTATATGGAAAATCTCTATACCTTCTGTTCAATTTTGCTGTGAACTTTAAACTGCTCTATAAAATTTGTCTTCATTTAAAAAGACATATAATTCTATAATAGCAACTAAACTTATCAAACAACTAGAAATAAATCTGAAAATTGGAACACATCATTGAAAGGAATCAAATTACCCCTAAATAAATCAAAGAATATAACAGTCCAGTGGATTGGAAAACTAACCATTGTAAAGATATCAATATTCCCAAATAAATATTTATAAATGGATATTTTGAGAACTAACTCATTTTATCTTATATGTAGTACGGTTACAGACTATGAAAGTAGTGTAGAATTGGAATTCAGATAGATAGACTCTTTTTGTTTTGAAGTATGTAAGGAAATGTTACTTTTAACTAGATCCATGCAGTCTTTTTTTATAGATGTAAGTGATGCTATAACTTGTTCATATTAACAAATAGATGGATAGGAAAAATTTTGTCATTCAATTGTTTAAACTGCTTCTGTTATATATCCCCAAATTGCATGGTGACCTATCATCAAAAATTATTATTAATGAACTCTCCACTGACAAATCAATTTGTTCTTCCATCAATATTGTTTAAATCGAAAATTGAAAAACAGCTGATTTGCAAAAGGATTTGTTACAGTCATTTGAATCACTCATTTTCTCAACACCTACATCAATATTGTGAATTGTTCCTTTGGTGCCTTTGAGATTTTTACATCCCAACACAATCTACCATAATAAATTAGAAGTAGATTAGAGGTTTTCCATTGTTTTGTGAAGTGTGAGAAAGGCGATGTTTAAAGGGGAGATGGAAAATGCAAATCTACATAATGATGTAGGCACTCGTAGACAGATAAGTTGTAGGCAAAAGTGTATATGAAAAATGAAAATTTGGGCATTGACTCCTTCACTACTATTTGTATTCCTGAAACTCTTGGAATGTTTTTATGTACTCCCAGGTGTAAACATATGCTAGTTTTATGCCTACTGTATGAAGATAAACTGCATTTTCTCCTGCTTTCCTTAGCCACCTCACTTGAGCTCGCTAAAATAATCAGGATCTTATAGTACACATGGGATTTCCTCCCATCAATACTTAATTCACCTGAAACCTGAGCATAGTTTTGTCTTGAGGCAACAGAATAGACATGTTGATACTTTGGAATTGTTTTCAGCCATAAAATACTATTAAATAGGTCCTAAAGATCGATATTCAAAAACTGTTTAATATATAAATAAAAACAGGAAATGCTTTCCTAAAGTTTAAAGTTGAAGAATATGTTCTATGTATATATTCATAATTACTTTCAGATATGTCGATAATTGTATGTGTCAGTAGTCAGAATACGTAATATATTATCAACACATCTGAAAATATTTATAAATTTACATGTTAAGCACTGAACTGTTGGTTTCCAAACATAGCTATGCATGTGAATTACGTGGAGAGTTAAAAAATAAAAACAAAAATACAGATTTCTGGCTCTCACTTCAAATCCACTGAATCAAAATTTCAGGGCATGAGGCCAGATAATTCTTAAGCACTGGCTTGCTTGCGTGCATTTGAGAATTATTGCTCAATGTATATAAGTTATCATACACAAAAATTGTCCAGTAATTTTCAGGAGAAATTTGCTTGCACATAATATAGATAAATAGAAATACATATCACTATTGAGCTTAAAGTTATATATCCATCATGCATTTTTATTTGCTTCTCTAGTGAATGGATAAATTTTTTGGAATGCTCACATAAGTCGATGTACAAAAGAAGATCCAAATATACTTTGTTTCAGAGTGTGTTAATGTATATTGGTCTTCTGTAATTCAGATTATTATAATACAAGTAGAGTATAGGTTTAACTATGCTACTAGCCATTAAAGAAATTCAGCAAGAATTGGCTTTGGACAATGGTGTTAATATCTGTCACTCTCTTAATTGGCAATTCAATCATCAGAGCCTCAAAGTACGCGTTTATGTAATAAGTATTCTCAGTCCCTTACTGTCACCTTGATAAGCGTGTAGGTCTTCACATTACGGTTGATTTTAAGTGTTATAGAGACTATTTCACAAAAGAAATTGTCACTACTTTCTATTTAAATTGGGGTCTGGAAGGTTATGTGTAACAGCGTACCTGATAATTGGTTCTATTACGAAGCACTGTCAAGGCAGATTTTCCAAGTTCCAAACAAAATGCTTAATACTCGTTTCCCAGGAAAAACTGCAACATAGTGCTTTGGCAGCAAAAAATCCCAATTCTAATTGCATAGAGTAAACCCAATTATGCCTTACATAATCCAGATGCCAAACTGACACTCAGGGTACTGCTTATGAACAATGTGGTTTACCTCATGTTGTGGAAAGGAGGTGGGGAGAGGACAAGTTTTTAGTATGACTCAGAGCATAAATTAAATATTTATATGTAAATACACTTAATAAAGTGTCTTTTTTGTGTGTGTGTGAGGAAGATCAGCCCTGAGCTAACATCCATGCCAAGCCTCCTCTTTTTGCTGAGGAAGACTGGCCCTGAGCTAACATCTATTGCCAATCCTCCTCCTTTTCTTTTTCCCCTTTTACTCCTCAAAGCCCCAGTAGATAGTTGTATGTCATAGTTGCATGTCCTTCTAGTTGCTGTATGTGGGACGCGGCCTCAGCATGGTCAGACAAGCGGTGCGTCGGTGCGCGCCCGGGATCCGAACTCGGGCTGCCAGTGGCAGAGCGTGTACACTTAACCGCTAAGCCACGGGGAGACCCCCAATAAAGTGTCTTTTTAATAACTCAAATAGTGCATTCAGCTCCTTTGTTAGTGCCTTCAAAAATATGTTATACATTTGACATTCAGTGTTTTTTAACTTTTTTCTAAAATCAATTGACTTTCAATAAATGAAGTTTAGATTATCAGATTTCCACCAGCAAGAAAACTGAAAATCTTAGATGGAATTGTATAAGTCCTTCTTGCTGGGTGGTCTTAGACAAAAGAATCAAATTCTCTAAGCCCAGGTTTCTTCATCAGTAAAGTGTAGTTAATATTCAATCTGCCTTGTGGGGTCTTTAGAGACTTAAATGAGATTATACGTGTAACAAGTTTAACAAGATGCCTAGAGCGTAGTAAATATTCAATAAATGTTAACTATTATCTGATTTCAAATTACCATGTATGCTTTCATCCCACCAAACGTAATTTTCAGACCCATGCATTTAACAATTCATTTTTCAGTGCTTACAACGTGTCTCCACTTTTTGGTACTTTGACATAAAGATGGATGAAACACAGACTCCACTTGCCTTGGCTGTGTTCCATAGAAGCAGAGGCAGAGTTGGGGATTTATGAAAGTGATTTATTAAAGAATGCTTTTAGGAAAAAATCATATGGGTGTAAGGGGCATAAGCCGGGAAAAGGAAGAAGCTATGTAAAAAGAACTGTTAAAGATAATCTAGCTTTCGGCTGACCGCTAGGGGATCTTTCAAGTATGAATTTCAACGCAGTTGGCCCTGCCTTGAAGTGAAAGGGCTGGGACTTTGTACCTTGCCCTAGGAGGTCATTAGTATCTTCAATCGCCCAGGGAAGATTGTCTGAAGAAGGCTACAGGTGTAAGCTGTTAACTAACTCTCTTCCCGGTCCCACGGGTAGGAGGGTCTCAGGGGAATAGAATGAGGCAACCTCAACAGTATATACTATGCTACCTTTAGAATCAGTACCAGTCAGGTGAAACAGGCATCAGGCCAGGATAGTGATGTAAATCATTTCAATTTATTGTGAAAAGTGCTCTGACCGAGTACCGGTCCATACTGCTTGCAAATTTTCTGCATCAGGCTGTTTTGTACCACTGAGCCTTTGTTCCACAAAAGCCTCACTACCCACACACCACCTCCAGCCTGGACATCTCATACTTTTCTTACAAGACTTAGTCTAAAGCATTATTCCTTTCTGGAGAACTCTCTAACCTCTATCTCAGCCTCTTTTGTCTGCTAAAGGCACCTGTCTTAGTCCATTTGGGTTGCTATAACAAAAATACCATATACTGGGTGGCTTATAAACAACAATCATTTACTTTTCATTTAGTTCTGGAGACTGGAAAGTCCAAGATCAAGGCACCAACAGATTCGGTGTCTGGTGAGGGCTGGCTTGCTGGCTTGCTAGGTTGTAGACGGCTGTCTTCTCACTGTGCCCTCACGTGGTGAAATGGGCAAAGACTCTTTGGGGTCTCTTTTATAAGGTCACTGTTCCCACTCATGAGATTTCAGTCTCATGACCTAAACACCTCCCAAACGCCCTATCTCCAAATACTATCACATTGGTGTTAGAATTTAACATATGAATGGGAGGGGGCACAAACATTCAATCTATAGCACCACTTATGTGCAAAGTTCTCTCAAACATTTATCACATTTTACTGTAATTACTAGTTGATATTTTTTGTTTTTATAACTAGACTGAATACACTGAGTGTAAGAACAATATCTTCTTATTGATTTTGGTAGGCTTGATACACATTCTGAGTGACTTAAAGGTTTGGTGAGTGAATAAACAGATGAATAAATGAGTAAACTAACATATACTACATCACCAAGCATAACTATAATCTCTCTATGTATATCTATAATCTCTCTCAATTATATGTGAAGTGTACCTACTCATAGCTAGACTGCCATATGATATTGGATTTCACCTTAGGATAATTCATACAGTCTCTCAATGCCCAGCAGGTGAATTCTCTCTGAAAATTTTCTGGCATTACTTCCATAGCTCTTTAGTGCACCCATTGAAAAAAGGATTAAAAAGAAAAAAGAAGAGAGAGATCTTCTTATCAGAATTTTCTGAGATATAAGGAAAGCAAAGGTAAGGTTAATTATAGAAAAATAGGAGGCAGCATCAGGAATAAGTGGGTGTTCTAGGCCATTACTTGCTAGAAAGAGTTTCTGCCTAAGCAATGGGAAAAGAGGACATCCTTGCACTTCCCTGAGAAAAACTGCTATTCTACATTCCCTTGGAAGCTTAAACTCATTCTCAAGAGATGCTTATTTAACATTAACATCTGGTAGGCTTGTCACAATAAAATGAGTTCAGGTTTTATACTCGATTAGAAACTTATACTCTAAGAAATTCCAGGAAATTTACATAAAGGCCTTATATTTCTACGATCCTATGAGAGCTTACACCCTCTTTTCAGTAAGTCTATACTTCTTCGTAGACAATTTTCATATGCTGCCTTGTGTAACGGTTATTTTTTACAAACTTTATACCTCCCATGCAGTATTCTGACATCCTACAGGTCCAAGAACATTGATTAGCATACAAGAGTCCATAAAACATGTTTGTTGAGTTGAATTGACAAAAATGGTGATCAAACTGAGTGATCATATTTTTTAGTCATAAAAGAGTTTTGAATAGGAATGAAAAATGACTGTATCTGTGTTTCCTTGGCTTGAACAGTGCTGACTGGACTTCAAGAAGAGTCTCTGAATCTTCAAGAAACCTCAAGAAAGTGGTTTAAATGGCTTTCTTCCCTGAAAAAGTTGCCAGGTTTTAGATTGCCAATTATACAAAATAAAACACGCATTTTTGTACACAGCTGATTCAACTGAGGATCCATGCAAGTGATGAAGGCAGGTAAGGATGGATTTGACACATGAGAAGACATCCACTTTGACCAAGTTTGGTTAAAATTCTTTACAATAAGCGTGCTCCTTGTGAGCAAATCAAATCCTCTTTTTGAGGAAGCATGAATTATCGGGGAAAAAAGAGATGTATCTCCTTTGGTCTGGGCATTATGCCAACTAAAACTCAACAAACTTATCCGCTCTTTAAGAAAACTTATGTGTGCTCCCTTGTAGCTATCCAAATTTCTCATATTGGATTAGCAGCCCACCCTACTCCAGTAAGACCTCATTTTAACTAATTACGTCTGCAACAACCCTATTTCTAAATAGGGTCACATTTTGAGGTACTGGGACTTACGACTTCAATATATGAATTTTGGGGAGATATAATTCAACCCATAAACAGAACTCTTTCAGTTCACCCATGTGCCCTTTTGACCTACCTCCATCATTGTTGTTGTATTTGTGTGCTTGTTTGTTTAGAATTTCTTTATTTCTGGCACTACAAGTTACTCGAGACTCTACAAGATTCTTTAGACTTATCTCATATATTTCCTGCTCCAATTTTAGAAGCAGCCATTTCTGGAAGGAGTCCTAGTCCCTTTTACTGTAAAATGGTATTAGAAATCAAGATCTGAGTGCTAGGTATCCTCTTTGCTACCGAGTGTCATTTTTTTAGGCCCTCTCCGATAGCAGAGCAAAGGAATACATGTTTGTATACTAACGTGTGCATACTCATATCTATAAATATTACTGCATTTGCATATATAATAAGTTAAAGATGAGTTCTTACTGAAGTCTCCAACTTTCTTCCATTACCACATGAATTATTCTAGCCTACTCCTCTTTGATCTGTAATCTCTCACACCAGAAGTGAAAAATCTGGCTTCTACTATCTACCATTCATTTACTTAACTGTTTCCTTCCAGGATACACATATAGCAGTTTGAAACTTGTTAACCCATACTCCCTTGGGAAACAATTTTCTCAACTATACTACAGTGGTGGTGTGCAGTCCATTTTGACTATTATCTTACAGACGTCATTCATTTCCTGAGTTACCTAGGTCACATTTTATTCCCTAATTTAAGGAAATTATTAATAAGCTGCTATAAACATTGATGTGCTATAGACATTTTGTGCGTACACAAGGTTTCAATTCAATTAACCAAATACTTTAAAGCATGATTGCTGGATTGTATGGTGAGACTATGTTTGGCTTTGTATAAAACTTCTGAAGTATTTTCCAAAGTGGTACCATTTTGCATTCCCACCGGGAATGAATGAGAGTTCCTGTTGCTCCACATCCTCACCAGCATTTGGTATTGTCCGTTCTCTAGGTTTTTGACATAATAGTTGTGTAGTGATATCTCATTGTTATTTTAATTTACAAGTCCTTAATGACAAACGGTGTTGAGCATCCTTTTATATGCTTACTTGCCATCTGTATATCTTCTTTGGAAAGGTGTCTGTTCAGAAATCTGCCCATTTTTCAAGTGGGTAGTTTGTTTCCTTATTGTTTAGTTTTAAGAGTCCTTGGTATATTTTGGATACAAGTCCTTTATCAGATACGTGTTTTGCAAATATTTTTTCTAGTCTGTGGGTTGTCTTTTCATTTTCTTAACAATGTCTTTAGCAAAGCAGAAAATTTTAATTTTAATTATCTCCAATTTACTAAATTTTCTTTCTGAGATTATGCTTTTTGTGTTGTATCTAAAAAGTTATCACCAAACTTAAAGTCACTTAGATTTCCTAAAAGTCTGATGGTGTTGCATTTTACATTTAGGACTATGATTCCTTTTGAATTAATTTTTGTGAAATTGTAACATCTTTGCCTAAATTTATTTTTTTTCATGTGGGTATCTAGTTGTTCCAGCACCATTTGTTGAAAAGACTATCTTTCTCCATTGAATTGCCTTTGCTCCTTTTTCAAAAATCAGTTGACTATATTTGTGTGGGTCTCTTTCTGGGCTGTCTATTTTGTTCCATTGATCTATATGTCTATTCTTTTGCCAATATCATGTTTGGTTACGATAGTTTTATATTGTCTTGAAGTGGGATATTGTCAGTTCTCCAGCTTGGTTCCTCTTCTTCAATATTATATTGGCTATTCTGGGTCTTTTTCCCCCCCATACAAACTTTAGAACCAATTTGTCAATATCCAAAAATTGATTTTGATTTTGGGATTGCACTGAATCTATAGATCAATTTAGGAAGAACTGATGCGTTAGGAATACTGAGTCTTCCAATCTATGAACACAAAATGTCTCTTCATTAGTTCTTTGATTTCTTTCATCAGACTTTTGTAACTTTTCAAATATATGTCATATAAATATATTTTTTTAAATTTATACCTAAGTATTTCACTTTTTGGTGCTAATGTAAATTCTACTAGATTTTCAAATTTCAAATTCTAGTTGTGCATTGTTGATATATAAGAAAGCAATTGACATTCGCATATTGATCTTATATCCTATGCCCTAGCTATAATCACCTATTCTTTCTCACACCTGGATCATCTGCAGTTTGGTTTACGTCTTGAAGTATTTCATGCTCTTTTACCACAACCATCTTTTTCATCTGGGATAGTCCCCCCAAAGACCAATCATGAGACTAAGTTAATTATGAAAGTCAGTCAGCTCTACTTAATCCAATTAAACTTAATTGCATGATCCCTATATTCCTAATCATCCTCACCTAAGGGAGATGTTACCTTCCTGTTTTTAAACAGATTTTCTGATCCAAATTATTTTCACAAATATGACTCTCAGAAAAGACATTTTAGGTATAGGAAGACTGAGGGAAATCATATTTATTTCATTAACCTAAAAGTTTGTGCCAAACCACATAATGATTGTGGGCTACCCACAAAGCCGCATTGATAATGGAGATAATTCTACCAGAGGGAGTGACGAGTGAATAAACTGCGGAACTGATTAATTGAAAAACCTAAACAACATAGAGTTAAATTTTTGTATTAAACCATAATAGAAAGCATTAAATATCAAGCTCTAAACTTGAATTATGATTGTTAAATCAGATCATAAAGATATTTCATGCAAGTGCACTCACATAAATTACAAGCGTGAGACAGACTACATCATTTTCCTATAATGTGCAAGTGTAAGTAATTCCTGACTTGGAAATAGAGAACAGCAACACTGCTAGAGAACTCAAAATTGTGTGATTAAACTCATATAAAAAGAGGTGGAAGTAAATGGCATCATTTGCCTAAACGTTACATGGTCAATAAGTGGCAGAGCCAAAGTTGAGATTTAACCTATACGCCATCATACTCTACCACTATAGCACACGGAATACATACATACATATATATGTATATATATAATATACATTATATATATGTAATATATACATATATGTAATTTTTCTTATGGAAAGAGTGATTTGGCTATGTAGAATCACTCGTGGGTGAATCTATTCTTAGTAAATTGACAATAAGATTGCATCCACCATGAACTTGGAAGGTGTCAATGTAGGCTATCATAACCAACTGCTGTCAAGAATGGACAATTCCAATTAGATAGATACTTGACTATCTTTAGAAATCTCAAAGAAGGTAGGTTTCACGATACCTTTTTAAAAGTAACTTTCCCATGGTGTTAAAATAGCAAGTGCTTGAGCTGGATTGAACTATGATTGTTCTGAATCTCGACCTTTCCACAAGCACAAAGAAGAAAAGCAGAGCTAGATAGCTAGGCACTAATAATGGGTCATTCTAACTATGCAAAGCGGGAAAACGTCAAATGCTTCCTTCCTTTTCTCCCTCACGCTCAGCCAACACATCAGAATTGCTATGTGAAGGATGCCTGCTCCAGAGGAAGAGCAAGACCCTGAGTCATTCTTCAATCCCACCTGTACTGAGGAAAAAGGGGAGATGAGAACCACCCAGAACAAACCAAAAGGCCTCCAGAAAACAAGGTGAGAAATGGCACATTGAAACAGACAGATTTCAGCTCTTGACTTATTTCCCTGAAACTCTCAGGCTGGGCATCACTTTCCATTTGTGTACCTCAGCACTTTGTCAGAATCCCACAGCAAGAAATAAAATCAATTCTGACTTCCAGGGCAGGTTTTGAGCAATGGCAAAGAAAACTCAGGGGGAAACAACAGTATTATAACTGTAGGAAAAATACTCAAAATCACTTTTGCATGTCTGTTTCTCAGAAGGGTGGTAAGCTTACCAACAGAGCACAATTAAATGCAAATGATAATAGATAATCTCCTTTCAGGAGATGTGGGTATGGGGTGCTAATATTGTGTTCTTTATTTAAGGTAAAAAAAAAAGGCTATGGAAATCTGGAGGATATCAAAATGTGATACTATGATTCAGACACTTTTCCTATCACATTAGGTTAGAAATTTGTTTTACGAATTCTTAAGCTGCAATGTGTACACTCGCTATTGATTCTGATACATAGTATCTGAATTCTCCCATTCATTTTAGCTCCTAGTTTTTTCTTTAATTGAATTTTTAGATCAAACAAATCCATAAACCAACCAACCAGGCAGGGCTTTGGTTTGAGCACTTTCAATTTGAGGCAATATTTCTCCTATCTAATAAACATGTAATAATTGCCTATCATAGGAGATAATGTAGCATGGCAGCTAAAAGTAAAGACTTTGGAGTCGGATGGCCTGGATTAAAATTCTGTTTTGAGCTTATGAGCATTATGAATACGTGGACATTACTTAAACTTTCTGAGCCTCGGTGTGCTTATCCATACAATGGGAATGATAACAATAGTATCTGGCTCATAGAGTTGTTGTGAGGATTAACTGAGTTCATTTAAGAAATATGTCTTTACATTTATAATTGCCCAATGGATAATAGCTATTTTTCTTCATTATGTACAAACATTATCCTAGGTGCAAAACTGAAAAAGTGTTGACAAATAATAGATCAGAGAGACCTCACTGTTTTCAACTCCATTAATGAATAACACCTGTTTCCAATCTTCAAAGAATAAGAAACATTAGAGAATCAGACACAATATAATATCAAACATATTATAAGCACTCAAATCAAAGCTACAGAAGGGAGTTTGGAGAGATATGAAATGGAACATGAATTTGCAAATAGAATGCACATTCAGAGTGTTATTAGAAATAAAGGAGTATAGGACATATTATTCTGAATTATTAAGCTATTTCAATTTTGTGTTCGAGTTGTGAAAATGTCAATGGATTAATTCTTTTGGAAATTGCCAGAAGTACTCTGGGGTTATTAACATTATATAATTGTGTACTTACAGAGTAATCAGTTTTCCTTGGAGGAATAAAGAAAATCACTATCATTAGGTTAAATGACTTTTTATTTCTAGTAGTATTAAGAGTTATACTATGAAACAATGATGCTCTGAATAGAAACACATAAAAGAGCAGTGGGTTTGGAATAAGAAAATCTGAGTCTTGCCTAGTTCTCTTATTGACTATATATTTAATCTCTGGATGTTCCAACCCAAGATTTTCAGAAAATACGAGGCCTATTTTAATAGAAAACTGTTTTGGAGGATTAAATGAGATGACCCATACTGAAGTTGTTTGCAAAATCCAAAGTGTTATGTAAGTTAAGGTGTTATCATCTGAAAATAAAATTTAAACACAAAACTACCTGAAATCACCTTATAATATGATTCTACTTTTCTCTTATGGCTACATACATTACACATTTTACTCTCATTAATACCCTGTGAGTCCTCACTATGAATATTATTGTTCTTATTTTGAAGATGACAAAATTGAGACTTAAAGAATTTAGATGATTTTACCATTAGCGCTTGCCTGAGGTGACAGAGGCAAAGCCAGAAAGCAAAGTATTAAGATACAAAGTCCAAGCATCTGATCATACACCAACTGCTTCTTTATAATTTTTGGTAATCATCAAGATGTATTGAAATACTAATAAGACAGGATGTGTCTTATTCATCCTGTTTCCTAAGCACCTACCCAAAGAGTGGTAAACATTAGGCACATCAAGGATACTCGTGGATTGACTGTAGATTGTAAAACACCATAGTCAGCCAGTGAATCATTTGACTCTCAGGCATCTCGTGTCTCGTACATTCTTTTTAACTTTAGTTCCCATGGTTATACATATGCATCAGAGTGGTGCTGGTGAGAGTAATCCTGGTGGTTATACTTCTGTAAAGAAATGTATGTAATACACATAAATTCCACTTTATGCTTTCAAATGGTCAAACAGTGATCTCACGACAAGTTGGGGTTAGCTGTTACAGGGAATTAAGAATTGAAATTCAAATCAGAAGACTTGTATGCTAGGCCAAGTTTAGTCCCTGATACAATCTTCTAGGCATCAATTATGACATAATAACCATAGAAAACTTTTAACGCTCTTTTTGTCCCCCTTATGATTCTAAATTAATTGTCTGAAACAACAATTCTCAGGTAGCATACAAAAGATATTTTAACATACACTAAAAAATATACTCTACTACACTATGCTTTATAAACTATGCTATACCATATGAAAAGAAATTATTGTGCTTTTCTTCTTCTAGTTTATGTAATTTTACATGAAAATTTAGGCTGGCTGAATCCAACAAATCTTTAACAAATACAAGTTAAAGACAAGCAATTTAAAATATGTTGGTTTTAATTTTTAAAATTTTTTTGGATGAAGATATGTTTGTGTAATTAGATGGGATAAAAGCTTACAGTCCTAAAATACTACTACTAAAATTAATGAATTCATTATTAACTGACTGGAATTACAAGTATTAAAAATCAATAGTTATTCTCTATTTTAAAATTATATACTTAGAAAAGTGTCCATTCTCCAAAAAGTGGTGTATGTATTTAAAGCTATTCCAAGTGTAATCACTGAAAGCATTATTTTCTTCAAAAGTTGAATCAAATGACATTAGAGTTTTTAAGGAGTTATAAGTACTCAAATAACTTACCCAAAATGTGTGAAAAATAATGAGAAAAATTTGACCAATCATATATCAAACATATTATAAAGCTATATTAATCAAATAAATATGATATTGGTTTAAAAATGGACTGCAAATAGACACCAAAATATTAGTGTATTTAATATAGTATGAGGTGATATTTCAATTCATTGAAAGGAAGATTATTTTATAATGTTCTAGAAGAAAGTTTATCCACCTGAAAAATAACAATATTCACCCATTAACTAACTTGTACCATATACACAAATTAGAAATTTGTGCAAGACTTAAATGTTGACCAAAAAAATTAAAAACAAAAAAACTACTATGAAATTTAAGGTCATGGAGAGCTTCTTAACCAAGCTTAACAGTGCAGAGGCTGAAAAAGAAAATATATATATTTGAAATATTAAAAATTAATCGTTTTTTATGGCAGTTTATTACATAAACCAAACCAAATAACATAAAATAGATTTGGAATATAGATTTGTAATTCAGGTTAAGACGAAAAGGATTACTGTTTATTACATATAAACAGCTCTTAACAAATTGAGCAAAAAAGACATTAACCTGATTATCCTATGGGCAGATCACATGAGTAGACAATTCACTGAAGAGCAATTCCAGATGGCCAATAAATATTTTTTAAATGCTTACATTCACAATTTGGATACAAAAATTAAGATAACAATGACCTATCACTTTATGCTCATCGGGTTAGTAAATTATAAAATGAGTGATAATTATTTCTCCTGTGGATGTGCGGTACAGGGTACTTGCAAATGTGAATTGATAAAGCCCTTTTTAAAAGAAATCTAGCACATCTATAAATAATGTTGAGTAAGAACAAAGAAATGGCATTTGTTTATATATTAGAATCACGTTTTTGTAAAACAAAGTAGTCCCAAGATTTCTTGTATCTAGGTGTGTGTGGCTATATGTGTGTGTCTGCTGATGTGTTTGCATGTGATTACATGTACATGAAGAGAACATTTTCTTAGGTTATTGAGTTCTTTAAGTTGTTGGAATCATTAAGAACTTACGCTTAAAAAGGATAAAGAGTATAGGAAACAATGGATTAGTCTTCTAATAAAACAGACAATGTGTAATAACTAAAAGTTTACTTAAAAGTATTTGACAAAAGCTCTGATATGATAATAGCAAAAGCGCCCCCAAAACATATATATTTCTTAATTTACACTGCATCATATTAAACAGAAACATGATATGCAGTTGTCTGGCTTGGTTGGGAGACTGAGTACACTAAGCAGGTAAATAAGTATAAGGAGACTATTATAAGCCCAAATAAGGGCTTTGGTTCCTAGTCTAAGTGTGACGAGAAGCCACAGGAAAGCCTTGTTGCATAAACAGGATTTCTACATTTATAGCAAGGCCTTTGCTTGAGTATTTATGTTCCACGTCTTGAATTCTCTCTTCTGGTTCATCTGTTATTTTTTAGCCTCTATTTTCACCTTCCCTTTCCTCTTCTCTTCCCCATGCCCTTCCCTACAGTCTTTCTCTTACTTAAATTCTTCCTTTCCTGCTTTGTCTTCCCACTCTTCTTCCTTGCTCTCTTTCTACTCCTTCCTTTTCTCCTTCCTTCTTCTCCATTCTTCTTTCTTTCCTTCACTTCTATCCTCCCTTCTCTCTTTTTTTCCTTCATCCTTTCCTTTCTTCCCCCTCATGGAGGGATTTGTGTGTCAGAGACCTTGAAGCAGGGCGGTACAGTTTGAGAGCAGGGCGGCAGGCAGCAAGGAAGCAGGAGATGGGGGAAGTCGTCTAGGGGCATCAGAGAAGGGGATGCTGAAGGGGTAACAGTGTGCCTGGCAGAAAAGAACTGGGACAGTGGAAGGTAGGTCATAAGGATTTGTCAGTGTGGTCATTGGCCAAGGAGACAAGTGGGAGGTGAGTGGAGAGGGAAGTTCCCATGAAGGAGAAGTGTGATAGCCCAGAAAGCAGCTTAGAGTGAGTGCAGAGGCCGTGGAAAGAGGTGGCTGGCTTTGTTGGGAGATTAGTAACATGGAACGAATGGGTAAAATGATCAAATAGTAAGAAAAAATATTGATTATAATATGAGCCAGGTTTTCCAATGTTAGAGAAACATTAAAGAAGCATGAAAAGAGAGAAGACTAGAAAGAAACCTGAGGTGTTGGGTTGGAATTGTAGGTATCAATACGACCTCTTGGATTTTATTTTGTAATAAATATGCACATATAGACGTATGCATAGGTTAAGATGTCACCGTAGCCCTTTTGGTTCCAAAGGACAGATGAATTGGAGTTGACAATGGAAGAGAGTCAGCTGACATTTTCCCAGATTCTCTTCTTCCTGATGATCTTACAGACATGTTTTCTTTGTCTCAGTTGTTGGCATTAAATTCTAACTGAAATCAAGAGGAGAGGAAATAGAATGATTTCACTAACAAGTGGAAGACGAAAACAACAACAACAACAAACATACACATAGATATAGAGACTAGATTGGTGGTTACCAGAGGGAGAGGGGACAGGGAGGAGAGTGAAAGGAGTGAAAGGGCACAGGTGTGGGGATGGATGGTAATTAGTCTTTGGGTGGTAAACATGATGTAGTCTACACAGAAATCAAAATATAATGATGTACACTTGAAATTTATATGATGTTATAAACCAATGTTACCTCAATAAAAAAAAATAATGAAATAAAAATAAAAAAAGAAGAGTGGAAATAGTATACACAATCAAATGGGAATCCTTATTTTGTCATTTACCAACTACAGCTTGGGTTTATTTGAAAGATTAAATAAAATAAAATATATAACTTATCTGCTCTTTGGATGTAGTGAAGTTAAAACAATATATGCTACCTGATTTTCAAATAATATCACCTCTTTGATTCACACAAGTCTAGAGTTACCTAAAACAGGAGTTAGCATCACTATTTTGCATGGAGGGAATGAGGCTTAGGGAAGTTAAATGAGTTGGTGAAAATCAAACAGCTAGTGAGGAGCAGAACCCTGGACCAGAGCCCAAGCTTCCTTATCACTAACCCAGCAGCAAAGAACCATTTTAATTTTAATTTAATCTCAATATTTCCTGAAAACCAAAGGCCTTTTGCTGTAGGATTTAATAACCTTAATTTTTATTATTTAGTTCATTAAACACTTCTATGGAAAGAGAAGGATAGCTCTGAGGATCTCTAATTGATGTGACTTTCCCCTTGTTAAACTTCATTCTACAAATCAACCTATAATATCCAATAAATGATGATAGGGAAAAAATGCAGTCTTCGGTCCACCAGAATGAAAAACTCCAAACTGGCATTTTAGCATTTTCTCCTTATCATGGCAGTACACAGGCAGCACATTCTAACCTATCAAATTGGAGACATGTGGGTTATTGAGGTGTTGTTATGAGAAAGTGTGAAATAAATTTCCCATTGAAAACATGTTGATAAAATGTTGGCAGGTAAAAGTTCTGTGGCATAGAAAGAAAATGTCTTTGAAAATATCCAAGTGAACGGTCATGTTTTAAGTTAACAAGTAGTTGCCTGAAGCCTCCCTTGAAATCATTAAACTGCTCATCCTGCAGATTGTGTTAGGAATTGGATTTCTAAAGCAAAAATGTCCCGTGGCCCAGAATAAGTGCAAAGCTGTGCCAATTTTTTTAAATGTCTTATATAATCTTGTTTTGATGTAAACAATAGAGTCTGATCTTATAATAAGATCTAATTAGTGTGATGCTGACAATCATATGTCAGATAGGCAGAAGAATACAGCGTGCATTTTTCGCCTTTGATCAGAAGCTCATTAGCTATGAGTGTATTTCTTTGCTTTTATCATCAAAGCGCATTAGCACAATAAAAGGAATAAATAAGGTGATACAACACAATAAATAATGGCATGGTACAGGAAGTTAACAACATGCTATGGTAAAATGGTATCATCTTTGGCTGCTCAGCATATATGTGAAAGTTAAAGAAAAGCACGACTGCTTAACAGAAAGACAGCTTAATAAGCCAGTGTTTAGAATTAATGGTAATACAAACTTGGAGAAATTTCTAACATTTAGAACAAAAGGATGTCTCAAATATTTTTCTTACTATCTCTCTCTCTCTCTCTCACATCTATACACACACACACGTAGAAACACACAGCGTATGACCAATATAATCATTAAACTCTACGATTTCCAGCTACCATTCCAATGATCATTTGTCCATTTTTACGTCTATCTATCACCATCTATCTATCTATTTAGAACGTCTTATTTTTTGAACTGATTTTCTCTTTCATGGAAATAGTTTTGCCCTTCTTTCCATGGTTCCTACTTTCCCCCACACAGCAGAGAACAGAATTCCACCTATACCTCTTTCTGTCTGTCCTTCTCTGGGGGAAGAATTGACGCTCTTCTCTGCTGGACCTGTACGTAACTAAGCTACATTTTGTTACAGGCCTCATTCTGCCCCTCAAAGGTACTGGTCAAATTCTTCCTCCTTTCTTTCACCTCCTACCTTCATATTTTTAAGTACACCCAAAAGCCTGTCTTTTAAGAGAAAAGCTAAATACACCCTATTCTCCATCTTCTCTGCCAGTGAGCAGGTGGGAGGGAATATTAAATAAAGCAATGGACAAGTGTCTGCTCCACACAGCTAGCCACTCTACATTTAAAAAAGTCTCTCTTAGGGGCTGGCCTGGTGGCGTAGAGGTTAAGTGCGCGCTCTCTGCTTCGGCGGCCCGGGGTTCGCAGGTTCGGATCCCGGGCACGCACTGACGCACCACTTGTCAAGCCATGCTGTGATGGTGTCCCATATAAGGTAGAGGAAGATGGGCACAGATGTTAGCTCAGGGCCGGTGTTCCTCAGCAAAAAGAGGAGGATTGGCATGGGTGTTAGCTCAGGGCTGATCTTCCTCACCAAAAAAAAAAAAAAAGTCTCTCTTAAACCTTCTGTGCTAAGAAATATCTTCCAAACTAACCTTTATGAAGCATCTTTTGTACTTCGGGAGGACTGAGGGGGTCAGAGCTCTTATCGATCACATTCTGGGCCAGCATCTTCTAAAAGCAGAATCTAAAAACATTTTTGACTCTAGATTTGCCTGTAAATAACTACCCTAGCCAGGGACATAAGAAGGGAGAAGAGGTAAATGGGGAAAGTCAAGAACACACATACCTGCCCAAATGCACACTTCACACACACACACAAACACACATGTATGTGATAACAATATTCTTTATTTTACTCTTTGATACTTTACTGTCATTCCTTTCTTTATATTCTCTTCTCTGATTTCTTCTTTGACCCAACGTGTGACTGCCTCTTGTCTTTTCTGTACATATCTCATGTCTCTCTTTTTCTTTCTAAGTGGAAACTATAAGAATCAGCTGAGCTAGAGTGGCAGTCTTTGTTTCTTAAAATCTGAGCTCAAATAGTACCACTATTGTGTTCTCCAGGAGCATGCAGAATGAAGGGACTAAGAGAGGGTTGCAGGACTATCAGTACTCACCCATTTGTTAAGCTGGCTTGGGTGTTTTATCATTATTTTTGAGTGGTATGCATATAGTAAATATATTCTTCATATTTGATATATTTCACTTATACACATATGCTCACACACCCATATATAACTCTAAAAGGAAGAAATTTACTGCACATTTTTTATTTTTGTCAATTTAAAGCAGAACTACCCAGAGGGTACTAAAGGATCTGCCTGTTTGCCTAGGCATGGATAATGGAGTTTTCCAAAGCACCTACATAGGGACCGCCATGGAGTCTGCCTCAAGAAATATTATCATAGGGGTTCCCCACCCGATTTGTGGAATCCATTTATCCTCAGAGAATTTTCAACCTAATTGTAACTGACACTTTAATGCCATCAGAGTGCCAAACATACCATACGAGGTTTGAAGAGATAATGTGTAAGAAAACCTTATTCTACTCAGTAAAGAATCTGAAAAGCAGTGTTATGATGAATGAAGCTAAAAAATGATTCACAAAAAATGCTACATTAACGATTCTAGTTTTGTTTCTATTTTGAATAACCTATTTTGTAAACAAGACTGCTTTAATATATTTGGACAAAACAGTAGTAATCAATAAATGACAACAAATTGGAATAATAATTTCTATCTTCTAAAATAAATGTAAAATAGTGGCAAAGAGGAAAATTTAGATGTTTTATTAAAAGCAAGTTCTGTCGGGGACAGCCCAGTGGGGCAAGTGGTTAAGTGCGCGCACTCTGCTGCGGCGGCCCGGGGTTCACCAGTTTGGATCCCGGGCACGCACCGATGCACCGCTTGGCAAGCCATGCTGTGGTGGCGTCCCATATAAAGTAGAGGAAGATGGGCACGGATGTTAGCCCAGGGCCAGTCTTCCTCAGCAAGAAAAGAGGAGGATTGGCAGATGTTAGCACAGGGCTGATCTTCCTTACCAAAAAAAAAAAAGCAAGTTCTGTCTTTTCTGTTCCAATTCATTCAACAAATAAGTTTGATTTGAAAATGATTTGAGAGCCCCAACCGACAACTATAGAGAAGTTAAAATACTTAGATTGTGAATATTTTATTACTATTCCTATATGACACTAGTCTTTAAAAGTCAGGGAGGGTATTATGCAAAGTGAAATAAGTCAGAGGGAGAAGGTCAAATACCGTATGATTTCCTTCATTAAGTAGTAGATAATAACAACAACAAACCAACACATAGAGACAGAGATTGGATTGGTGGTTACCAGAGGGGAAGGGGGGAGGGAGGAGGGTGAAAGGGATAATTCAGCACATGTGTGTGGTAATGGGTTGTAATTAGTATTTGGGTGGTGAACATGATGTAATCTATGCAGAAATAGAAGTATAATGATGTACACCTGAAATTTATACAATGTTATGAACCAACGTTACTGCGATAAACAACAACAAAAATAATAATAATAAAAGCCCAGTGAAAAGTAATAGAAGCAAATTGATGCAACTAAAGTCATGGCCTTTCAAATTACTTTTTCTCTATCTGTTTGTAATCATAATGGAGCCGCTTGGTATAATGCCTGCATCACCATCATCACGCATACAAGGATTCCTCTGTAATTGAGCTCTAGCAGCACAAGTCTTCCAAGTGGATCTGTTTATCAGAAAGAAGGAGCACAGAAGACTAGAGAGTCTGTCATCCACCCTCAAGTTTTCATTTGGAAATAAAAGAGGCCAAAACAAATAGCATTCTGAATTTGCACTTAAACAAGTAAAGCTCTCCAGCATCTTTTAATTCCAAGATATTGTTTAACCATTTTCCTACAACAATATCGTACAGAGTCAAATGACCACAATTTTGTCACATTATGCCTTTATGATATGCATTTATTATATATGTGATATGCAACTTACTTCGGAAATCTGAAAACTTCCAGAGATTTTTACAAGGACTGGACACGTGAAAGAGTAAACTGATTTAGTTCCTTGCCTTTTTCTTTATATACTTAACAGGCAAATTGTTTTCGGCACAGAACTGTACTGTCGTAAAATACAAGGCGTCTCTCTTCCATTTCTATTTTCTTTCTCTCTTGGATAAACAACTGAAAACTGTTTGAATACCATTTACATACTTTAGTAAAGAAGAAGTAATAAAACCAGTTTATTAATTACATTACATGGTGATCAAAGGAACTTATAAAAAATTAAATTTTTAAAAGGGTTATTATTAACTTTGGTGATTTTAAAACATTTCATAAGGGATAGAAGCTAAGAAAATATAAATTCACCAGAACTGATTAAACAAACACTGTCTTCTGTAAAAGTCAGTATACTCACCCTACATTTAACAGGAAAGCCAGTGACAACAAAAAAGCAGAGAATTCCAGAACATCCAGAATACAGACCCCCAGACATTGCTGCTGACAAACAGAAAGCAAGTATTCCTTGCATTTTCAAGACATGTGAGATCATTACAGGGAAATAATTGACATTTAATATATTTTATTCAAAATATAAAGCTGTTCTTCTAGAAAGTAAAATGAATAAGACACTGGGTCACATATTTGAAGGTAAGTGGGTAGAGGGGTTTATACTTCCCTTATGAGAGAGTGAATACTGTCAATGGCTAGACTAGCATTTTTTACTGGTGTTGGGGAAAAAAGAAAACATGAGATTTATTTCTTTATAAATATTTCTATACATAAAAGATATCTTAAATCCCAGTACTTCTACCCAGGCCTTGATCAATGATCTACGGAAGATCTCTAAAGCCAGCTTCAACCAAATCACTCTTCATCCTTTCTTCAAAATAAACATTTATTGTTATGTCTATTTTCCAAATAGTTATATGGCTTCTGTATACTCACCAGTACAACAATGGCTGGAAAAGCCTTTCAAGGAGTCTAACTCAGATGCTTATAGGGGATGGGCAGTTTGTCCTTGGTAACAAACACATGGTGGTCTAGTGGTTAAGATTCGGCACTCTTACTGCTGTGACTTGGGGTTCATTTCCCAGTCAGGGAACAACACTGCCTCTGTCAGTGGTCATACTGTGGCAGCTGCATGTTGCTGTGATGCTGAAAGTTATGCCACTAATATTTCAAATACAAGCAAGGTCATCCATGGTGGACAGGTTTCAGTGGAGCTTCCAGACTAACATAGACCAGGGAGAAGGACCTGGCCACTTACTCCTGAAAAAACTGGCCATGGAAACCCTATGAATAGCAGCAGAGTACAGTCTGATACAGAGCCAGAAGGTGAGAGGATGGTGCAAAAAAGACCGGGCAGGGCTCTACCTTTGAATCCACAGCACTAATAAAAAAACAAACACACGGTGTATAGAAGTATTTAATTTGAAATGGTATAGGAAGACCCAGGGAAATAAAATAAAATTCCATTTGCAATAGCACACGGAAGGAAACTCTTCAGAGAATTGATTAGTTAGGTTTGCTAGAATAATGCTGCAAAACAAATGATCACAAAGCCTTAGTGGCTTAAAGAAACAAATATATGTTCCCCTCTCACTCACGAATCTGAAAGCTAAATCTTGCTCTTCTGGGCTTGGCTGGCCTCAGCTGGGCTTTGCTGTAGCTTACAAATTTAATTTAAGTCTTCTCAAGTGTCTTTCCATTCTGGGACCAACAGCAGTGTTGAGTGTGCTTTTCTCACCGTGGATGCCAGAAGGACAAGAGGCCAAGTTGAAACACTCAAGGATATTTAAAGCTTCTGCTGGAATTACATTTGCTAACATTCAGTGCCCAAAGCAAATCACTGGCCAAACCCAATATCACTGGGGCGGAAAAAGGTATTCAGTTTGTTGTAGAGGGATATACGGTAGAGTCACACGGCAAAGTGAAGAGATTCATTTTTTTATGTAATAAGGAGAGAGGACTAGTGAGCAAGATCCAATCTACCACTAAATGCTAGTGATGGACTCTCCGGAGCCAAAAGGTATAGAATTCCTGAGGAGTAAGGAAATCCTCAACGGGCACCATTAATACATGGCAATGATAATAGACCTGATCCTTGCCCTGTTGTGAAGATTAAATGAGAAGATAACATATAAATGTAGCTTAGTTTCTTCCATAAAGTATTAAGGCCTTGAAAATAAAGATTTACATAAAATATCAGTTTATTGGGGTGGTTTGACACTTTGCAGATTTTTTTGGAGCAAAGCATTGCTTAAAGAGCAAAGTCCCTTACTTTAGAGGTAAGAGTATTCTATTTACAAACATCTTTCTATTTCCAGGAGTATCTATCCTGCAAAAGTGAACCTATAATTTCCTGGCTAAATTGAGTGCAACCAGCTAGTGGAATGGAACTGCAGTTTCACTGTAACAGTTCTGTCATTTTTTATCACCATACTTTACCCATTGTGTGATGCTATTTTGATCATCAGAGTCTAACTAAAACCCAGTGTTACGCCAAATACAGACACTTTTACAGGAGGCAAGTCTGATGTATGTAAGAATGAGTGGTTATTGCTATCACTCATTTCCTAGCCAGATTGCAGGCATAACAACATTTCAAGAAAAACAATTTCTTCAATATTCTATAAAAATGAAGCAGGGGAAAGATTTCCTTAGCTGACATGGTAGAATAATCGCAAATAGTCAACTAAAAGTCAAAAACAATGACTACAGTTTACCATACCCAGGTTAACATTAGGTACTCAATAAATAATTCTGAGGAACGGAAGAAGGAAGAGAGGGAGGAATAGGAAGGAAGGAGGGAAGGAGGGAAGGAAGGAAGGAAGGAAGGAAGGAAGGAAGGAATGAATTATACTATATTTGCATACATTCGTGCTCCTAAAACAATGAAACTTATGCGTATGTCTACAAGAATCTACTAAGCATGCTTAGTTCTAATAATCATTTAAGATGATATTTAAGGATAAAAAAGAAAATGGGAAAAAATGAAAAAAGAGTCTTTAAAAATGGTTTGATTCTTAAACGTATACCTTGAAATGTGATTTTGACAAGTCAGAAATTTGGTTAAATCCTATATACACTCCATAAATATCTGTGTGACCTAACCTAACAACCAAGATAAAGTAGCTAATGTTCTCTGGGCTCCTTTTAGTTACTCTCACATCATGGGCCTTTGTGCTTCTCCTTTTCTATTGTTAAAAATAGACAAGTAAATCCAGATAATTATATTTTACTTTTAGAGTAAGAAAAGAAAGAACATTAGATGTGGAAGTAAACGCTGAGTTTGAGCCTTGGTGCTTTCAATTACTACTTTTGTGACGATACTGGGAAAGTTACTTAAACTCTCCATGCTTAAATCCACCCTTTACTAAAATGGGAATAAAAACACATATGTTATCTTCCATAGAGAGTGGCATGACATTCTAAAGAGAGTACTCTAAAAGCTCTTTGCAGATTGTAAAGCACTGTTCAATTGAGGTTGTTATTGTAATCTTTCAACCTAACTTTTTGCCTTTGGTCTGGATTCTGGATGTTCTAACTTAGCACAGTGTCGACAAACAATTCAGCTCTAATGATAAGAAAATCCAATTTTTACAGAGGAAGAAAATGAATTGTATACCATACAGTCACACGTTTGGAACCTGTTATTTTCAATAATAACGTGTTAGGGAAGCATTCATTATCGACTACAAATAACTTATTTCGACAGTTAGCTGTAGTAGGGTTCATGCTGAGTGCTAAGATGCTGACATCAAACAGAAAGAGAGTAAATACAGTGAGCTCCATTCTAGCAGAAGACATTCATCAGCATGGTTTATTTTCAAGGCACTGTATTATTTCTTCTCAATCAGCAAGTTCAAGGTAGGCTCTTTTACAGCAGGAAGTCTTGTACAGACATTTCTCTCCCTCTGCACTGCTCACTTCTTTGCCATTCACAGTAAATCTAAACTATTTTAAGGCCACTTCTCTTTTAACCCACAGATCTGGTTTAATACTCAAAAGCCACCCTTAGGTTAAAGGATATAAACCCAGTTATTTGAATCTAGGAGAGCTAACATGCTTTCATGAAGATCTCAGCTTTAGAGTCAGATAAATGTCTTCAGATGCATTTGTGCATAGCACAGCCAAATGATATGAGACCAGTTAGGAGATTACATTTCTATGTTTCCTTCCCAGCAGATAAGTTTATCCAGGGACCTATATCCTCTTCATTTCTCAGCTGGAGAAAGAGTATAGACTTCGAGCCTAATAAAATGCATAGCAAAGCAATTTCGTGGGTAAGACAAGAACTGGGTTTGTGGGGAAAAAATAGCACTAAGTCTGTCCATCAGACTTACTTTAAGAAGGCTGTTGTGCACTGGTATCAAAGATCTTCCTCTGGAAGTAATGTATAAAATGCTGGGATTATCAACAACAACAAAAAGAGTGAACTTGAAGCCAGGAGGAAAACCAGTGCTCCCAAATTATTTTGATAGAAGTAAAAGAGAGAAAGAGGAGGTGGCAAGACATTAAGGAATTATTTTCACTGCAAAATCAAATGCTGCAAATGTGCAATAGATTTTTCTGTTAATCAGTGCTATGTAAATGCAAACTAACAAAAAAACCTTACAATAAGAAAAATCCAATGTCAATACACACACCCACAGATTCCCACAGAGTGATCTTGATGCACTTAGGACATTTTGATCAGTAGAAAGAGAAATAAATATGTTGAAACACAATATTGAATTTTATGTAGTTTAAATGTACAAGTATACAAAATGATTATTTTTAAAATTATTTTCCAACTAAAAATATATTTATTTGTAATCTTATTAATGAAGCTCCTTTTTATGCTAAAAAAATTATACATGTAAGTTTTTGAGATTTCAACAACATAAAAGCTTTGTTTAAGAAAAGTTTTGAGTAATTTTTAGTTCCTAATCATTTCAAGCAACTTATAAACTCATCAAAATTTAAATTTTCCAAAAAGTTCAAAAAGTTTCGTTAAATTAATTCTAAGAATTTAGCTAATCCCACACGAGGGGGTCTACAATAAAAATGAGTGTCTAGTAAATGGTTTAGCCTATTTTGAATATTATTTTTATTCAACAAATAATTATTAAGCAGTACTGCACGAAGACTTACCATGGCAAATACACACCTGAGTGGATGATTTTCTTTTTTTTTTGTGAGGAAGATCAGCTCTGAGCTAACATCTGCCAATCCTCCTCTTTTTTTTGCTGAGGAAGACTGGCCCTGGGTTAACATCCATGCCCATCTTCCTCCACTTTATATGGGATACCACCACAGCATGGCTTGACAAGCGGTGCATCGGTGTACGCCCAGTATCTGAACCGGTGAACCCTGGGCTGCTGCAGCAGAGCGCGTGCACTTAACCGCTTGTGCCACCGGGCTGGCCCCTGAGTGTATGATTTTTTAATAAAGATACTAGAAAATTTGGAGAGAAATTGATCCTTTCAGGTAATTAAAAAGTTTGCTACTTCATTCTGTGGTAATATTCTGTGTCTCCTTGGCAATATAGTGTATCATGGGGACGTTCAGAGTGATATGAGACAATAGGGGTTCAGTCTTGGTTCTATCACCTACTGGTTACATGACTTGACTAGTTCTCATGAAAATTGAAGACAATGACACATTGTTATGAGGATTTAATGATGCAGAGCACTTAGTACACAAGCTAGCATATAGTGTGGGGTCACCAAGTACCAGTCTTATTATGGATATTGGTGTTTTAAAAATTCTCATATATATAATATTTGATTAATAATATATAAATCTGGTTTTGTTTTTCTCTTTTTAAATAATTATTCCAAGGCAGTTTATTTTATGTGCTTCACTCTCAATTTTTATGTTTCCCTAACTCCCCCAGCACCCACAGAAAGAGCCCGCTCAGCTTTTGGCATGCCTTCAGTGAGTAGCACGTCATATTGTTAAACTGACTGACTGTTATCCATGTGTAAATTATCCCAGAAAACAATTCAGCTTTAGTTTGGAGGCCTCTGGGATGGCATGGATATTTTGTCTTTTCAAATGGGAATAATGGTCAAAACAATGATCTGGACTTCCTTGAAAAGTCTGCCTTGTGGTCTTCAATTATATCAAAGTGTTTGCAAAGGGCCATGGAACTTCTCCAAACTAGAAAAAACTCGACCCTGTCCAAACCATTAGTGATCTCAATCGATTCCTCTTCTTCTTCAAGCCACTCCTCGGCAGAAGGCAGTCATAAGTTTTGATGGATTCATGTTATGGAGAGTTTAAGTGAAAAGAATAACAGACACACGGTAGTGGCCACCTCTTGCTTTCTGCCTGAGTGATTTGAATAGAATTAATTACATGAGAAGCTTCAGGATTAAGCCAATTAGCACAGTTTAATGTTTTAGAGACATGGGCGTGTGACCTAGGTCTATCTAATCAAGCTGAATCTTAGAACTTTTTCTAGGAACTCTGGGATAAGACTCTCACATCTCCCCTAGAGTTGGTAATTCAAGTTTGTGAGATTTAAAACTGCTGCATTCCAGTAGCAAGTGCTTGGAAATTCCGAGGGATCATTATGTAGAGCCTGAGGATTAGGTATCATCAGAGGAAACAGAGCTGTAACATGAATTTGTTTGGCATCTTTGAGTCATTGATAAAGTTCTCTTGGGAACTAGAGACCTCTGATAGCATTGCAGCCTTTTTCTCTAATTATTCAAAGTTTATTGTCTGTTAACCCTTGACGGGGCAGTGACTGCTGTGTGTGTGTGGTCAATTAATGTCAGGTTATAAATCAGCCATAAAAATGGCTTAAAACAACAACCATCTATTCTTGTTCATCCATATGTGGCTCAGCAAGTTGGGTCGTCGTGGCTGTGCTCAGGTGGCCAAGTCTGCTTCAAGATGGGGGTACTTGAGCTGGGCTTGGTTTCTCGCTAAGGGTTGGGCTCAGGTCTGTTCCATGCATGTTCTCTCTAGAACCCAGGCTAAAGGAGCAATAGTTTCCTATGACAAGTCTTGTGATGAAGAGGTACAAGAGAGCAAGATCAATCCCATAAGGACATTTCAAGACTCTGCTTGCACACTTGCGTGTTTGATTGCAGGAGGTACCTCAGTGTGCTTTCAGTGGATGACGTAGGCTGAGGAACTCCTTAATATAGTCAGCTCATTAGAATTCAAAAGAATTGACATCTTAATGTCTGGATTCTATTCCCAGTGTAGCCACTGATTTTATGTCCTGGAGCAAGTCATTTTACCTGTTTAGATCTTTTCCCTACCCTCTAAAATGGAATTAGCAAAATACCTAGTCATAAAGTTGTGAAGAGAAAATAAAATAATGTAGGTGGAAGCAGGTGGAAGGCAAAGAATATATCCCAATCTCTCTGTATAAAGGAAGGAACGGCCCTAAATATCTAAAGTATAGAAGAAGTCAGGCTTGCTGTTAAAGGAAAATCAGATGGAAGAGAATTACACTTCTTTCTAAAACAGAAATAAAAAAGGTGAGGGGGGTACGAGGAAGAAAAACTTATTGTTGGTTGTCTATCTCCACAGAACTAGACATTCTGCTAGACAGTGCGTATTATCTCATTTAATCCTCACATTTTTTCGAGATAGAAGAAAGGAACATTTACTGAGGTATAGTACTAACAAAATTCTGAGCAGCCAGTTTTCCTTTATAGGCACATGGTTCAATTGAGAGTCAGTTTGTAAAAGAACAGAGGTTCCAGAATTTTCCAGCAGCAATTCTCCTTTCCTTGAGCTTGCATGACACTTCTGCCACTAATTGGCTCTGCTCTCCTTTAGAAAGTGAGTAAACCTCTCTGGGCTTTCTTTTGGGTAAAAATGAGACAAATTTTATTTATTGCAACACCCCACAAGAATTATGGAATTAAAAGTGGCATGTGCTATTATGTGGTACAGAGTTAATTCTTAATTAGTTAGACACTCTTCTGATTTTTTTTAATTTATCTCTGATAACCAAAATCTAAGCATGAATTTGTGTTTCCCATTTTCCTGTCCCTCTATAAGTAGCAATGTAGTTCCAGAAGGAATTTGATCTGGTCTCTTAAGGAACAAAGGTGTCTGTGAAACATACCAAGTATGTGAGCTAGAATCTTCTTTCTTTAGGCAACCATAACTCTCTCTCTATCCAAAAAAAAAGGAGAAGAGAAATGCAATATGAACTACCTATAGATAGCCTATCATTGATCAAGGCAAGAGCAGAAGAAAAATATATAATGTGTAATATGTTATCTTCTTTCTTTCATTGCTTTTCTCTATATTACTAAAGTGTAATTTGTACATTTTTTTCCTCTAATATTCTTGAATAAAGAGATAAAACCAAGGTTATAAGGCTTCTAAGCATTGTCAAAAAGCCTGGAATTATATAAAGCATATCATCTTACCCCAAAAAACCCTGCTTGTTCACAAAAGCAAACATTTTCTTAGCTCTAATAAAATGTTCAAAAATAAGATAACATCACAAATATTTCTATAGTAGAAAGCACCTCCTGTGAACTGAAGACCGCATCACCCCTTCTCATTCCCTGGAGAAGGCAGTATAAGTGAGTGGTTAAAGCACGGCATCAGTATTTGTACTAGTCAGGGCGAGTAAGTACTAGCTACCACAACAGAGAAACACTGAGATCACAGCAGATTGACACATAAAATTTTATTTCTCTCTCATGAAAATTCCACATAATCCAGTGGGAGCCCTCCTCCATCTAGTAAGGGTGCCTGGTTGGAAGTGATGACACTCACCTTCTCTCATACCCTAATTTTCCAGAACTTAGTCATGTGACCCAGTCTAATTTTAAAGATGATTGGGAAATGTAGGAAAATCCTGTTTTATTTCATGAGCACTAATTATCTTTGCCACAGGAGTAAAACACAGTGGGTTTGACTTCTAGTTTACCATATACTAACTGTGAGATCTTAGGCAATTACCAATCATCCCCAGGTCTTAGGTTTCACATCTATGAAATGGGGTTAATCACTGCTGCTTCTTTGGAATGTCTTGAGGGCCAGACAAGATATTACACGAAAGAGCTTATCCCAGTGTTTGTCACATAATAAGCACTAAATAATTGGCTGTTGTTATTATCACACTTCCAGTTAAACATTTGATTCATTATTATGAAGATGTAGGTGCTTCTCAACTAAAAGCTCTGCAGTGATAAGCCCTAGAGCAAGGTAGAGAGAGGAAATAGCAGTGTAGCAGTCGGAGATCAACTTTGCATTAAATGGTCGATGAATGCCACTCTGTTGCAATGATATTTAAGCTAAGACTCAAAGGATGGGAATAGTAGGAAAAGAGACTTCCAGGCCAATGAAAAATATGTGCAAAGCCCCTGAGACAGGAAACAGCTCAGTATCTTGGAGAAATTGAACCAAGAACAGAGTTGCTAAACCTCAGTGAGATAGATAGAGTGGGATAGATAGATAGATAGATAGATAGATAGATAGATGAAGTGGCACAGAATATGATAGGAGAGGTAGGCAGTACTCAGAGCTCAGAAACTGAAGCTCAAGAGCTTAATAGCTAGTTGATGCTTTCATAGTAAATAAGAAGTCTAGACTTGTGATCTCTATACTACATCATGTTTTCTTCTTAGAGTTACAGGCATAATCATAGCATCTATTTATATGTGATAGAGCTTATGAAATGCTTTTACAAGTATAATCTCCTTCAATTATCAAAACAACCCTCTGAGGTCACTAAGGCAGATAATAATCCATTGAAACACATGAGAAACGTGTGCTCAAAGATGTCAACTAAACTACCCAAGATTATATAGCTAGCAAGTGGTGCAACAGGGGTATAAAATGAGTAAAACTCGTATTTGCTTTGAGGAAGGATAAAGACAAAGAAGTATCAGCAAATGCTTCTATTTTCAGGAGCAGATCTGCTAGAAGAATAGAAAGATGGTAACATGTGAAAAATATGCTTAGAAAGTATTAATATCCAAGATGGAAAGCACATAGTAAGTACATATTACCATTTTATTTTAAAGATTATAATGGGTCAGTCTAAAGAAATGAAAGTATGCATTAATTACTGAATTACTGAGTTAACTTCTGATTCAGTCGGCCCCAGGGTTGGGCTTCACAACTTCCAGAATCTTGACCTTGAGCACGTTATTAAACTTGTGAAATTCAGTTTTCCTTTCTGTAAAGTGAGAGTAACACACCAACATCCCATAATTGTGTCAGACACCTTATCAGGTACTAGAAATACATATCACCCATGTGAGACTTAAATTCTAATTAGACTTAAAATTATAACATAGGGAAAGAATATCGCAAAATACCTGACATGCAGTAGAAGTTCAGAACTGAATATCTTCCTGCATATTACTGCCACATGTGCCATGCCTTGAGATATATTTGGTTATTCTAGAACTTCTTTGGAATTAACAAACTGGGCATCACTCATGTTGCCAATACGTAAGCGGTCTGACATATAATCATGCTTTGAGTTAAAATTTAAGAGGAACAAATGGATACATATTCCCCTTTCTAGGGACATGAAGGACATGTTAGAAAATAGGACATCACAAAGTCTTAATATAGACAATAGTCCTTGCCATCTGACAGGACATTTTTTTGAAGGGCACAAATAATGCTTTCTACGTGAACCAAAGTTACATAAGATCAGTCATAGTTTGGAATTTCTGTCTCACCTACAAACTCAGGTGAAGATTTAACTCTACCAGTAAAACTGTAAACAACAGAGGGCAGCAGTGGGCAACAGGGCTGTCAGGGAAGGCCAGCCCTGATTACACACGTAAAGTTGGGCCTGTGTGACTAGTTGACCCTAGAGGAAAGGACACAATAAAGTTTCTGACCTGAAATGGATTTTAAAATGAAAGTTGACAATAGCTGGCAAATTGCATTTAGTGTTACATCAAGCCCCAAACTTTTGAAATTGTTTGATGTGTTTGATGAATGCAAATCACTGATAAGGTCACCAGTCCTTTCTTCCCCCACGACATTGGTATTTATTGGAAAATTCCCATTGGAGTAATAAACAATTATGATACTATTGACATCCACCCTCTGGAAAATGCAGTGTAGTTGTATCCCCTCTTCCACCCCAGCCCTCTTGGAGCTTAGAGATTTGTGTTTATGTTGAAGGAAAAAGCCTGCCAGAACCAAGTTAAATGATAGTGATGAATATTACCAAATTACAGAGTATGCATGTATGTGCACTCATTCATTTATTAGTCACTTATTTACCCATCCATTCATCCATCCTTTTATTTGCACTCATCTTATCATCAAATATTTATTTAACATCTTCTGTCACCAGTAACCATTTTAGATAATGGTTGGGATTACTTAAAATGATCCCTCCTCTCCTGAAACTAAAAGATCTAGATGGGGAGAACTGAAAATAAATGAACAAACCAATAGAACATTTAAAATCAGTTCAAGTGTGTGTATGAACCTAACAGGGGACTAAAAATCAAACAAATTGGGGCATCCATCAGCAGCAGAGGGGAGTTCTTTAAATAAGTGGTTGGGGATGCCCCTTTAGGAGATGATATTTAAGATGAGACCTGATGCGTAAAAAAAAACAGTCGAACAGTGGTTCAGGAAAAGAGAATTTTCATTGAAAGAAGTTGGTTATTCAAAGCCCTTGAGTTGGAAAAGAACCTGGAATTTTGGGGTAAGGGGGAGAATATCCACGTAATTGGAGTGTGAACAACAATGGGACAGTGACTCTAGGCAAGATGGCAATGAAAGTTAGGGGTTAGGTTTACCAGAACACTGTAGGCAGTGCTAAGACATTTGGATTTTATTCCAAGTGCGTGCATGAGTGTAAGCAGTGGAATAGCATGATAAGATTTCCATTTTCAACATATCACTTGGGCTGCTGTGTGGAGTGTAGATTAATGAGAGGCCAAAGCAGAAGCAGGGAAACCAGGCAGGAGGCTCCTATCAGAGTCCAGGGAAGAAATGATGCTGACCTGGATGTGATGATCAGGGTGTGGTTATAGAAGTCACGTTTAGAACATATATAGAACAACATAAATTGGCATCATAATTGATAAAGGCTTGGGATTAATCTTTTCTAATTCTTGCATTTTATCTATGTGGAAATGGAAGCCCAGAGAGTTGATGTCATGGCCAAGATCACAAAGCGTTATGGCAGAGCTATGGCTCTGCTACTCTGGTTTCCAGTTCAGGCTTAACTTCAGGTGAATAGATTCAGACGAGAAAACTGGATGCTCTGCCATCACTAATCTTGTTGAGGTATGTTGACATCAGAGGCAGAATTTAAATCCCCATCATTTAATTAATATGATGAAGATGATGATGATGATGATAAAGCACACTTTTAATTGCTGGTTATCATATGCCAGATTCTGTGCTAAGCCCTTCTTTAGCTAACCCACATAATTCTATGGGAAAGATATTAATAGTACGTCCATTCTACGCACTAGGTAACAAAGGCTGAGAGAAGTTTAGTAAGTGGGCTAAATCTACAGAGTTTGTAAGTATAGGACCCACGTATATTTCATTCTAAAGAATACACTGTTTTCTAAAAATGAAAATATTTGTTATTATTTATGCTCATTCTATTAAAAATCAAACAATATATTTGTGTGTGAAAGAAGGTTAAAAAATCACCTAAATCTCAATACCCTGAAATAAGCCCCCGAAATAGTTTGACAGCTTCCTTTCATGCTTTTCTTTATTTATTTACATGCACATAAACAGTTTTAAGTAAACTAATGATATAATATTTTCTGACTTTCTGTCATGGGTAGTTCATATTTAATCAGTTATTTTGTACTGTTCTTTTTGATCACCTCACCTTTCTTGTCTGACAGTAAAACAAAATTAGGAACCTGGTTTCTGTGCTTCTTTGTCTTTTTCAAGTTAATTTAACAAATCACACACACACACATGCACACACGATTATTTCCAAGGCTCAGGGGTAGGCTGTGTTGTCAATGTCTGCAGTCCTAGGTCCTAGGGTGGCTAAGGGGCAGTGTTACTTAAGTTGGACATAAGGTCTTGGGTATACACATATACCTGTGGATGGCCCTGTAATTTAGACTGAAGACAGAGTTGGGAATATGGTGAGTGTGCCCCAGAACCCAAGAGCCAGCTCTCCCTAGGCCGTCATTTCTCATTACAGAGCTCCATAAAGTCAGAGAAGTCGGAATTCACACCCAAACTACCAGATTATAAAGATATTTTTTTCAAAGTAGAAGGAAAGAAGAAATTCTTTTCAAACACTTTTTACACATGATTTATAACTTTTTTTTTTTAAAGATTTTATTTATTTATTTTTTCCCCCCAAAGCCCCAGTAGATAGCTGCGTGCCACAGCTGCACATCCTTCCAGCCGCTGCATGCGGGACGCGGCCCCAGCATGGCCAGAGAAGCAGCGCGTCGGTGCGAGCCCGGGATCCGAACCCGGGTCGCCAGCAGCGGAGCGCACTCACTCAACCACTAAGCCAAGGGGCCGGCCCGATTTATAACTTTTAAATAGTTTAGACCTCCAATTTTACTCTTGCTCTACTCATTCTCCTGAAATATTAAGGGCAGCCTGATCATGTGATCTTTTAGAACTTGTAAACATTGAATGCAAAAGATGAGGTAGTATTATATTGTAAGGTCTTTTTTTTTTTTCAGTGAGGAATATTGGCCCTGAGCTAACACCTGTTGTCAATCATCGCCACAGCATGACTTGATGAGAGGTGTGTAGGTCCACACCTGGGATCCAAACCCATGAACCCCAGACCACCGAATCAGAGCTTGTGAACTTAATGTAAGGTCTGTTTAAACTGGTATTCACTCTTATTAGTATTTTATAACCCTAGGAATTAATAGAGTGTCTGACTCATAGAAGGTCTAAAATGTACATTGACTTATTCAAATAACAGTACCATAATCTATAAATTCTTAAAAGGTAACTATTTCATTATATTTTCCAGTCTATGTTGCCTGACAGTGGTCAAACTCGTGCTTGCACTTTAAAAACATAATACATTTATAGGCTATGTCAAAATAAGTAATCCACTCAGAGGAAAAGGTAATCAAATCATCTGTTTTGAACTTTTTCGGTATACTCTTAGTGAAACGTACACTTTCAGATATGTACAATTTACAGTTGTAGCACTAAAAATAGAAGTAATCTTGAAGTCTAATTCCAGTCCACAGACTTAAGAGACAAAAAACATCAGTTGAAAGTGAAACCAACAACAGTCACTAGTGCAAAAGCTTGGTTTAAATTCCACCTATTCCTCATGTAGGGTATTGGACTGCAAAGCTAAGATGAACAACAAGGAAAATGGCAAATATTTTAGACGGCATCTCCAAAAGAAAATGGAGTTGTAGTTTGAGAGGAATTCAGTAGAGTAGAATTGAAGCCTTTAATTGTGTTTTTCTTTTAAAACAAACTACTCTATTCTCTGACTCTGGGTATACATATATTAGAGCCAGAATAAATTAAATTCTTTACTGTTTATCTCTTTTCCAAATTTCTTTGCTGTGATTAACAGTCGTGTACTATGTAAGACTTAAAGTCTATTCATGGTGCTACGCTAAGCCAGTGCTTAGTGCTATTATCAACGCTGGTGTTAAAATAAATTTAGAGTCATTTGTTTTAAATGACTTCTTGTGGATCACTTTACTCAACTGTTGACAAATATAGCAGAGCTAATGTATAGCTACAGCTCCTGGAGCTTCTCCCTGCACAATTATCTAAAAGACCTTGATATCAATCTTCTTTACTGTGTCATTTTGTCAAGCAAAGAGTAGTCAAGGTGTTTGAGAAATTCTGCTACTCCCAACAAATAGAAAAACAGCTAAAAACTTCTAAAGCTGTTACTTACACAGCTGTGGGGCATCTTTGTCCCCTCAAATCACAGAATGAGTTCACCCAAAGGTAACAAATGATGGTTAGGAAGAGTCATGGTGCAGGAACAAATGATGCAGAGCTCAGAGAGACTGCATTTGCTAGGAAGCTTCTTGCATTGTGTCTATGCCTTGTGTACCCTTTATGAGGAAGCAATTTTATCACTCTCTACGTCTTCCTCTTTCTCTTATCAAATACCAAAACAAGTCTGAAATACATCATGTGGCATTTTGTCAAAATCATGCTGCAATGCATCAAGAGCAGCATTACCTGGAGAGCTTCTTAAAAATATTAATATCCGGAATCCACTCTTGATGATTTTGACCTGGTCAATTTTGAGAGTCCAGGAATCCATCTCTTTAATAAATAACCCAGATGATTCTCATGCCTCCAGCTTGAAGGCTGGCTTTTGAAAACACTGGTCTAGATGACCTAGTAAATAACCCCTGGAGAAGTACAGAGACACACTGCTCACACCGTTGGGCTTCATTGCCCATAATAGGAATTCAATACTTTAAGTCTCTAAATTGGTCATTTGCTCAAACTGCTCAAGTTGTGAAAAATCTGTAAAACCTAGCATGTTTGAAAATTGCAGCATCAATTGCAGTTTCTGTATTTTAAAACTTTAAATCATTTTAAGCGTTCACCCTCAAATATCTTCTGATTCAAGCTTCATTAGGATTTTTCTCTTATGCTGTGGCTACTGTGCTGAGCTTTATTTTCCCATGTCTGAATTAGTTTCTTAAGAGACTGAATATCATTATAAAATGAGAAAATGTGAATCAATGCACAGGGAAAAATTCTTTTTCTCTTCCCTTCAATATGTAGTAATATGCTTTCAGTGTGCATGAAAGCCTAATGACTAGATTAAAAGACAATCTCTAAATTGTGTACTGATTTTTATAAAGCATAAAATAAGGCCACGTAGCTGATGGAGACCAACATAAAGGGCATAAATCTTAAAAGAAAAAGTGAAAACTAATAAAATAAAATAAAATTTAAACGCATCGCACCATATATCAAAATTTATTAGTGGCCATTTTATCTGGCTCTGAGAACATGAACTATTTTTAAATAATTATTAACAGAGTAAGGACGAAGTCCTTACAAGCTTTAGTCAGTTCTCTAACATAGGCTGCCATCTAATTTAAAAAATGAATATTCTGGGAGCGTACAATTCATCATGTAGTATGTTCTATTTCAAAAACTCATTAAATTTCCATTGATGATGTTTGCAAAGTTCATGGCAGGTTTTCTGTTTACCACCTTGCCCCAAGAGAAGTCACCTATGGGTGAAGCCATGCCCACAACCCAAAAATTGTTATGTGAAACAACTAGAATTATGTATAAAAATAACTTGATTGCCATGGAATTTCCTCCTAACACAAACTCAGACCAAAAAGATATTAGCAAGAATTGCTTATATCTTGCTAAGTGATTGCTTAGCAAGAAATAAAAGCTATACTGTAAACATAATCATCCGTATCTTCTGCATTTTTTAAAAGGTTAATGTTAGATTTTTTGAAATTAAGGCTAGTCTTTGGTCATTAGGCCCCCAAAACAGCTCACTGACCCATGGGTGCTTGAATTGGTTATATTTCCATCCCAACTGGTCAATGTGTTATGCCTCTGGTTGTTTACCCCTTTGAATATATCCTGCTCATTTGTAAGCTTCGATATAGGAATGAGATTGTACTTTCCCTGACTTTCCAACCTTGTTGCTTATGATGGTGTCCAAAGATGACTTTCTTTTAAACTCACAGAACACACATTTACTAAGATAAGAAATGCTGTTGGACAGTAAAGTACAGGAGTTATTTTTCAGTGAAAACAGTAAACCTAGCTTTTTTCAGTATAACAAACAATATATAATAGTAAGGATAGGAAAATAAAGGAGACTCTCAAAGTGCTGAAGCAGTTGATTGGGTCACTTAGAAAGTGAAGGTCCTTCTACCCAGAGTGCATTCCCTCATCACACAGTTAAGGAAACAGGTGCAGAGAGATTACAAGGCATTAAGGATCTCCTAGTTTAATGCAGAATTAGGACAGTGATATAATTCATGCAAATGATAGATACTCTATAATAAATACACATGGTAGATGGACGGATGCAAAAAGCAAGACCTTTTAGAGAAGGGAGCTTTCTACTCGACAAGTGGTTCTCAAACTTATTTTCCCTCATCTGACATACCTCAAAGATCACATTCACCCTGTGATCTACTTTCACTACTTTTCACTACAGTGTACTACACACATAAGCATCATGTTATACAAAATCCCAGGAATCCAAATGTAATTCCACCTCATTTCTTCCTCAACCCACCATTGTGACTTAATATCATATTTGAGAACAATTATACCACTTAATGCTACTAAAATGATGAACTAACTCAAAATTAGATGCCTAGGGAGTGGCTGTTATGAAATTGGAATAATGCATTGTCATCAAAAAGACTTCATTAGCATAAACTATTACTTTTTGCTTATAGATGTTATTTCTAAACTTTATTTCTAAACACAGTCATCTACTCCAGTGATTTCCTAAGGAGCATATTTCGTGCAATAATAAGGAAATGTATGAGTCTATGACATTTCCTTAGACCTAGATTCAGTGGACATGGCTTTGGGGCTATTATCATTGGTCATAGCAAACACTGAGTAATGAATGGAGTAGAGCTATCAATAATAGCTTGCTTTACTCCACAAAATTTGTGAACCTGAGATTTGAAGCATAAGTTGTAATTAAAATAAAAGCAGATTATTTTCTAGTAATTATAAGAGCAACACCTTGAAAATATTCAGAAATATATATCTAGAGAAGACAAGAAAATGCCAAAAAACATCTTTAAGTTAAAATTTAATAATTGGTTATCAAACCATACATCTGATAAGGGCTTAATCTCCAAAATATATAAAGGACTCATGCATCTCAACAACAAAAAAACTAACAACCCAACTAAAAAATGGGCAAAAGACCTGAACAGACATTTCTCCAAAGAAGATATACAGATGGCCAACAGACACATGAAAAGATATTGAAAATCATTAACTATCGGGGAAAAGCAAATCAAAACTACAATGAGATATCACCTCATGCCCATCAGAATGGCTATAATTAACAAGACAGGAAACAACAAGTGTTGGAGAGGATGTGGAGAGAAGGGAACTCTCATACACTGCTGGTGGGAGTGCAAACTGGTGCAGCCACTATGGAAAACAGTATGGAGATTCCTCAAAAAATCAAGGATAGAACTACCATATGATCCAGCTATTCCACTGCTGGGTATTTATCCAAAGAACTTGAAAACACCAATGCGTAAAGATACATGCACCCCTGTGTTCATTGCAGCGTTATTCACCATAGCCAAGACTTGGAAGCAACCTAAGTGCCCATCAAGGGACGAATGGATAAAGAAGATGTGGTATATATACACAATGGAATACTACTCAGCCATAAGAAACGATGAAATCCAGCCATTTGTGACAACATGGATGGACATTGAGGGTATTATGCAAAGAGAAATAAGTCAGAGGGAGAAGGTCAAATACCGTATGATTTCCTTCATTAAGTAGTAGATAATAACAACAATAAACAAACACATAGAGACAGAGATTGGATTGGTGGTTACCAGAGGGAAAGGGGGGAGGGAGGAGAACAAAAGGGATAATTCGGCACATGTGTGTGGTGATGGGTTGTAATTAGTATTTGGGTGGTGAACATGATGTAATCTATGCAGAAATAGAAGTATAATGATGTACACCTGAAATTTATACAATGTTATAAACCAATGTTACTGAAATAAATGAAAAATTAAAAAAAAAAATTGGTTATCTATGTAATTAAATTTACTGAACCTAACCTAAGATGTTTTTATAGGCTCACTGTGCTTTTAAGTTGCCTTTGGTTAACTTTCAAGCTTAGTAACTGGTAAATTGCTCTAACACAATTAGGTTTACTTAACTGATACAAAAATGTAAAAAGAGAAAGTGATTTCACTAGGGTGTAAATAAAATTGCATTTATCGCATGTGTGTGCATGTATGTGTGTGTATACATATATATAATTGATGAACACATTTTAAAACATTTAAGTAATATAGAATTCAGAAATATATGAAGAAATATATAAAGAACAAGTCAATGTCCTGTTTCAATCCCATTTCACAGTAAGCATTGCTCACTATCATCTTCTAAGAATAAGAAAAAATAATCAGAAATTTCTCAACATGCAGATTTACAGCTAGAAATAATTTTGAAGAAACATTAGTTCTAAAACAATCAATGCATATTATCAGTCATGGACTTTTTACCTCACCCAAGATCCACAGTAGAAAAAAGAAAATGGACATACCTCCATTCACACTTTCATTAAGCACTTACTTGTCCATTGTTAATTCCCTTAGATTTGAGCATCAGACAAATCCATAAGTAAAGTAAAATTTGCATAATTGTAATGATAATAGTTGCCACCTATGGTACAATAATATTTCTTGGACTCCTTGAAACCAAGGTCAATTGTAATTATTGGACTACTTTTACTATGAGGCTTGCTTCTTTGCTGATGTTAAAGGGTATATGCGTTCCTTGCTGTAAGATTGCACAGTGCAAAGATTATATAAACAAATGCAAATCACCATGAAAATCTAGTTTATTCCACCTTTTACCCCACATCATTCCACATTTCTAAATATCCATAATCCCCAAAATGTGGGACCTGTGACCTCATTAAGCATGAGGGAATTTGGCATTCTTATTTTTAGGCTCAGAAATAAATGCTTCCCTCATTCTCTTACGGCACATCTTAGATTATCTTGCTCATCTGAACTTACACAAGGGCAAAGAGAGTTTTGCTCAAAACTGTAGTGGAGCAACTGAAAAACTCTCAAAGCAATTCCAGAGTTTAGTGTGCACTGAGAAAATGTTTCTCTAGAAGGACAAAAAGCTAAGAGAACACAACAGAAAATGTACGACTGCCACATTCTCTGGTTCTATCTCACCGCCAAACAGCTAAATAGCGAGATAGAAATACAGACACTCTGCATAGACATATGTTAATACCGACCAACTAACTTTGAAAATGAAATACAGGCATATTCAGGAGAACTTCCAAGTAAACATCACTCTAGTATAAGGCCTTTTGCTATTTAATACCCAGTCTTCCAGAACATTCCTATATCTTAAGAAAACACTATTCAGCTGGTGTTTATATAAAAACATTTTGTATTTTCATTCCCAAAATTCAACACAACATTTATCACAAAATGATGGTGGTAAACCCTCAAGTTATATTCCAAACACCATTGGTCCTAAGACACAATTATATCTAGATATTTTAAGAGATCTCTGAGTGCCAAAAAAGAATATGCCTCTTGGGCATTAGTAAGTCTGAGGCATCACAGTTTCATAATCAGTGGAAACAATTTTCAGTCATCGTGTGCTCATCCTGAATATATTTCTGCAGAGTCTTTCTTATATCACACTTGTTTTTGACTAGTGTTTTATTGGTCCCTAAAAAGTTAAGCAAATTCTAAAGGAAACTATGAGAAAGAAGCAAAGAAAGTAAACAAAAACAAAAAAGACATGATTAACAAACCATATTAATTGATGATCAGAAAGCAATATTTTAAGAATTATGTATCTGAAGATAGTTTGTTACTTAAATATAAGCATCGGTGTCTTGTGTTTTAGTTACACTTTAGGATGTTGAGTTGATGTCTGAATGCCTTATAATTTTTTCCCACTTGAAATAAAGGTAAATGGGCTTCTCCTTAGAGTCTTCACCCAGAATATCTGATTTCCAAGAATAGATTACTGTAAAGAGCCTAGAAATACCTGATATGTAAACATAGAGATTATCACAGAGTAATGTATAATTTATGTAGTGTTTCTATCAAGCCACTATTTACTAAAAATTTGAAAGTTTATTTAAAAGCAAATTTAAGTCAAATTTAAAATTATCTTGTATATTTTATACTATAATGTGATAATGAAATGATTGTAAATAATCTGATAGAAGTATATACTAATCTACATTAGTGACTGAAGAAAATTAATTTAGATTTTGAATAACAATTACAACTTATTTCTATTTTATATCTATAATCTAGTCTTTTAAATTTAAAAACTATATTAGTACTTTATGATAAAACTTCATTATACAATATATCTGCATAATTTTATTTACTATTTTAGAGATGCTATGTAGTACTTCACACAATATATGTGGTGATACCATACTTAGCCAATATCTGCTTTAGGTCAAATGACAACAAAATAATAGATTGCACGGGTCAAAATCTCAACACCCCAGCTGCTCTACTTCCTAGCAGTAGACTAGGCAAGTTGCATTATTTGTCAATATAATGCGGTTGAGATAATAATAGTGCCTACTATATAGGCTCGTTTGGGTTGAAAATGTAAAGCAATTCATACAACAAAGATTAGTTATTATTGCAAATTACTGGCTGTCCAAGTGAATAACATTTTAGCTCTAATTTTTTTAACGTAATTTTCCTTGTCTGTGCAATAGAGATAATATAACCCACCTTGCAGAGTTGTTGTGAGGATTAAATACACAAATGAACATCAAGATTTTAGAATAAATCTGGAACAGAGCAAATCCTTAATAAATGTGAGATTTTATTTGTATTAATTTCATTGTGAAAATCCAGTATACTAGATTTTTCATTGTCATACTGATTGAAAAAACCTTTCTACAGCCATTTATACTCAGAAATAACCCATGGAAGACTTTTGCTATGTGAGAACAAATCATGCCCAGGGTCAGATTCTGAAACAGAAATGTCAGCAGGAATCTTCACCAAATAACACACCACCTTAACCTAGAGGGACAGGAAAATGCTGGAGAAGATAGGTAAGATCACTTAAAACCAACCAACAAAAACAAAACAAAATAAAATTGGCATGCAGCCAGAACAGTAAACTTTTAAGAACACAGTTATTATTATTTAATCTCTCTATCCAATTCACTGGTTAAATACCTTTGCCTCTGAACACTAGTGCTCTGCTCTTGCCTCAAGAGAATTAGATTCCTCTTTTCCCTAAATGCTTCATTTTGATCCAAGATGTGAATATATTCCCAGGCTACACTTTCAAAGAGGACATTAGAAGAAGTCATTTATTCTACTATTGATAAAGAGATTAATTGTAAAATTCATTTTTTCTGTCAATACCCAGTGGCAGTCATTTTGCTGCAACTTGGTGACAGACGTGAGGCTACACCTACAGAATTATCACTGAGTTTCTATCTAGTATGACATCTGTTACAGGCAGCAAATAAAATTTTATTGTATGAAAGGCTAGCATTAGATTATATCAGCTTTTTAGGAAATATGGTTCATAACGTAGTTTGAGTTGTAAATATTTATCATTCCTAAATTTATGCTTTCTTAACCTTTAGTTTAGAAAGTAGAGCATATTGTAAGGAAGCTATTGTAATAGGCAGTGGACAAAGGAATGAATATATCTGTCCCAACTCTGCTCTTAATCTGCGTGGCCTTGGACAGAACACATTTCTCTGTGTTTATTCCTTCTGTAGATAGCTTTCTCTTCTATAGAATTAGGACATCTGGGTAGATGAACAATGAAGTCCTGTTTAACTTCAGCATTTGGTTATTTGCTGAAGCTGGGCGCTGGGGAACAGTCAACATGATTCAGCTTTAATAGGTAAGTATTGAGCGCATATTATGAGCCAAACACTGTATGTACCAAAAATTGGGGATACAAACATGTGGCGCGGGCAGCAGAACAAGTATAAACTATACTGTGATCTCTGTGGGTGTCTGTGCCCTGATGGGTGTGACTGTCTACAGCCCAGGGTCTCTGTCTTACTTAGTTGGAGGGGAATTAATATATGTTGGATGAATAAATGAATGAAATAATACGTTTTATTATGTTTATTTCCAATTTTTTGTCGTGACTGAAAAATTGCATACATCACCAATTTCAAGTAAAACAGCTTTAAGAGAAATTATCAGAAGTGGAGCAACTATGGAAAAGAAATTTAGACTTGACTTTTCTGTTTTTTTTATTGAATTGTAAGTGACTTACAATACTATATTAGTTTCGGGTGTACAACATAGGGACTTGATATTTTTGTACATTATAAAATGATCATCATGATGAGTCCAGCCACCATCTGTCACCACACCAAGTTATTACAATATTATTGACTATATTCCCCACGCCATGCACCACATCCCCATGATCCATTTATCTTATAACTGGAAGTTTGTACCTCTTAATCCCCTTTACCTATTTCACCTGGCTCCCCACCCCTCCCCCTCTGACAACCACTAGTTTGTTCTCTGTATCTATGAGTCTATTTCTCTTTTGTATTGTTTGTTCTTTTGTTTTGTTTTTTAGGACTTGACTTTTCAGGGCAACTGCAAAGGAAAGAAGCGAACATTCCAATAGTAAAAGTCTCTTTGGAAACAAAGGTTGTTGTCAGGAACAACAGGGAAGTATTTATGACAAAGACTTTTAGCCACCTTTCTTAATTTCCATCCACACCCCTGCCTTTGAAGATCAACATCAATGGTTTAGTGATTCCTTACATTGTGTAGACACATATATCTCTTATTTTTGAGGAAACAAAGATTTAAATCACTTCTTAAATGTTTTAATACCTTATCATTGACATTATGATACCCTTTACATTAAATTTAAATTTGCTACAAAAAATATTTCTTTTCTCCACTATTTATTACATATCTATGAGGCATCTTGGTATAGAGGAGATATCTTATATAGGCCTTTTAAGACCTGGATCTAAATCCTGGAAATCATACTTAATGAAATCATTTATGAAAGTCTTGGATAGTAACAGGTACTCAAAAATGGTTAAACACAAAATTTGCAAGATCAGAGTTTTAAAAAAGAAGCAAAGGAAGATGGTCAATACTACACAGAACATTTTCTCTCTACTTCATTTGTTAAGCAGTTAAAGACTCAGGAAACAAAAAATCAGCCCTTGATCTTTCCTTTATTAAAATATCTATGCTATATTAGGAATTAACATGAAGTCATGTGGAAAATAGGTCCACCAACAAGCTTACAGGTTGGTCACATCCGTAACAATTCACAAGCACAAAAAAGGGATTATTAAGTTTCTTTGAAACTTCCATACGTCCTTGCTAATTTTATTCTTAGGAAAAAAAGTTTGATAAGCTTTTCCAATTTCCATCTATCATAGCTACTTGAAGAACTTGACTGCTAATATTGATAAGGTTATTATCTCACTGGCTAGTGTTGAGATTTTTCCATGTATGAATCTTGAATCCAAATCATTTGTGCTGATTGCCCTGTGTAAATCTGACCTCAAACTATGACTTAAATGCCAGAGCAGCAGTTGTCACCTTGTGAGGCTAAGCAGGACAAATTTCTTGCCTATAGTCCGGGTCAGCACTGTCACCTGAGCTTTGAGACTGCCACCTGATTCATCATGAATGCCGTCATAGAAGCACGCTATGTCCAGGCCCAAAAGCCTTAGGCAATGATTTGTGCTAGGTTCAGCAGGCCAAATACAGTCCACATGCTTGAGGCTCTTCCTAGGGCACAGGGACATTTTAAGAGATTTCTAAATCTTATAGAAATTTAGAGCCCAGAGGGCATGAGTCATTATATATTCAACTGTCTTATCATGAAAAAGAGAAATTGGAAGCTAAGAAAGTTTGGTATGGGCCCGCCCTGTGGCTTAGCAGTTAAGTGCACGTTCTCCGCTACTGGCGGCCCGGGTTCGGATCCCGGGCGCACACCGACCCACTGCTTCTCTGGCCATGCTGAGGCTGCGTCCCACATACAGCAACTAGAAGGATGTGCAACTATGACATACAACTATCTACTGGGGTTTTGGGGAAAAAAATGGAGGAGGATTGGCAATGGATGTTAGCTCAGAGCCGGTCTTCCTCAGCAAAAAAAAAGAGGAGGATTAGCATAGATGTTAGCTCAGGGCTGATCTTCCTCACAAAAAAAAAAAAAAGAAAGTTTGGTATTAGCTCCAGGTCATGTGGATAATTCTTAGAAGAAGCCTTGAGTAAAGCCTTAATTTCTGACTCTCTATTTCAAAATGCCTTGCAATACAGCCCCATTAGAAGAAGAATGTAATTTCTATGGAGATAAGTGGGACATGTTAGCATAGTTTATAGGCAGAGGATCCATAAAATAACAAAAGAATCATAAACTCCATTTAACTTCTAACTCATTCTCTTCCATTCCCAAGGTACTTTTTAGGGCACTCAGCAACCAACGTAAACCCATTCTTGCTAAAAGTGGGTTTCAAATACTAAGGAGAACTGTGTCAGTGGACCATGGCACATCTGTACTTCCTGTAAGGTCTGTTGGAGGAATAAACTCATTAGTAATAGGTGTTGAAGGAAAAATACTCAAAAACTGCACTTCAGGTGTGTCTTAGTTTATTCTGATTGCTACGACAAACATTTATTTCTCCTAGTCCTGGAGGCAGGGAAGTCCATGATTAAGGTACCTGCAGATTCAGTGTCCGGTGAGAGCCCATTTCTTGGTTTATAGACGGCCCTCTTCTTGCTGTGTCCTCACGTGGTGGAAGGGGTGAGGGAGCTCTCTGAGATCTCTTTTATAATGACACTAATCCCATTAATGGGAGTGGAACCTAATGACCTCATCACCTACCAAAGACCCCACCTCCAAATACTATCAATGTGGGGGTTAGGATTTCAACATATGAGTTTTGGGGGAGCACAGACATTTAGTCTACAGCAAGATACATATTCAGAGTTATATAGAGGTCATGGGCAAACGATGAAGAACTACAGGCAGGAAACCCGTTTTATGGCAGAATCAGCGTCTTTACAAGACACTGTTGTTAGCAACCAAATGAGTGATCAGGATCATAATGCTGAAAGATCAGGGGTAAGTCTAAATGTAAAATAAAATAATTAACGAAAAGTAAAATAAAATAGAACCACTAAAGTCTTCCATGAGAAGAGGGAATTAGAATGACTCTTGCCTTCACATATAGGTTTAACTCTCAATACTACATACCGCTTAAATGCTACACTCCACTCACACTGAACTTATAGTTCCTCAAAAATTCTCACTGCTGTGGGTCTTAGAACATGTGACTCCCTCTTCTTGTAAATTCTTCCCAGCTTAGTAATCTTCTTCATCTAACTTCTACTCATCATTCAGAATGCAGCTCTGATTTTTATCTCCTTTAAGTAGGATGATTATATAATTGTGTCATTCAAAGCAAGACAATTTGAAGAAGGATGTGTTGTTAATAAACATATAGTATACGTTTAAACCAGAACTGTCCCAGGCAAACTGGAAGATGAGGGCACCATTATCTAACATTCTGTTCAGCACTATATAGGTAAGAAGTGTAATTGTCTCAGTTCTGCTTGCCATATTCTTAACAAATAAACCTGTGCAAATTAGCTTATTTTCATTGTCTATCATTTTATTCTGGTTCTATACAGATGTGCTCAATGAGAGATTTTTTTTAGCTTTTTACAAAGCTATAGCTTTTAATTTGTAGAGAAAAAATGTAGCTTACTTTTGATTGTACATTCTTCAAAGCTTAGAAAGTATTAAACAAGGACTAAGTAAATCCTGTATATAAGAAAAAATGCTCCTGTTACAGGAAAAATCACTGAAAACTAAAACATAAGATAAAAATGCATCTTCTTCTGAATTTGTTCTTCATTATCAATCCTTTATATTAGATAGTTGATTATAAAGAATGATTTAATTTAAAATTTTGATTAAGTTCTATTGAAAATTTCAAAATAGCTTTTTAATGCCCTTAGCTAAAGGAAACTATGCTTGGCAGGTGACATAAAAGAGACTGAATCAGCCATTTGTCCAATAGTCATGTATTATGTGCCAGCAAATAGAATTCCTCATGAGATAATGAAGGTCATATTTCCCTTATCTTCCAGCACATCTATTAATCTTGAAATAATGTGTTATGAATCTCTTGACAATTATGACATCTGAAATTTCAGTTTTAATCTTCCCATTGGAGATGATATTTTATTTTGAAAATAGTGACAAATAACATATAATTGCTATAGCAAACAAAAGGAAAATATTTCCATCTCATCCATGGGCAAATATCTGTAGATCTATAAAATAAAATGTACTGCATAGTATAACATTAAAACTGTCTGGTTATGAAAGATAGCTCATCTGGTCTCTTTAATCACTGAATCTCTGTAACTGTTTGATGGATGGAATTTCATTGAGTTGACAGAAGAGCAGGTTGTTTTGTATTGTAGGTGGTTATTGCACACTAAATCATCACAATAACCTGCAATAACAACAGCAACAATGATAGGAATATATTCCTAGCCGTTATTTGTTGAATGCTTACTATCAGCTCTACTTGTCCTTATGGCATAATAATGTGATCCCAATTTTCCAGATGAAGAGACTAAGGCATAGAGGGATTAAATAATCTTGCAAATGTTCACATAGCTGGTAAGTAAATAAATATAAGTATAATAAAATAATAATAGTTATAATAAAAATAAAACAAAACATTGTCTATGATTTGTGTCATCCTTCTATGAGCTAGCCATCACTAATTTATATTTACAAAGACAACCTTAGTGTAAATAACATAGTCCCAATTATCCAGATAAAGAAATTGAGATTTAGAAAAAGTGAATAACCCACCTGTAAGTGTGTAATAATAATAACAATAAGAATCAGGATGATTATGACAAGCTTGAACAATCAGTGTGGGCCAGACTCTGTTTTAAATGCTTCTCAGAAATATCGTCATTAATCATCACCTTGTCCCATGAGATATTGTTATTCCTGTTAAAATGATAAGAAACTGAAGCACAAACTGGGATGTCTAAATCCAAGGTTCATGATGTTGATTATCACACTAGAAGACCTCACTCATAAGAGGCCAATATTGTTCAAAAGAGTAAATAATAGTGGTAAAAAATTTCAGGTTTTCAGTTAAATTAACAGATCTTATTCTATTTAAGTTTTTAAATAGTATAACAGCCTCCACCAATTATACAAAGTCTAAACTAGTTCAAATGTCTACTGTCATGGTAGAAGATCACTTGGCTACCTCTTCACATTGAGCATCCATCTGAAGAGCATTAACATAGGAAAACATAATATTACACCTACAGTCTTTTCCGTAGAGTCTATTTACAAACATACCTATTCATCAAAACTCTTTGTCAGTCCCAGAAGGAAAAGATATAAATTTATCTATTTGTCAATTACTGTGTATGGTCCTTAGTACATAAACAAAATTATTTAGATTAAACTGAATTAGGAGATCTTCATTCTCATGAATTTGTTTCATACAGACCGTAGTGAATGGGTAATCTGTATTTATGACCTTTTCATGTAGCCATATATTATCCTTAATGGTTGCCTCGTAGAAAAGTTTGAATGTAGCGGTGGCTCAGCTGACCACTAAACCACCCCAAAGGACTCTGCCAGCAAGAAAAAAGAGAGGGGGGGGGAGAGAGAGAAATAAAGCAAATCTTCAGAGAAAATTCTCCATAGAGAAGGTGGGTTAGCACTACTGACTACTACTTAATAAATGAAAAATGTAAATATTTTACTGAATGAAAGAATTAACTATTTTGTCTTTTATCCTCCTCCTTCCTATCGGTATACAAATAATGTTAGTCTTATTCCTCTGTTGTTCATAACACCATTGCACATTATCAAAATCTCATTTAATAAATATATACATATCTTTTGAACATGCACCATTCATTGATTCCACAAATGTTTATTGAGTATTCGATGGGAGGCAGATATTATTGGATATAATCAAATATAACCCCTAAATACCTTCAAGTTGTTAAGTTTTGTTAAACAAATAATGATAACATGATACAGAACACTATTCTTCAAGAGGAAGAGATAAAATGGGAGAGAAATAAATGAAAGAGATAAACCGGTGGGAAGAAGTAGATCAGGCAAGAGTTCATGTATGGATTTTATTTCCTTTATTGTTTCCCTTCTAGATGACAAACTCATTGGGGACAAAATCCAAGTTGGAATTGTCATTATATCCTTCAGCAAGCCCCCACACAAAGTTTTATTCATGGCAAACACTCTACATATCTGTTAAATAACTACACAAACTAGACAGTCACTATGATTTGCGTGCAACCACAATAGCTTTGCTGGAAACACAATCTTTCAACATATATTACATACTCTTCCACAAAGTTCTATGTGTATAAAAAGAAAATTGCTCTGTAATTAGAAAAGTGTTCCTTACTGCCTCCTCAAGAATATGATGACCAAAATTGACATTTGCCTAATCTGCATCTATCTTCCAGATCGGGGAAAGTTACTTAGTGGTGTTTGTTATAACCCCACACACATTGTTTTAAGATTATGTACAAGGCTTTCTTTGACTTAAAAAAAAAAGAGAAAATAGAAAATAAGTGGAAAAAAATCAATTGTGCTTCGTATGAGGTAACAAATACCAAATGAAATTGGCAAATATAAAAATGTATTGGCAACTTTAAAAGTTGAAAAAATAAAAGCAAACAATATTTGATATTTACAAAGAATTGTATTTGATTTCTTCACTATTGTAATATAGCCTTAAGGTCTTTGAAACTTCACTTTGATAAATATAATAAAATGAAAAAATAAATTAAAAAGGCAAAAATATAGCAAAATACACACACAGAGGAATATCTTACTCCATGATTAAAATCATTTCTAAGGAAAGTGGTGAAATAATATCTGCAGATATTAAAATAGGATATAATGTACATCATAAGAAATATTAAAAATTAGCAATATTGTGTAATAAAAAGTTATTGGAGATTCACACATACATAATGTAAATGGAAGGAGGAAGATTTTATATACGTGCATGTGTATGTTTGTGTGTGTGTGTAAGTGCAATGGGAGAAGATATAAGACAGACTCATAGCCACTTTTCCTGTGATATCTACTTTCATATGGAAAAAATAAGGTAAATTTCATTAGGTGCCATTAGGAGAACATAGTACTGTGAGGCATTCTCAATGTATGACTTAATATAAATTACAATAAAGGTGAGGGCAAAGACATGAGCTGTTTCTCAGTCTTTATGGATTGCTCAGTGTCTTAAGAGTTATTACATGCCTTATAATTTATAATATTTCTATCAGATAATAGAGGACAGCTAATTCCCAATGTCACAAAAAAGAAAGAAAATGTTCTTATTCTATATAATCGCTGTCAGTTATGTTGGGAGTAAAAGTAGGAAACAGAATATCACAGAAAAAATAAGAAGTGATCAGGTTGGATCTACGAATCTTGACTATGGGTGAGCACATTTTAATTCTTCCTCTCCAAAACAGCAGAGGAGAATGTCTTTATTGCTTGAGGGATGTGAAACAACTCATGAAATGGATGTCGCCAGCCTAAGTGTGAAAATGCAGTGTGGCAAAATACAACTCATGCTTTACATAGATTATTCTGAATTCAGTGATGAGAATTGAATAGGGGGACAAGGATAGAAACAGGTTGACCAGTTAAGTTTTTGCAATCCTCCCAGTAAGAGATGGGGACTTGGATCAGGCACCAGTGGTGAAAGTGATAAGGAGTACACCAATTCTGGATATAATTTGAAGGTAGAGCTAAGAGAATGAGCTGACTGGATATGATCTGGGCTGCTGGTGTAATAGGTTGGTGTGGGAAGAGAAATCAAGTATTCAATTTGGAACAAAATTTTGAAATATCCAACTTAATGCATGAGTTGGAATTTTGGGGAGATATCTCGGCTAGATATTTACACTAACCTGAAGAGAAGAAAACATTAAAATTAAGATTTGGGTGGAGAATGATCCTAGGAGAGGGCCAAGCCATGCAACAGAAAATGCTAGCCCATTCCCAAACCCACTTCCTTTTATTGCAGGCCACACACCTAGATTAGACTTCTAGGTCTCCCTTGAAGTTACGTATGATTGAATTCTAGCTGGAGTGCTACTCCTAAGCCTGGGGAAAATTAATTTCTCATGTATGATCCTTCCTATTCCTTCACTCTCTACCAACTTGATAGCAAACATGCACAGTGACTTTTGAAATCCTGTGTTGAAGATGGTTGCAGAAGACATTGCTAGTCTTGCTCATATCCAGTTTCTACTTCTCTAGACATATGGGAGATTCTATTCCCAAAACCCCTTTTTTCAATTGTGGCCAATGAGTTTTACACAAAAGTGATGCTTGTTATTTCTAGAAGGAAGAATTTAATTGCTAGTGGTTCACTTTCTTCTGCTACAATGACCAAGTAGGACCAACAAGATGGCAAAGCTACAGGATGGTGGAGGCTTCCCCAGCCTGGACCACATGGAGATAACTTGCCCTGGAGAGTTGCTCAGACTTACAGTGGACTTTACATGAGACATGAACCTTTGCTATGTAACATCGAGATTTTTGAGGCTGTTCTTTACCATGGCATAATCTAACCACCATGGATAAAACAACAGTGGCACTATAAGATAGAAGAAACATTGCAGTGCACTCTAAAAGGAGAAATTCTACTATTAAAATTATAAATTATTTGAAATTGTATGCTTCCCAATCCTGTGGTTTTCTCTGGAGTAATAAATAAAATATAAAAAAGTACATTCTTTAAACCTATATATATTATGAGAATAAGAAAAATATTTTAATAGAATCTAATTTTGGTTTGGAAAGTTAAGTTTAAATTGGAGCCAATAGGCAAAATATTGAATTCTGAAGCAACCACTAACTAGCACCATGTTTTCATCCATTAAGTAGTGTGTTTACCATAAATTAGAATGAGAATTAAATGAGATGATTCATGTAATGCACTTTGCATAGTGCTAGAGATGTAGTTAGAAAGGTATTATCTAATAATACCTAATTTATCTTAATAATACCTAATTAAGATGAGTATTAGTCTTTCAGAGATAAAATGTATTCACAGTGGGAACAGAACATTACAGAGATAAGTTACACACAGAGCTTTTTCCAAATCCTATTTCTAGTATTATTTAGTTTAATTCCATAAACGAGGTTACTAACACAATTATTAATATCAATTGAAAATTGGTTAGCACTGTTTCAGAGAGAATATTCTAGCAACACTAGGAATATGGTCTCAATCAGTAAACGTGGAATACATAGAGTGAAGACTCATAGAATAAAGTGGGATATGATATTCCTTACTTCATGACATCGTTCCAGGGTTAATTTAAGTAAAATTCTATTCAGAATTAGAGGACCATCACAGATGATCTCTTAAGGATATCATTCCACATTTTATGATTATATGAGATTGAAGAAATCTTGAGCATAAAGCAATCCTACATGCTTTGTTCTTAAAAAAACATGACTCAGAAGGATTAAGCAAATTACCCAACATGCCTGACTTTTTATGTGGTGATCTCAAGATTGGACCAGAATTCAAGTTTCACTCCATTCTGCCATGATTTCCAGTGTACACATATGTCCTAATTGGCTGGTTAGTAGATAAAAAATTGTAAATATCCTTTTTTTCAAAGCCATAGAATTAAACAATATTTATTGGATTATGGGCTCTATTTAGTTCTCAAAAGTTAGTATCCACCACAATGTTTGGAAAAGTGCAAATTAAATAAATATCAACCAAATGAGATAAGCAACATTATTCTTCTCTAGGACAGACACAGTACATGACATGAAATGTACTTTAGGATATTCCTGTGATACTTACACTTCTACATGTAGCTGCTCTACCAAAACCTAGCAAGGCAATACCACTTTTACAGGTAGTAACTGAGCACTAAGTAGTAAGTGAGACATGTTAAAGGCTTCAATACTAGCACCAATAAATTGTCTTTCATATTTTGGACAAGAAAAGCGCTGGCACATAATAGTTGCTTAATGGCACTTGAAGAAAGGCACATGAAGTATTTTGTCTCAATACAGCATCATCAAAAAGGTTACTTTCCAATTCGGCAAGTAGTTCACCTAATATGTGTTTTAGCTTGGGAAAAAAGTGGGAATTACTGGCTTATATAGAGTCATGCAATGTTTAACGATAGGGATACATTCTGAGAAATGCGTCGCTAGATTATTTCATCATCCTGCGAACATCATAGAATGTACTTGCACAAACCTAGATGGCATAGCCTACTACATACCTAGGCTCTACGGTGCTAATCTTACGAGACCACCATGTTACATGCGGTCCCTCGTTGATGGAAAGGTCATTATGCATGCCGCACATGACTGTAATTGAAGTCTGCTTACTGCTAGATGCAGGTGCTCAAATGAGGCTACCAGAACTCTGTCTTTCCACTCTTCTCCATTCCACTTTCTTTTGTGATGGTTTCATTTTCATGCAGACTCTCCCCGTGTGGGAGCCAGAACACCACAAGCAGCTCTAGACTTACATCCTACAAATTCAGCAACCCTACCAGAAAGTGAGTCTCTTGTACTAGAAGGGAGGATGGATTCTGATCAGACGAAACAACATATGCAAATTATATCATTAGTTATTGTAGCAGCAAGAGTTAGAGAGGTTCTGGGGTGTTGAATATATTTAGCCAATGTCGTAGGCATCTAAGAGCGTTTAATTTTTCTTCTCTTTGCCTGGTAATGGTTAGGCACCCATAATTGAATAACTCTCTGTTTAATAAATAAAAGTGATTTTCCAGGAGTTTTCTGGGTACTCAGGATACAAGATGAAAAGATACAACCACTGACATGGAAAGTTATTGTCTAAAAGGGAGATGGACTTGTAAATACATGATTACACCACCATGACATCATTCCTATACTGCAGATGCTATAAAGACCAATTGGATTTTAGAATAGTGACGTCAAAATCTGCCTGAGTCTGGAGAGGTAAGCTCAATTCAAGTATGTGGTTTTTCCAATATAGCCTTATAAGTCATTAAGCTCATATTTTGAGTCTCATGTGTTGACTACCAATTATTGCTCTGAATGATTCAAACCTGATGAGAAGAGAGGGGTGATTTTTACAGCCCCCATCAAGACCCACCACCCCGTTGAATCAGTGCCTATATCATCTATTCAGCCAAGAATTCCATTTGGGGAGATATTACAAGAGATATATTTTGGGAGGATATTCTTTCTCTCCATGAAGAGAGATCACTTGGATGTCTCCTCTATTTGTTTCGTTTTGTTTTTCTAAAAGTAACAGCTATATCATTCCTAATTCAAAACCATATTACAATTTTTTCTCTTTGTCATCAACACCCCAGGTTCTTGATAAGAGAACCATAGAGCCTCAGAGGCAGGAATTATCAACTTTAAAAGAGTGTTGCTGTCAAATGAGTTTCCTACGTTGCCTTAGTATTAACTGTTCTTAAGTTTATTCTTCAAAGTTCCCAAATGTCCTTCTGGTTCTCTCAGGCCTATCTAGTAACTGTGTTTTAGCCACAGATTACTATCTGCTCATGACTGTCTGATACATCATATCAAAAGTGGCCTGGCTTTGTTTCTCCAAGTATCACATTGCCTGTCCTCCTATGACTAGATAGCCTAGAGGTTTAACTCTATTTTAACAATTATAAGTTGTTGATAATACCACACTCCCTCTGGATTAATTTCCAAATTCTCATACTCTTTTAATATCTGTAGCCCTGTATGAGCATCCGTAGAATAGCCAAACCCTGCCTAACAGGGCTCAAATTCTGCCAATCCATTCATTTCACGCCTTCCACTGTACAATAAAATTTCCTAATTTAGTTTTCAAGGGACAATGGACTTCAAAGTCCAAGAATGACTCTCGCATAATAGTTAAGAACCCAGATCCCGGAGTCACAATGCCTTACTTCTAATTCCGATTCTACTAGATCTATGACTTTAGACAATAAACCTAATCACTCTACAGCTCAGTTTTTTCACCTATAAAATGATAACAAAAACATCATCCACCACATAAAGTTATTCTGAGGATTAACTGATATATTGCATCTTATATGCCCTGGAACATGGCATGCATCCAGTATATATTTGTTCTTCGTATTAAACTTTTCTTAGCTCAGTTTTTATTTTCATAACTGTAGTAGCTTAAATGATTTGAATTCAATCTTTTTATTTTATCTTATCTACAGACAAGTAAAGGGTAATGTAACAAACATCCCTTTGAACATCACCCAGAATTTAAAAAATATTATTGTATCACATTTGCCTCCAATGTTTTTTGAGGAAAATAATCTTTAGTTGAAGATTTTATTTTTCTCCTCTTCATCTCATTTTCCTTCTGTCCCAGAAGCAATTGTTATCAAATAGTTTGTTTCTTCATATCCATGGTTAGTATTTTGCAACACAAGCATATATCATATATAAAAACCACACAGTATGTGTATGGTTTAACCATTTATATAAAGATTACCATAAGTTAAGAATTATTGTTAAATTTTCTTTTTTTCACTCACCATGTATGATTTGAGATCTAACTATACTAGAAACATTTGATATATTTCATTCATTTTAACTTTAGTATATTATGTCTTTGTATGAATATTCCATGGTTCATCAATAACCCTATTTAGTATTTAGGTTATTTTTTAATTTTTTCACTCTTACAAAATAAGATGCAACAATAAACATGCTTAGCCATGTTTCCTTGTAAAAGCATACAAGAAATTCTTAAGGATATGTAAGTCATTAAATTGCTTTTTCATATGGTCTACACATTTTCAACTTTACTAGATATTGCCCAATTGTTAAAGTGGATTATCAACTTACCCTTTTACCTAAAGTGAATGAGAAGTCAATTTTACCTTACGTTAGCCAAATTTGGTATCATCCAGCATTTTATTTTTTGCCAATCAGATGGGTAAAAATAGTATCTCTTAGTTATACTAATTTTTATTTCCCTGATTACTAGTGTGTTTGAGCATCTCTCATATGGGGAAGAAGTTAGAATTTCCTCTTATATTAACTGCCTCTTATAGCCTTTTCCTGTATAGAGTTGTTTTTTTCTTTTTCTCATTTAGTACTAACGACATTTTTATCATATACTAAGTGTTTGTATATGTATGACTTTGATTCTGATGTCATGTTCTTATCCATTAATTAATACGTTTACCCCTAAGCCAATATCTTAATATTTGATTAAACTGCTTTATAATAAATCTTAATACATTGTAAGGCTGGTTTTCTCCTCATTTTTCTTCATTATAATAGTTTGGTTATTCTTCAGCATTTACTTGAGGATTATCTAGTCTACTCCCAATAAAAATCCTGTTAGAATTTTTCTTGGAATTGCATTGACTTTGTAGGTTAATTTGGAGAGAACTTTAAAGATTATTTTTATAAAATATACAGTGTACAAAATATACAATTTTTTAAAAAAATAGTGAGTTCTTATGTAAGTCTTCAATTTCTGCTTTTCATGAAACTCATAATAACCCCTAATCAGATTTCTAAGTAAATAATTTATTTGTATGTGTCCCATACCGAGCTTGTTCCACACACTTTGTGCTGTATCTCCTTCATGTTTCAAAGCTGAGACTATATTTTATTAGCACAGTTGCTCAAACATTGGCCTTAAATATTGAGTCTGTTTTCCGTCTCCTCCTTCCTCAGTCATCCCCACCATCTACCCATTGTGATAGATTGTTGGCAAAGATGGCTGCAAGAATTCTTCTGATTCCTATAGGCATGCTTCTTTGCAATGTGACTTTGCCACTCGTCACATAAAAGAGGGAGAACCTATTTCTCCACTCTTTGAATCTAGGCTGGCCTTATGACTTGCTTTGACCAGAAGTGATGCTGTACATCTTCTCAGGTTAGGCCTTAAGAAACCTTGCAGCTTCCACTTTCGTTCTCTTAGAATGTAGCACACCATGTGAGGAAACTGAAGATAACCTACTGAAGAATGAGAACACATGATGATGAAATGAGCCATTCCAGATGATTTCCCTAATCAAGCAGCCAGTCAAGCTTCAGATGACTGTAACCACATGACTAAGGTCAGGTGAGACCAGGACTACCCCACTAAGCAACGCCCTAATTACCAGCCCACAGAACTGTGAGCTAATAAATAATTGTTGATTCAAACCACTAAATCGCCATATTCCCTCAAACTTAACATACATTAAAAACTAATCTATACCATTCTGTACTCTTCTCAATGCTCTTGTAATCATATATACATAATCATTGGGTTATTCATTTTTGTGGTGTTTTACAAAAATGCAATACTATGTTATACACATTTGACTACATCTTGCTTTTGATGTTACCAGTTGAGTGTACATTGTAGAAGTCCCTCCCACTCGTGTCTTATAGATCTAATTCTTTCTTTTAGTAATGGTTGCATAAAATTTCATGGCATGGATGTGCCACAGTCTTTACAACCATGCTCTTACCAATGGAAATTCGCTGCTGTCAGTTTTTACTATTACACTATGAAGATTCCTGTCCCCCTGCCCTTACTTGCTGGTACATTTATTTCAAGGAGATAGATTCTAATAGCGAGTTAGCATCAAATTCATATATGCCAAGGATCATTTCTCACAACTCTTTTCCCTGCTCTTTAACACTTCTTTATTTTGAAATCTTTATTTTAGTTCATTATACAGTTAGTGTTCTATCTTTCGTAATATCTTTAGATTAGGTATTTGAGTGATACATACTCTGAATTCTTACAGAACACATTTTTTTCTCCGTGACATGTAAGCAATGTCTTGTCTGTTTATGGGATTTAGGGTTGTATTCCTTTTATCTAACTAGTCTGTAGATATCATTCCAGTGTTTCCTTCCTTGCTGTGTTAACGGTTGAGAAGTTGACTCCCAGCAATAGTCTCTTCCTTTGAAGGTAATATGGTCATTATTTAGCAAAGGTTGGTAGTTTTTTTGTTTTATTCTTTCAACTCAAGAGCATGATATATCTCTGCATTTATTTTTGTCTTTTTTATTTTTTCACTGCAATGTTTTTTAGTGTAGTTATCTTGTACATATTTTCTTAGATTTATTAAATATTTTATAATTCTTGGCATTATTTAAAGTGAAATTTTTAAAATTTCATTTCCCAAATGCATATTACTAGTACATAACAATACAATAGGGTTTTGTCTATTAACCTTGTACTTTGCAGCCTTGTTTGATTTACGTATTAATTCCATTAGTCATCTAGTAAATTCATCAGGATTTTTTATGTAAACTAACATATCCTATGCCAATAGGGAGAGTTTTTACTTCTTCCTTGCCTATCTTATGGATTTTATTTATTTTATTTGCCTTATTGTAGTGTTAAGGACATCCAATACAACATTAAATAGAAATAGTAATAGCAAGCATCCTTGCCTCGTTCCCAATCTTAGGGGGAAAGAGTTCAGTCTTTTAATATTAAATATGATGTCAGCTGTAGGTTTTACAAAGATACTCATCCTCAGATTAAAGAGGTTCCTTGCTTAGCTTTCTGAGTGTTTTTAACATAACTGATGTTAAATTTTGTCTACAGCTTTTTTCTGTATTTATTAAAACATCATAAGTTCTTACATTTTTATGATCACAATATGGTAAATTTACATTGGGAGACTTTCAACCTGGCATTGCTGAGATAATTCCTATTTTCACATGGTGTTTATCCTTTTCACATATTGTTAGATTTTATTTGCTACTGTTTTGTTAAGGGCTTTGAGTTTATGTTCATGGGAGATAATGGTTTGTAATTTTCCGTTTTTATAATTTTATCAGAACTCAGTAATATATTAGGGTTATGGTGGCCTCATGAATAGTATGTGCAGTGTTTCTCCTCTGTTTTCTGAAAAAGTTTGTATAATTTTGGCATTAATTATTCCTTGATGTTTGTATTAACACCTGTGTGAAACCATCTTGGTTTGGGGTTTTTATTATGAGAGGTTTTTTGATAAAAAGTTCAATTTATTTAATAGATTTAAGGCTGTTTAACTTTTCTGTTTCTTTTGTCACTTGTGCTAAGTTATTTTACAAGGAATTAGCTATTTCACCTAAATTTCATATTTAATTGCATCAAGTTGTCATAATATTCTCTTTTCACCCCTTTAATGTTTGTAGGATCTGTACAATATTAAGAACCACTCATGCATTCTTAATATTGGTAATTTCTGTTTCATCTCTTTTATTTTCTTAATTAGTCTAGATAAAAGCATGGCAATTTTGTTGATCTTTTCATATTTTAGTTTTTGTGGGTTTTTTCCTAATTTTAAAATATGATGTTCATTTCTGCTATTACATTAATTATTTTCATTCTTCCACTGACATGAAGTTGAATTGTTCTCCTTAGTCTATTTTCTAAAGGCAGAACATCAGGTCAGTGATTTTAGAACTTACTTTTTCTATAACATAACCATTTAAAGCTATATGTTTTCCTTTAAGCACTGCTTTGGTTGCATCCCACAATTTTTGTTATATTTTATTTTTATTGTCAGTCAATTCAAAACATTGTCTTGTTTTCTTTGGGCCATGACCTATTCAGAAGTATATTGTTTTATTTCCAGATATTCAGGGCTTTCCTAGATATGTTATTGCTATTGGTATCTAATTTAATTCCATTGTGGTTAGAGAATACACTTTCTATAATTTTGATTCTTTTAAATTTATTGAGACATGTTTGATAGTCCAGCATATGGTCTATCTTGGTGAATATACCATGTGCAACTTAAAAGAATATGTATTCTGCAGGTAATGTATATAATGTTCTATAAATATCAATGAGATCAAGGTGGTAGGTAGTGTTGTTCGAGTTCTACTATTTTTTATTTATTTTCTGTCTAATTTACTATTAAGTGCTCAGAAAAGGTGTTAACCTCTTCTATTATAATTGTGGCATTTCTTTTTCTTTTTTGTTTTTTGGTGAGGAAGATTGTCCCTGAGCTAACATCTGTGCCAATCTTCCTCTGCTTTTTTTTTTGTATGTAGGACGCCACCACAGTATGGCTTGATGAGAGGTGTGTAGATCTGTGCCCAGGATCCGAACTGTTGAACCCTGGGCCACTGAAGCAGAGCATGCAAACTTGACCACTATGCCACTGGGCAGGCCTCCTATTAGAATTGTGCATTTCTAATTTTGTTTTTAATTCTGCTAAATTTTGCTTTATGTATTTTTAGGCTTTATTATCAGATGTAGAAACTTTTATAACATTTATAGTTTCCTGATGAATTTCTTCCTTTACCATTGTGTAATATCCCCTGTTGTTTCTTGTAACACTCTTTGCTTGAATTATTTTATCAGATTGGTATAGCCGATGCAACCTTTTTGTTCTTACTGTTTGCCTAGTACTTCTTTTCTTGCCGTTTACTTTCAACCTATCTGTGTCTGTATCCGCTAAGCATCTCTCTTTACAGGCAGCATATAGCGGGTTCTCCTTTTTTTATTAATCCATTCTGATAATCTCTGCCTTTTTGAGGGTGTAGACCATTAATGTTTAATGTGATTAATTAGTTGGATTTAAGTTTACCATTTAATTATTTGTTTTTGATGTGTCTCTTTTGGATTTTTTCTTCTACATTTCCAGTTTTCTTTTAAATTACTTGAATTTATTGAGTATTCTATTTTAATTTGTCTATGGGTTTCTTGATTATTTGGTTATATTTGCTAGAGAAAGAAAGAGCGAGAATACTCTAGGGTTTACAATACACAAATCTAACTTTTCCAACCATGCTTCTATTTTATATTATACCACATCACATAAAATGTAGAACCTTTGCAATCTATCCTTATATTATAGTTTTCATATATTGTTCATTTATATATATACCAAAAATCCTAATGGGCAATAATACACTTTTTCTTTAAACAGTCATACATATTATAAAAATTTAAGGGGAAAATTATTCTTGTATATATATCCAGGTATTACCATTTTTGATACTCTTCCTTCATTCCAAAGATCCAAGTATCCATCTGGTATAATCTCCCTTCAGTATTTAGCATTTCATGTAAAACAGGTCCACTGGTGACAAGTTTTCTTAGCTTTCATTAACAAATAAAAGTTTTCATTCCTAAAGGACATTTTCCTGAATGTAGAACTCTGGTTGGTAGTTCCTCATTTTTAGCAAATTAAAGATTTTTCCCACTATTTTGGACCTCCTTGGTTTCTGATGAGGAGTCCATGATCATTCAGATCATTGTTTCCTAGGATGTGATGTGTGATTTTGCCTTAATAGTTTTCAAGAATTTTTATCTTTGATTTTCATCAATGTGATTATAAGATATCTAGGCATGCTTTTCTTTAAGTTTTCCTCTGTGTGGTTGTCTGAGTTTCCTGAATTTGTAAATTTATGTCTTCTACCAAATCTGGGAAGTTTTCAGACATTGTTTGTGTATTTTTTTTTCTGTCTTAATTTTCTTATCCTTCTGGGACTCCAACTTCATACATGATAGACTTTTTGATATTGTCCCACAGGTCTCCAAGGTTATGTCTTCTTTTTAATCATTTTTTGGTCTTAAGAACAGATAATTTCTCTTGATCTACCTTCAGATTCACTGATTCTTTATTTTGTCATGTCCATTTCATGCATATTGTGTCTCTTTAACATATTAGTTGTTTTTATTATCTGACTTTTAAACTAGATCATCTGTGAATATGCTTATATTTTCTGTTTTCTCCCTTTTGTTCTGCTAGACAAATAGGATGAGGGGCTGACAAACTCAGTCTATTCCGAGCTTAAAGTGGGTTGGAGATGGATTGCAATTTTAGTAAGACTTAGTCCATATCGTCTTCTTTTTTTGTTCTTCAAGTTTAGGCGTCCTTGGATTTTTTTTCTAGCCATTTAATTAAGAGTCTAACAGAGCTTTCTATCTTCACTTCCAAAAATCTTGGAGATTCAGTTCTGCTATTTTGGGATGTTAAGTTTACCTTTTAGCCTCCATCTCCTGAGGCTTTAAATTCTGCCAAATATCTTGAGAGGTTTGCTAGTTTTAGTCTGACAACCTCTTTCTCACAGTACATTTTAGAAGCCTTCTACTCAGCTCCTCAGCCTCACAAAAGCTGTACTAGAACTCATCAAATATCCCATATATACAGGGCGTCTTACAGCAAACCAGTGCAAATCTAACAGTCTTACTCATTTTTTTTCCCTAATAGATTTCATCTGCTTGGGCCAAACTTGATCCTAGTTTATGCCCAAAATTATAAATGAAATTTTGTAAAATATGTAGAAAACGTATAAATTCACTCCCCCACTATGTTAAACAAATGATGGCAATGATGGCAGAGTATATACAACTGTGCACCTTCCTTAGTTTATTTAACAATGTATTCTGGGGGAGGAAATCTATATCAATGTAAAGATGCTTTAATTGCCTTCTCATCACTCTGTTGATGAAGCAGGGATTCCTGTTCTAGGGTTCTGAGGATGGCCAAACACACAATACTTGACACAAGACAGATGAGACTGACAGCTGAGTTTTTTTTTTTGTTTTTTTTGTTTTTTTTTTGGTGACATATACAGCCAGGGAGAGAAGAATGCTGCACACCACGCAGGACCACTTGGGGGTTGCACTTGGGAACAGAGTAAACAACCAAGGACTGCAGGAAGCAGACTGTGTAGTATGAAGAGGGTGAGGTGCCTAGTGGTTCCCACAGAAGGATATGAATGCCTTATTTGAATTATTCCATGGGCTGGCAGGAAACTGAAACCTGCTACTCAGGGATAAGCAGGAACTGTGACTATTTCTTTCGATAAAAAGAATTGTTTAGCTAGAAGACTTTCTCTGCAGAAAGAGAGTGGGGAGCAGAACTTTTGCTTAGGCCATCTGAGACCATCCTGATTTCACCAGATGTTAAGGCAACATATAATATTAATTTTAGGCTGTACACCACAACAGAATTCTACCATATTTGCTTTTGCAGCTGTATAGTACTTCACTATGTAGACGGAAGAAATTTTATTCAACATACCTTCATTGAGCATTTAGGTCATTTCCAGTATTTCATAATTACATAAAATAGTTCAGTAGCAACCTTATTTCTGTTTGTGTGTGTACATGTGTTCTATGTTGCTGAGAGAATAATTTTAAATTCATGCTACTGAATTCCTACAAGTAGGTTTGCTTCTTCATACCTTAAATGCATACGTTGTTTTGTTAGATATTGCTAAATTGTCCTCCTAATGCTTTGTATCATTTTCTACTTCAATCAGGAATATATGAGAGTGTCTGTTTGTGTACAGAATTGCCAACTTAGTGTATTGCCAAGGGTTTGAATTTTTGCTGATTTTATTAGTGAGAAATGGTATTTCAGTAAATTTCAATTTGCATTTCTGATATTACGAATGAAGTTGAACACATTTTCATATATTTTATACTGGGTAGAGCTATTACCCCAAACTCTTCTTTTTTCAGATTTTCCTATGTATAACTCGATGTTTATATTTTTATATGAATTTTAGAATAATTTGTCTAGTTTTAGAAAAAATGGTTGTAAAATTAATATCACATTAAAATTTATAAATTAAATTAGGGAGACTATATATATATATTTATGATATTTTATCATTCTATCTAAAACAAGAGATGTCTATTTGTTCAAATACACTTGTGTCTTTTTAATTGTTTCAAATATTTTTGTATAAAATGGTATTTCTTATTTCTTGTTAAATGTTCCTTAATATTCTATCTTTTTAAATTTCTGTTGTAAATAGTGTTTTCTCTTTATGTTTTATAACTGGTTATTTTTTTGTGAATATGGAGCCTGTTGTTTGTTTCTAAATTTTATGATGAAATAATTTCAGACTTAGGAAAAGGTTTCAGAAATTACACAAAAACTCATTTTATACCTTTCACACAGATTCCCCAAATGGTAATGTTCTACCATATTTTCTTTATCATTAGTCTCTCTCACATATATATACATGCATATGTGTGTGTGTGGATAGATAGATAGATAGATAGAGATAATTTTTTCCTAAATGAGAGAAAGTTATAGGCATGATGCTCCTTTTACCTATAAATATATCAGTGTGTATTTACTAAAAAAATAAATTAAAAAATACATTCAGTATGACCACAGTATCAAAATTTGGAATTGAGTATTGATAGAATCATATTATCTAATCCACAGTACTCAAACCCTATCGATTGTCTCACTACTCTCACTTATAATGAAATATATTTTTTTATTCTGGTTCATAATCAAATCCAGGATAATGTGTTCATTTAATTGTCATTTCTCTTTGTTCTCCTCTAATCTGGAATGATTTCTTAGTCTTCCCTCATTTTTCATGAAGTTGAAGTTGGTAAAGAATACTCACCTGTCATTTTGTGGAATATCTCTTGATTGAGGCTTGTCTATTAGGAATTATTAATTCCTCATGATTAAATTCAGATTCTGAATCTAATACAGGAATAACACAAAAGCTCTGATGTGTCCTTCTTAGTGTATCCTAGCAGAAGGCACTTGATGGCAATTTGTCTCCCTTACTGATACTATTTAACTTTGATCTTTTGGTTAATGGGTTAATAAGTGAATGACTACACAAATGAAGGAGAAGGAAAAGCTCTTATCTATGTAACAATCCTAGATTTTAAAATTTAAAAAGAAAAAATAGAATTATAATATGGGATTCTAGACATTCGAGGTTTCTCCACTATAAAGTTAGTTGGGTTTTTTTTCCTTTATAATTAACAGGTATCTTCTGGGCAGATACTTTGAGAATCAGTAAGTATCCTGGTTCTCATCATAATTTTGCCCACTACTTATAACGATGGTTCTTTCCTGAAATATTTTTTATTATGGCAGCCATCCGATGGTAATATTATAATTCTATTTTTTTTTTTAATTTTAAAATCATTCACTCACACGTCCGTATAAACTTATGGAATCTTATTTTAGTCTATGACTATTATTTGTTACTATTCTTATTTATTTGATGCTCAAAATTTCCCAGACTTGGTCAGTGGGTGCTCCTTCATTCTGGTTTCTATGTCCTTTTGACAAGTCCTCATCATTCTTTGCATACTTATTTCCTTGCGCCACAAGATGTTCAATATTTATCTTGTATTTCCACACTCCAGTCTTTTTTTTTTAAATTCTTTTGCCATTTATTTATTTATTTATTTATTTTCCCCCAAAGCCCCAGTAGATAGTTGTATGTCATAGCTGCACATCCTTCTAGTTGCTGTATGTGGGACGCAGCCTCAGCATGGCCGGAGAAGTACAGCGTAGGTGTGCGCCGGGATCCGAACCTGGGCCGCCAGCAGCAGAGAGCATGCACTTAAACACTAAGCCATGGGGCCGGCCCCTCCACGCTCCAGTCTTAAAACAATCATTTTTCCAAAGGAATCCTGCTTCATTTTATTGGGGAATGGCATTTAAGAATCAAAACCTGGGTGTTAGGTATTCTAATTGCTACTGGCTAATATTGTTTCAAGGACATTTCAGAGGACAGATATATATATATATATATACATACATAACTGCTGTATAGCAATATATGTTTAAGTTAAACATATATGTGTTTATTTATTTATATCTATGTATGTGTGCCTTTTCTACCTCTGTGTGTGTAATTAAAATTTTGACTGCATACTGATACCTCCAATAGTTTAAAAAAAGCTTAGATTTCGTTATTCAAAGTATATTTAATTAGTTGCTCAATCATAAGATATAAATGAAATAGTTTTAGAATTAATCACTCATACCACTGTGAAAAGGAAATACACTTTCTAGACTGCAATATTTATTTGTAGTTCTTTTTGCTTTTAGCACGAGTATATATCTTCCAAATACTGTATTCAAAACTTACTTGGAATTGTTCTCTTACATACCACTCAGTATAGTCAGGTAATTAAATTGAAATTGCTTTCCATTTTTCTCCACCCTTATTGATTATTTTGTGTATGTAAAACATTAACACGATTCTTTTATATCATCATTATATTTTCCTTAGAAGTGTGGAATTTTGAAGCTGTAACTTCCATATCGAGACTATCTTTTGCTTGGGTTTGATCTTGTCTTTGTCATTAACGCAAATCAGATTTTTTTTCCCCATTCTTCACAATGGATGCTTTTCATCATCATATACTGACACGAATTGCCTACTTCTAGAGAACACCTCTGCCAATACACTGAGGATGTGAAATCCATTATTGAATTATTCTCTCACAGTTTTATTCATGCTTATGATATTTAGAATTATGCCAGCAGATCTACTTTTATTGTAAATTTTATGTTCAAGTTGGGAAGATTTCATTGTGTGCAATAAAATGTCGTTATTTAAACTACTAACTAGCTTGGATGACAGCTACTTGGAGCTAGTTTATAATATATCTTCATAGACTGATCGCATATTTTTGAATTTGTATTTTTCCTCAAGACTGAACATTTTTTTAAAAGTTGCGATTACTCAATTTAAATTTATAATGTTCCAAAGTACATGTAATGAATAACTAAAGAAGACAATATTCCAAATTGATACTCCAACTTACAGGTGATCTCATTAATGGAGATCTTATCATGTAAATTGCACAGTATTCAGTGACCATACTTTGTGTGTCTCATTCTGCATGCTTTTATTAATAAACCCATTTTACTGTAAGCCTAAATATGTTCCAGGAAAAAAGTAGAAATTATTGATTATTTCCATTATTTTACATGATTATTTATTAAATGCCTAATGTGTGTTAAATATTTAAGAGACACAAAATAGGACACATTCTAAATCACTTGTTTTCCAATAGAGAAAATAATGTCTAAAATACAAGATTTGCAGAAGTCAAGAAAACTGAAGAAATATTGAATTCTATCAATATGACAGATTAAATAACATGATAATCTTTCTGGTCAAACACATAGAAATATAGGATGAAATATAACAAATATCTTTTTAAGTGCTAAGCCTAACTAACCAGAAGGGAAGGGGAAATTTCCTGGGGTCAGAAACAAAAAGCAAACTAAGACCAGGTATAATTTTAACAGATGCTACAGTATCCCTGGCCTGGGAGGGGAGGGGAGGAGGTGCTGGTGTTTGTCAGCTAAGGGCCAAAGTTTTAAAGCTCATGTGCAAAGATGACCCTTGTGCCTGTGTGAAATGGGGAAATGGAACAGAACTACATGCAGAAACTACATGTTCAAAGCACTACATCCTTGGTGAAAGATTGGAGGACTACAGAAAAACCCACTCCCTGGCAACAGGGAGATAAGAGGGAATTTGGAATACGGTACATGCCATAAAAATAAGGAAGAAGCACATCTATTTTGATTTGGGCTCTGAGTGAACCAAAATTGGCCTCTAAATTTATAGCTACAGCTATGTACCTTCCATGGACTTGGAGTCAGAATTTTCACTACTTGACTTTTCCAGGAACCATATGTGTAATAGTCTGTACTATATTCTTACTGTATTTGAAATTTTCAATGTGTCTGTCGTTATCATAACTTTATATTTCTAATGTTATTTGTGCCATAGAATTTTCTTGATCATTTTTGATAAAAGTTTGTCTATTTTATTTATCCTTAAAAAATAATTTTGTTTTTGTTCATACTCTATTATATCCTTGCTATCTTTTATATTTAATGCTAAAATATAACTTTTCTCCCTTCTATATTTTCTCAGTTTCAAGTTACTATATTTCTGTATTCTCAAGAGGACATATCCCTAAGATAAAGTTTTTATTTATTCTTTGAATTTTTTATATTTCTTTTTTTATACCCTGTGGAAAATACGAGACAAACCTCAAGAAAATAAGATGACCCATCCTAAAAGTACAAGATCTGAATAATGGGATTCCTGAACAAGAGAACAGAAAAAACAGAGGGGAAGAAAATTTTAAAATCAACACAAAATATTTCCTCAAATTAAAAGATATGACTTCCAGAATGAAGCTACCAGTTTTCCAGCAAAAACAATTTTTAAAATTCTCAAACAAAGCCATATTATCTGGAGTTTACAAATATAGAGTTTACAGGGGAAAACTAAAGCTTCAAGAAATGAAAATAAATAAATAAATAAAACAGGTCACATACAAAGCATTAGGATAAAGGTGGCATCAGGTTTCTCAACTGCAAGACTAGAAGCTAGAAGAATAGACACATGGCTTCCTAGTTCCATAAAGACATTAATGAATATCTAGTACTCTGAATGCCCAGCCACTATATCTGTCAAGTGTCGAAGTATAAAAAGGATGTTTTGAGGCATTCATATTGTGCAAGAAATAGTTAACATAGTCAGCCTGATACTGTTGTCTCCGGAGGACCTGCTTAAGAGGCTGACCCTTGGGAAGCCTCCTGGTAACTTGGCCCGTGGAATGTTCCCTACTCTGTATTGATTGGTTGTTTTGTGTGACTGGGGCACTAAATTCTGCTATACTAGCCTTCCATATTGTTTGTGAAAACAGTGTGATTTACAGTGAACATCCACTTTCTCTCTTGGAGTCTGGAATTTTGGTAATTGTGGCTGGTTGCTCAGGCAGAGTGACTACATGACCAGCCTTCAATAAATCCCTAGACTCTGAGTTTTAAGCAAGTTTCCTTAGGTAGAAACACTGGACACGTGTTATGAATTTCATTGCTGGAGGAAGACATGTTCTGTGCAGGAACTTTGGAAGACTGCACCTGGACTCCTCCTGACTTTGCCTGATGCCTCCTTCCCCTTCCCCTGCTGATCCTGCTGTCTACGCTTTCACTACTATAAGCCGTTAACTGTGAGTACAACTGCTTCTGAATCCTGTGAGTCCTTTTAGTGAATCACCAAATGCATGAGTGGGCGTAGTATCCACCCTCCACCAAATACACAGTCTCAAAAGTTAACACCCACGCATTTTTTCTCAGGAATTTCCCGGAAGATACGCTCCACCAAAACAGGAAATTTTATCAAGAAAGGGGAAGGAGTTGGATCCAGGGCATAAATGATTTAAAACAGAGAATAGACAAAGAAAATGCCCACAATGATGGCAAATGTAAGGATATGAAAACTACAGATCAAGCCCAGAGTAAACAAGTTTGTGTTAAGAAGACAGCAGAGGGCCCCACTGAGGGATCCCTCAAGGTAGCTGAACAAACTAAGTGTGAAGTTTGGTTACGACTTAAGGAGAAGAAAATTATTTTTTTAACTAAACAAATTAGAAAATAAATTAACTGATGGGAAACAATTACATGCCTCGGCAATGAAAAATTTTCAGATATCATTAATGATTCTGAATATTGATTTAACTCAAATGATGATGTAATGAAATTAGGAGGATAGTTGGATTCACGTGTGTGTATGTTTGCACACGTGTGCATGTACATGTATGAAGTGTAGTATAAGGGCTAAAGCCTCCTCTTCATTAAGAGAGTAATAAATAATATATAAAATTTTAAAAAGTAGTATAAGAAATATGAATAAATATTAGAAATATGGAGGTAAATACTAGAAATAAAAGTATGGCTGCCTCTGTGGAGCAGGAATTAGGTTTGGGAATAAGTAAAACATGGCACTTTTTTCATTAGAGTCTTTGTAAAACTATTTGACTTTTTAAAGTATACACATGGTTTGAAAAAGGGAATTAAATCTATATTTTAAAAGAATAAAAAGGAAAATGTAATTAACAAACTGACTTGGATATATATTACATGTTCAGGAAAAGTTATGACTAAAAATAAATCTGGAGGTTTCAGCATCATTGGTTAGATCCCTGGAAAATAATTTGTTGATTAAAAACATAAATGCAGACATTCAAAATAAAATTCTTGGTTTCTCTTTTGCTCAATCCATACACACAAACACCCATGCACACAAATTATCTAATAAAGCTGTGGATCACCCCCACAACACTGAGAACAAAAAACGAAGAGATTCAAATGTTTAAGATAACTTTTTTCTTCAATTTGAACTACTGCTTGTAATGACTATGCTTATCAAGAGATTGCCCAAGTGGAACGTGTCCAATTGTCTGCTATATTCGTATTTTATGTAGTCTTTTTATTAGGAAGAAAATTTTGCAGTCCTTCCTCCACTACCACGCACACACACACAGACACTCAGACACACACACATATATACACAATCTTATCTAAATTGACCTGCATTTATCCACGTCCATTGACATTATTGCTTACATCCTTCATGTGGATCCACTAAGACCTCATTCCTCCAATTATTTTCATCCTTTCTCTCTCCACTGATTTTTAACCCTGATTCCACAACCGGAAACAAAATGCTAGTGCTATATCCCCATCAATCTAAAGACAAATCACTATCTTTTCCTTCCCAGCCAATCTAATTGAAAGAGTCATGTATATTCACTGACTCCATTAAGACATGAATGAGCAGAGAAAAAAAGGAGTCCTAATAAAGAATGCTGACTTTATTTCATAGGCAATGGGTATTCTAGTAAATGTAGAGCTGTATTTTACGAAAATGACTGGACAAAATGTAGTGGAAGGTCTCATGGGGAAACACTGCAGGGAGGAGCCATGTCAGAAGTACATGGAAGCAGTTCAGAGATGAGCCTTCAACAAAATGTTAGTACTGAGGATGCAGAAAGAATCAAGATCTGAGAAATATTAGAGAGGAAGCAATGACAGTCAAGAATTCTCTCGGATTTTTGGTTAATAATAATACCTTCTTTGTAGGATTACTGTAAAGACTAAAGAAAATAATATATTTGAAGCATTTTGTAGAAGGTTAATAAATATTACTATTAGTACTATTTAATTAGGCATATACGTTATCAAATAATAATAAGATATTTTAATCTTTGAATTAGGAAGCTTTTCTCCAACACAGTGATGAAAATATGGATAAAAACTGTTTGAGACTCTGTCCCTTTCTATTATCTAAGTAACACATAGTTTTCTTCTCAAGTCCAAGTGTGATTACTGAGTTAATAAGCTTTTCTCTAGAAACACCCATTTTCCCTCTGCTTAATACAGTCTCCACAGTGCAGAAGAACAAGCACTAGATTGGGAAACAGAAGAAAGTAGTCTAAATCTTTGCTATATCTCTGGCTATTCATTTGGTCAGAAGAAATTCAACTAACCTATTTGAAAGTTAATTTCCTAAACTCCCAAAAGGGAATAAGAATCCCTGCATCCCAGGGTTTTGAAAAAGTTGAGTGAGAACAGGATGAAAGGTCTAAGTTGGACAGAGGCCCCTTTTCCACTGCATGGGTTCTTTTACTGCTAGAAGATGCTTTGAATAAATTATTTGTTTTTCTATCAAATTTTTATTAAACATAAAATTCACAAGTTTAAAAATCAGAAGTTAATTCAAAATTAATGAGTTGAATCTACCAGGGTGATGATACTTTGAACTTAGTCTTTTCTTAGTCTAAAAGTGTGCCCCTTCAGCCCATGTTTATATTTGTTTAATCGTGTAGTTAAAAATCTTTCTAACTCCTTGGCTGTTTCAGTTGCCTGTAGCAAAGCCTTCTCTTTCTTGAAGTGCAAGAACCAAAACTTTATGCAGAATTCAAGAGCAAAGGAGTAGGTTCATTTTCTTTTCTTTTTTTCCTAAGGATACTCAAGAGATGGTTATTCTTTTATTCAGAGAAAATATCCTGGGCCAATAGCAAATAAAAGGATCTTTTCCCCGGTCACATCCACCACTTTGAGGTCTTAATTTCATCTGTTTGTTCTGAATTATTTTTGACTAACAGTAAATCTTTATGCTTGCCTGCTCCAAGTTCATCTACCCTGGCTCTGAGCATTCACACAGATTTGTGAGCAATTGCTGAAGTTTCTTCCCATTAGTTTGACACTTCTCAACCCAGGAGGCCATACTTTCATCTGTAAACTTGATCATCTCATTAAGTGCTCTCTCTTCCAGAGATTTTATATTAAAAGATACTTAAATAAGTTCGCAGAGCCCTAGCATTGATCCCTGGAGAATACTACTTTTAATAACCAGCAAGTCAAAGACAAAATTTTTCCCTAAACTTTTTTCTCATCTTTAAAAGCTAGTTGCAGCTTAATGGCCAAATGCTTCTCCCAATTTCGTAATAACTGCATTTATAATAGGCATTTACATTGAACCTTGAAACTCCAGCCAAAATAGACTGCCGTCTAGCTAAAAACAACACAACTCCTCAGACGTCAGTAACCACACTCCAGTGGAGCAATTGCCGATATGAGAGAAATATATACTGCATCTTTGATCAAAAAAATGTCTCTGTATGGGGCCAGACCGGTGGCACAGTGGTTAAGTGCGGGCGCTCCGCTTCGGCGGCCCTGGGTTTGTGGGTTCGGATCCCAGGCGCGCACCAACACGCCGCTTGTCAAGCCGTGCTGTGGCAGCGTCTCATATAAAGTAGAGGAAGATGGGCACGGATGTTAGCCCAGGGCAAATCTTCCTCAGCAAAAAAAGAGGAGGATTGGCATCAGATGTTAGCTCCAGGATGATCTTCCTCACAAAAAAAAAAAGGTCTCTGTTTATGGAATCACAGTAATGATATAAGCTCCCTGAGTTTCATCATCTATAAAACACAACTCATAATACTTACCTGAAAGACAACAATAAGGATGCATATATAAATATACGTGTGTACCTAGTACATGGTAAGCTGGCACTAACTATGTATTAATTAATAAATAAAATAATGGAGTGCAAATGACACGGATGAAGAACCACTGTGCCTGCCTAATTCATGGGGAAACAAATATTTTTTCTTGCTCATCAATCTATGTAACAACAGAGATAGGGTCACTTCTCTTGAATATGTGCTTACAGAAAAGACAACAGATTGGTAGATAAAACCTTAGAAAAGAAATACAGGTTAACAATTTTCTTAGGAGAATCTATTGCTGCTAAGGTGCCAACCCAAAATCCTATGAGCACTAGTTGAGTGATTCCGATGTTGATGTTCACTTTGAAGTGCATTTGTTATTATGGAAACAATATGACCTTTGGAAAAGAAAGGGTTTAATGGTACCCACAAGTGCACTGCAACTTACAAATGCACTTAACATCTCAAACATCTTATATATGTACAAAATCATATGGAGATATGTTGAGATTTTGCATCATGCAAATATATATTTACAGCTATCAAGAGATTTGTAAACAACAGAAAACTTCAGAGTTCAATTCAAATGTCACTTCCTCATTGAAGCCCTCTCCAGTATCTTCAATCAGAATTAATTACTCTATCCTTGGTGATACTATAGCACTTAGGGAATAATTCAAACATGGCATCTGTTGTTGTAGCTACTTGTGGTCATGAATGATTCCCTCAATACAGTCATGCATCACTTAATGCTGGGGTTATAGTCTGAGAAATGCATCATTAGGCGATTTAGTTGTTGTGCAGACATCATAGAGTGTACTTACACAAACCTAGATGGTATAGTCTATTACACACCCAGGCTACATGGTACTAATCTTATGGGACCACCATCATACATGCAGTTCGTTGTTGACAAAACATAGTTACGTAGTGCATTATTACAGATGGTTACAAGGCAAAAACTCTAACTAATTTACATTTTTTCTATATTCTGTGAGGTTCCAAATGGAAGACTTAGGTCAAATTATGTATTTAATACATATTACTTGAATTTTAGTAAGTATAAGACCATTTTTTTAATACTATCATTCTGCTAGTTGTTGTTAAGCTATTGTTTTACTCAATGTATCCAAGCTCATGGACTGTCTTTAGCTCATATTATTCTTTACACTTTGTGTTTCTTTTTTAAATATATCAAGTTTATTGAGGTATATTTTACATAAAGCAAAAATCACTCTTTTTTAGATGTACAGTCTTACGAGTGTTGAAAAGTGTATACAGTTATAATCACCACCACAATCAAGAAACAGAATATTTCTACCACACACACAAAATTTCACTTGTACAACTTTGTAGTCAATGTCCTCAACCCAACCCACACACCTGAAAAAACTATTCTATTTCTACCTCTAGTTTTGCATTTTTAGAATGTCATACAAACAAATTCATACAGCATATAGGCTTTCCTGCCAGCCTTCTTTTACTTAGAATAATACTTTTATGATTTTCCCGTGTTATGGCATGTATCAGTAGTTCACACTTTTTGATTGTACAATCATATTTCATAGTAAGGATTCACCACAGTTTTATCTGTTCACCAGTCAATAGACATTTAGATTATTTCTGGCCGGGACCGTTACAAATAAAGCTGAAATAAAAATTCAGGTTCAGGTCCCTATGTAGTCATATATTTTCATTTCCATTGAATAAATGCCTAGAAATGGGATTGTTGAGTCAAAAAGCACACACTTAACAATGTAAGAAACTGACAAACTGGTTTCCAAGATGGTTGTACCATTTTGTTTTCCCACCAGCAATGTATGTAAATCCTCGTTTCTCTCCATCCTCATAATAACTTGGTTTTGTCGTTTTAAAAAAAATATTAACCATCCTAATAGATGGATATTGTATTAGTTTGCTAGGGCTGCCATAACAAAATACCAATCTGGGTAGCTTAAACAACAGAATTTATGTTCTCATGGTTCTGGAGCCTGGATGTCCAAGATCAAGGGTCAGCAGGTTTGGTTTCTTCTGAGGCCTCTCTCCTTGGCTTGCAGATGGTCATCTTCTTGTTGCGACCTCATACGGTCTTTTCTCCCTGCACACACACCTTAGGTCTCTCTTTATATGTCCAAATGTCCTCTTCTTACAAGGACATCAGTCAGATTAGATTAGAGCCCACCCTAACAGACTCATTTTAACATAATCATCTCTTTAAAAGCCCTAGCTCCAAAGACAGTCACGTTTTGAGGTATTAGGGGTTAGGGTTTCAACATATGAATCTGAAGGAAGCACAATTCAGCCCATAACAGACACTGATATCATATTGTGGTTTTAATTTCCAGTTCCCTGATGGATACTAATGTTGTCAAGTGGTTGCATGCCACCTATATCTATTTTTTAGTGATATGTATATTCAAAACTTTAATAAAAAATTATATTGATGTTTTTGGCTTCTTACTATTGATTTTTGAGAGTTCTTTATGTATTCTGGATAAAAATACTTGATCAGATATGTGTTCATTTTGCAAAAAATTTACCTATGTCAGTGTCTTGCTTATTCATAATCTTTACATTATTGTCCAATAAACAAAAGCTCTTTTTTTTATTGAGGTAACATTGATTTATAACATTATATAAGTTTCAGATGTACATCATTATATTTCAATTTCTGTGAAGTTCTTAATTTTCATGAAGTTCTATTTATTATTTTTTCTTTTATAGCTTATGATTTTATGTGTAAATCCTTGCTTAAAGTCACAAAAGTTTTTGTCCTACACTTTCTTTGAGAAGTTTTAGAATTTTAGGTTTTGCATTTACATCTATGGTCGATTTTTAGGTAATTTTTCATGGGTCAAAGTTCATTTTTTACTTATGAATATCCAATTGTTCATTTGTTGAAAAGACTATCCTTTTTCCATTGAATTATCTTAACAACTTGGTCAAAAATCGACTAACTAACCATATATGTGTGGGTCTATTTCTGGACTTTCTATTTTGTTACATTGATCTATATGTCTATCCTTTTCCAATAACATATTGTCTTTTTTTAATATATATATGTATTTTTTTTGTGAGGAAGATCAGCCCTGAGCTAACATCCATGCCAATCCTCCTCTTTTTTTTTTTTTTTTGCTGAGGAAGGCTGGCCCTGAGCTAACATCTATTGCCAATCCTCGTTTTTTTCCCCTTTTTCTCCCAAAAGCCACAGTAGATAGTTGTATATCATAGTTGCACATCCTTCCAGTTGCTGTATGTGGGACGCCACCTCAGCATGGCCAGACAAGTGATGCGTCGGTGTGCATCCGGATCCGAACCCAGGCCACCAGTAGTAGAGCGTGTGCACCCAAACACTAAGCCACGGGGCTGGCCCCCATATTGTCTTAATTAATGTAGTTTTACATTAAGCCTTGAAAATCAAGCAGTGTGTCCTTCAACTGCATTTTTATTTTTCAAAATTGTTTGGCTGTTTTAGTTATTTTGCATTAGTATATAAATTTTAGAATCAGCTTGTCGATTTCTATAACCAAAAAAATGTCTGCTGGAATTTTGATTGTGATTGCATTTAATAGGTAGATCCATTTTAGAAGGATCAGTATTATAACAATATTGAGTCCTTTGAAATAAGAGCGTGTTATTTTATATCTATTCAATTTTGTCTCGTTTGAATTCTATCACTAATATTTTCCAGCTTTTAGCATGCAATTCTTATTTGTATTGTGTTAGATGTATCTCTAAGATTTTCATTGTTTTGATGCTGTTGTAATTGGCATTGATTTTTAAGTCAATTTCCACTTCTTCATTTCTAGTAGAAACACAATTGATTTCTGTATTTTGACCTTATATCCTGAGACCTTGATCAAATCACTTACAAGTTCTATAGCTTTATTTATAAATTCTTCGTGATTTCCTATGTAGAAATCATGGCATCAGTGAATTAAAACCGTTTCATTTCTTCTTTTACAATTTGCATGCTTTTTACTTCATCTTGCATCATGTCACTGGCCAGGACCTCCAGTTCGATGCAGAATTGGAGCTGCAAGAACAAAGATCCTTACCTCGTTTCCCATCTAAAGGGGAAGTAGTCAGTCATTCTTTCACTGTTAAGTATATTAACTACAGTTTTTTTCACGGATGCCGCTTATCAAGTTGCAGAAATTTTCTTCTATCCCTAGTTTGCTAACAGTTTTTCTTACACATGGATATTGGATCTTATCCTACTCTTTTTCTGCACCTATTGAGATATTCTCTGTGTGTGTGTGTGTGTGTGTGTGTATGTGTGTGTGTGTGTGTACACACTTTTACATGGAATCATTGTAGGAATTAGCCAGTTTCCTGACTCTCCCTCAGGATTAGAGGGTTTTTTGCTTCTACTTTTTCCCCAAAGGCAATGGATTTTTTTCTGGGATAGGATTTTCTATCCTTCCTCCAGAAGCAGGTGGCCAGAGGCAGATGGATTTTGTTTCTATTCCTCCCCGAGAAGCACTGGATCTTTTCCTAAGCCCTATGGTTGGGAGCATGAGCAGCGCCTCCCCCAGTGGCTTATAGCTTTTACTTTATATGAGAAAGGAAAAATTGGGATGTAGGTGAAGCCCTTGGCTTGTTCCTCCTCCCTCAGACACCAATCACTTCTTTCATGACTGCTCTATGGAGGAGGGCTCTCTCTGCTCTGTCCCCAGTCTTTACTGTGGTTTCCTGTGGTCTGTAGGGGAAAAGCTAGCAAGTGATTATGAGCTTCCCTTCTGCTATTCCCAATCAATTTTAACCCACACTTGGCCTTGAAGAATTCATTAAAATTTTAGCTGATTTCTTGTTACCCGCTTGTATGGTGGATGCATCTTTCTCCGAGCTCTGCTAAAGGTGAGACCATTTGTGGTCCCATCTCTCACTGGAGGGGTTAGATCATCTTTGTACTTTGGTTTCCTTGAAACTTCAGTTCTGTCATGGGCTCAAGAAAACATTTGATTTTGTAGATTATCCATCTTTTTCTCACTGTTGTGGGAACAATATTTTTTTACAGTTTTCTACATCCTAAGCAGAAGTGAAAGTCTCAGCAACCTTTTAAAAATTAGCTACATCATTGAAAAAAGAACTAAAAATTAAATTTTTAATTTTCAAATAGAAAATGAAATGAATGGAATAAAGTAAAATATGACTGTGAAAAAGGGCTTTTAAAAAACTCATATTGCTATTCCAATTGCCTAGAAAACAGCCATTAATGAAATAAATAAACCACTAAGTTGAGAGAAGGTGTAAAACATACAACCTACTAATTTGCTGTTCTTGATAATGAATTGATCGTTAACTCTGACAAAAGCTCATGGTACACAGATAAAACACAATAATTTGATTTCTCTTAGCATTATGTGATGACACATGTCAAACAATGAAAATAAACTTCCCTCTCAATTGAGAAATATTTATCATAATATTTACTCAGTTTTAGGCCTTCCGATTACAAGTTCTTCTTAAAATGCCTAGAAAATAAGTATGAAAATAGAAAAGAAAAAAATTTCCAAAAGATCTGAAGCAAAGTAAGATTAAGGCTTATTTCTGGAATAGAAGAGTTATTTCTCACGTACTTTGATTCATGAGGCAAATAGCATTGCTGTATAAAAAAATGTAAATCTCCCTGCTGCATTGTAACAGCGAAACAAAAAATTAAAGAGTTTATCAAAAATTGTATAAAATCCTAATTCTAGAAAAATCATACCCCACTTGCCTGTGAAGAAGTAGATATTTCTTATGAGTATTATATAAACAACATTTCATGCTGTTGAATAGTTTTGCCCAAATATTCTTCAATTTTAAATAAAGAAGAAATAAGAAAACATAATGAATCAAACCTCAGGAAAATAACATGCATTTTGAATCATCTTCTATTTTACAAATTTTGGAGGAAATCTTTTAATAGTGTCTGAAGATTTTCCCTGATTTATCAGTTAATCAAAACATGTCTGTCCTTTTTTTTTTAATTTTTTGTTTATTGTAGAAACATTAGTTTATAACATTGTATAAATTTCAGGTGTACATCATTATACTTCTTTTTCTGCATAGATTACATCATGTTCACCACCCAAATACTAATTACAACCCATCCCCACACACGTGCCGAATTATTGCTTTTGCCCTCCTCCCTCCCCCCTTCCCCTCTGGTAACCACCAATCCAATCTCTGTCTCTATGTGTTTGTTTATTGTTGTTATCGTCTACTACTTGATGAAGGAAATCATACGGTATTTGACCTTCTCCCTCTGACTTATTTCACTTTGCATAATACCCTCAATGTCCATCCATGTTGTCACAAATGGCTGGATTTCATCGTTTCTTATGGCTGAGTAGTATTCCATTGTGTATATATACCACATCTTCTTTATCCATTTGTCCCTTGATGGGCACTTAGGTTGCTTCCAAGTCTTGGCTATGGTGAATAACGCTGCAATGAACACAGGGGTGCATGTATCTTTATGCATTGTTGTTTTTAAGTTCTTTGGATAAATACCCAGCAGTGGAATAGCTGGATCATATGGTAGTTCTAGCCTTGATTTTTTGAGGAATCTCCATACCGTTTTCCATAGTGGCTGCACCAGTTTGCACTCCCATCAGCAGTGTATGAGAGTTCCCTTCTCTCCACATCCTCTCCAACAGATGTTGTTTCCTGTCTTGTTAATTATAGCCATTCTGACGGGCGTGAGGTGATATCTCATTGTAGTTTTAATTTGCATTTCTCTGATAGTTAATAATGTTGAACATCTTTTCATGTGTCTGTTGGCCATCTGTATATCTTCTTTGGAGAAATGTCTGTTCAGGTCTTTTGCCCATTTTTTAATGGGTTGGTAGTTTTTTTGTTGTTGAGATGCATGAGTTCTTTATATATTTTAGAGATTAAGACCTTGTCAGATGTATGGATTGCTACTATCTTCTCCCAATTGCTAGGTTGTCTTTTCATTTTGTTGATGGTTTCCTTTGCTGTGCAGAAGCTTTTTAGTTTGATGTAGTCCCATTCGTTTATTTTTTCTGTTGTTTCTCTTGCCCGGTCAGACATGGTGCTTGAAAATATGTTGCTAAGACCGATGTCGAAGAGCGTACTGCCTATGATTTCTTCTAGAAGTTTCATAGGTTCGGGTCTTACATTCAAGTCTTTAATCCATTTGGAGTTAATTTTTGTGTATGGTGTAAGGTAAGGGTCTACTTTCATTTTTTTGCATATGGCTGTCCAGTTTTCCCAACACCATTTGTTGAAGAGACTTTCTTTTCTCCATTGTATGTTCTTGGCTCCTTTGTCAAAGATTAGCTGTCCATAGATGTGTGGGTTTATTTCTGGGCTTTCAACTCTATTCCATTGATCTGTGTGTCTGTTTTTGTGCCAGTACCATGCTGTTTTGGTTACTATAGCTTTGTAGATATTTTGAAATCAGGGAGTGTGATACCTCCAGCTTTGTTCTTTTTTCTCAGGATTCCTTTAGCTATTTGGAGTCTTTTGTTGTTCCATATAAATTTTAGGATTCTTTGTTCTATTTCTGTGAAAAATGTTGTTGGAACTTTGATAGGGATTGCATTGAATCTATAGATTGCTTTAGGAAGTATGGACATCTTAACTATGTTAATTCTTCCAATCCAAGAGCACGGAATATCTTTCCATTTCTTTGTGTCTTCTTCAATTTCTTTCAGCAGTGTTTTATAGTTTTTGGTGTACAGATCTTTCACCTCTTTGGTTAAGTTTATTCCTAAGTATTTTATTCTTTTTGTTGCAATTGTAAATGGAATGGTATTCTTAATTTCTCTTTCTGCTACTTCGTTGTTAGGGTATAGAAATGCAACTGATTTTTGTATGTTGATTTTGTATCCTGCAACTTTACCGTATTCGTTTATTATTTCTAAAAGTTTTCTGGTGGATTCTTTAGGGTTTTCTATATATAAAATCATGTCATCTGCAAATAGTGACAGTTTCACTTCTTCCTTTCCAAGTTGGATCCCTTTTATTTCTTTCTCTTGCCTGATTGCTCTGGCTAGGACTTCCAGTACTATGTTAAATAGGAGTGGTGAGAGTGGGCATCCTTGTCTGGTTCCTGTTCTTAGAGGGATGGCTTTCAGTTTTTCACCATTGAGGATGACATTAGCTGTGGGTTTCTCATATAAGGCCTTTATTATGTTGAGGTACATTCCTTCTATACCCATGTTATTCAGAGTTTTTATCATAAATGGATGCTGTATCTTGTCAAATGCTTTCTCTGCATCTATCGAGATGATCATGTGATTGTTATTCTTCATTTTATTAATGTGGTGTATCACGTTGATTAATTTGCGAATGTTGAACCATCCCTGCATCCTTGGAATAAATCCCACTTGACCATGGTGTACAATCTTTTTAACGTATTGTTGTATGCAATTTGCCAGTATTTTGATGAGGATTTTTGCATCGATGTTTATCAGTGATATTGGCCTGTAATTTTCTTTTTTTGTGTTGTCCTTGTCTGGTTTTGGTATCAGGGTAATGTCAGCTTCGTAGAATGAGTTAGGGAGCTTCCCCCACTCCTCAATTTTTTGGAAGAGTTTGAGAAGGATAGGTAATAAGCCTTCTTTGAATGTTTGGTAGAATTCACCAAGGAAGCCATCTGGTCCTGGACTTTATATTATGGGGGAGGTTTTTGATTACTGTTTCAATCTCCTTACTGGTGATTGGTCTATTCAAATTCTCTACTTCTTCTTGATCCAGTTTTGGAAGGTTGTATGATTCTAAGAATTTATCCATTTCTTCCAGATTGTTGAATTAGTTGGCATATAGCTTTTCATAGTATTCTCTTATAGTCTTTTGTATTTCTGCGGTGTCTGTTGTAATTTCTCCTCTTTCATTTCTGATTTTACTTATTTGTGCCTTCTATCTTTTTTCTTGGTGAGTCTAGCTAAAGGTTTGTCAATTTTGTTTATCTTTTCAAAGAACCAGCTCTTGGTTTTATTAATTTTTCTATTGTTTTTTTGGTCTCTATTTCATTTATTTCTGCTCTGATTTTTATTATTTCCCTTCTTCTACTGATTTTGGGCTTTGTTTGTTCTTCTTTTTCCAGTTCCTTTAGGTGCATTGTTAGATTGTTTATTTGAGATTTTTCTTATTTGTTGAGATAGGCCTGTATTGCTATAAACTTCCCTCTTAGAACCGCTTTTGCTGTATCCCATAAATTCTGGCATGTCGTATTTTCATTTTCATATGTCTCCAGGTATTTTTTGATTTCTTCTTTAATTTCTTCATTGACCCAGTTGTTGTTCAGTAGCATTTTGTTTAATCTCCACGTATTTGTGGCTTTTCTGATTTTCTTCCTATAGTTGATTTCTAGTTTCATACCGTTGTGGTCAGAAAAGATACTTGGTATTATTTCAATCTTCTTAAATTTATGGAGACTTGTTTTGTGGCCTAATATGTGGTCAATCCTGGAGAATGTTCCATGTGCATTTGAAAAGAACGTGTAGTCTTCGGTTTGGGGATGGAATGCTCTGTATATATCTACTAGGTCCATCTGTTCTAGTGTATCATTTAAGGCCAATATTTCCTTATTGATCTTCTGTTTGGGTGATCTATCCATTGGTGTAAGTGGAGTGTTAAAGTCCCCTACTATTATTGTGTTACTGTCTATTTCTGTTTTTATGTCTGTTAATAATTGCTTTATATATTTGGGTGCACCTACATTGGGTGCGTAGATATTTACAAGTGTTATATCCTCTTGTTGGATTGTTTCCTTGATCATTATGTAATGCCCTTCTTTGTCTCTTTTTACAGTTTTTGTTTTAAAGTCTATTTTGTCTGATATGAGTACTACCCCAGCTTTCTTTTCATTGACATTTGTGTGGAGTATCTTTTTCCATCCCTTCACTTTCAGTTTGTGAGTGTCTTTAGGTCTGAAGTGTGTCTCTTGTATGCAGCATATGTATGGGTCTTGTTTTTTTATCCAATCAACCACCCTATACCTTTTAATTGGAGCATTTAGTCCATTGATGTTTAAAATAGCTATTGATAAGTATGTACTTACTGCCATTTTTTAACTTTTTTTTTTCTCAGTGTTTTAGTGGTCCTTCTCTGTTCTTTTCTTCTTCTATACAGAATTGATGGTCTCTTTAGTTTGACCTCTGTCTGAAAGCTCTACTCTTTAACTCCCCTCCTCCCTCCTTTTATGTTTTTTGATATCATATCTAACCTCGTTTTTGTGCATTTGTATCCATTACCCTTTTATCATGGAAATAGCTAATTTTTCCTATTTGTGGTCTTCTCTTTTCCCCTTAAATCAGTCCCTTTAACATTTCTTGTAGCACTGGTCTTGGTGACAAACTCCTTTAATTTTTGCTTGTCTGGGAAATTTTTGATCTCTCCTTCCATTTTGAATGATAACCTTGCTGGGTAGAGTATTCTTGGCTGTAAGATTTTTCCTTTTAGCACTTTAAATATATCGTGCCACTCTCTTCTAGCCTGTAAGGTGTCTGCTGAGAAGTCAGCTGATAGCGTTATGGGGATTCCTTTGCATGTAACTTGACTTTCTCTTGCGGCTTTTAAGATTCTCTCTTTATCTTTAATTCTGGACATTTTGATTATGATGTCTCTTGGTGTAGGCCTCTTTGGGTTTATCTTGTTTGGGGCTCTCTGTGTTTCCTGTACCTGGATGTCTGTTTCCTCCTTTACGTTAGGGAAGTTTTCATCTATTATTTCTTGAAATAGATTCTCTGCCCCTTTGTCTCGCTCTTCTTCTGGGACACCTATAACACGGATGTTAGTGTGCTTGATGTTGTCCCAGAGGTCCCTTAGACTATCCTCACTCTTTTTAACTCTTTTCTCTTTTACCTGTTCAGCTTGGGTAATTTCTTCTAGTCTTTTGTCCAGCTCACAGATCCGTTCTTCTGTATCCTCTACTCTGCTTTTGAGTCCCTCTAGTGAATTTTTCAGTTCCAGTATTGTATTCTTCATTTCTGATTGGTTATTATATCTTCCATTTCTTTGTTGACATTCTCACTGAGTTCATCTATTCTTCTCCCCAGATCAGTGAGCATCCTTAACACCCTTTGTTTGAACTCTCTGTCAGGTAGGTTGCTCATTTCTGTTTCACTTAGTTCCTTTTCTGGGGTTTTGTCCTGTTCCCTTACTTGGAATGTATTCCTTTGCATCCTCATTTTGCCTCTTTCCCTGTGCTTTTGTCTACGTTATGCTCCTGGCCAGCTGTTGCAATGCTCGGCTGCTTGTAGTTGTTGTGGGCCCTTCAGTGTCTTTATCAGGTGTGGGGAGCCCCAGCAGAGTTGGCTGCAAGTTCTAATGCCACATTTGTGTTGAAGTATTTCTTTTAAGTGAGTAGGCCCCCAGTGTGGCAGGTTGTTAGGCTCAGGGCCTTACAATTGCTATAAGCCTCCAGCCTTTGGGTCTCTTGTCAGCTCTCTGAGGATTGCAGCTGGGTGGGGCTGGCCTCAGGCACAGGAGCACCCAATCGTTTCAGGCTTTGGAAGGTGGGACAAACCTCCTATGTGGGTCTTTGAGAAGCAGAAGTCTTCTGCAGCTGACAAGCCCTGCCACCCACAGGTCCACACACACAGTCAACACAGTCCTGCCCCGTGTACGCACCCCAACCTCCCCAAGCGGACCCAGTCTCTCCACGGCGGGAGCCCCACACACTCCGCCACCACCCCACACTCTCCACCCGCTCCTTGTGCACACCCTGCCCCACTGAAGTCGGCTCAGTTGCCAGGCTGCAGAGAATCCAGTCATCAATCTACGCAGGCCCACACGTTGCCTGAGGGCTTGTTGTTGGGTGGGGCCTGTCTCTAGGGTGGGCTGCCTGCCCTGGCTGAGCTGGATTAAATCGGTGCTCTAGCAGGTGGGGCAGACCTGGGCTAGCAGGCCCCAGGGAGAACTCCAATGGCGTCTGTGTCAGCACACATACACCAGGCCACAACAATGGCCGCCGCCAATGTCCCAGTCCCTGGAGAGGTCTCACCCCTCACCGAGATGCACTCAGGGCCTATTAGGTGAGTCTCTTTTCACCACAGCACTGTGCACCTTTCTTTCTGGTGATTTTAGGATGCTTTCTGAAACGGGTGAGTTTGCGCGCGGGCCCTTTAAGAGCCAGTTTTAGTTTCTTTGTGAACCGGGTTTTCTGGGGGTGCTCCCCAATGCTTTAGTAGCAGGCACAGTCAGATATTATGCCGCTGGTCTCGATTGTGCTGGGTCCACAAAATGCCCACAGCGGGGGCGCTCCCCGGCTCAGGGCCCCGCGCCTCCAGGGAGGCTGCGCACCTGTGAGCTGCTCCCGGCGGCCGTGAAGCTGGCGGCTTGTGAAGGCGGCGTTTTTCTCTCCGGAAGGGAGTCTCTGCCTCTTCTACCTCAGTTAGGATTGTCCGTTGTTGCAGGAGTTCCTCTCATCCAGTTTTCAGTTCTGTCTCTGGGGTAATTTTTCCACGAGTAGTTGTAAATTGGCTGTGTCCACGGGAGGAGGTGAGTTCAGAGTCTGCTTACGCTGCCATCTTGACTTCGCTCTGTCTGTCTGTGTTCTTGAATTCAATTTAGTTGGCTTGTTTTATATTTATTTTGCAGATTTTAAATGAATTATTTTAATCTAGCTTACCTACTTTAGTATCTCCGAGTCTCACAAACTTTTTATTCGCTGGCACGGCCAATAATTAACCACACCATTTTTTAACCTTTTTTTAAGTCTTTCACTACTTTCATGTCCTTATTCCCCACCTTACCGGTTTAAATTCCAAAGCCCATCACATTTTGCACACATACATAATTTTTTACCTTTTATTGTATTGACTTCACAAAATCTGAACCCAGCTAACCCCAACACTATCTCCTCCTTGCCTAAGCAGTTGCGTATAACCAGAGAAGATCACAGAACTCTGCTGGCGGGTCTCACTTTAAATGTTCAACCACAGATCCTAAGTGGTCCTCAGCATTGCCAGGCTGTGAAATCTCCTTGTGTTAATTCCATATTTTACTCTCTACTCTCTGACATGATCTTCTAACAACATTTTTTTCTGAAAACTCTAATCTCTCTCCCCCACTCCTTATTCTAAGCTTCCTTGTCCCTAAGAAAAATAGAAGCATTTAGGAGAAAACCACTTAATTTAGCAACAGCAGATGTACCAAACAGCTTAGATCTATATCCAGGTCTTCTGCCTTTTCCTTCCACTAAAGTGAGTTTACTAACCCTGCTTGTATAGGGTTTGACTAAACTATTTTCATAATGTTTTTATGAAAGCATTATGGCATCCATAATGTGTGGCTAAGCAGTCTGCAGGGGCCTTGAACCGACACTAGCCCCTCCCTCAAGCTCGAGCTCTAGATGACAGCCCACAGAGTCACCAGCAAATGTAAGCTCCTGGTATGACTTTCCCTAGAGTCCTTGTGATCAGCAGTTTCCCCTGCCTCCCAGAGCCTTCCCCTTGTGCACCCCTTAGATAAGACCCCATGGAGTTTACCAAATCCCTGCTCTTTTTTGACCAATCTGGACTTAGCCCAGGGATCCCGAAGCTCTCCACCCAGGGACCGTAATAAAAGCATGTGCCCCAGGTCGTGCTGCTCTCTCTCTGTCTGTACCCTGCCTGACCTCCCCGTGCAGCCCTGAAAGACATGCCCAGTACTTCCTTCATGACCTATGAGTGTAAACTTCTCTATTTCAATTCCCTGTGGTCTCTTGTTGAACCAATCAATCAGGGCTCGCCATCTGACACTGCAGGGCTCTACTTAACAAATGTTAATTGTCAAATATTTAACAATTAACATTTGACAATTAACACAATCACAGCACTGCTCCTAGGTAAGTCCAGCCTTTCCATTTGCACTCGATCCTTCCCACTTGTCTTAGTGACAATGCCACTGCAATTTTCCCATCCCTCCTACATCATAAATTTATTCCTATTTTCTGGACTATTTCCATCATCAGACAAATGTGCTCTAATATATCCTAAATTAAAAATATAAATATGATTAACTTCCTAAAATACCGCTTCTCCCACAACTACCGTCCCATTCCTCTGCTTGTCTTCATAGAAAAACTACTCCCAAGATCCAGACTTCAATATCCAACTATCTACTTGACTTTCCCATTGAATCTACTATAGGCATTTCAAACTCAATTTGGCAACTAAACCCTTGGCTTTTTTTGTTTCACACCTCTTGTTTTACTTCTTGCACAGTAAACTGCACCATCATTTACTAGCTGCTTTGGTCAGATATTAGGATTCATCCCTGATCCTTGTCTTTCTTTCACATCTCATGTCAGACCTTCATATTGAGCAGCAAATCTTATTTTCTCTTCCATCAAAATTTGTCTTGACTTTGAATTCTTTTCACTCCAATGCCAACATTCTAGACCAAGCCATCATGATATCCTACCTAAATTAATGCAATAGCTTTCTGACTGGTCTCCCTACTTCCACACTTACGTCTTATACTTATTATACACACAAAAGCCAGAGTGATGTTTTAAACATGAATTAAATAATTTATACTCTCCTCCATGTATACAAACAAACTACAATAGCTTCCAATTATACTTAGAATAAGATACAAATTCCTTACCATGTCTTAAGAGGGCCTCTGTGACATTACCATGCTATTTCTCCTAAATCATTTCCTCTACTTTGTTTATTATACTATTGACACACTAGTCTTCTTGTTGTTTTCAAATACACCAAGCCTGTTCACATCTCAGGGCTTTTGTACTTGTGTCCTCTTGGTCTAGAATACTTCTATTCCAGATCTTTACATATTTTGATTTTTCATTTCAATTAAGTGTCTCATCAAATATCACTACCTTAGAAAAATCTGGGATTACTTTATATAAAATAGTACACTTAGTTACTCTCTATCATACCCTGCTTTACTCCTTCATAGTTATCAGTCCCTGACATAGTATCCCATGCTTATTTGTACATTTGTTTATTGTAATTCCAACACAATATGTTCTGCAGGAAGACAGGTACTTTCTTTATCTTTTACGCCATTATATTATCACAACCTAGGCTAGTGCCTGCTCATAAATATTTGTGGAATAATTGAACTATTGTATTAGTTTCCTAGGACTAATAAAAATTACTACAAATGGGATGGCTTAAGACAACAGAAATTTACTCTCTCATAGTTAAGAGGCCAGAAGTCTGAAATAATTGTGTCAGCGGGGTAGGTTCCTTCTACGGGATTCAGAGGGAGAATCTGTCCCACGCCTCTCTCATGGCTTCTGGTGGTTACCAGCAATCCTTTGTGTTCTTTGTCTAATAGACACATCTTTCCAATCTCTGCCTCTATCTTGACATGGCATTCTCTGTGTTTCTTCATACTGTCTTCCCCCACGCATGTCTCTGTGTCCAAAGTACAACAATCACTGGATTAAAGCCTGCCCTAATCCTGTGTGAGCTCATCTTAACTTAATTGCATCTGCAAGAATCCTATTTCCAAATAAGATCCAGGTGAGGTTCTTGGCAGACATGAATTTGTCGGGGGAGGTGGGACATGATTCAACCTAGTACAATGATATTTGTGTCAAATGATAAAAATTAAAATTTTTCAATTGATAGAATAATTTCAGAATATACTTGGATGCCATGTCTAATCATTATTTAAAAATTCTGGCAAAGAATTGAAAGACTTGAGTGATCCTCTTAGCGTCTTTTCAAGCCTCATTCTTTTATTCAAATATTCCTTTATTCAAAAAGAAAATTATTGTGTGTTTCTATATTACATCTATCGTGCTAAGTAATGGGGACACATTAATTAGCAAGACAGAAATGGCATCTGCTCTTAGGAAGTTGACTCTACTGGAGTGAGAGTGTTATTTTTCTTCATGACATCTGCTATCACCTGAAATCTTTACCTGGTACCAGTCAAGTTTGCATTAGTAAATAGATGGCACACTCCAATTGAGTAATATGAGGAGAGTTTAATAAAGAAAGATTTAAAAGTTTTAAGGCAGGTTTTAGGACAGCGATCAAGAAATAAATCAGTACCACAGGGATAGTAATAACAGAGATCATTTACCATCCTAGGCTTGAGGGGCAAAGAGGAGAGAAAGGGTGAAAAAAAGGGCTCTTTGAAAGTCTCTCCATTTCTAGAAGACAGCTTCAGATTATAACCATAGTTCTATATGTTCATTTTTTTAATAAAGTGCTTTAGTTGATTGTAGACAAATTTCTATCTTTATTTTGCAATACCTAAGGTTTTAAAGTATTTTGAGGTGACAATGAATAACAAAAAGTAGAACTAGTGAATTAACCAACTCGTGAGTATTTATTGTATATATAACAGAAAAGAAGCAGCTTGAATATGGAATTGTTAAATCATCTCTGAGAAATATGCATCAAGACTTTTTCATTGTGATGGCAGTGAGGGGCAGAAGGAAGGACAAGGGAAGGATGTATGCAGCTGTGTTCATGTTTACATTTTGATTATAACCGTTAGTGTATGTGTAAATTTCTTTTGGTCATACTATACGAATAGATTTTAAAATAATTAAATGGTGACATATCTCTTGCTTGTGTTTTAATAATATAAATTTTAGAATCATCTAGAAGCATTATGCTTATTATACTTTATTTCTCGGTGACTCATTTTAAATTGAGCATTAAGAGAATATAGTATTTTAATTGTAACTCAACCAACATCTATCCTGAGGTTATCATTTTGTCTTTTAAGACAGTTTTGCCCCCACAAAAGGTTGGATTACATTTCTTTCCTGATTGATGTAGTGTAGTGTATTCTTGATAATCAAACTACTCATGGCTTTGGGACTCTGAATTTGTAAATATTATGGGAAAAAAATGATATATACTGCACTGTCTCATAAAAAATGTATACTTCACTGTGTCTCTGTACTCACAGAAAAGAACTACTTGCAAATATGGCGATACCAGCAGAGACTAGAAGGACAGATCACAATATACACTGCATGTAATCACGGATGATTTTGTGCTCTTTGCTTCTTGTGTTTCTCAGTTTTCTGTAATGTGCATATATACTTTTAAAAGTTGGTGAAAAATCGTCATTAAAGAAAGTCAAGGTAAGGAGAGCTTAAGACAAATGAGCAGGCCCTTGATGGAGTACAATAGTATGGACTTTCTGCAAGTGGAACTTGGGATAAACAAAACATTTTGGTACAACATAGTGGCTAACTGTGGAATGGGAATGTCACAAATAGAAAAGAAGAAATGAAATATTTGAAACTGCAGTTATGATATTTTATGTTTTCTAAAATTGTTGCCACATTTTCCCACAATCCTGCTGACGATGGGCCCTCCAAATTCCCCCCTTCACCACCTCATGCCTTATATCATGTAAAGAGTAGCTCATTGGGGCTGGCCCAGTGGCATAGTGGTTAAGTTTGCATGCTCTGCTTCAGCAGCCCAGGGTTCACAGGTTCAGATCCCGGGCACAGAGCTACGCACCACTCGTCAAGCCATGCTGTGGCAGCATCCCACATATACAGTAGAGGAAGATAGACACAAATGTTAGCTCAGGGTCAATCTTCCTCACCAAAAAAAAAAAAAAGTAGCTCATTAGGCTTACAGTGATCATCTCCAACTCACCACTTCAATGTAAGTAGAAGCTTTCTTTTTTGATGTGGGAGCAAGATTCATCACTGTGCCAGTTGAAGCTCTTGGACTTGGGTCTGCCTCAAGCCCAGGGTCTGAAATTCTCATAGCTGTTTCCTTTATGCAAGTGTATCTTATCAGGGAGGAACTATGGTACTTCCTGGAGATGCATATTTCTTGGCCCAAAGAAAATATGAAGAAACTTTGCAGAGGTTCCTTTTAACATGTCCACTTTATACATTATTGATAGGTTTCCTGTCTAGTACCATTTGAACATTCTTTATCAGAAAAGCAACTCTAAAGTGTCCTGGATATAATCCACTCTTCAAGAGATAGTATTTCACAGTGGAGAACTCAGGCTTCAGTGCCAGATCACTTGGGCTTAAATATATCAAGTGAGAATGATAATAGTACCTAAAGTACAGATTAATAAGAAAGTTGAATTTGCCAACATGTGTCAAGTGCCCACCATACTGCCTTGGCTGAATTAAGTACTTGAAGAATGTTAGTTATCAACCCTCCCTCTTCCATACATGTAAATACATTCAGGGAAGAAGAGAAATTCTATCCATTCTGACCATTTATTTTGAGGTTCATTTGTACTTGTTGTATTAGTCAATCATCTTCATTGGTAATACACATGTTCTATTCATTCTTTTGTCATTATTCAAGAAGCTTTAAAATATACATGCATGTGGGTGTATATATATACACACACATATATATACTCTTTACTCTAGAATTAGATACACATACATATTCTTTGTTCTAGATTAATTATATATGCATATATATGTATATATATAGTACAATGATTCTGAATATGTATATATGTGTATATATAGTAAATAATTCTAGAACAAAGATTATATATTATATACTACTTATCTATATATATATACACTATGTGTATATAGTATAATAATTCTAGGATAAATATTATAAGTCCTACTAAGTAACATACAGTCAAAAGTGGCCTGGTATGGCAACTTGTTATTTATATGGTCACTTACAACAAAGCGTTATGATAAAGTAATTATTAGTATTTCCCTCTCTTAGCTCAATAGCAGAAAAAGTATTTTCACATACGTTTTCACATTTGACTGTGCAACAACTAACTCCATGACATATGAGGTAAGGCATTGTCTAGCTCTTTCAGTTTACAAAGGGGGAATGCTAAGAAGTTAAATGATTTACCCAAAGACACATAGTTAGTAATGGGTAGAAACAAATTCCCCATCTCTTAGAACAGCATTCCTTTCATACAATCATGTTTCTCCTTTATTTTTGTACTTAGGGTGATCGCCAATACCAACAAATGTGCGAACACTGACCCCTTAGAAACCCAAAGCAGACATCATTAGTCCTTCGTTGTGCTCCTCCCCAGTCCTCCAAATCACCCTCCAGGAAATTACCAGCAATTTACTCAAGAGTTCAAGTAAAAGGAAATCTATTTGCCACTCATAATCTAGCTCCAGTGTTGGCAAATATTTTCTGGAAAGAGCCAGTTAGTAAATATTTTTGAATTTGTAGGCCATACATTCCTCTGTGGCAACTAGTCAGCTCTGCTTTTGTAGTATGAATGCAACCATAGGCGACATGTGAGTGAGTGAAGGAATTATCGAGGCCAGATACGGTGGACCAGGAGCTAGATGTGGGTCCCCACCCCAAATGATCTCGGAGGAAACTTTCCAAAGCCAATATTCTGAGTGTATCTACCTGCTAGAAGACACAAAACTTGCATAAAGGCCCTCTGTTTGGCACACCACTGCCAGAGCGATAATCGTTATTCAGAGTACAGTTTTCATTTTTGAGAATTTAAATGCAGTGAAATTTTACAAATCATGCTTTGTAAGTAACAGTAACCTAAAATCAAACTTGCTTAAATAATAAAGAAAATTGCCTGCTACTAACTGAGCAGAAAAGAGGTAGTTCTCTCTATTTTCAGGCCTGGATCGAGTCAAGAATAGAAAAATTTTTGGCGAAATAAATAAATAGAATAAAGAACTAAATAAGATAAAAAATAATATGAACTGTATTTCTGCCACAAAAGGGAAATTTATACGCTAAAAAATACCACAATGAAGGGAAAATTTGAGTGCTATATTACTACTGCATTTATTCTGGTCAAGTCTTTTCATTAAGAAATATGCCTACACATCAAAATGTTTGGCTGCCCTGTCATCACGTCTCTTCGAAATATTCTAGCCAAATGGAATTAAAACATTCTATATTATTTATCCATCAATGCAAAAGTGATCAACTTAGTAATAACCCCTGGTCTTCACTTTATATGAAAGTCTAATATTTTTGTAGACTATTTATGGACATGGGAAAGCATTCATGATAAAATGCTAAGTCTAAAGAACGAGATAGAATAATACAGTATGACCCCAATTTTGTGTGTGTATGTATATCTCTATAGATACACATATAAATAGATGCAGATACTAATTGACTTCCTCCACATCCATCCTCCTCCTCCCTACAAAAGTATTCTGATCCTCCATTGGGGCATTCATTCCTTCCCTATTATCAAGAATGTGGTCTGAAGGATTAATTCCTAGGGCTAGATCCCGATTGGCTTAGCATATCTCATTCCTCAGTTCAAAATATTTCTTTCATAAGTGGTCATTTAGCTAAGAGGAAATGTTTATTGAGACTTTTGGAGAGAAAGGCCGTTGCTTCTTTGTCATTGTCTTGGTTTTTATTGTTTATTTGTTTTGGTGCTTCCGTAAGAAACTCTTTCGTACTTGATTTACACAAGAAAGAATGAAGGCCGAGGAAATAATAGCATCCATTCTCTAAATATAAAGGTAGGACCATCCTTTAAAAACAAGCTGAGAAGTGGAGATAGAAAAGCAGAGACCTGGCCACAGTGCTTTTATTCTCTAATCAATCCAAGCCTGAGATGCAACACATCTACCTCTCTTCTGTCCAGTTAACCAGCCAGGCAATTTTCTTTATTATTTACGCAAGTTTGATTTTAGGTTACTGTTACTTGCAAAGTAGAATTTGTAAAAACTGACAATTAAAATTCTCAGAATAATGAAAACATTATGTCAATTAACATACATTGATTTTTTGGTGAATATTGAATTGCTTTGTGAAGTGTGTCTCTTATTCCATGTAGGAAATGCAATGTAAAAACATCTGTTTCCCAGGATTTCCTGAGCATATGTACCTTTCAGACCAATTACTGCACTTGAATTATTTTACCATCGGCTTCAGTTGTGTTTGTTTAAAGTGTAAATACTAGGTATTGCTATTCTAGTACTGATGTAGGTTATTTCATAAGGGTGTAAACATCTTCTTTCTTTGCCTAAATAATGATGGTAATAAAGAGTGTATGTCAGTCTCTGTAAGGTTTTCAATAAAATCAGTGCCTTCAAATTATTTTGAAGTGGAGGAAACTTTCAATTTATGAAATATTTATGAGAAATCACATCATGTCTACAGCAGTTCTCAGCTGTGACTACAGCATATGGTTTATAAATTGAAACAGGTGTGTGAGAACAGGTGGTCACAGCCAAGCCAGGGAAGAACTGGAATTTACTATAGGGAAGCAACATTATAAAATACCACCATTGGCATTGAAAGCAACTTGCTGATTTGATGGCAGGACCTAAAAGATGCTCACAGGGGCAAATGCATATGACAGCATTTGAGATGAAAGTGTTCACCTACTCAAGTCTCACATATGGCAGTTGGGAAGCAGTCAGTGTCATTTCTCATGATGAGTGAATGGGAGTGAATCTTCATACCCAATTTGGATAGTTTGCAACTCAATTGCATTAAAAGGAATAAATTCTTCCTCTTACCTCTTTTAATATAAAACTAGTTCAAATAAGCTCTGGGGCCACTTTCACCTATGTTATCTGCACTATTTCTAAGGATAATGCTCTATATGCTTCCTGTGTCCACAACCTCCAAGCATCAGAAAATTATCCGCCCTTTTAAGAAGGGGTGGGTATAATGCCCTTCCTGTTATTTCAGCAAATACCTTTAAAATATGCCATCTTAAAATTACATGTTGCTTATGGAATAAAGGTAACGGATCGTATTCATGATTTTTAAACCTCCCTCCCTACTCTATGGCCAGTACCTTATTCTACATTCAGTCAGAGCTTAGTAGTGCATACTAATGGAAAGGAACTGAGATACAAGAGCTAAAAGAAGTGATTCTAGATGGATTTTCAATGAGTATCTGTACTCACATTTAAATATGAGCTTTAATCATCTTCTAGAGATTCACCAAGTTTCAAATCAAATAGTTTATGAAGTTGTATTTTAAAAGATATCATATGAAATCTAGAGAGTAACTCATCTTCCTTATTCTTGCTGTAATCCATACTCTGGTATGCATTCAAGTGAGAACGGACACCACTACCTAGAAAAGTTGTGCAAAATCTCAGGTAAATTAAATTACCCTTCTTTATTTCTCTAAAATTCTTTCTACAATTACCTATCTCATCCTAATGTAACTAACAGGGTTAATTTTAAGAACAAAAGAAAACAAAGCAGAGCGATAACAAATGGCTTTATCATTACACACTCTACCGAATAAAAAGCAGACGCAGCGGACTCACAACATCCAGTTTACACACACACACACACACACACACACACACACACACACACACACGTATGCACGCACACGCGGACTCACACAGACACACGTGCAGGCACTTCGAGACTAAATATCCCGCATCCTGACTGCTGGGAATTTAATGGCTGACAGCTCTCAGGTGATTCCTGTCTCCCAGCAATTGTCCTAGGATAAAGAGAGCCACCTTCCTAAAGGTAACGTCCCCTTTCCAGAGGCGTTCTATATGCAGTGAAGAAACAGCTCTGCAGGACCTTCCATTTCCAGAGCTGGTCTTGGCTGTGACTTCAGCATAGCCTAAGGTCTCCTTCTACCCATTCCTGCACTCCACTTTGTCACAGATGTTGATCCCAAGAGCACTAGCTGATAAGCTTCCTGCACACAAATCTCTGTCTCAGAAGGTGGAAAACACAATTTGCAATAGTTCATGCCAGAAATGGTCCAAGGAAGCAGACTGGACCACCCATCAGCCAGCTGCCCACAAGGACCCCCTTCACTGGCAACAGGCATAGCACTGACATCTCCTGGCATGCAGTGGCAGTGAAATTTGTTAAAACTTTTACTGTTAGGAATTGGTGTGTGCTGGAAGGGAATGCACTGATGGAAGTTAATGTATTAGACTTTTAAGAAGCACATCAAAATAATGTTTATAAAGGCAATGAAATTGGATCACTGTTTTGAGGGAAATTGATGATTTGGAGAAAAAATATGAAAGACTGAAGATGGTCAATTAGCAATTAAATCCTAAGAGGTTCTCCTTGGCAGTATATAAAGAGACTCCCATCTTATGAAGCCAGAGGACAGAAAAATAAAATTTAATTATAAAAGTAGCGAAATCTCAGAAAAGGTTGAGAAGTTTGAATTCTTATCCCCAACAGATTTGCTGTACCAATAAGGTTTCTATATAAAATATGGAGAACTATGGAATTAGGTAATAGAATGTGTTGTCCCTGTAAGCAAGATAGAAATACTAAGAGTATTTCTCAATCTATGCTAACAGAAAAAATTAAGAGTTGATGATCAAGAAGGTGAGAGTAGCCACCACAATAAAAAGTTGCCACACTTTGCCTGGTTTCTGAATTCGAGCCTATTTTCAGACCCAGAACCCACATACTGAAGCTGTCGAGTTTCCAGAAGGAAGGATCTTGCGACATTGTAGCAAGGATACATGGCCATTATTCCCCAACTCCTTCTTCAAGGGAACCTACAGCCATTGACTTCAGGAACTGTACAGGAAGGAATGCAGAATGTCCAAAGATATTGATAACTGTCACACCCAAGGTCCAAACTGGTATTGATAACCAAGGACCCAAAGCATCATCAGTCCATTTTGTGAGAGTGGGGGGTTATGGAAACCAAGACCAAGACCGAGTAATAAACGGAATCCTGGCCAAGTGTGACTCTCAGTGGGTCCACTTCATCCATGACCCACCTGGTAGTTAGTTTCCTAGTCCCCAAATATAAAATCAAATGGATATACTTGGTAGTTGGCAGGCCCCACATTGACTCCTTATCCTGTGGAGTAAGAACTATTATAGTGGGGAAGGTCGAGTGGTAGCCTCTAAAAAGCATTCTTCTACCAGCCAAGATAGAAAAATTGAAAACACTATCATATCCTGAAGAGAATGGTAGAAGCTAGTGATCTTCTAGGGGTAGTGATGCCTGTGATAATCTCCATTTAATTCATGTCTCTGGCTCCTAAAAATACCTGATGGATTCTGGATCATGGCATTGATTATTGCCATCTCAACCATGTAGCAACCCCAATTGCAATTGTGTGGAGTGAGGAAACTTTGCTAGAGCATATTAACACAGCCTTAAGTACATGATATGCAACTAGCGATCTTGAAAATATATTCTAGTCCATACTTCTCAAGAACTAAGATCGTAAGTAGTATTTCTAAGTGTTCACTTAGAACAGATAATAGATATGTTATTATATCTGTAACAAACAGTACAAAGGGAACTGGACTGAGTGGAAATCCCACAGATAGATGACTTCATCTTAAAGTGCCCAGGTGAACAAGAAGTGGTAAAAAGGTTGGAATCCTTGGAAGACAAATACACTGTAGAAGATGGGGGATAATCCATATAAATATTTGGAGGCTGACTGTATTAGTGAGGTTTGGGGCAGGTCTTGAGTTCTGGGGCATGCCAGGACATCCTCTCCAATGTAAAGGACAAACTTTTGCATTTTGGACCTTCTACCACTGAGAATGAAGTATAATACCTTCTAGGCCTTGTAGGTTTTAGAAGTAACATATTCCATCTCTGGGAATACTACTCTGAGCCATTTATCAGGTGACAAAATGCTACCAACTTTGAGTAGAACCTAAAAGGAACATGCTCTCAGACTGTGGTGCATGAAACCCTGCCAGTATGACCATATGACCCAGGAGAGTAGTATCCGGGGTTTCTGTGTTGGGAAAAGAGGTTGTATGCAGTTAGTGGCAAGCCCTAAGGAGAGAATCACAGCATAGATTCCTAACATTCTGTATAAAGGTTGTGTCACCTACAGCAGAGAATTATATCCCTTTTGAAAAACAATGTATGGCACAATCCTAGGCCCCAGAAGAGATGGGGTACCTGACTATAGGAAATTAAGTTACTATTAAGTTAAAACTTCCTATCTTCTTTCCATCTTGATCTGGTATATCAGTTAATGTTCCACCAGAGAAACAGAAGCAGTCTCTCTGATACATACGTACATACATTTGTACATAGATGTGTCTATCGATCTGTCTATTGAGAGAGGAGAAATTTATTGCAAGAAACTACCTTATATAATTTTGGGGACTGACTAGGCAAGTCAGAAATCCATAGGCCAGGTCATCAGGAAGGGTAGCCTCAAAATTCTCAGACAGGAGTTGAGGCTTCAGTCCACAGGGGGAGTTTCTTCTTCCTTCTCTGGAAAGCCTCAGTTCTGTTCTTAAAGCCTTTGAATTGATTTGATCCAGTATACCCAGATTATCTAGGATAATACCCTTTACTTAAAGTCAACTGGTCATAGATGTTAATTACATCTACAAAATACTTGAAGAATAACACCTAGCTTAGTGTTTGATTGAATAACTGGGGACTATAACCTAGCCAAGGTGACACATAAACTGACCATCACACTTGACTTTCTCCAGGGCCGCTACTTCTTAAAGTCAAGTGCACCTAGCAGCAATCCACTGTAGTACGGAAGTGGTACATTCAGGATTACACATGAGTAAGGTAGAAGGGCATGAGCAGGTGGCCAGGACCTCCATGTCGTCCACCACTATGTTATCTGTGATATATCTGTGATATATATGTATATCTGTGATATATCTGTGAATATCACCTTTAAATGGACTTAGCTGAACCTCTAGCCCCACTCAGAGGTGGCCCTGAAAAACAACAGTGAGGGAAAATTCTCTCAATGGATAGATATTTGGATGGCTAACCTGGCCATCCACTTTGCATAGAAAGAGAAATGGCCACTTTTCAGATTGGATATAGACTTATGAACATTGGTGAATGGCTTGGCCAAGGGGTAAGGGGCTTGGAAAGATTCAAATGGGAGGTTAATGAAGTCTGTGAAAAAGGCATATTGAAAATAGGCATGAGCTGTGACTATCTTTGCATCACATGTCAACATCCATCAGAAAACATCCACCGTAGAAGAAGCACTAAGTAACTAAATAGATTAAGTAGGTCAGTTGGCATCTTTCAGATTTTGTCCATCAGCCACCTCAGTGCGAGCACAATGGGCTCATGAACTGGGTAGCCATGGTTACCAAGAATGTTTGGGTCCAAGAACATGGGTCCCCTCTCTGCTAAACGTCTAACTGCCAGCAACCAAGACCCATGCTAATTCCCCAATATGGCACCATCCTTCCAGGAGTCCAAATAGCCACTTGGTAGAAGACTGACTCCATTAGACACATTCTAATGGATCTGAAAGGATCAGTAATTCTTTTTGATTGGCACTGATACATACTCTGGGTATGGTTTTGTCTTTCCTCCCAGAAACGCCTAATCTAGCACCAGTATTCAAAGACTAGTGGAGTGGTTAACCCTGACTGACACAGGATCCTAAATAACTTTAAAGCCACTTTAAAACAAAAGAGGTGCAGACATGGCACATCAACATGGAATCCAGGTTCCTATCACCAGCCTCACCACCTTGAAGCTTTCATCTTCCCAGTGATTGCTCTCATCCGAAGAGCATCACCTCATCCAAGGTCATGCCCCCTTCTTGGGGCAGCCTTCATTCAAAGACTAGTCAATGCAAGAATGAAAGGACCCATGGGTTGGCTTATACCTTTATTGTTACTCATCACAGCCCAACATCTCTCTCTGCCCAGTCTTGCTTTATTCACTCCTTCCTCACCGTTGTTGATCTCAAGAGTAATGATGAATAACATTTCTGCATGTAAATTTCTATCTCATAATCTTCCTCCTGGAAAACCCAGTCTGCTACAGCAGATTTATACAAAACCATATAACTTACTTTCAGATAAAAGCAAACTGTTCACTTAGCCTCAAAAAGAGCAGATCTTATGTTAAGTGTTCTTATCACAAAAAGTAGTAATAATAATAATGAGGAGGGTGGGAGGAAACTTTTGGAAGCGATGGATTTGTTTATGGCATAGATTGCAGTGATGGTTTCCAAAAAAGTTTTATTATTTTAAATAAAGTAAAAATTTGTTTATTAAAAAATTAGGATTGGGCCGGCCCGGTAGTCTAGTGGTTGAGTTCGTGCGCTCCGCTTGGGCAGCCCAGGCTTCCCAGGTTTGGATCCCAGGTGTGGACCTATCCACGACTTATCAAGCCATGCTGTGGCAGGTATCCCACATATAAAGTAGAGGGAGATGGGCATGGGTGTTAGCCCAGGGCCAATCTTCCTCAGCAAAAAGAGGAGGACTGATGGGGCCGGCCCGGTGGCGCAAGCAGTTAAGTGCGCGCGCTCCGCTGCGGCGGCCCGGGGTTCACTGGTTCGGATCCCGGGTGCGCACCGACGCACTGCTTGGTAAGCCATGCTGAGGCGGCGTCCCATATAAAGTGGAGGAAGATGGGCACCGATGTTAGCCCAGGGCCGTCTTCCTCAGCAAAAAAAAAAAGAGGAGGATTGGCAGATGTTAGCTCAGGGCTGATCTCCTCACAAAAAAAAAAAAAAAAAAGGGGAGGATTGGCAACAGACATTAGCTCAGGGCTAATCTTCCTCACACACACACACACACACACACACACACAAATTAGCTCAAATCTTTGTTGTGGCATTTACTTACAGATATAAACAGGCTATTTTCTTAGTAGATATGAAAAAGACCATGCAATATTTTATAAATAAAATAGTATCTTATAAAATATTATCCCAAATAATGTGTCAGTTTCATGAGGAGTAAATTATCAAATTTGTGACTTTGAAACAAATATAGACATTAATTTAGCATCTGCTGGTGCTAGAACTGGGATTACCCAAAAGACTAGCCTAAGCTCTTGAGTAGCTCACACACACACACAATTAAAACCTCTACAACAATAAAAATAATTAAAATGTATTGAATACATAATATGTGTCAGGCAAAATCATCTAAGAGCTTTACAAATATTGTATAATTTATTTCTCAGGGTAACTTTGAAGTATGTGGGCTATTATAATATATGCCAATAAGGAAACTGAGGATTGGAAAGGTTAGGTAATTTGCCCAAGGTCATGAAATCAGCAAGTGGCAGATCTGGGATTACAGGAGTAGTCTGCCTCAATTTGAAACCATGCTTTTAAATATTATGCAGCAAATTTAATGAGAAAGAGGAATGCAATAAAAATAATTTAAAAATGTAGGTTCACTGTGCAAATGCAACAAGAATACAACGTACACTTATAAATAAAATTCAGTTCATGAAGTTTACAAATTATCTTTCAAAATTCGTCACAAAAACCATTTTGTTTTACAGAGACAAAAGCAGAAGTTCATAATTGCTTTTACCCGTAATTTATGTACTTAGAGGATTTTCAACTCAGTTCTCAAAAATAGTCACATTTTGATATATGGAATGCTTGCTGAAACATTAATTTTTTGAATACCCAGTCTAAATTTTTACCAGCCAATTAACAACATGGTACCAGGAACTTACATCTCTCTCGTAGCTGAAAAATAAACAAAATTTATCACTCATTTACTTCCCACTTCAAATAAACTAAAATACACTTCGCAACAGATGTTTGTTGGGTCTAAAGGTCGCTTGGAACTTAAGTTAAATAATGTCTCTAGAGACTGCACAAAAATGTTTACCAAAACTCAGACATCTTTATAAAAGCCCTAACGTGCTTTTGGGTTTTCAGGCAATGGCCTTGAATTGGACACTTCACAAATGTGTGGTAAACACACTGCATTTTAAAAGAATATCAAAGCATATTTCAACCATTGTTAACCCTTCAGAATCTTTCCCAGTCTATACAAGGCAAAATATCATAGTTGAATATATACCACCATAAATAATCGATGGCTGCTGGTGTTTGTATTTTGATTGTTTTGATGGTTAGCTGCTTCACGATGATGAAGTAAATCGTGTCATCCCTACTAACCTATGATGATAAATTATTCAAAACTCTATGATTTAATGTGATGATAATTCAACCATTTTTTATTGAACCCTTGTATTACTCCAGGTGCTCTCCTGACTGTTGCTGATAAAGTATTGCACAAACTACACACTCTCTGCCTTCATTAACATTATATTCCAGTTTGATGGAGTTTTAGAAAACAAATAAACAAGGAATCAAATTTCAGATTGTGATGAACTACAGTGGGAATAAACACAGGGACATCGAGAAAATAACACACATTAATTGACTTCAATCACAATCGCTTCTGAATTTTAAGTTCTGATTTTATATCTAGAACTCAAACGAGAAATTGCGACCTTCTAAATGTGACTCTGGATACTGAAAGGTAGTATTTTGAAGTGGCACGTGAAACCTATATTAGTTTGCTAGCGATGCCATAAAAAAATACCACAGACTGGGTGGCTTAAACAACAGAAATTTATTTTCTCACAGCTCTGGAGGATAGAAGTCCAAGATCAAGATGTTGGCAGGATTCGTTTCTTCTGAGGCCTCTCCTCTTAGCTTCCAGTTAGCCACTTTTTCTTGTGTCTTCATATGATTCTTTCTCTGCATATGCATCCCTGGTGTCTCTTTTCAAGTGGCCAAATTTTCTCTTCTTATGAGGACACCAGTCAGATTATATTAGGGCCCACCCTAAGGGCCTTACTTGAATTTAGTCACCTCCGTAAAGCCCTATCTCCAAATACAGCGACGTTTTGAGGCACTGGGGCTTAGGGCTGGAACATATGATTTGGGGCTGTGGGGGGGGGGCGGGGGCCACAATTCAGCCCATAACAAAACCCAATGTGGTTTTTTTTGCAATGAAGCAGAAGCATTTTATTAAGGATAAGGGAATAATGTAGGGGTAGAGGGAGTGGAATAACAAGAACTTATGTATATGCGTGCCCAAGTACAGAAAATTAGACCTTTCAAAGGAATTCTATATGTATTATCCTGTATGTTTTTTTTTTTTAATCAAACTAGTTTGTTGGGAGGATCACATTTTTTTTTTATTTTTTTTATTTTTTTTTGTGAGGAAGATCAGCCCTGAGCTAACATCTGTGCTAATCCTCCTCATTTTTTTGCTGAGGAAGACTGGCTGTGAGCTAACATCTATTGCCAATCCTCTTCCTTTTTTTTTTTCCCCAAAGCCCCAGTAGATAGTTGTATGTCATAGTTGCACATCCTTCTAGTTGCTGTATGTGGGAAGCGGCCTCAGCATGGCCGGAGAAGCGGTGCGTGGGTGCGCGCCTGGGATCGGAACCCAGTCTGCCAGTAGCGGAGCACGTGCACTTAACCGCTAAGCCATGGGGCTGGCCCTATCCTGTATGTTTTTATAGCTGGTAATTTGTTTAGTTATACCAGAAACATGATCCCTGAAGTCTAAAGTTGAGATCGTTTCTGACGTTTAGGCATATTTCAGCTTTGAAGTAGCATATGTCATAAACCACTCTGGCTGGTCAAGTTGGAATGATTGCATTAATCAATTCTTCTCTGTAAATAGGAACAAGTCTGAGCTAAGCTTGTTACTTATATAGCATTTTAGAACTGAAAGACCCTTGTGGGTCATAAAACCTAACGATTTCCGAATTATACTCTGCAGAGCCCCCAGAAGAGCCTTTCCCAACTCCCTTGAATTAGAGAATTCTGTGGATTATCTTTTTTACAGATTGGGTTTCTAAGTGAGCTTCAATTTGAAGACAGAGCCCCCTGGTTAGTCATCTAAAAGTATACAATGGTCTGAAACCATTTAATGTTCCAGTAACCTTATTTTACTACTCAGGAAATTGTGTCCCAGAGAAGTTTGCTGACTGTCTAAGTTTAGACAACTACAAAGTAAAAGAGCAAGGCTCTAAATTGAGGTTTTTCTTAATTCTTAATTCTAGTCCAGTGTTTGTTCAATTCTATGATTTCTGTATCTTGCTCTGTTACAGGAGTGAAAATGAACTAACATATTTTGGAGGCACCTATACCATACTAGGAAATATGTGTGTGTATGTGTGTACACATATATATACATACATACATGTGTGTATATAAATATTATGAACATATCTATGTACATATACATATATACATATACATATATCAATGTATATAAATATTATAGCACTCTGTATGTACTATAATCCTTGCAACACTATAATTCTTGCAACACTATGAGTTTGGAGTTACCCTCTCTGATTACAAATGCAGAATCTGAAACTCAGAGAGTTTATATAGCCTTCCCTAGATTATAGAGGCAGGGTGGTGACAGAGCTATGATTTGAAGTCAACACTGTCTGACTTCAAAGCCCACATCTTTTCTTCTTTCAGTATATCACCTCCTCAAATGATGAAAGTCCCTTCTCAAGTTTTGGTAAGTTTTTGGATGTGATTTTCTATATGATATAAGCGTGAGCTGTGTTTATGTAATTATTTGGACACAAATATGATTATCTAAGTTCTTCTCCCCACCTTTCAAATTACTTTCCAGAATGTTTCATGGTCACTGACCTCAGGTTTTTGAATCAACTAGTTGAACTATATACGATTTTACAACATGTTAAAACAGAAGATCATTCCTGAACCAAAACTTTTTAGGTTCTCAATAACAGAAAGAAAGTCAAGAATCTTGAAATAGAACATTTCCATTTAGTTTCAGACCAGACTTCCAGCTTGCTAATCTGCCCAACTTTATAAGGCAATAGGAAATACGAATACTGAATAAAAATTTCATCATTCATAAATGAACTGAAGGGTTCCATAGCCAGCCAAACCAGAACCCCTGGGGAGACATGTCAGGCCAACTGATGAAGCAGTAGGAAACAGAGCAGGAAGCAACAACCAAAACCAGAGGAGGAAGCACTGCCATCTGGCCCATCTGATGTCTCTCCCATCCTTCCAGGACTGTGGTTGCTTGATGGAGTGAAATAAGCTGGAAGAACTTTGAGGAGGGAACCTGGAGAAATGCAAGTTCCCACTCCACTGATTTGTGTCTGTCCTGCCTTTGAAGGGCTGATGATCCAGTGAGCAGTATATGGAGCCAGCACGGCTGTGAGAGAGATTGGTGCCAGGAGGGTCAAGTGTAGGGAGTATATAAAAACTGACAGTCCAAAATAAACAGAACAAAACAAAAGAGAATTTAATGATAGGTAATTTGTTGTCTGTGGCAGGGATTAGAGCAGGCAAGAAATGGGTTCCAGTTCTCATGCATAATTAGTTATCAACTATTTTACAGCAGAAGTAGGACCCGAAAAATTGATACTCGATTTTTAATCTTCCTCACATGAAATAGGGACTATCTTCATATATTATGTATACGAAAGACTATAGTTATAAGTCAGTGTTTCTCAACCTCAGCATTATTGACATTTGGGGCCAGATAATTCTTCGTTGTGAGGAACTGTCCTGTTCATTCATTATAGGATGGTTAGCAGCATTCCTGGCCTCAACCCACTAGATTCCAGAAGCAACTCCTTACAGTCTTAGCAACCAAAAATGTCTCCAGAAATTTCCCCTGGGTAAAAATAACCCCTGGTTGAGAACTACTAGTCTAGGTCATCCAAATAAATGAACACATGATGTGCTTCCACCACAATCATATTGCCCAGCTATAGCAAATCAGGGCAGGATATTTTATTTACCCAACTAGGCATTCAGGTATTGGACCTACGGCTCATTAGGCTAGAAAAATATTGGGTTTGGCTCTAACAATGGTATCTATATTCATTGCCAGGGTTAGAAATTCATGAAAGATGAGTGAAGTAGATTCACTCGCAGTAGAAAATTGTCTGGACAGTCACTCCATTTGGCCTCTTCTTTCATAAGAGGATGAAGATGACAGTTCAATGAGGTATGATACAGGCCCAGATTTCTATATTTCTATCCTCTATTGCCTTTTGGATCTCTCTCTCTCTCTCTAAATGTTGAAAGAAAAGGAGGAGTCCAGTATACATAATAGTTCCATTTGTGCAACTTGCCTATCTGCTAGCCAAATTGAAGTTAATGTTATGCAACTTTTCTAAAACTTATACTACTTTTCTGCTTTTTTGAATTAATTTTACAATTGCAAGGTTTCAAGAGTATGTTATGGCTTATCCGTATTTTAATTTTTTTTTATTATACCCCTAACTTGCTAAAAAACATATATTAAAGATCAATACTTTAGTTCACTGAAATTCAGATATTTTTATACTCAAACACAGGAGGCTTTCAGCGCAACAAGGTGCAGCTGACAGCAACAGTCAAAATAAGTTCCATGCAAAGTGAAAACGACCTGCCATACAGGGAAACGATCAGTACAGGGAAACGTTTCTCTTCTGATGTGCAGGTAGCATTTTAAAATGTTCGCAGAACCACTCATTTCAAAAATATTCAGCCTAGCACGTATTTTTAATTGTTCCTTAATGTTTAGGGAAAATAAATGTGTGAAATAATATTTCACTGATTTCTTGAGTTAAAATGTCAAATAAAATTTTAAGTAATATGGAAGATAAATCCCTTTGTAGAATGCTATAGCTTAATTCACTGAACGAATTAAGGTAAATGCAACCTTATCAGCTATCTGACTCTAAGGTAAATGCAACCTAGTGAGATTTAAATAATATATGTTTATTTATAATATGAAATGGAAAAAAATGATGAGTCTATGTGTAAAAATGGTTTCTATGAGGATTTTTACTGAATAGCTTGCAATTGCCAGGTAGAGCAATGGATATATGCGTATGTATGTGTAAGTTTATCTGTGTGTATATGTGTATGTATATATATATTTATTAAGCACATCAAGATGAGCTTATGAGAAGTAGTATGGAATAATAATTATTGGATAGTTGTGATTGATTCTCACCAAATGTGAGGATTTTCACTCATCCAGGACAAACATTTAGACTACATTCCTAATGGTTCCTGTTAAAAAGATGCAGTCTTGTGATTGAGTTTTGGCCAATAGTATGTGGGCAGAAGTGTTATACTCAGAGAACTTGCCCTAAAACTTCTTGCACAATCCCCCCACACTCTCTTGGCTCATGGGCTGGCTAGATGCCCTGGATCCAGAAGACTGTGAAACTCTGGAAGACTGCAGAGCACCTAGATGGAAGAAATCTGGGCTCTGAGTGACTATGGCTTAGAAACCATGGGCACCTCCCTCCTCCCTACTGTATTAAGTTGTGATGTGAATGAGAAATCAACTTTTATTTTGCTAATCAACTGAGTTTTGGGGGTTAATTTTTAGTGGCTTCCAGAAAATGCTGTTAGTGTCTTGCCCATGTCCCCAAGTGCTTACCACTTCAGAGATCTCTAGCCTGACTTCCAATTACCAGAATCCCTGCATTCCGTTTTTTTTTTTTTTGGCCTCAATGCTGTTTGGCCACCAAACCCTGCCCATTCAGAAATTCTAGGGAGTTAACTATTCGCTCCTCCCCAGAAACCCTCAACCAATGACGGCTGGAATTTTGTGCAAAATTTTCTCTCTCCCTGGACCCTCCTGTGGGATACCTCTGAAGCAAGCCTTTTTCCTTTCATTCCAGAGTTTCCCCAGCAGGATGAAGCTCCAATGACCCACCTTGGCTCCTAGCTGAATAACACCCTTTGCTGGCTGCCTGCCGTCCCTTCTCTATCTTGTATCCTTGCTCCTCTTCGGGACCATCTACACTCAAATCCTTGTCTGGAATCTGCTTTGGGAAAAACCCAAACTAATGCAAATATTTAACCTTTCCAGACTGTTATAAAGAGTTTTATATCCTGAAACATGTGAGTCCAATTTGGCCTGAACTCTCCCTTCCCAGCTTTATAAATGTGAATAACATAATCACATTTTCTGAAGGTCCATATTTTCCTCTGAAACATATGGGTAATAATAGTAATTATTTCATAGTGCTGTAATGCAGTCTAGAGGTGATAAGAATGACAACTTTATAAGTTGTCTAATATGCAGTGAGTACTGGCTAAATTATGCCATTTTTGTTATTTCTACACAGCTAGATAGTGGTGGAAGTGATATTTGAACTCAGCGGTATCTTGCTAGTAAACCAGTGTACTTTCTCTCATGTTATGGTAACTCTTGATAATTGCCATACTAAAGTCATTTCTGAAATGTCTTATTTCAGTTTTAATTTTTATTTTGTATCAAAGTTGTGCATGCATATAATTCAAATAGTTTTACAAGGTTTGTTTTGAGAAATAATAGTTGTCATCCATCTCCCATCTTGATTTCCTCTCCCTAAAGACAGCCACTTTGATCCTACTAGACAATTCTTTTGATATTTATCTTTGTTTCTCTATATAACATGCTTATACTGCTATTTAATGATTTTTGTTTTAGTCATGATCTATTGATGTCCCAGGATGGAGGATGAGGTTTTAGCTTCTTTTCTCCTCCTGCCTCCCTCACACATGCACATCCTTCCCGTGCCCCTAACCTCACAACATAGCTATACCATGATTTCATATTTAGTCAGTGACTATGTAATAGTCATATAAAGGTGACTATGTAAAGCTATGCATAACTGAACCACATTGGTTGCCTTTTCTATATAAACACTAAGTCAATTCCAAATTCTATTGTCCAATAGTCTCCTCTAATAACACTGAGACCTATCAGGTATCCTATCCATTTCATCTTAGAGAAAACGCTCATGACATTATCTGATGTGCCTGATCATGATGCACTGCCTGCTAAGGATAGTTCACAGCTGTCATTCAGGCATCTTCCTTCACCTTTGCTCTGAGGATTCCTTTTACTTGCTTTCTATATTGAAAGACCAATCTCCTGTATTCCATCCCTTCCTCTTTATTGTTTTACTTCTTTGTTTTGGTTTAATACATTCTACAATAGTTTCCTAAAGAAGGATAACTGGGAGATAGGTAGATAGATATAGACATATAGATATAGATTTTTAATTTATGTGTCTGGAAGTAATTACTCTATTCTACCCTATACTTCATTGATAATTTCACAGGGTATAGAATTCTAGAATAGATACCTTTTTGCTTCAGAATTTTGAAAGGTTTGTCATCTTTAAACTTTTAGCATGACACCATTTTTATTCCTAACCATTTTTGTGTGAATTATTCCATTGTTGTGGTTGTGATTGTTTTATCCTCTTCCTCCATTCTCAGCTCATAGGATCTTCTCTTTGCCTCAGAGTTTTGAAATTTCATCATAATGTGCTTAGTATGGGTCTAATTTCTAATTGTGTTCTGAGCACTTGGCCCCTTTCAATTTGGAAATATGTATCTTTTCTTTTACCTTGACATTTTCTTCTCTTGTTTTGTTGTCTATTCTTTCTTCTCTCTCCTTCATTTTTTCTGGATTTTTTTCTTTGTTTTAAAATGTATTTATTCATATTGAACCTCCTGGACTGATTCCATAATTTTCTTGTCTTTTATTTCTTATTTCCTATCTATCTATCTTTTGGGGAGCTCTACTTTCTGGTATATTCTCTAACTTTATCTTCTAGCCTTTGCACTGTTTTTCATTTCTTCCATATTCTTTCCCAAGAATTCTTTGTGATTCTCTATTTCATTTTCTTGTTACATGTTTATAATATCTTCTGTTCCTTCTCTGAAGATATTAATAATAGTTTTTTTTTAAGTTCTATCTCCACAAATAGACTTTTTTCTTCAAATTGATTTCTTTTTTCCTGTGTGTGGATTTTATCTTTTACAGAGAGGATTTCCTCACTTGTATGCTAATCCTGGGCTGGATTCTCATACTTAGAAGTGGGAGATTACAAATACGTAACAGACTTTTAGTTCCTCTATGGAGAATGTTCAGAGTTTTGTTCTAGTATCCATCAGGTTCTTGCGATATGCTCTGCGATATGCTCTCTAGAAACAACTAGAATTTGTGTTATTAGTACCCAGCAAGCTGTTTGTAGCTGGTCTGCTGTCTAGTCTAGAGACATTCTATTTTACTTTCTCCAGAGATTAAACCTTTAGTCCTTTGAAAGGAATGGAAGGCACAGGCATTGAACTATACAAAATAGTAGCAAGGATACGGGAATCCAACTTCCTTAATCAACTTTTAACCTATCCTACTACTTTTAGCTTTTTACCCCACTTGTGAAAGGTATCTGATGCTGGGAATTTCTGAGTCTTCTAGTAATTCTGCAGTGTATTCCAGTTGGTTCTCAGCTTTCCCCACTGCTGGTTTAGGATTCAGTATTTTGAGATCTGCCATGTCACTTTCTACTCATCTATATATTTTCTAACTTCCTTGATGCTTTTGTATTGTCTCTTCTTCTATTCTCTCATATTTGTAGGTTTATCTTTATATAATCTCATTACTATGAGTTTAACAGTTTCAGGAGGGGAAAAATGTATATTTGTAAAAGTAATATGCCATCTTTACAAAGAAGGTCTGCTTGAAACTTTAGTTGACATGTTTTCACATTAAGAAGAGTTGGTATAAAAATGGTCCATCTCTAAGTCTAGCCAATGACTATCATTGGAAGCTTAAAGACCACATTACTTTGTATATGTATATACTGCGGCATTAAGTATAAAAGTATTTTTAATATGTGATTTCAAGCATAAGATGCACACAAAATAATAGCAAATTTAACATGCCACACACAAAAAAAGTAAGCATCATGGAGGGCTGGCCCAGTGGCGTAGTGGTTAAGTTCACATGCTCTACTTTGGCAGCCCAGGGTTTATGGATTCGGATCCCGGGTGCAGATCTATGCACCACTTATCAAGCTATGCTGTGGCAGGCATCCCACGTTTTAAAAAAGTAGAGGAAGATGGGCATAGATGTTAGCCCAGGGCCAATCTTCCTCAGCAAAAAGAGAAGGATTGGTGACAGATGTTAGCTCAGGGCTAATCTTCCTCACTAAAAAAAAGAGAAAGCACCATGGCTCAGAAATTTTGATGGGTTCTCCTTCCTTACTGAATAAAGGCCAAAATCTGACAATTAATGTCTACTTCATTCACACTACTCCAGGCAAACTGAACTACTTAACTTTCCCCATAGCTACCTAGAATTTTCCTGGCTCTAAGATTGTGTCCATGAGTTTCCTTTACCTTAGAATATTCTTTCTTAATGAGATTATTCAAGACTCTTCTGGAAGTGATATTTTCCACATCAGAACTCAAAGATCAATACATCTTAATGAAAAAATATTATGATTATTTATGCATCTTTATCTTCCCCTACTAGACTGTCAACTCCTTGAGGACAAGGTCAATGTTTTATTTAGCTTTTCATTTCTAAGCCCCCTCCCACATCTGGAACTTAGAAAAAAACAAAGCATAAAAGTCATCTTCCATAAATTTATTGAATAACATTGTAGACACACCACGTACATCAAAATTGTATTGCAAGGATTCCTACCTGCCTGATTCAGTACATAATTCCTGACTCACTCGGTAAGAAAATATTGAATTTTATCTGGACACATGGCCAAATAAAATAAAGTGTACTTTTCTCACCTGCACTTGTAGTAGTGTGTGATCATCCAACTAAATTTTAGCAAATAAGACATAAATTACACAGCGTATCAGAAGATAATAAAGATGGATGCCTTATGCTAAAGTCCTGTTTTATTTTTCAAAACCTGTTTTTGGAGAGTTTTGTATATTCTTTATTAAATATATACACTGAAAATACTTTTTCCTAGTGTGTAGCTTGTATTTTCAATTGATTAATGTTTTCTTTTGGTGAACAGATGCTCTTTGTGTTAATTAAGTCCAATGTATAAAACTTTTCTTTTGTGGTTAGTGCATTTTGTGTTCTGTTTAAAAAATCTACCCAAAGATATAAAGATATTCTCCTATGTTTTCTTCGAGAAGCTTTCTAACATTCGTATTCAGGTCTATTATCTTCCAGATTAATAATTATTGCTATTTATATGGATATTTGATTTCCCAGCACTATTTATTAAAACTTGTTAAATCTTCCTTTCATTACTAGTCCTACTAATTTTTCCTGGCAATACTTCCTAGTAAATCACTTTCAAATGAACCTTTATTCTAGGACCTGCTTTTTCAGAAACAAGCTAAAACAGTCCTTGCTCCTGAACTACAGTTCTGCTGGGTGTTGTACACAGATTTATTTTGTTTTCTTGACCTTTTGAGGATAGTATAGCATTGCTTCTCTGTCCTAAATTGATGGTCTTGATATACCTGTTGTGAGTCTAATAATTGCTTTTTAACAGTAGACTACATTTCCTTTCTGGTTGCTTTTAAAATGTTTTCTTTGGGGCCGGCCTGGTGGTGTAGCTGTTAAGTGCACGCGCTCCGCTTCGGCAGCCCAGGGTTCGTGGGTTCGGATCCTGGGCGCGCACTAACGCACCTCTTGTCAAGCCATGCTGTGGCGGCGTCCCATGTAAAGTGGAGGAAGATGGGCACGGATGTTAGCCCAGGGCCAATCTCCCTCAGCAAAAAGAGGAGGATTGGCATCAGATGTTAGCTCAGGGCTGATCTTCTTCACACAAAAAAAATAAATAAAATGAAATGTTTTCTTTGACTTTGGTGTTTGCAGGATCACACTGATGAGTCTAGCACACACACACAACACCCATCCCCAGGTGCATCTGTGGCTTGAGTTCAAATTCTAGTTGCTCTGTTTTTCGTTTTTTTCTTGGCTCTCAGTATTTGCAGAGGTTTTTTTTTTTTTTTTTCCCCTTTCCTTTTCTTTCTTTCTTCCTTCCTTCCTTCCTTCTTTCTGTCCTTCCTTCTTTCCTTTCCTTCCTTCCTCCTTCCTTTCTATCTAGCTCAGGTAACATTTAATTGATTTGTTAAGCTTCTTAAACTTGAGCCTCCTATAATATTTGGAATGAAATCTACCAATTCTCTTCTAAGAATATTTTTCACAGGTACCTGTAGGCCTTCATTAGAAAGCTATTTCTCACCATTGATACATTTGGTTACCTCATTTGGCTATTTCTTTCAGATTATCAAAGCTTATAGGCATGTTTTTTGGAATCATTTGCTCAGTCGTTTTCTCAAACCATATTTGATTGTATCAGTTAACATATAGTTTTAAATGTGTGTATTATAAATATCTGTAGCCAAATCATTTGAAGGCTTAATAAATTTTTAACAAAGTTTGTACATTTTTTATAAAAGTTACTAGTAATACTTTACTAAGTAGGGCAATGAATTTTTATTTTTAGTATGCGTGCCCCATTTTGGAGTTGAGAGGGTTGTTGGTATTAAGTGTATGATGTATGCTTAGAAAAATGTTACATTTTATGTGGCATTTCTGAGTACTGGAGTATAGCATTTCTAAGTTTAATTCTGGAGAGTTGTTAGTTATTATCTTAATAACTAGAACCAGAAGTTCTGCACTATCTTAACCTTAAGGCTTGGGGAGCAGGGCCAAATTTTCATCCCTAAGGTCTGTTTGAGAAATATAAGTTTTTGCATGTGATGAATCAAAGAGGTTTTCCCCAGAACTATGCACTTGCACTGCTCAGGGGCAGAGGGCATTGTGTTTAATTGTCACTCTTGCAGAGAAATTACATAACTTGCCCAAGTTAAACATCAGCTAAAAGATAGAGGCAAAGCTAGAATTCTGGGTTTCTGTCTTTCAACCCTGAGCCTTTTCCATATCCCACCTGATTGCTCCTTTCTTTACAAGGTCATGGGCTTCTGCTTTTGAAAGCAGATCATATAGAAGAAGGAGGAGGAGGAGGAGGAAGAGGAGGAGGAGGAGTAAAAAATCTTTGGACATAAAGGAGTTTTGATTACTTGCTTGGACATTTACAGAATCCAGCTGTGTAACTGAGCAAACCACAACACTCCTCCTTGATCCAGCCTCGGCTCTCTCCCCTGTAAAACGATTGTAATAGCAACCTCTCAGTGTTGTTTTGATAAATAGAACTAGTATATGCAAAGTATATTTTTGATTTTATAAACAGAAGATACTCAATAAATGAGCTATTTTTGATACATTATTGTAATTATTTATATTAGTTAATATAAAGTGATTAAAGTGGTTTATAGTAGTTATTAAAATTATTTATTGACAGTAATGCTTTTTGAACACTTTCTTCTGGTCTGATACATTATCTATCATAAAATGGCCACATCATTTCAATAAGGCGTTAGCTGAGTTATTGCCAATGTCATGCTCCTATTTGATTTGCCAGTGAATACTTTTTCTATCCTTCTACCTGTTTACAAAGCCCGGTTTTCAATCTCCAAAACATTTTGCATTAAAACTTCTTAAACATTTCGTGGCTTTTTACGTTCTGAATCTTACTTTCAAAGTTACTGAATGTGGTCTAATTTAGTTCTGGATACTCGATTTCCAAAATTCAGTCTAGTCAAGGCAATGTTCACTTTTATTGAGAAAAAGCTGAAACCTGCTCAACTTTTCACCTGCACAGGTACTTGAAGCATGATCTCTTGCTTACAACCCTGGTAGAGTTTATACATATGACTGGTATTTCACAGAGAATTCAAGGGAGGGAGAACCAGCCCTTGATAAAGAAAACATTGATTTTCTTTTCCAAACCTCTTACACTAAAACTGGCAAACTTGTTTCACTCTTGTCCTACAATAATACTGTTGGCTTAAAGGCCTTTATGGATTTTTTTTTTCGTATAACACCAACAATGTCTTTTGTGCTCAAAATGCCATTGCACCTCATCTTTGAGAATAAACAGTTTCTGCTTGATTCTGCGATATTTTATCTTGCTTGCCTTTTATCAAACTGCCTCTGCCATCAGCCATTCAAGTCATCTGATCTCCATCTTCCTGTTTCATGTTGTCCTGTCTCTCATTGTGCTTGTACTTTTCATCTTGGAGTATATCCTATCAGGCAACCCTTCTCAGACAATCGCCTGATATTTGTAATGCAGCTGTTTTTAATTTTAACAATTAGCATTGCTTCCATTATTTCTTTATGGGAATGTAAAATTTATATTAAAAAAGCTTAATAGTTTACACAGCATCATTTTGTAAAGTCCTTCTCCTGTTCAGGCAATGGGTAAATCAAAGAATAAGTTAAATAATATGTTATTCATTTACTCACTGCTTTATACTTTACAAAATGTTTTCAAGTAGATTAATTTGTTTTATTCTAGTTACAGTCCTGAGGCACACAGAACAGATTATTAAAAATGTTTTTGAGGGGCCTGCCCTGTGGCTTAGTGGTTAAGTGCACGTGCTTTGCTACTGGCGGCCCGGGTTCGGATCCTGGGCGCGCACCGACGCACCGCTTCTCTGGCCGTGCTGAGGCTGTGTCGCCCATACAGCAAGCAGAAGGATGTGCAGCTATGACATACAACTATCTACTGGGGCTTGCGGAAAAAAAAGGAGGAGGATTGGCAATAGACATTAGCTCAGAGCCGGTCTTCCTCAGCAAAAAGAGGAGGATTAGCAAGGATGTTAGCTCAGGGCTGATCTTCCTCACCAAAAAAAAAAAAAAATGTTTTTGATGTCTTTTAAAGATAAAGAAACTGTAATTCAGGGGTTTATGCAGCTTACCAAAGCTTTCACGAGCAGAAGACACAACTGACGTTAAAGCTCGTATTTTCTGACTCTTTATCCTCTATGCTTCAAGTTATACTGGTCATTGCATTTTCCTATTATAAAGTACACATTTTAAAAATTTGAATATCAAGATTATCAAAACAGATTCTCAACGATATGAAATCTAATCCCAGTTAGCTTTCGAAATATGAACTTGGCATGGTATACTGTGAAAAGTAAGGGATTTGTAATCAGACAAAGCTAGAATTGAAATTTGATTCTATTAATTAATCACTGAGTTACCTTGTATCCCAATATCTGTATAATGCTAATAGTACCTGCACTATAGAAGTTATTGTGGGGACTGGATGAAAAATGTAGTGAAGAGCTAAGCATGGCATTTGGAAAATAGCAAATAATTAGTAAGTGGTGCTAGTATTGTGTTATCCTTGTCTTCAGTCAGTCCTTGGATAATTTTTGAATTTAGAAACCCATTTTGAATTCTAAGCTCTAATTTCTTCCCACCTACGCATGTATTTCTACCTCCAACTTGCCACCACTTTATTTCTATCAAAATCTCTTTTTTGTTCACTTGGTTATTTCACATATAAACTAAAAATATCGGGGTTAGAAGGGAATTTTGAGGTCGTCTGACCCAACATCTTAGTTTCATAATGGAAAACCTGAGTCCTAGGCAGGTTAAATTGCTCAGTCACGGGGACTGATGACTAGTATGAACTTTAAACGTGGCCTGACCTGGAAATACACGCATTTTGTAAAGGATACAAGAACAAAAGGAATGAAACTTAGAGTGAATTTGATTGGGCCATCTTCCGGGAGAAGATTCTTGGCAGTGGGAGGACATACTAGAATCATGCACCTCAGACCACCCCCCATTTCACCTCTGTTAAAGTCTGTCCTTACTTTTATAGAACACTCCATGTTCCTTGCCTGTCTCATGTCTCAAATGCTCATCTGAAGATGCTATGTAGAATGAGAAATGAGTCTAAGGCAAAAGAGTATCTTCAGCAATAGTCTGTAAGCAGAATTCTATCATCTCTATTCTTTTCTCTTTGTTCTTCTCATTCTCTATCCCACCTTTGATCTGTCTTTCCTTTCTGGCCACTCATCTTATCTCATTTTCAACTGTAATTATACACATCAATAGTCTCCAGTTCTGAGATTAAGATTGCTTTTCATCCACTGAGCCCATTGTCTGAGTTGTTAGCTTTCAAATTTATTCGACCATGAACCACAGGAAGAAATAATATTTACATCGAACAGTATACACACAAGTGCATACACACGCACACACAAGTAATTAAAACAAAAGTTTCTTTAATACACTTACCCATGTTATATTCAATGAATTTTCTGTTCTGTTCAATTTCATTGTTTTAATGTTGGTTGCCCACTAATTTAATTTAGTATCATCCATAACAAGTTAGAAACCACAGTTTGAAAAACAATGTCTAAATTAAGGCAGAGAAAAAAGATATTCACTTTAATGTAAATTATGTTTATTTCTGGATAGTAAATTACTGAATGATTGACATTTTCTTTTTTGTACATTTCTGTATTACTAGAAGTTTAAAATAAGTCATTTTTTGAAAAATAATGAATAAAGTTTCAAGCAAAAAAATCAATCAAAAGAAAGAATTGGGATTTGAAGATCAGAATAAGGCTATTTATTATCAGATATATAATTGTTAATATTAACCTACCAGGGATCAACTAAAACTCTACTTAAGGAAACATTAACCTATCAGAGATAAAGGAGGAAATTTGTTAGGAGTGGAAAAGAAGTTCTTCCTAATCACTAGCCCTCCTTTCTTTACTATTCATGTCTCTCATCCCAGAGCCATGATGCTGAGACATATGAGGAGTCTGAACACATTGAGTACCAATTATTAAGATACAAAGGGAGTTTAAATGAATATTTCATCCAATATCCCAATAACAAAAGCAAGGCAAAGGAGAAAAAAACTAATTCAAAATCCAAGGTAAACCCCAATTTGATGAGTTCCTATGACATCTCACATAACAAGTCACTTAGTCTGGTAAAACTTATAGCCAAAGTTACAATTTTATTTATTTATTTGTTTGTTTATTTGTTTTTTTGTGAGGAAGATCAGCCCTGAGCTAACATCCATGCTAATCCGCCTCTTTTTGCTGAGGAAGACCGACTCTGAGCTAACATCTATTGCCAATCCTCCTCCTTTTTTTTTTTCCCCAAAGCCCCAGTAGGTAGTTGTATGTCATAGTTGCACATCCTTCTGGTTGCTGTATGTGGGACGCGGCCTCAGCATGGCCAGACAAGCGGTGCATCAGTGTGTGCCCGGGATCCGAGCCCGGGCTGCCAGTAGCAGAGCATGCGCACTTAACCACTAAGCCACGGGCCGGTCCCAAAGTTACAATTTTAGAAGCTTCCTTTTATTCGCATACACACTTGTTCTATTTCTCTAACCACTCATTAAGTTCACGGAAAAGCAGATTCTGTTTTCCTTTACTGTTTAGCCAACTTTAAACACACTCTATCAATGTGTGCTTTGCTAACCACGTCCCGATCCCTAAACCTGCAGAGTACCTGTGCTGGGCACTTGCCCACCCTCTCTCCCTCTTCAATAAAAATGAATGAACCAGTCTGGATTATCCAGCTGTTTTTAATCCAATGGGTTTATGACACAGTTTACTCCAAACCACTAATACAAAGCTACCAGGAAGAACACAATTTTTTAATTTTTGAAACTGGGGACGTTATACAAACTGATAGACATAGAAGAAGATTTAGTCTCATAGACACAGCTCACTGGAAGGAGTCTGGAGGTTTTTCCACCAAATCAGTGACAATACATACCCAGCAGTAAGAGGGAAAAAAATTAAAAAGCTCAGTGATAAATGGTTCACTTTTTCCACT